>NC_058080.1:382739688-383939688 GCF_014858855.1 Bufo gargarizans | reverse complement strand
ATTTACTATAAAATACTGATGGATCAACCTCCGACTAGAATTTCATGTGCACTTTGACACCTCACTCCCAATATCCCATCAGATGATAGAAGTGTTCTGTACATAATAACATAATAGAGTGACAGCGGTACCCTGATAGTTTTAATGGATCACACTTCTATTTTCTCTTAGCATAAATAGAAAAAGTTACATTTCATCTCAATAAGGGTGACCCTGTACATGGACTAAGTTTTGGGTTATCAACCATCTCATTCAGTTTTTTCAAAATTCCCATGGGCTTCATCCTCTAGGGACCTCCTTTTGTCAGTTCAGGGGTAGTAACAAATCTCCTGGATCCCAAGGCAAAGGTTTTAGAATGAGGTCTGCTATTCTTTAACCAAAGTTAACCAAAGTTCAGTGGGTTCAAAATGTATTCCTTCACTATTTTAGTTTAGTGCTCTCATTAAGAGAATCAAAATAAGAGTATTGCAGGTTTGAGACCTTCTAATGGCTAATAAAAATAGAAATAATGATGTTACATAGCGAGCTTTCAAGACATCACCAGTCCCTTCATCAGGCGTACTACAAGAATATATGAAGAAAGAGCAATATATATACAATAAGAACAGAGACATGGGGGGAATGAATGGACATTTGAAAAAACAAAACAGAACAACATTTTAAAGATTTTGAGAATGAGTCCTTAATTATCTTACAGATAAGGGGTGTGAAAGTTTTATGATCTCTAAATTGATGTTATCTCAGAGACCTGGTGCCCCGACTATGTCTATAGAAGACTCTTTAGATCAGTGATGTCGAACCTTTTAGAGACAGAGTGCCCAAACTGCAACCCAAAACCCACTTATTTATTGCAAAGTGCCAACGCGGCAATTTACCCTAAATACTACAGTCCTATAGTATATATTCCATGTACTTTATCACTTATCTATAATAGCCTGCCTACATTCAGTGCGCTGCCTGTGCTGTTCATAGTCCGCCCTGCGCTGATGAATGCCAGGAGAAGTCTAAGGCATATTGGTACACTGTAGACTTTTTCCAGGGGCGGGTGCCCACAGAGAGGTCTTGGAGTGCCGCCTCTGGCACCCGTGCCATAGGTTCGCCACCACTGCTTTAGATCTTGTAGTGCGTCATAAATCCCGGGGACAAATTGAGTCCAGTCCAGTATATTTGTCCCCTGGATTTATGACGCACTACAACATCATTACTTCTATTTTGGTTAGCCATTAAAAGGTATCAAACCTGCAATACTCTTATTTTGTTTCTCTTAATAAGAGCACTACACTAGTTTTCTATTGGCTAACACGGCACCAGACTTTTTTCTTTCACTATTTTATACATTACCCAGCTACCTACAGTACCACCATAACTGACACGTCTACTGTAATTGATGCATTTTTTTTTTTAATCAATCAATTTTTCCCACCAAACATCATTATGTTCTGTCCTGCACTGATCTGTGTGGATGGCATAATGGTTTGGACAAATCTGTGCCAATATTATTACTGTTCTGAGACTACCATTTAACACACACATATTGAAGAGCACAACATTGAGGAATGGGTACATGGTGGGCAGGTATCATGTGGTGCTAGTGTGGAGACAGTCTGCTTTAAACACAACTGTTAAGAACAATTCAGAGGCATTATTTCTGTTATTCGCTCTGGTCACTCAGTCTAACATGGGATTATCTTGAGGTTTTAACTATGTTTGTTTTTGGAAGGGTGATTAGGATAATAAGGAAGGGAAAAAAGGTCTTAAATGGAATCTGTCAAGTAGAGATAAGCAAATTGATCCTTTCTAATTGAATTGAATTTGTTACAAATTTCCCAAATGTTTTAGTTTCTAATGAATCCAAAGTTTTTGGTATTTGTCCACACAAATTGATCAAAGTGGTGTCCACCATTGAACATATCAGAATACAGAAAGAATGGGAAGATGAAGAAGGAGGATCATATGACCCTGTTCTGGCAGGCATGCCCATAATTCCTTGCAGTCAGCCTCAGTCAATTATTCGGGACTGTAGCTGTGATGTCAGTACATTTGTCATAGACACTAAATAAGATCTCAGCCAGGATCTGCCATGTTTTACAGGGGCTTGTACATTGGACGGAGAGCATGTCTGTTAAAGGAAAGTAATATTAAAAAGACAGAATACAGCTAGTTTATGGTCAGAGACATTATTTCAAAGCGAGAAGAAGACAGCCGCTAGTCAGATTTTATAATTAATCGGCAGAGAGATAGATATTAGAGACAGGACAGGAGGTAGTGTGTCCTTGTGTAACTTAGGCTGCCTCACACACTGGCAGCCATTTTTTTTGAGAGCTGTAGTATTTAAATATTATAATTATTTATTTATGTGTAAATCACCCCACATCCTACATCTACATCACAGAATTCACAATCACAGACAGTCAACTCAGGCTGTACAACAGTTTATTATCACTGCATCTTCATCAAATAATACACAATCACAACAAATCTTTAACAATATGACTCCTCATGCTGATAGTGTGCTGCCTGACATATTGGTCTGCATTACAGTTACTGACTGTATAGTGTAATGGACTCTGCCCAAATTGCCTTTTTTTAAACAAAAAACATTTCAAAGTTTATTAAACCAATTTAGTTGATCGCTGATTCATGTACATGATATATTGGTGTGCATCACATTTACTCACCGTATATTGCAGTGGACCATCCTTGTAAAAAAATTAAAATAAAAAAAGTCAACATTTATTTAAAAAATAAGTTGATCAGTTTTTGCCCTGCCGAATCCCAGCACTAATGCTGGATCCCCACCAGGTCCCCATTATAGTCAATAATCCAGCTATACTGGATACAATAAATTCCAGTAGGCTGTTCCTCTGCTGGAAGATTTTAGTGCTAGTGTAAAACTAGCCTAAGGGCTCATGCAAACGACCATAATGTATTTTGCAGTCCGCAAAAACGGATCAGCAATAAATACGGATGACATCCGTGTGCATTACGTATTTTGCAGAACGGCTGGACCCTGATAGAACAGTACTATCCTTGTCCGTAATGTGGACAATAATAGGACATGTTCTATTTATTTGAGGAACAGACATACAGAAACGGAATTCACACGGAGTAACTTCCGTTTTTTTCGGACCCATTGAAATGATTTTTTTGTTTGAAAATGTTTGAAAAACTTTAAAAAAAATAGTTACAGATTTCCCCAAGTGCAAATGTGGTTGGAAAGCACACTAATCTGATCTCTGCTCAGCTTACTTCCCCACTTGTGGATAAAGGCCCCTTCTCTTTCTGAAGAACAGTATACTACTTTACACATTATGGCACCTCTCGTACTAGGTGGAAGAGGGGACAAAATACTCTGTTTTCAAATAAGGGAAAGTAGGAAGTTTTCTGTTCACTGTTTTCAGCACTGCCATAAGAACATACTTTATAGATATTACTTTTTTTTTATTGAACCAACAATGCCATTTCTCTGATATATTCCTGATTGCATGCCATTGTTGAGTCTGGCATGTTCAGCAAGCAGAACTGGCAGTTATCAGAGCTAATACTAAGATTTCTTGTGACTCATTCACAACTTTGCACTTTACTCCGTTCTCTATAAAGCTAGGACAGATAAATATGACAACTTGACATCTATAACTTTCACGCAATATTGAATATTGTTGAAAATGTTTTTTTTTTTTTTAGCAAAGTCGCCGGCTGTATTTATCATCATACCCTTGTTTTTCCATTCATACAGTTGGCTGGAATCCAGGTCAGTTCAGGGAAAATACATTGAAGAAACACATGTTTTTTGTGTATTCACGGATATGAGCAGAAATAAAAGGATATTTTCTACGTCACTACATAGTTGTTAGGTTCGGAAAACAGTAGCAAGCATTAAAAGGGGCTCGCTGGGATTTTCATATTGATGGCTTATCCTCACGATAGGTAATTAGTATGAGATTCATGAGGGTCCAACTCCCGGCACCCCCACTGATCATTTATTTGAGGACGCTGCAGCATTCACTGGAGTTTCGTGAGTGCAGTGACCTCCTCACCACGAAGAAATGACAGCACCATCTATTGGATAGTGGCCGTGCTTGGCATTCCAGCTCAGCCACGTTCACTTGAATGGGACTCCGCTGTGCCTAGGCAATGTGACCGATAAACGTGATGTCACTGGCCTAGGAAGCGCTCATTGAGCTCTGAGGCCTCTTCATACAGGTGATCGATGGAGTGGTGCCAAAAGACTGACCCCCACAGATCAGATATCCTGTGGATAGACCTATAGTAAAAAGATGCAGGAGAGGCCCTTTAAACGGGCCAGTTCGGGGCGTTGGCAGTGATGGAGGAGTGAAGCCGCGCTCTGTGTGAGCTCCGCTGCACCCCAGTCTAAACTTCAGCTCTCACCTGCTCCTCTGATGGGGAAAGCCACAAAGAAAGGTCGAGCTCGTTCACCTGCTCCCCTGACTGCATTGCAGGGAGACCTCAGCGCATATTTCTCCAAGCCGGCCAGCCTTACAGTCGAGGCACCGCAGGCCAGTGTGTCTCAAGATGGCGGCTCCCTTACTTCGAGCCAGACTGCGTCGCCTGTTATTTCTGCGAAGTCCCGTTCCCTGCATCTATGGGACCGCCACACTCTCTCTGCACCGCTCTTGGACCTGTCTGAGGAGGAGGCCCCCGAGGGCAACACAAGAAGGGACCCCTATCACCGCCAGCTTCGCCTGGTCCCTCTTTGGCAGCGTCCCCTCATTGGTTCACCAGGGCATCGTGGGACAGCTCCAGTTCTACTCCTCTGCCAAGCTCCAGGACCCCAGGTCACCTGCTCTCTACCCCCCTCCTCGGATCCATATGAGCCAGGTGCCTGTAGAGACCCGAACATCTCTGGTAGTGCCTGATGAGGACTCTAGACCACCCACCATGGCAGATTTACAGGAGCTTTTTTGCAGCTAATATCTTACAAAAATGCAAGCAGGAATTTGCCCAATTCCGTACAGACTTAGCTACTGTTACCGACTGAGTGGACTCCATTGTTCAGGACCAAACGGTTGTGTCGGCAGATGTGAAAGTCCTACAAGCTGTAACTTGGGTTCAAGAAGCACAAATTCACACCCTTGAACAACATTTGGATGATCTGGAAAACGGTGGGCGCCGCAATAATCTCCGTATCAGAGGCCTTCCAGAGTCTGTCTCCAATGAAGACCTCCTTCCTACCCTTTTATCGATATTCAATGGAATCCTGGAACGCCCCAGCACTACACTCATTGAAAGTGACAGGGCACACCGTCCGCTGTGGCCACCGGCGCTCGAGGGCTCTAGACCTAGAGATGCTATCTGCCGGATGCACTTCTATGTTGTGAAGGAGCAGATTCTCCTCAAGGCCCATTATCATCCATCTCTATCGTTTGAAGGGACCCCTATTATGATTCTTCAGTTTCCATTCAATTTTTTTACAGGTCCGTATGTGGAACCATTCACTTCAATGGGGCTTGAAAAAAAAAATGGAAATGACTCCGTGTGCATTGCGTGTTCATATGTCGATTCTGCAAAATAAATAGAACATGTCCTATTCTTGCCCATTTTGCGGACAAGAACAGACATCGTTACAATAGATCCGCAAAAAACAAACAAAAACGATGCAACACGGACATCACACGGGTGTCATCAGTTCATCAGTTCCACTCCAGACTACAGAAATGTCGTCTACATACAGTATCTGTGCTTTTTTATAACATGGCTCACTTATGAGGCAGAAAAATTAAATCTCAATCATGTCTATAAAAATGTTAGCAAAATTTGGAGCTCTGAAGGACCCCAACAAACTCCCCCTCATTTGCAAGTAAAAATCTGCGCATAGTTTTTCCATAATAACTGTGACTCCTTCCTGTTGTGGAATATTTATATAAAGACATCAAGGGTACAAAGCAGTGTCACTTCCCTTCAAGTCACTGATCCTGTCCTCAAAAATCATTAGTCAGTATATCCCTAGCATATGCCACCAATGTCAGATAGGTGAGGTCTCACCTCTGAGTCCTGCAGCAATCTCCAGAGTGGGCTCATGCGCAGCGTGTAGGGATGAGTGACAGTCTCCATAAAGCATTCAAATGTATGGTCTCCGGCAAGTTGAAATTAGTTAAACTGGAAATTATTAAAAGTGTTGGCCACTTTCTAGCTATTGGTGACCAATGTGTATATAAGATGATTATATGACACTTAGGCCCCATGCACACGGCCGTTGTTCACGGCCGTGTGCGGGCCGTGGAACCGCGGCCTGGATCCCTTCCTGTGAGCTGGAGCGCACGGCGTCACTGGTTGCTATGACGCCGTGCGCTCCCTGCTGCCGCCGCAATACAGTACTACACTGGTATGATCTATACCAGTGTATTACTGTACTGTGCCGGCAGCAGGGGGCGCACGGCGTCATAGCAACCAGTGACGCCGTGCGCTCCAGCTCACAGGAAGGGATCCAGGCCGCGGTTCCACGGCCCGCACACGGCCGTGAACAACGGCCGTGTGCATGGGGCCTTACTAATATAGTCTTTGCTGAAATTCTGCACCATTTTCTATATTTCATAAGGCACACAAAGTCTTTTTTATGGACAAGACATCTGTGTGGACAGCACAAAAGACTTTTTGTACCTTAAAAAAAATGGTGCAGAATTTCAACAAAGACTACAGTGTCATATAATCATCTTACATACACATTGGTCAACAGTAACCAGAAAGTGACCAACCCCTTTAAACCTAAAAACTATTCTAAATTCTAAAACAGATATCCGAAGTCGGCTTTGGTACCGTCTGGCATCTCGCCAGTTTTTGACTCAATTTTACCAAGGTCATGAAGTACAATATGTGATGAAAAAAACTATCTCAGAATGGCCTGGATAAGTAAAAGCGTTTTAAAGTTATTACCACATAAAGTGACATATGTCGAAATTGCAAAAAATAGCCTGGGCAGGAAGGTGAAAACTGTTCTGGGGTTGAAAGGGTTAATATACATGTTTCATATGCGTGTGTGTATGTAATTGCCAGTGTTTGCCTGATTTTTGTAAGCATGAGTGCATGAATTAAGCATCTTACGTAAAACAATAAAATATACGTAAAACAATAAAAAAATTCTATGAAATTTGGACAACTATTCCAAGCTAATCCAAAATCGTGGAACAACCATGACAACAGTTAGGATAAGAACGGTCTTGCCATTCCTCAACTCCTCCTGTACACTGAAGTAGATAGAATTTAACTGCTGTGCATGGAGATTTGTGATATGGGGATCTACACTCTTTTAAGCCCTACACTCACTTACCATATTTTTCACCCTATAAGACACACCTGCCCATAAGACGCATCTAGGTTTTTCAGGAGGAAAATAAGGGGAAAAAAATTGAACCAAAAGGTGTGCTTTTGGTGGGTTTTGAACTAATGGTGGTCTGTAAATGACACTATTATGGGGTTTTGTGGATGATGCACTGTTATGGTTCTGTGAAGGACACACTGTTATGGGGGATCTGTGGGTGGCACTGTTATGGGTGCAGCGTCCCACTACGTGTGTGTGGGCACTGCTTAACCGCCTCCGGACCGCCTAACGCAGATGTGCGGTCCGGAGGCGGCAGCCCTGCGCACAGCGACGCATATACGCGTCATCTCGCGAGGGCCGGGATTTCCTGTGAACGCTCGCACACAGGCGCGCGCGCTCACAGGAACGGAAGGTAAGCGAGTGGATCTCCAGCCTGCCAGCGGCGATCGCTCGCTGGCAGGCTGGAGATCTGATTTTTTTAACCCCTAACAGGTATATTAGACGCTGTTTTGATAACAGCATCTAATATACCTGCTACCTGGTCCTCTGGTGGTCCCTTTTGTTAGGATCGACCACCAGAGGACACAGGTAGGTCAGTAAAGTCGCACCAAACACCACACTACACTACACCCCCCCCGTCACTTATTAACCCCTTATGAACCCCTGATCACCCATGATCACCCCATATAAACTCCCTGATCACCCCCCTGTCATTGATCACCCCCCTGTCATTGATCACCCCCCTGTCAGGCTCCGTTCAGACGTCCGTATGATTTTTACGGATCCATGGATACATGGATCGGATCCGCAAAACACATGCGGACGTCTGAATGGAGCCTTACAGGGGGGTTATCAATGACAGGCGGGTGATCACCCATATAGATTCCCTGATCACCCCCTGTCATTGATCACCCCCCTGTAAGGCTCCATTCAGACGTCCGCATGTGTTTTGCGGATCCGATCCATGTATCCATGGATCCGTAAAAATCATACGGACGTCTGAATGGAGCCTTACAGGGGGGTGATCACCCATATACACTCCCTGATCACCCCCTGTCATTGATCACCCCCCTGTAAGGCTCCATTCAGACGTCCGTATGATTTTTACGGATCCATGGATACATGGATCGGATCCGCAAAACACATGCGGACGTCTGAATGGAGCCTTACAGGGGGGTGATCAATGACAGGCGGGTGATCACCCATATACACTCCCTGATCACCCCCTGTCATTGATCACCCCCCTGTAAGGCTCCATTCAGACGTCCGCATGTGTTTTGCGGATCCGATCAATGTATACATGGATCCGTAAAAATCATACGGACGTCTAAATGGAGCCTTACAGGGGGGTGATCACCCATATACACTCCCTGATCACCCCCTGTCATTGATAACCCCCCTGTTAGGCTCCATTCAGACGTCCGCATGTGTTTTGCGGATCCGATCCATGTATCCATGGATCCGTAAAAATCATACGGACGTCTGAATGGAGCCTTACAGGGGGGGTGATCAATGACAGGGGGGTGATCACCCTGATCACCCCCTGTCATTGATCACCCCCCTGTAAGGCTCCATTCAGACGTCCGCATGTGTTTTGCGGATCCGATCCATGTATCCATGTATCCGTAAAAATCATACGGACGTCTGAATGGAGCCTTTCAGGGGGGTGATCAATGACAGGGGGGTGATCACCCATATACACTCCCTGATCACCCCCTGTCATTGATCACCCCCCCTGTAAGGCTCCATTCAGACATCCGCATGTGTTTTGCGGATCCGATCCATGTATCCGTGGATCCGTAAAAATCATACGGACGTCTGAATGGAGCCTTACCAGGGGGGTGATCAATGACAGGGGGGTGATCAGGGAGTCTATATGGGTGATCACCCCCCTGTCATTGATCACCCCCCCCCCCCCCCCCTGTAAGGCTCCATTCAGACATTTTTTTGGCCCAAGTTAGCGGAAATATATATTTTTTTTGTTTGTTTTTTCTTACAAAGTCTCATATTCCACTAACTTGTGTCAAAAAATAAAATCTCACATGAACTCACCATACCCCTCACGGAATCCAAATGTGTAAAATTTTTTAGACATTTATATTCCAGACTTCTTCTCACGCTTTAGGGCCCCTAAAAAGCCAGGGCAGTATAAATACCCCACATGTGACCCCATTTCGGAAAGAAGACACCCCAAGGTATTCCGTGAGGGGCATATTGAGTCCATGAAAGATTGAAATTTTTGTCCTAAGTTAGCGGAAAGTGAGACTTTGTAAGGAAAAAACAAAAAAAAAACAATTTCCGCTAACTTATGCAAAAAAAATAAAAATTCTATGAACTCGCCATGCCCCTCATTGAATACCTTGGGGTGTCTTCTTTCCAAAGGGGGGTCACATGTGGGGTATTTATACTGCCCTGGCTTTTTAGGGGCCCGAAAGTGTGAGAAGAAGTCTGGGATCCAAATGTCTAAAAATGCCCTCCTAAAAGGAATTTTGGCACCTTTGCGCATCTAGGCTGCAAAAGTGTCACACATCTGGTATCGCCGTACTCAGGAGAAGTTGGGCAATGTGTTTTGGGGTGTCATTTTACATATACCCATGCTGGGTGAGAAAAATATCTTGGTCAAATGCCAACTTTGTATAAAAAAAAAATGGGAAAAGTTATCTTTTGCCAAGATATTTCTCTCACCCAGCATGGTTATATGTAAAATGACACCACAAAACACATTCCCCAACTTCTCCTGAGTACGGCGATACCAGATGTGTGACACTTTTTTGCAGTCAAGGTGGGCAAAGGGGCACATATTCCAAAGTGCACCTTTCGGATTTCACCGGTCATTTTTTACAGATTTTGATTGCAAACTACTTCTCACACATATGGGCCCCTAAATTGCCAGGGCAGTATAACTACCCCACAAGTGACCCCATTTTGGAAAGAAGACACCCCAAGGTATTCCGTGAGGGGCATGGCGAGTTCCTAGAATATTTTTTTTTTTGTCGCAAGTTAGTGGAATATGAGACTTTGTAAGAAAAAAAAAATGTAAATAAAAATCATCATTTTCCGCTAACTTGTGACAAAAAATAAAAAGTTCTATGAACTCACTATGCCCATCAGCGAATACCTTAGGGTGTCTACTTTCCAAAATGGGGTCATTTGTGGGGTTTTTCTACTGTCTGGGCATTGTAGAACCTCAGGAAACATGACAGGTGCTCAGAAAGTCAGAGCTGCTTCAAAAAGCGGAAATTCACATTTTTGTACCATAGTTTGTAAACGCTATAACTTATTTTTTTTGCCCAAACATCTTTTTTTTATCAACGACATGTAGAACAATAAATTTAGCGAAAAATTTATATATGGATGTCGGTTTTTTTTGCAAAATTTTACAGCTGAAAGTGAAAAATGTCATTTTTTTTGCAAAAATATCGTTACATTTCGATTAATAACAAAAAAAGTAAAAATGTCAGCAGCAATGAAATACCACCAAATGAAAGCTCTATTAGTGAGAAGAAAAGGATGTAAAATTTATTTGGGTGGTAAGTTGCATGACCGAGCGATAAACGGTGAAAGTAGTGTAGTGCAGAAGTGTAAAAAGTGGCCTGGTCATGAAGGGGGTTTTAGCTAGCAGGGTTGAAGTGGTTAAAAGCACTTTTTACCTTGTCAATTGCATTATGTTGTATACTTTGTATTAATGTATTTGTATTAATGTATTTGCAAAATCCCTGTTACCAGGCAGATTAGGTGTAATTTATACATCCCACCACTAGATGGGGATAAAACTTAGGTCATATATATACCTAGTTCAGACCTAGTGAGACAGAATAGAATAGATGCAGATCTGTCAGATTAGATTAGTGGGAGAAAATGTAGAGTCAAGACTCCATGACACAGATTAGTGAGTGGAGCCAACTTCGCTATGAGGTGATACTAAGATGTGAGGCGCAGAAGAGCATTTTCCTTCTGTGGCCGGACTATACACTTGCATCCCTGACCAGTAGGAGAGAGTTTGCCTCCCTGGAATAGAAACAAGCTTTCCTAAGGAATCATCGGTGATAAGAGCCATTATTGAGGACCACAGACACCTTTGCATGGTGGAGGATTTATAGCTTCTGGCAGCCACACCATACTTCTGAGAGACAGTTGAGTTTTCCTGTCCAAATGTTCAGCTTGTAGGGAAAGGACAAGGAATAGGACTGAGCACATCAATAGGAACAGGTACACCTAACCCACAGCTCCAAGTCAAACCTGAAAAGCCTAGAAACAGTGGATTTGCAGAATCAACTCTGTAACATCAGGAGACTGCATTTTTGTACTGCTGCAACCAAAGTCATCAACAGTAAAAGTTGTGAGTTGCATTTCACCACTGTCTACCTCATTATTACCACTATTAGTTGTACCACCATTAACGGTACTGGCGTCATGACAAAAAACATCAAGGGACTCAGCCGCAACAAGCACCCTAAGCACCCCTAACATCAAGGGCACCTCAACCACCATCTTGGCTGATGCTTCCTACCACAGAGCGTGCCCTGGAGGATTTTGTGCTGTCCACCTCAACACTGTGCTGCCAGCCCAGGGAGGGCTAACCGTGAGTAAACTGAGGAACTGTGTGTTATAATTTGGCCCCTCATCGGTCCAACATGCACCTTACGTGTTGCCCCTGCGCTACTGACTGGCTGCATGGGGGGATCTGTGGATGGCACTGTTATGAGGGGATCTGTGGATGGCATTGTTATGAGGGGATCTGCGGATGGCACTGTTATAGGGGATCTGTGGATGGCACTTATGGGGGATCTGTGGATGACACATATATAGCATCTTATGCTAGATATGTGTCATCCACAGATATCCCCCATAACAGTGTCACTGTGTACAGTAAATAGTGACCCTAATACAAGTGGGGGCCGGCAACTAGTGTTAAAATCGATGCGGGGCCCGGTGCAGTCACTGTACTCTAATACACCGGGCCCCGCACACACCAGTATTTAGATGTAAACTGTAGGCAATTGATATGTTAACTCTAGGCAATCCATATTTAAACTACAAGGTAGCGCAATCCGCATACCTTAGTACTCACTATTGAACGCCCGTACTTGCAGGCAGGCTGGCCGGTCACACATTTCCTCATGGCGAAGGCTCCGTCTGCTTCATTAATAAAGTGGGCGGAGTATGCGACGTGAGGAAGTGAGTGACTGGCCAGCCTGCCTGCAAGTACGGGCGTTTTAATAGTGAGCACTAAGGTACGCGGATTGCGCTAACTTGTAGTTTAAATATGGATTGCTTAGAGTTAACATATCATTTGCCTACAGTTTACATCTGAATACTTGTGTGTGCGGGCCCGCTGTAAGAGTACAGTGACTGCACCGGGCCCCACCGCGAGTTGCGAGTTGCCTCCAACCCCTCCTCCCTGCCCGCTGACACTTTGCAGCTTGTGATGTAAGAATGGCAGCATTCGTCCCATAAGATGCACTGCCATTCCCCCCCCCCCCCCCCCCGCGTCTTATAGGGCGAAAATTACGGTATATTTGGATTTATTAAAAAGTTTCAGCGGTCCTCCAATTTTAAATTTTCCACATTGTGAAACATACACTTGTTCACACTGTGGGAAAAAAACTCACCTTTAGGATTTATATGATTGCTCTATGTGGAATATCAATCACAGTTTATTCAGCCCCCGCCTGTGATCGATATATGATTATTTGCCTTAAACGAACAAACAAAGAATAATACATTCTCTTCCCAAAGATAACGCAGAGTATGAACACTAATCCGGAGTAATTTGTATGATGAACTTATTTAGGGAAAAGCTCATGAACAAACAAATGCCCAGAAAAAAACTGAATATGAACCTATAATCCATCCCAGATTTTTTTTCTGGCTCTGGGAGGGTTAAAAGTGCAGAATGGGAAGTAGTGGGTTTCCGCTGATGAAGAAGTCAGAGTGATACTTCGAAATGCGTCTGGTGAAATTTATCACTGTACCCTCATACTTCCACACCAGGATCAACTTCGACCGATGCAAAATTGGGAAGCACTTCTCTGAATTCGAGTGATCCATTTACACCGGCCCGTGTATGCTGTCTGTCATCCCGGCACATCAGCATAGAACCACTTGGGAAGCCCAGACTCGCGCGCACACTGCCAACTGTACAGCAGTAGCCGGTATACTTACCTGTCTTGGCTATCTCACATGATGCCGGTGACACATCAGTGGACACAGTCCGTGAAGACTCCAGGAGAGGTAACCGCGGCCAGTATATTGGTGCATGGTGAGAAGCACATATCCACACTGGCCCGCTTGCCCATATTAATCCCTAAGTACGGAGTACTATTATGTATTTGTATTCCACATAGCCATATTTACAAACCGGATTCCAAAAAAGTTGGGACACTAAACAAATTGTGAATAAAAACTGAATGCAATGATGTGGAGATGGCAAATGTCAATATTTTATTTGTAATAGAACGTAGATGACAGATCAAACGTTTAATCCGAGTAATGTATCATTTTAAAGGAAAATACGTTGATTCAAATTTTCACGGTGTCAACAAATCCCCAAAAAGTTGGGACAAGTAGCAATAAGAGGCTGGAAAAAGTAAATTTGAGCATAACAAAGAGCTGGAAGACCAATTAACACTAATTAGGTCAATTGGCAACATGATTGGGTATAAAAAGAGCTTCTCAGAGTGGCAGTGTCTCTCAGAAGCCAAGATGGGTAGAGGATCACCAATTCCCACAATGTTGCGCAGAAAGATAGTGGAGCAATATCAGAAAGGTGTTACCCAGCGAAAAATTGCAAAGACTTTGCATCTATCATCATCAACTGAGCATAACATCATCCGAAGATTCAGAGAATCTGGAACAATCTCTGTGCGTAAGGGTCAAGGCCATAAAACCATACTGCATGCCCGTGATCTCCGGGCCCTTAAACGACACTGCACCACAAACAGGAATGCTACTGTAAAGGAAATCACAGAATGGGCTCAGGAATACTTCCAGAAACCATTGTCAGTGAACACAATCCACCGTGCCATCTGCCATTGCCAGCTGAAACTCTACAGTGCAAAGAAGAAGCCATTTCTAAGCAAGACCCACAAGCTCAGGCGTTTTCACTGGGCCAGGCATCATTTAAAATGGAGTGTGGCAAAATAGAAGACTGTTCTGTGGTCAGACGAGTCACGATTCGAAGTTCTTTTTGGAAATCTGGGACGCCATGTCATCGGGACCAAAGAGGACAAGGACAACCCAAGTTGTTATCAACGCTCAGTTCAGAAGCCTGCATCTCTGATGGTATGGGGTTGCATGAGTGCGTGTGGCATGGGCAGCTTGCATGTCTGGAAAGGCACCATCAATGCAGACAAATATATTCAGGTTCTAGAACAACATATGCTCCCATCCAGATGTCATCTCTTTCAGGGAAGACCCTGCATTTTTCAACAAGATAATGCCAGACCACATTCTGCATCAATCACAACATCATGGCTGCGTAGGAGAAGGATCCAGGGTACTGAAATGGCCAGTCTGCAGTCCAGATCTTTCACCTATAGAGAACATTTGGCGCATCATAAAGAGGAAGGTGCAACAAAGAAGGCCCAAGACGATTGAACAGTTAGAGGCCTGTATTAGACAAGAATGGGAGAGCATTCCTATTTCTAAACTTGAGAAACTGGTCTCCTCGGTCCCCAGACGTCTGTTGAGTGTTGTAAGAAGAAGGGGAGATGCCACACAGTGGTGAAAATGGCCTTGTCCCAACTTTTTGGGGAGTTGTTGACACCATGAAATTCTGATTCAACATATTTTTCCCTTAAAATGGTACATTTTCTCAGTTTAAACTTTTGTTCCGTGATTTATGTTCTATTCTGAATAAAATATTAGAAGTTCGCACTCCAGTTTTTATTCACGATTTGTATAGTGTCCCAAATTTTTGGGAAACCGGATTTCAAAAAAGTTGGGACACTATACAAATCGTGAATAAAAACTGAATGCAATGATGTGGAGGTGCCAACTTCTAATATTTTATTCAGAATAGAACATAAATCACGGAACAAAAGTTTAAACTGAAAAGTATTCCTGAGCCCATTCTGTGATTTCCTTTACAGTAGCATTCCTGTTTGTGGTGCAGTGTCGTTTAAGGGCCCGGAGATCACGGGCATCCAGTATGGTTTTACGGCCTTGACCCTTACGCATAGAGATTGTTCCAGATTCTCTGAATCTTCGGATGATGTTATGCACAGTTGATGATGATAGATACAAAGTCTTTGCAATTTTTCGCTGGATAACACTTTCTGATATTGCTCCACTATCTTTCTGCGCAACATTGTGGGAATTGGTGATCCTCTACCCATCTTGGCTTCTGAGAGACACTGCCACTCTGAGAAGCTCTTTTTATACCCAATCATGTTGCCAATTGACCTAATTAGTGTTAATTGGTCTTCCAGCTCTTCGTTATGCTCAAATTTACTTTTTCCAGCCTCTTATTGCTACTTAGACTGGATGGAACCGGCACTCAAAACAATCGGATTGCACGTGGAAGTTGAATAAAAATGTATTAAACAATCAACACTATATATTAGGTGCACCAAGGTAAAATTCATATAAAATATATAAAAAATATATAAAATATAATAAAAAGCATATATCTCAATGTTAGCCAAGCGAGTGGAGTATTCTTAAGGCACAGAGGTCTGAAGTGCTACGCACAGAGGGCTGCATCCGTGTCCCCCCAATTGGGTAGGCTATTGGATCACAGTCGTCCGTGACGGAGCTACACAGAGCTTGTTGAATATTGTGCTTGGAATAGTCGCAGGTATTATTCACATATAAATTTCACAAAGCTTAAATGCATGTAAATAAAATCTTGTGCCACCGTATGGGGTAGAGAAAAGATATTTGAAGGTGAGCTGAGTTCAATTATCCATCACCTATAGTGATCTCAATTTCTGAGTAAACTGGAGGTGAGAAAGTCACTAGTCCAGCATGTCTGATCTCGCCGTGCATATACCGCCTTGCATACAGCGGTTCAGTATGGTTCCACTTGAGTTAATGTTACTCACTGTTTCCCGTGTGAATTCACTCGGTTAGGTCTGCGGGAGGTTTTCTGTCGTGGCGTCCCACGCTTCAGTCTTTCCCCGCTGTATTAGTGTCGGGTCCACTTGTCTGTGTGGATCCCGTCTGCACTCTCGTGGGAGACCTATGTCAGCTGTTTCACTTACGTGAATTTCACAGCGCTTCTTGGTCTTACGTGAGTAGGTGGATGAACTTTTAGTACATGGCCATGTACCGCTGCGATGGTTCTTTCACAGGTAATACGCCCAGCATATGTGAAAGAACCATCGCAGTGGTACATGGCCATGTACTAAAAGTTCATCCACCTACTCACGTAAGACCAAGAAGCGCTGTGAAATTCACGTAAGTGAAACAGCTGACATAGGTCTCCCACGAGAGTGCAGACGGGATCCACACAGACAACTGGACCCGACACTAATACAGCGGGGAAAGACTGAAGCGTGGGACGCCACGACAGAAAACCTCCCGCAGACCTAACCGAGTGAATTCACACGGGAAACAGTGAGTAACATTAACTCAAGTGGAACCATACTGAACCGCTGTATGCAAGGCGGTATATGCACGGCGAGATCAGACATGCTGGACTAGTGACTTTCTCACCTCCAGTTTACTCAGAAATTGAGATCACTATAGGTGATGGATAATTGAACTCAGCTCACCTTCAAATATCTTTTCTCTACCCCATACGGTGGCACAAGATTTTATTTACATGCATTTAAGCTTTGTGAAATTTATATGTGAATAATACCTGCGACTATTCCAAGCACAATATTCAACAAGCTCTGTGTAGCTCCGTCACGGACGACTGTGATCCAATAGCCTACCCAATTGGGGGGACACGGATGCAGCCCTCTGTGCGTAGCACTTCAGACCTCTGTGCCTTAAGAATACTCCACTCGCTTGGCTAACATTGAGATATATGCTTTTTATTATATTTTATATATTTTTTATATATTTTATATGAATTTTACCTTGGTGCACCTAATATATAGTGTTGATTGTTTAATAAATTTTTATTCAACTTCCACGTGCAATCCGATTGTTTTGAGTGCCGGTTCCATCCAGTCTATATTACATTGATCAGAATCAGGGGGTTCTTCTTTGAACCTGTGCACCTGTCGTGTCGAATCACAGTGAGCCACCTGCACAGCATCCTTTGCAAACTACCTTATTGCTACTTGTCCCAACTTTTTTGGGATTTGTTGACACCGTGAAGATTTGAATCAACATATTTTTCCTTTAAAATGATACATTTACTCGGATTAAACGTTTGATCTGTCATCTACGTTCTATTACAAATAAAATATTGACATTTGCCATCTCCACATCATTGCATTCAGTTTTTATTCACCTTTTGTTTAGTGTCCCAACTTTTTTGGAATCCGGTTTGTAGATTGCGCTTTTGGAACCTCTGAGGAACTGTTGAGATACTGACACTCTATAAGATTGCTGTTCCCTATTAGGCTACTTTCACACTAGCGTTCGGGTTTCCGTTCGTGAGCTCCGTTTGAAGGGGCTCACGAGCGGACCCGAACGCAGCCGTCCAGCCCTGATGCAGTCTGAATGGAGCGGATCCGCTCAGACTGCATCAGTCTGGCGGCGTTCAGCCTCCGCTCCGCTCGCCTCTGCACGGACAGGCGGACAGCTGAACGCTGCTTGCAGCGTTCGGGTGTCCGCCTGGCCGTGCGGATCCGTCCAGACTTACAATGTAAGTCAATGGGGACGGATCCGTTTGAAGATGCCACAATATGGCTCAATCTTCAAGCGGATCCGTCCCCTATTGACTTTACATTGAAAGTCTGGACGGATCCGTCCGAGGCTATTTTCACACTTAGCTTTTATATGCCAATATAATGCAGACGGATCCGTTCTGAACGGAGCCTCCGTCTGCATTATTACGATCGGATCCGTTCAGAACGGATCCGATCGAACGCTACTGTGAAAGTAGCCTTACATGAACTGGTATTGCGTAATATAATAGATTGGATCAAACTAATAGAAAGTACCATGGGACTATGCAATTACTTCTAATACTTGAAAAACACTAGATATACTTGGGAAGAGGGACTTTGTACCGGACCTTTATCCATGCTGTTCATCAGTATCATCCTGGACATTTGAGGATACACTAGAGGATACATTGTTTTTTATCCATTTTATTTATACCTTTTATGCTCTCATTTATCTCCCTTTTTCCCTTTTAATCTAATTTTATATCATTGTTATATGTATTTAACATGTTTCTAGACGCATTTCTAGACAATTTGATGCGTGCAATTCGTTTTGAGAGCAAGGTCTACTATTTATGCCTTCATATTTTATACATATCTCTTAATTATTAATTAATAAACAGACTATTTATTTCTGCGTGACCACAGATATTGAGTGCCGATCTACATTTCTATTTCCCTTGCTCAAATTGTTGGCAAGTTTGATTTCCCCACGTTAGCATTTCACCCTGAATGGAAAAAATATATATACAAAACATCCTGCACAATATGATAGTAAATATGCGGATGTGCATGGCTACATTTATAAAGTTACGGAAAATAATGCAGTAAAAAAGTAGATGCAAACATAATACATAGACTAAGCCCTCACTCTAATGATAAAATCTGAGACTCTCAACCAATATATTTTGATCAAAACACATCTGTGCCCGCCTACCCAGCGCCACGGTGGTCTCAGTCAGGCAGGTCCTACGCTAAACTTACCTATGCCATCTATGTTCAGGAGCGCAGACCCTTCACATATAGTGTGTTGCTCCTAGTTACCTCTATGTGCATCAGCAACCGGTGGGAGGAGGAGCAGGCACAACTATATGTACCACCTTAATCAAGGTTGCCTATTAGATAAGTGGGGTAAAAGTGCACATGAATGTTACTCCCAGGATAGAAGTGCATTCACACTTGAAGGTGCCATTCCTTCAAGACAAATAAAGAAAAATCACGGGACAAAACATCCTGCACGATATGATAGTAATATGTGGATATGCATGGCTACATTTATAAAATCACTGAAAATAATGCACTAAAACAATTGATACAAACATAATACAGTGAGAAACAGAAGTATTTGAACACCCTGCAATTTTGCAAGTTCTCCCACTTAGAAATCATGGAGGGGTCTGAAATTCACATTGTAGGTGCATTCCCACTCTGAGATACAGAATAAATAAAAAAATCAGGAAATCACATTGTATGATTTTTAAAGAATGTATTTGTCTTGCACTGCTGAACATAAGTATTTGAACACCTGAGAAAACCAGTGTTAATATTTGGTACAGAAGCATTTGTTTCCAATTACAGAGGTCAAACGTTTCCTGTAGTTCTTGACCAGATTTGCACACACTGCAACATGAATTTGGGCCGACTCCTCCAAACAGATCTCCTCTAGATCTGTCAGGTTTCGGGGCTGTCGCTGAGCAACACAGAGTTTCAGCTCCCTCCAAAGATGTTTTATTGGATTTAGGTCTGGAGACTGGCTAGGCCACTCCAGAACCTTGATATGCTTATTACGGAGCCACCCCTTGGTTATCCTGGCTGTGTGCTACGGGTCGTTGTCATGTTGGAAGACCCAGCCACGACCCATCTTCAATGGTCTGACTGAGGGAAGGAGGTTGTTGCTCAAAATCTCACAATAAATGGCCCCACTCATCCTCTCCTTAATACAGTGCAGTCGTCCTGTCCCCTTCGCAGAGAAGCACCCCCAAAGCATGATGTTACCACCCCCATGCTTCACAGTAGGGATGGTGTTCTTGGGATGCAACTCATCCTTCTTTTTCCTCCAAACACGACGAGTGAAGTTTAGACCAAAAAGTTCTACTTTGGTCTCATCTGACCACATGACTTTCTCCCATGCCTCCTCTGGATCATCCAGATGGTCATTGGCAAACTTCAGACGGGCCTGGACATGTGATGACTTGAGCAGGGGAACCTTCCGTGCAGTGCATAATTTGAAACCGTGACGGCGTAGTGTTCTACCAACAGTGACCTTTGAAACTGTGGTTCTGGGCTGATTCCTTACCTTTCTTATCATCAGTGATACCCCACGAGGTGAGATCTTGCATGGAGCTCCAGTCCAAGGGAGACTGACAGTCGTCTTTAGCCTCTTCCATTTTCTAACAATTGCTCCAACAGTTTATCTATTTTCACCAAGCTGCTTGGCAATTGCCCCGTAGCCCTTTTCAGCCTTGTGGAGGTCCACAATTTTGTCTCTGGTGTCTTTTGACAGCTCTTTGGTCTTGCCCATGGTAGTAGTTTGCATCTGACTGACTGTGGGGTGGACAGGTGTTTTTAAGGAGCTCAGACAGGTGCTACTCAGTTAGATTAATGAGTGGAGTAGAGATGGACTTTTTAAAGGCACAGTAACCATAGGCGTGCGCAGCCTATTGCATTAGGGTGTGCACCCTAAACCACAAACACACACGCCCCGCGCACGAGTGTATGTATGTGTATATATATATATATATATATATATATATGTTATATACATACACACACAGGCCGGACCTCACCCTAGCGTTGGCGTGACTCCACCTCTGCGCCTAGGAACAATATATAGGGGGGGCATATAAGATACCACAGTCATAAATGGTGGGGCACTAATAATTTTCACCACTTAATCATACTACTGAAAAAAACGAAAAAAGTATATATAAATAAGATTACAAAATACGGGAGTATTGCGGTATGCAGGGATATCGTTTTTATTGTACTATCCTAATACTTAAAAGACAAGCTTTCAAGAGTTTTCCTTTGTTCCTCGGTATTGCTTCAGACCTGAGAAAGAGAGAAACACTCTCCAAAACTTTTCTTTAGAGTTTAAAGCAGTTTCAGCGCTATAATAAAATAAATTACTTACGAAAGAAGCTGTTCAGTCGTCTGCTGTGCTGTCCTCTGCTTGCTTCCGCGGATCTTCCCCTCCTTTCAGTCTCTCCTCAGTGCGCAGGTGCACTGTTATGGGGGATCTGTGGATGACACACTGTTATGGGGGACCTGTGGATTAGATATGACTGAGGAGGGCTATCAGGGGATATTATACAGGGGGTAATATAACTGAGGGGTATCAGGGTAAATTATACAGGGGGTAATATAACCAAGGAGTATCAGGGTACATTATACATTAGTCCTCCTCAGTTATGTTACCCCTGTATAATAATGTCCCCTTATACCCCTTAGTTATATTACCCCTGTATGATAATGTACCTTGATACCCCTTAGTCCTATTACCCTGCCCTGTATAATTTAACCTGATTCCCCTCAGTTATATTATATAACGGTGGGGTATCAGGGTACATTTTACAGGGGTAATATAACCGAGTAGGGCTATCAGGGACATAATACAGGGGTGAGGGGTAAGATAAGTTATATTACCCCTGTATAATGTCTGATAGTAGCCTAGCCCTCCTCAGTTATATTACCCCTCATGTACCCTGATACCCCTAGTTATATTACCCCCTGTATAATATACCCTGATACCCCTCAGATATATTATATAACTGAGGGGTATCAGGGTAATACAGGGGACAACAGAGGAGGCGTAGCACTGTGGGACAGGGGGTTACAAAGGTACATGATACTTTTTTTTTTATATGCCCTCAGCCCTCACCAACTTGCAGGCTTGCTAGGTACACACAGATGCAGCGTGACATGACGTGACATCACGTCACGTCAACTCAGTCTGCGCCGCACAGCACACACCGTACGGCTCCCTCTCTGCCTCCGCTGGGTCCAGGACTCCACCCCCTATGTGAATACTAGCCACCGCCCGCCCACAGCCAGGTATTGTAAATTAATTTACAGTGCGGCGGGCGGCAGCAGCCAGCATAACAGACAGGGGAATCAGCGGGGGGCAGTGAGCACAGAGGTGACTATTAGGGTGTGCCCAGCCACACCCGGCACACCCCGTGCGCACGCCTATGACAGTAACAGGTCTTTGAGAGCCAGAATTCTTGCTGTTTCTCAGGTGTTCAAATACTTATGTTCAGCAGTGCAAGACAAATTCTTTAAAAATCATACAATGTGATTTCCTGAATTTTGTTTTTTAAATTCTATCTCTCAGAGTGAGAATGCACCTACAATGTGAATTTCAGACCCCTCCATGATTTCTAAGTGGGAGAACTTGCAAAATCGCATGGTGTTCAATTGCTACTGTTCCTCAATGTATATGGACTAAACCCTCACTCTAATGATAACATCTAAGACTCTTAGCCAATATATTTTGATCAAAACATATCTGTGCCCACCTACCCGCGCCAAGGTGGTCTCAGTCAGACAGGTCCTACTCTAAATCTACCTATGCCGCTGGGCATCTATGTTTAGGAGAGCAGGCCCTGCACATATCGTGTGCTGCTCCTAGTCACCTCTATGTGCATCCAGCATCCAATGAGAACGACCACATCTTATTGTCTGCCTGCAGAGTTTGCACACTGCAATGGTTTTGCAGGTCAGCAATGGAGGGAAAAATTTACACACAGGAGATGCTCACACAGAGCTGCCACCAGTAGCACATTTCTGCCACCACGACCTAAGACCGTTTGTGAGCCTACACCAGCATCAGCAGTGTCAGCTGCTCCAGAGCTGACCACAGTAGAAGCAGATCTACCTCTTGTAGTTTTTTTTTATGTTTTGGTCATAAGTCAGCTCCAGCCTTTATCACAGCTACTCATCACTTCCTCATCACCCTGGTCTGGTTCCCAGGTTCTGTCTTAAGAAAGTAGTAAAAGTGTTGACAGCTTATATGTATCATTTTATCCTTAAAGGGATTTTACATTTTGTATCAACATCTTTTAAAAGAACCATTTATGAGGGAGCTCCAATCTTGTAATGTATTATTTTTATTGCTAGTATCTTCCATCTTCCATTCTGGGCTGTGATCACATGACTATGTCCATGCAGCTCTTTTTTCTTATTTCCTAAGATGTTATTTAAATGGCTAAAGTGTCGAAGCAGCATCAGGGGCAGTGACCGGGGAGTGTCTATGTAACTAGCTGGGTGGGAGGAGCTATAGACTAGCTGAGCACTGATAGGAGCAGTGATAGGGGTGTGTCTATGTAACTAGCTGTGTGGGAGGAGCTATAAACTAGCTGGGGACTGATAGGAGCAGTGATAGGGGAGTGTCTATGTAACTAGCTCGCTGTTGTTAGGGGCAATGATAGGGGAGTGTTTATGTAACTAGCTGGGTGGGAGGAGCCATAAACTAGCTAGGTGTTGTTAGGGGCAGTGATAGGGGAGTGTCTATGTAACTAGCTGGGTGGGAGGAACTATAAACTAGCTATTGTTAGGGGCAGTGATAGGGGAGTGTTTATGTAACTAGCTGGGTGGGAGCAGCTATAAACAAGCTGGGTGGTGTTAGGGGCAGCGACAGGGGAGTGTCTATGTAACTAGCTGGGTGGGAGGAGCTATAAACTAGCTTGGTGCAGTTAGGGATAGTGATAGGGGAGTGTCTATTACTAGCTGGTTAGGAGGAGCTATAGACTAGCTGGGCACTGATAGGAGCAGTGATAGGGGAGTGTCTATGTAACTAGCTCGCTGTTGTTAGGGGCAGTGATAGGGGAGTGTTTATGTAACTAGCTGGGTGGGAGGAGCTATAAACTAGCTGGGTGGTGTTAGGGGCAGCGATAGAGGAGTGTCTTTTACTAGCTGGTTGGGAGGAGCTATAAACTAGCTGGGTGTTAGGGGCAGTGATAGGGGAGTGTCTATGTAACTAGCTGTGTAGGAGGAGCTATAAACTAGCTGGGTGGTGTTAGGTCCAGTGATAGGGCAGTGTCTATGTTACTAGCTGGGTGGGAGGAGCTATAAACTAGCTGGGTGATGTTAGGGGCAGCGATCGGGGAGTGTCCATGTAACTATCTGGTGGGAGGAGCTATAAACTAGCTGGGTGTTAGGGGCAGTGATAGGGGAGTGTCTATGTTACTAGCTGGGTGGGAAGAGCTATAAACTAGCTGGGTGTTTGGGGCAGTGATAGGGGAGTGTCTATGTAACTAGCTGGGTGGGAGGAGCTATAAACTAGCTGGGTGTTTTTTAGGGGCAGCGATAGGGAAGTGTCTATGTAACTAGCTGGGTGGGAGGAGCTATAAACTAGCTGGGTGTTTTTTAGGGGCAGTGATAGGGGAGTGTCTATGTAACTAGCTGGGTGGGAGGAGCTATAAACTAGCTTGGTGTTGTTAGGGGCAGTGATAGGGCAGTGTCTATCTAACTAGCTGGGTGGGAGGAGCTTAAAAGTAGATGTGTGTTGATAGGTGCAGTGATAGGTGAGTGTCTATTTAACTAGCTGGGTGGGAGGAGCTATAAACTAGCTTGGTGTTGTTAGGGGCAGTAATAAGGGAGTGTCTATTACTAGCTGGTTGGGAGGAGCGATAAACTAGCTGGGTGTTGTTAGGGGCATTGATAGGGGAGTATATATTTAACTAGCTGGGTGGGAGGAGCTATAAACTAGCTGTGTGTTTTTTAGGGGCAGTGATAGGGGAGTGTCTATGTAACTAGCTGGGTGGGAGGAGCTATAAACTAGCTGGGTGTTTTTTAGGGGCAGTGATAGGGGAGTGTTTATGTAACTAGCTGGATGGGAGGAGCTATAAACTAGCTGAGTGGTGTTAGGGGCAGCGACAGGGGAGTGTCTATGTAACTAGCTGGGTGGAAGGAGCTATAAAGTAGCTTGGTGTTGTTAAGCGAAGTGATAGGGGAGTGTCTATGTAACTAGCTGGGTGGCAGGAGCTATAAACTAGTGTCACGGCCATGGCCATGACCGTGACTCCTCAACCTCATGCGGTTGCCTGCGGTTTGGTTTAGTGTTCAATCACAGGTGAGGGCCGCTGGTGTGTGGCCTCACTTGTGGTTGCCGCGGGCAACCTGTCGTATGAGTGGGTTTCTGCAGAGCAGCCTGAGCAGTGCTGGGCAGCTTGCTGCATGGCATGCGGTTGCACCTAGCAACCTTTCTGTTAGGTGTGTGTGTGTACACTTGGTTTTATGTGTGGTGTGCACTGACCCTTCCCTTCACTGTGGTTGTCCGTGGCAACGTTTGGTCGTTGTTGTACATGTGGTGGCAGTGTCCTGGCCTTCGGGCTGACTCCCAGGACATGAGTGCCACCCATGTCGTTGCCTGCGGCAACAGCCACAGTGTGTGTTAGTGAGTTGGACACTTTCCCTTTAACCCCTTAGGGACACAGCCTTTTTACACCTTAGGACCAGGCCATTTTTTGCAAATCTGACCAGTGTCACTTTAAGTGCTCATAACTTTAAAACGCTTTGACTTATCCAGGCCGTTCTGAGATTGTTTTTTCGTCACATATTGTACTTCATGACACTGGTGAAATGAAGTCAAAAAAATATTTTTTTTTGCACCAAAAAATACCTAATTTAACAAATTTTTGGAAAAATTAGCAAATTTCAAAGTTTCAGTTTCTCTACTTCTGTAATACATAGTAATACCCCCAAAAATTGTGATGACTTTACATTCCCCATATGTCTACTTTATGTTTGAATTGTTTTGGGAATGATATTTTATTTTTTGGGGATGTTATAAGGCTTAGAAGTTTAGAAGCAAATCTTGATATTTTTCAGCAATTTACAAAAACGACATTTTTAGGGACCAGTTCAGGTCTGAAGTCACTTTGCGAGGCTTACATAATAGAAACCACCCAAAAATGACCCCATCTAAGAAACTACACCCCTCAAGGTATTCAAAACTGATTTTACATACGTTGTTAACCCTTTAGGTGTTGCACAAGAGTTATTGGCAAATGGGGATGAAATTTGAGAATTTCTTTTTTTTGTCAAATTTTTTATTTTAACCCATTTTTTCCACTAACAAAGCAAGGGTTAACAGCCAAACAAGACTGTATCTTTATTACCCTGACTCTGCCGTTTACAGAAACACCCAATATGTGGCCGTAAACTACTGTACGGCCACACAGCGGGGCATAGAGTGAAAGGTGCGCCGTTTAGTTTTTGGAGGGCTGATTTTTATGGACTGGTTTATTTACACCATGTCCCATTTGAAGCCCCCTGATGCACCCCTGGAGTAGAAACTCCCTAAAAGTGACCCCATCTAAGAAACTACACCCCTCAAGGTATTCAAAACTGGTTTTACATACGTCGTTAACCCTTTAGGTGTTGCACAAGAGTTATTGGCAAATAGGGATGAAATTGGAAAATTTCATTTTTTTGCCTTATTTTCCATTTTAACCCATGTTTTCCACTAACAAAGCAAGGGTTAACAGCCAAACAAGACTGTATCTTTATTACCCTGACTCTGCCGTTTACAGAAATACCCAATATGTGGCCGTACACTACTGTATGGCCACACAGCGGGGCATAGAGTGAAAGGTGCGCCGTTTGGTTTTTGGAGGGCTGATTTTTATGGACCGGTTTATTTACACCGTGTCCTGTTTCAACCCCCCTGATGCACCCCTGGAGTCGAAACTCCCTAAAAGTGACCCCATCTAAGAAACTACACCCCTCAAGGTATTCAAAACTGATTTTACATACGTCGTTAACCCTTTAGGTGTTGCACAAGAGTTATTGGCAAATGGGGATGAAATTGGAAAATTTCATTTTTTTGCCTTATTTTCCATTTTAACCCATGTTTTCTACTAACAAAGCAAGGGTTAACAGCCAAACAAGACTGTATCTTTATTACCCTGACTCTGCCGTTTACAGAAACACCCAATATGTGGCCGTACACTACTGTACGGCCACACAGCGGGGCGTAGAGTGAAAGGTGCGCCGTTTGGTTTTTGGAGGGCTGATTTTTATGGACCGGTTTATTTACACCGTGTCCTGTTTCAACCCCCCTGATGCACCCCTGGAGTCGAAACTCCCTAAAAGTGACCCCATCTAAGAAACTACACCCCTCAAGGTATTCAAAACTGATTTTACATACGTCGTTAACCCTTTAGGTGTTGCACAAGAGTTATTGGCAAATGGGGATGAAATTGGAAAATTTCATTTTTTTGCCTTATTTTCCATTTTAACCCATGTTTTCTACTAACAAAGCAAGGGTTAACAGCCAAACAAGACTGTATCTTTATTACCCTGACTCTGCCGTTTACAGAAACACCCAATATGTGGCCGTACACTACTGTACGGCCACACAGCGGGGCGTAGAGTGAAAGGTGCGCCGTTTGGTTTTTGGAGGGCTGATTTTTATGGACCGGTTTATTTACACTGTGTCCTGTTTCAACCCCCCTGATGCACCCCTGGAGTCGAAACTCCCTAAAAGTGACCCCATTTTGGAAACTACGGGATAAGGTGGCATTTTTTGGGGGAGTATTTTTAGGGTAAATATAATTTTTGGTTGCTCTATATTACATTTTTGTGAGGTAAGGTTACCAAAAATTGAAATTCTGATATTTCATCTCCATTTGCCATTAACTGTTGAGGAACACCTAAAGGGTTAATAAAGTTTGTATAATCATTTTTGAATACCTTGAGGGGTGTAGTTTCTTAGATGGGGTCAATTTTAGGGAGTTTTTACTCTAGGGGGGCATCAGGGGGGCTTCAAAAGGGATATGGTGTCAATAAAAAAGGCCATCAAAATCGGCCTTCCAGAAACCATGTCGGTCCTTTCCTTTTGCAGCCTCCCTTTTACGGATACAGCAGTTTACGACCACAAATGTGGCGTTTCTGTAAACTGCAGTATCAGGGTAATAAATTTTAACTTTTGTTTGGTTGTTAACCCTTGTTTTGTTACCGGAAAAAACGGACTGAAATGGAAAAGTGCCAAAAATAGCGGTTTTGGCACCGTTTTTTTGGTTTTTTTTTAACCGTGTTAATCTGGGTAG
Source organism: Bufo gargarizans (assembly GCF_014858855.1). Classification (NCBI taxonomy): domain Eukaryota; kingdom Metazoa; phylum Chordata; class Amphibia; order Anura; family Bufonidae; genus Bufo; species Bufo gargarizans. Next base: position 383,911,570 of record NC_058080.1, on the reverse strand, counting down.
TTAGGTCATGGGATATTGTTATAGAGGAGATTCTTACGGACGCGGCAATATCTAATAAGTCTACTTTTTTTTACAATTATTTAGGTTTTTGACTATATTATCTTTTTTGATACAACTTTTTTTTTGGGTATCTCTAAAGTCTAAGTGTCATTTTTTTTATTTTCTTTTAGCCAATTATCTTATGTGGGGGCTCATTTTTTGCGGGATGAGCGGATGGTTTTATTGGCACTATTTTGGGGGCTATATGACTTTTTGATCGCTTGCTATTAAACTTTTTGTTATGTAAGGTGACAAAAAAAAAATATTTTTGCACCTATTTTTTTTTTTTTTTTTTACTGTGTTAATCTGGGGGTTGGGTCATGGGGTATTTTTATAGAGGAGATTCTTACGGACGTGGCGATACCTAATAAGTCAACTTTTTTTTTACAATTATTTAGGTTTTAGACTATATTATCCTTTTTGATACCCTAAAAAAATTTTGTATCTCTAAAGTCTAAGAGTCATTTTCTATTTTTTTTTTTATCTGATTATCTTATGTCGGGGCTCATTTTTTGCGGGATGAGATGACGGTTTTATTGGCACTAATTTGGGGGCTATATGACTTTTTGATCGCTTGCTATTAAACTTTTTATTATGTAAGGTGACAAAAAAAACCTTTTTTTGCACCTTTTTTTTTTTTTCTGGACCGTGTTAATCTGGGGGGTTAGGTCATGGGGCATTTTTATAGAGGAGATTATTACAGACGCGGCAATACCTATGTCTACTTTTAATAAATTATTTTAGTTTTTTTGGGTGTCTCAAGTCTGAGAACCATTTTTTTTTATCCGATGTCAGTGCTAAATTGGGATATAAATTTAGTACTCCATGGAAGTGTGATACTCCCTGAAGCAACCGTCAATGCAGAGGCCCGGATGATCGGGGCATGTGTCGCACTGAGTAGTCGTGTCCTTCCGTATCCCCCTCCTGCGACACACTCTGCACTTTTTTTGGGTTCGTCCCTTCTTTCCAGTATGGGGGACCACACCTGGAAAGTGTTGGCCAGGGACGATCCGGGCGCCTACAGTTCCCGAGGTACTTCGGCCTGCTCTTTCCCGGTCTGAAAAGATCAGGGCCTTGAGGACTGCCTCATAGAACTGGAGGAATGTCCCTGTGCTGCCAGCGCTTCGGGATAGTACAAAAGAGTTGTACATGGCAACCTGTACCAAGTAGACCGCAACTTTTTTGTACCATGCCCGGGTTTTGCGCATGGCATTATATGGCTTGAGGACTTGATCGGAGAGATCAACTCCTCCCATATACCGATTGTAGTCGACGATACAATAGGGCTTGAGGACCGTTGCCGCGGTACCTCGCACAGGGACAGGGGTGATGCCGTTACCATGAATTGTGGACAGCATAAGGACATCCCTCTTGTCCTTATACCTGACCAGCAACAGGTTTCCAGTGGTAAGGGCACGGGTCTCACCCCTGGGGATAGGTACCTGGAGGGGGTGGGCAGGGAGGCCGCGTTGATTTTTCCGCACGGTCCCACAAGCGGACGTGGATCTGGCGGCAAGGGACTGGAACAAGGGGATACTGGTATAAAAGTTATCCACGTACAAGTGGTAACCCTTATCCAGCAGTGGGTGCATAAGGTCCCACACACGTTTCCCGGTAACACCCAGAGTGGGGGGACATTCTGGGGGTTGAATCCGGGAATCTCGCCCCTCGTATACACGAAATTTGTAAGTGTACCCTGAGGTACTCTCACAAATTTTGTATAGCTTCACGCCATACCTCGCCCGCTTGGAAGGCACATACTGGCGGAAAATGAGTCTCCCCTTGAACGCAATGAGAGACTCATCAACCACGACCTCCCTTCCAGGTACATAGGCCTCCATGAATTTGGCCCCAAAGTGATCGATGACCGGCCGTATCTTGTACAGACGGTCATGGGCAGGATCACCTCGGGGTGGACATGCTGCATTATCGGAATAATGCAGACATTTCCTGATGGCCTCAAACCGGGAGCGTGTCATAACCGTACTGTAAAGTGGGGTCTGATATAGGACGTCCCCACTCCAGTACAGCCTGGCACTGGGTTTCTTGACCAGGCCCATATGCAGCACGAGGCCCCAAAATGTCCTCATTTCGGCTGCACTGACCGGCGTCCAGCCACCGGGCCTGGCCAAAAAGGAGCCCGGGTGTTGAGCGACGAACTGTTGGGCGTACAGATTCGTCTGCTCCACCATCAGATTTACCAGTGGGTCACTGAAAAAATGACAAAAAAAGTCATATTCAGTGTAGCCCACTGTGGAAATCTGGATTCCTGATTGGCCTACGAAATCAGGAATCACGGGCTCGTATCGCTCTGGGCTACACCAGACAAGTTCACCGGCAGGGTGCTCCGGTGGATTTAACTGGTGGGCCGGGAAACCAGTACGAGCCCCAGAGCTGCTCGTACTAGTGTGGGACACAGGGTCCCTAACATGGCGGTCCCCTTGCTCCGCCTGGCGGCGTCTCCGCCGCCTTGGGGGCTCATCATCATCGCTAGATGATGAGGAGGATGCGGATGACAACAGGAATGTGGGGTCATCCTCATCCTCACTGGGACTCTCGGACTCGGAGGCAAGCTGGGCGTATGCCTCCTCGGCCGAGAACGTCCGGCGGGCCATAGGGGAGTGTGTGTCTGCGTGTATATGTGCGTGTGTGTAACTCTTTATTTGGTGTGCGTGTGTGAGGGGGCACGGGTGTTCACGAACTCACCCTAAAACTAACAGAAAAAAATAAATAAAACTAACTAAAAAAAGGGCAAAAAAGTGAGGAAAAAAATTCAAAACTGCTGATCAACCGTCCGAAGTTGATCAGCGGTGGGGTGTGCGATGCGCTAACAGTGGCCGGACGCTAAGTGCCGGTCACAGTCAGCGAACTCAAAAAAAAAAAAAAAAAAAAAAAAAAAAAGCACCCCAAAAAAGGTGGGGGGGGGGGGCAAGTGGCAGGGGGAGGGGGGCAAGTGGCAGCACCCCTGGGGGGTCTAGGGTCACACAGCTGTGCTGTGGACCCCAGACACCCTAACTGGGGTGATGCAATAAAAAGTCAAAAAAACTACCTTTCCCTTTTTTTTCCCTGCCTATCCCAAACTTTCCCTAGCTGTCCCTATGTACCTGATGGGGTGCTGGGGGCAGAGATCGGGTCCTGGGGGGCACAGATCGGGGTGCAGGCAGCGGTGGCAGACACGTGCAGGCAGCTCCTCTCTCCTCCGGCGCTGGAACACAAAAGGAGGAGGAGAGGGGCGCCTGCCTCTTTTGAATCTGCCGCCGGACCGCCCACAGACCAATCAGAAAGCGATCCTGAGTGGTGATGTCACCATCACCACTCTGGATCGCTGGATGGTGATTGGTGGAGTGAAATCACACCACCATCACCATCCTGTTCCGGGTTATCGGGTCTTCAGAGACCCGAATAACCCGGAAACGCAGAAAACCGCAGGTCTGAATTGACCTGCGGTTTTCTGCGATCGCATACATGGGGGGGTCACCGGACCCCCCGACGCATTTGCCCCAAGTGCCTGCTCAATGATTTGAGCAGGCACGGGGTTCCGATCGCCGCCGGCCGCGCGGCGGTGATTGAAAATGCACAGGGCGTACATGTACGCCCTGTGTCCTTAAGTACCAGGGCACAAGGGCGTACCTGTACGCCCTGTGTCCTTAAGGGGTTAATGTGTGTTTCCCTTCTCTGGTGCTGGAAGGGTTAACTCCCTTCCCAGTGTGTGTGTGTCACTGGGTGTGTCCGACTGTGGGGTGTGGCTTCTTGGCCTATATAGCCTCACTGTTTTCCCAGGTCTGGAGGTTGCTTCAGCCATGCTTTGTTGGAGCAGCCTCCTGTATTTTCTACCTGCCAGTGAGAGCTACCCCTGTGGTCATAACCATTTTATGTCACATTTAAGTTTATGTCCAGTTATGTGTGATGTCTATTTGATGTTTCCTTGTGATTTTGTGCAGCTATGGATCTGGGTCCCTGTGTGTGGACGCGTTGTGATCTTCACCTTGCCAGCACAGGGATCCAGTCAGCAAGGCTGTGGCAGGTAGGTGGAACTCCTTGTTCACCTGCCATATCCATAGAGCTGTTTATGTTCCCCCTTTTCCAGCAGCTTGGCCATTGAGACTCCTGCTCCTCCGTGCCTAGGAGGAGTAGGTTGTCTTACCCTGACTCCTAACTAGGGACCGGACGGAGGGTAAGTCAGGGCTCCTAGGTTCCTGCGCATGGGTCCTCCTACCTTTAAGGTCGGCCCATGCAGATAGGAGTGAGGGTCAGGTTAGGGACGCTGTAGGAGGTGACCTGCTCCCTATCCTGTTGTCCTGGCCGAGCAGCCATAACATCATCTGGCATCGCACGGCTGAGGGTTTCCCCCATCCTCAGCCGTGACAACTAGCTGGGTGTTGTTAAGCGAAGTGATAGGGGAGTGTCTACGTAACTTGCTGGGTTGGAGGAACTATAAAATTGCTGGGTGATGTTAGAGGCAGTGATAGGGGAGTGTCTATAACTAGCTGGGTGGTAGGAGCTATAAACTAGCTGGGCATTGTTAGGGGCAGTGATAGGGGAGTGTCTATGTAACTAGCTGGGTGGGAGGAACTATAAACTAGCTGGGTGTTGTTAGGGGCAGTGATAGGGGAGTGTCTATATAACTAGCTGGGTGGGAGGAGCTATAAACTAGCTGGGTGATGTTAGGGGCAGCGACAGGGGAGTGTCTATGTAACTAGCTGAGTGGGAGGAGCTATTAACTAGCTGGGCGTTATTAGGGGCAGTGATAGGGGAGTGTCTATGTAACTAGCTGGGTGGGAAGAGCTATTAACTAGCTGGGTGTTAGGGGCAGTGATAGGGGAGTGTCTATATAACTAGCTGGGTGGGAGGAACTATAAACTAGCTGGGTATTTTTAGGGGCAGTGATAGGGGAGTGTCTATGTAACTAGCTGGCTGGGAAGAGCTATTAACTAGCTGGGTGTTAGGGGCAGTGATAGGGGAGTGTCTATATAACTAGCTGGGTGGGAGGAACTATAAACTAGCTGGGTATTTTTAGGGGCAGTGATAGGGGAGTGTCTATGTAATTACCTGGGTAGGAGAAGCTGTAAACTAGCTGGGCATTGATCGGAACAGTGCTGGAGCTGTGGAAGAGAAAGAAGAAGAGTAATGCTTCTAAATAATATTATCCTGCTAATCAACCCTTTTGAGGCTACATTAATATAGCATTTTTGTTATATGTTTAGCATTTACACTGGAAAGTCTCCTGATGTACACGCTAAACAACGGAGTGTCCCCTTTTGGCCTCCAGTATGTTAGTATACTGCTAAATTAGGATGGACTAGTGTAGCAACATTGTCATCATTGGTCAATGGTGTACCATCAATGGAGGTAGACCATGCAACTGCTACGGGACCCTGGGATGGGAGGGCTTGGCTCTTAACTCCTTTTTCTCCCACCAAAAAAACACTGTATTTTCATGCAGCTGCCATGCAAAGAGATTATTTTAGCTTCCATTCCAGTAAATAGTAACTGCAATGGTAATTCCTATGCACTGAGCTCCCCCTAGTGGTGGCTGCAGCCAGCTTGGTAATACAAAGGAATAATAGTTGTTGTTTTTTGTCAGTTCTCTGCCATTGAGAAATATGGTGGTCCACTTTTTCCGATAAAAGGGTGAACTTTTTTCATACAAAATGCTTTTTTTTTATTAAAAATGTCTTCCATTTAACATAAATTCATTGGAAATCTTTGCATTGCCTGGGATTGTCGCACACATAGTGGGAAACTGGGTGGGGCCCTATAAGATCTGTGCACACCCCTGTCATTGATTGTACAATTTAAAGCAGGCATGTCCAAAGTCCGGCCCGCGGGCCAATTGCGGCCCGCGGCCAGGAGTAAAACGGCCCCCCAGAGGTTTGATTGAATCGTTGGTATTCCGGCCCCCGGCCCCTCTCACCAGTCACCGCCAGCTCACCGGGAGCCCACAGCTTACAGGAAGAGGCTGCATCAGCAAAGGCCAAATCTTGCGGCGACGTCCGAGATCACGCGAGATTTGGTCTTTGCCTTCACAAAGAAGGAAAGCCGAGATCTCACAACGTCTGAGATCTCGCGGGATTTGGGCTCAGGGAGAAGGAAAGCCCAAATCTCAGATGTCACGAGATCTCGGACATCACGAGATCTCGGACATCGCGAGATCTCGGCTTTTCTTCTCTGTAGTAAGGCCAGAATATATATGTCTCACAGAATAGGTAGGATTATCTTTGTTTTACATTGTAAATTATGGGAACTATCTTATAAATGTCTAGACTATGAGGCCCATATCTAAAGAGTTCTCCTCACAGTCTATAGATTGCACCCTTCTCAGGTTGGCCTCTCTGATTAGGTCAGTTACATAAATGGCTAGGCCAGGCCAGAAACCTAATTCCTCTGTCTTCTTACAGATACATTTTCCTAACTAACTGCACATACACTATCTCACTCTGACTGAATGGCCAGGAGGATGGCAGCAAATCCCCAATACAGTTCAACCTCAACCTTGTTGCATAGTTTTCTACACAGAACCTATAAGAGAGAAAAGGAAACATGTCTAAGGGCTCTTTCACACTTGCGTTCTTTTCTTCCGGCATAGAGTTCCGTCGTCGGGGCTCTATGCCGGAAGAATCCTGATCAGTTTTATCCTAATGCAGGCATGTCCAAAGTCCGGCCCGCGGGCCAATTGCGGCCCGCGGCCAGGAGTAAAACGGCCCCCCAGAGGTTTGATTGAATCGTTGGTATTCCGGCCCCCGGCCCCTCTCACCAGTCACCGCCAGCTCACCGGGAGCCCACAGCTTACAGGAAGAGGCTGCATCAGCAAAGGCCAAATCTTGCGGCGACGTCCGAGATCACGCGAGATTTGGTCTTTGCCTTCACAAAGAAGGAAAGCCGAGATCTCACAACGTCTGAGATCTCGCGGGATTTGGGCTCAGGGAGAAGGAAAGCCCAAATCTCAGATGTCACGAGATCTCGGACATCACGAGATCTCGGACATCGCGAGATCTCGGCTTTTCTTCTCTGTAGTAAGGCCAGAATATATATGTCTCACAGAATAGGTAGGATTATCTTTGTTTTACATTGTAAATTATGGGAACTATCTTATAAATGTCTAGACTATGAGGCCCATAATCTAAAGAGTTCTCCTCACAGTCTATAGATTGCACCCTTCTCAGGTTGGCCTCTCTGATTAGGTCAGTTACATAAATGGCTAGGCCAGGCCAGAAACCTAATTCCTCTGTCTTCTTACAGATACATTTTCCTAACTAACTGCACATACACTATCTCACTCTGACTGAATGGCCAGGAGGATGGCAGCAAATCCCCAATACAGTTCAACCTCAACCTTGTTGCATAGTTTTCTACACAGAACCTATAAGAGAGAAAAGGAAACATGTCTAAGGGCTCTTTCACACTTGCGTTCTTTTCTTCCGGCATAGAGTTCCGTCGTCGGGGCTCTATGCCGGAAGAATCCTGATCAGTTTTATCCTAATGCATTCTGAATGGAGAGAAATCCGTTCAGGATGCATCAGGATGTCTTCAGTTCCGGACCTGAACGTTTTTTGGCCGGAGAAAATACCGCAGCATGCTGCGCTTTTTGCTCCGGTCAAAAATCCTGACCACTTGCCGCAAGGCCTGATCCGGAATTAATGCCCATTGAAAGGCATTGATCCGGATCCGGCCTTAAGCTAAACGTCGTTTTGGCGCATTGCCGGATCCGACGTTTAGCTTTTTCTGAATGGTTACCATGGCTGCCGGGACGCCTTTGAACCAGATCTAGCCTATCTGCTGCAGTCCAGATCTCAGTTTCACCCTTCACATTACAGGGAGTGCAGAATTATTAGGCAAGTTGTATTTTTGAGGATTAATTTTATTATTGAACAACAACCATGTTCTCAATGAACCCGAAAAACTCATTAATATCAAAGCTGAATATTTTTGGAAGTAGTTTTTAGTTTGTTTTTAGTTTTAGCTATTTTAGGGGGATATCTGTGTGTGCAGGTGACTATTACTGTGCATAATTATTAGGCAACTTAACAAAAAACAAATATATACCCATTTCAATTATTTATTTTTACCAGTGAAACCAATATAACATCTCAACATTCACAAATATACATTTCTGACATTCAAAAACAAACAAAAACAAATCAGTGACCAATATAGCCACCTTTCTTTGCAAGGACACTCAAAAGCCTGCCATCCATGGATTCTGTCAGTGTTTTGATCTGTTCACCATCAACATTGCGTGCAGCAGCAACCACAGCCTCCCAGACACTGTTCAGAGAGGTGTACTGTTTTCCCTCCTTGTAAATCTCACATTTGATGATGGACCACAGGTTCTCAATGGGGTTCAGATCAGGTGAACAAGGAGGCCATGTCATTAGATTTTCTTCTTTTATACCCTTTTTTGCCAGCCACGCTGTGGATTACTTGGACGCGTGTGATGGAGCATTGTCCTGCATGAAAATCATGTTTTTCTTGAAGGATGCAGACTTCTTCCTGTACCACTGCTTGAAGAAGGTGTCTTCCAGAAACTGGCAGTAGGACTGGGAGTTGAGCTTGACTCCATCCTCAACCCGAAAAGGCCCCACAAGCTCATCTTTGATGATACCAGCCCAAACCAGTACTCCACCTCCACCTTGCTGGCGTCTGAGTCGGACTGGAGCTCTCTGCCCTTTACCAATCCAGCCACGGGCCCATCCATCTGGCCCATCAAGACTCACTCTCATTTCATCAGTCCATAAAACCTTAGGAAAATCAGTCTTGAGATATTTCTTGGCCCAGTCTTGACGTTTCAGCTTGTGTGTCTTGTTCAGTGGTGGTCGTCTTTCAGCCTTTCTTACCTTGGCCATGTCTCTGAGTATTGCACACCTTGTGCTTTTGGGCACTCCAGTGATGTTGCAGCTCTGAAATATGGCCAAACTGGTGGCAAGTGGCATCTTGGCAGCTGCACGCTTGACTTTTCTCAGTTCATGGGCAGTTATTTTGCGCCTTGGTTTTTCCACACGCTTCTTGCGACCCTGTTGACTATTTTGAATGAAACGCTTGATTGTTCGATGATCACGCTTCAGAAGCTTTGCAATTTTAAGAGTGCTGCATCCCTCTGCAAGATATCTCACTATTTTTGACTTTTCTGAGCCTGTCAAGTCCTTCTTTTGACCCATTTTGCCAAAGGAAAGGAAGTTGCCTAATAATTATGCACACCTGATATAGGGTGTTGATGTCATTAGACCACACCCCTTCTCATTACAGAGATGTACATCACCTAATATGCTTAATTGGTAGTAGGCTTTCGAGCCTATACAGCTTGGAGTAAGACAACATGCATAAAGAGGATGATGTGGTCAAAATACTTATTTGCCTAATAATTCTGCACTCCCTGTAGTGCAGCAAGATTTTTTTCAGTTGAAATGAATACATTGTAAAATCTCAGTTAAAGGGAACCTGTCATCAACTTTATGCTAATCTCACTGAGGGCAGCATAAATTAGTGACAGAAATGCTGATTTCAGCAGTGTGCCCCTCATGAGCGAAAAGTAAGTGGTCGCTGAGAACCAGCATCATAATCATTACAGCCCAGGCCTTGAAAAGAGTCAAATCTACCTGAGAAGAGTCCTGGTTATTCCTCTCCTAGACAGAAAGGGAACTTGGTAGAAGACGGTCAGTCATCAGCAGGTGGGCAGGAGAGCAGGAATCTATGACTAACCAGGACTCTTCTCAGGTGGCCGGGACTATTTTCCAGGCCTTGTCTGCAATAATTGTGATGTTGGTTCTCGGCAACCACTTACTTTTAACTTATAAATGACAGACCGCTGAAATCAACTCCCCTGTCTCTACTTTATTCTGCCTTTAGTATAGTATGGGCGGAATAAAGTTGATAACAGGTTCCCTTCAATGTCAGTTGGTCAATCAGTTATAAATATATTTGAACATATGAGTATACTTGGTGTTATGTTCCAGTTCACATTTTTGGAATTTAAAAGTTAACAGACAACCTTGTAATGTACTGTTTCCGACATATTTCTGCCTCCTGTTTTTTATATTGAAGGCAGAGTGATTTAACACCTGTTTACATTTGTCATCCAAGTCACAAAATGAAAGGTATGCCGTTTGCAATAAAATTTGCATAAAATAGTTAATTTGCATGTAATTTTCATGGTTCAAAGAATGTTGGGCAAAATGGTCGGCCCTCGCACATGTTCAATTTATCAAATCTGGCCCTCCTCGAAAAAAGTTTGGACACCCCTGATTTAAAGGGAGTCTTTCACCTAAAATGACCATTATACACCACAAACATCATGATATCCATTACATTCCCCATATTATAATCTTACCTTTGATATTGCTGTCCGTCGCCTATTCACTCTTAAAAACGCTTTTATTCCATATGCTAATTAGGTTCTGAAGGTGCCCAGGGGCGGTGTTTATGCGGCCGGTGCCCAGGCTCCACGGCGCTGTTCAAATCAAACCCCTCCCCTTTCACCCCTCTGGCCCGCCCTCGGTTCTTCAGATACCATCCTCGAGTCAATGACAAATCCGGCGCCTGCGCCTGCGCACTCCATTACCTACTAGGGCAGAGGCAGCAGAGCGTTTAATCCGCATGCGCTGGCCCGTACATCCCGATCTAGCCGGCGGAAGTAAACTGCCAAAATATCGGGATGTACGGGCCGGCGCATGCGCATTAAACGCTCTGCTGCCTCTGCCCTAGTGGGTAATGGAGTGCGCAGGCGCAGGCGCCGGATTTGTCATTGACTGGAGGATGGTATCTGAAGAACCGAGGGCGGGCCAGAGGGGTGAAAGGGGAGGGGTTTGATTTGAACAGCGCCGTGGAGCCTGGGCACCGGCCGCATAAACGCCGCCCCTGGGCACCTTCAGAACCTAATTAGCATATGGAATAAAAGTGTTTTTAAGAGCGAATAGGCGACGGACAGCAATATGAAAGGTAAGATTATAATATGGGGAATGTAATAGATATTATGATGTTTGTGGTGTATAATGGTCATTTTAGGTGAAAGACTCTCTTTAAGAGTGTCTAGCGACATATTCAATTTCAAAGGGGAATTGTAATGCACAGCTGTCAATTTATTCATACATTGCCAAGGAGGAATAACAGAGGAATGGCACAAAGCAGAGGTCTTTAAAAATATGCTCTAGAATTACATTCTTGTATTTTGTGGAGGTTCATTTACAAAAGCAACATTTTCCATCATTGGTTGGTTAATCATGTATAGAACCTACCTTCTTCTCACTATTTACCGTATGCTGATCATCTGAAGTTTAGTCACAGGACCGGCCTGTCAAATTCTTAAAATAGCCAGCGATTGGGAAATTGCTTGCAGAACTTCTTTGTAACAGTTTTCTCAGAAGTGGCAGTTACATTGGAGATGCTTATTCACACTTTCTAAAGCATAATTATTGCAGAGATCTATGTATACTGTTACACTACACGGTGGATTTTAGTAACAGTGTAAATGTATGAAATGCAATGTCAGTCTTCACTGCTGCATGTCATTCCATCTATTTGAATTGAGTGAAGTAATCATGTACTGGTTTAATATAGCATTTTTCCTCATTTGCTATATATTTCTCTTAAACAATGCACGTAGATGACTAAAAGATTATTCACATTTCCCTAGAGAGTCCAAGAGAGTAGGGGGTGCGAGAAGTTCAGAGAGAGCATGAGAGTGTGACTGTAGCAATCACAACCCCCCACCACCATACATACACTTGACTTTCTATCTGCAGGAAACACCTTTGCAGGAAGCCAGCTCGTACAATTAGTTTGGACTGCTAGGACATGAGTACATGACGGATTTACAAGTTCCACCAATCAGGAGGAACATATTTTAGGACAGGGTATATAAGCCACCAGCTTCACAGTTAGTATGCGTCATTCAGACACGAAGAGGACTGGAGGCTTATGATTTCGTTTAGAATAAAATGAATTTGTATGGAAGCTAAGGGTTACTGTATATACTGTGGGGGAGATTACTGACTTAACCCCTTGTTTACTATACTATAGTACTCTGGATCTACTATTTTACAGGTCATTTTTGATGTAAAGGATATCACTGGGGGAGTTCTTGATTGTAATTACCCCAGAAGTCAAATCTAAAATCTAGAACTACTATATCTATTGAATAGGCAATGTGTCCAGGTTCATTAGCATTGGTCTCTTGAGATCACTGGCATCAGTAAAAAAAAAGTGCAGCCTCCTGTAAGAGGCCATATTTGATTTGCATGGTTTATGTACGTGGTATATATATTTAGCTGGAGATTTGTTTATTGCACTATGTAATAATCCACAGAATATGCTATACTGATTCAAATAATAATGATGATATAATCGGGTCAGATTATGTTCCCCGAAAGGCCCAGGGCCATTCCTCAAGCTTGCGCTACCATGACAAAAAAGAAAGTATACTACACAGTATACCCCTCCCCCCGTAGCCATAGGGCTAAAGACGTATTTAGATGGACATTAAATACTGCATACAGAAGTGCAATATCACACGTACAGGATAATACAGTACCACATATGTCTTACATCCAGTGACTTCTCCTGTGATGTAGATGTTCTCTTTCCTTATCTTCTCCATTGGAAGCAGACCACCATAATATTTCAGCCACATCTCGTTTATGTAGAGTTTACCCCACAGACATCTTACTTTCCTCAATTTTCCATCATCCACTGCCTAAAGTACTCTCTGCAATTATAATGCCCTTATAGCACAGTACTTACAGTGGTTACACTGCCCCCTGTAGCCCTCCAGTAGTTATGTGCTCCCAGTAGTGTTATGTTCTCCAATATTGCTTATTGCCCCAGTAGAGCATATATATATGTGTACCTCACGTCCGCTGTCTGTGAGGCAGGTCTAGACCTATGTTGCCATTTTATGGTGTGGGCTTTCGCGATGATGTCATCATGTTGCCTATGTCCCAAGAAAGGCTAAGACATTGCAAACACCCCTATTGTTATCTGCCATTAGATATGATAACAATTATGTATAAAGTATTTTATAATAATTTGTATTTATAAAACACTTTTACAGTGGTTCCCATAGTGGTGCACTGGGCAACTTTTGTGTTTTTGGATACAGTTTTGCAGTGGTTCTGTATATCTAGGACATACGCAACAGGTGTAGGAAGCGCATGTTATACCCCGAGGCCACAGCATGATAACCACAAAACAGTGGTGCTTTATGCTGTGGTGCACGCAGAAGTTTTTGTCCTTCCGCCTCTTGACATATTTGTCGTGCTGCGGACAGATCTCCGGCCAGTCTCCATTATAGCGAATGGGGCCGGGAGGACTTCCGGCAGCACACATGTGCAAATGATAATACCGATCCGGCAGGCTCTTCCCCTGCCGGAAAAGCTTAACACCAGTGTGAAACTGGCATTAGCAATTTTTTAATTGTAACTTTTAACAATATTCATTGTAGGGGTATAAAATGTGATCATATTATTTTACAGGTTACAGATGCAGAGATACCTTTTGATATCACTGTGTAAGGCTATTAAATTATTATTTATTATTATTTATTATTTATGTAAATAAAGGCATTTATTTTATTTTTTTATTTTTCCACTTTTTCACATTTTTGGTTCTTTTTCCTACTAGGGGACTTGAACTTGCCATCCACTGATCGCCCATCTAATGCACTGCTGTATTACAATGTGTTATGTCAATTATTGTAAAAACTGACATAATGCCTATTCAACCCTTCCAAAGGATGCGCCCAAAAGCTGAATTGACACTGAGTTGCATGTTCTGAAACGTCACCCCTTTTGTAGACTTTTTTCATTAATGTTTTCCTTTGGATACCCAAAGTGATCTTACAACTGATGCAAAAATACTTCAATCTGCATTTGTTTCTCAGCCAATTTTGGGGGTCCACTTACAGGATCATGCATTTTTGGATCATGCGAAACAAATCCTAACTGATGATATAAAATGATGCATAGAATAGAAGGAGATCTGTCATTTCATTACTTGACAAACATACAACACTTCGAGCACTAGCTCTCAGCTGCTTTCCTTTTTTATTAGTTACTGCTGTTTCTGGTGAATGATGAAACAGTTCACATGAAAGGAAGTCAGAAGGGTCATCTCTGGGACATGGATTAGGTAAAACCTCAAAGTTAGGCACTTACTTTGTAATTGCAGGACTTAAAGGAAAAGTAATTGTCCATATATTCTAATGGTTCAAGTGTAGTTAAGTGACTATTAGTATATTTATTAGGTGTATGGTCATAAAATGGATTTTAGAAAGCTTGTCAGTCTAAGTGTAGAACATTATTACCCAGAGCAATTTGATTTTCTTTTTATCACTACTTTGTCAGTGCCATTGTGCTACGGTATGTCACAGCGAGGGCTGGAATGTTCCTTGACAAGGCGAGGAAGCTGTCAGCGAAGGAAGCAAATGTTGAGTAGTTTTCTTTCTCAAACCTCATAGCCTGAGTCTACTGATTTCCTTTTGGCAAAAGTAAGGCTTTATGTATGGATATATTAATACCAGAAGCACACAAAACCAACATAGAGTCCGTGTGCAAGTACAGTATGTGGACCTCTTGCCCTTAACAGCACAACTTAGAGCACCCATGTTATGTCTCTAACAATCCCCCAATAATTGTGAGCCATGAAATTGTTATGAGCAACAGGGGTTCTGCTGATTCATGTTCACCTAGTTACTAACTTTGTCTAGGCAGTTGATGTGCAATTGCTTTGCCTTTGAATCTGGATTTGGTTATCCCTTAGCTTATTTTGATTAGGGTTGAGTTGGTGATTTGTGAGTCTTTACATAACTAGAACTTAAGAGTAAGGTTTAGCATTGTGCTAGGTGCATTCCCTTCCAGATATTTAGCATTGTGTTATGTTTTGGGATCTGTAGTTCCATGATTTTACTTTGTTCTAGTCTAGTGTTTTTATTTTCTATTGGGATCTGTTGTTCTATGGTGTTTCTTGCTGTGTTTGGGATTTGTTTATTGCTGTACTGTTGTATTGTTCAGGCTGCCTTGCTGACTATAATTCCGATAGGGTCAGTTAAGTATTGCTCTGTTTCTCTTCACTATCATTCATCTGCTATCGTTATGCCATACACTTGCAATCACTGCATTGCCGGATCATCTCCTCCTCAGCATTTGGTTTCTGTCATCCACCAGTGAGATTGCTTCAGAGTCTTGTTTTCTGACAGTATTGATACATGCTTCATATATGTTGTTTTTGCTATTGTATGGTTGATCTGCTATTCAGCTCTAGTGTCAATTCGGGTATATCTGAGTACCGGGAGCCATTGTTAAGACTTAGAAAAGGCAACTGCTATACGTGAGGTCCAACTCTGCAGTCTTAGGCACAACCAGTGTTGTTACAGATTAGTTCTATACATGCAATTATATACAGTAGGCAGTAAAATGCTACTTTTAGGGTAGCTGTGGACAACTCTAACTTAAATGGGTTTTCCCATTTAAACATTTGTGGTATATCTCTACAAATGTCAAATAGGTGTGGGTCCCACCTCTGGGATCCACTTCTGTCTTCAGAGCATCAATGTGAAGGAAAGTGCATGCGCGGCATCCTCTCCATTCACTGCTATAGGACTGTTTAAATAGACCAGCCAACGATGGTCTATTCTCAGAACCTCCATAGCAATGAATAGAGGGTGGCCGCACATTGAGGGCTTGTTTTGGAGACATGAGTGGGTCCTAGAGGTGGAACCCACACCTATTTGACATTTGTGGATATCCTAACAATGTGCCACAAATGCTGAGATGGAAAAACCCCTTTAAGGATTACTGTGCTGCGGTGCAGGTTGAACATATAGCTTGGATGTCCTTCCTATAGCTTCAAGTTTATCATAGTGCAGAGTTGAATTCACTATTCTGCAATCTTTAGAGATGAGATCTTGCATCTGTCCCTGCTGGCTTTAATGTATGCTCTATGTTTGCTTTCCCACCTCTTCCCTCTCCTCTCACAGCATAAGTCTGGAACGAACCCTGTGGGAAAGTTTCTCCAGTATTTTCTGTTTCAGTCTACATAGATGTTTTAGTGAGTGCAGAGGTTGCTGGAAGGTGAGGAAGATAACACTTCTCCATAATAAGATATATTACAAAGCTGTTTATATTTTAATGTACTACTGATATATCCAAAGTAAAGATATCATGAGGTGCGCCTTAATATAATGTCCTTTGGGAGCATTATGTGTGTGTCATACATTTTGGATGCTATCATAGCAAATGTTTATTTTATTTTATCTGAAACTACATGTTTTAGTCTTTTAATGGATTTGCATTTGATGAGGGAAAAGTATGGCACTACCTCAAATAAAAATGTGCACCATGGTTTTTGCAGTTGGTACTACAATGTGGTTTTCCACATTTTGTAGCACTTTAGGTAAGCCTTCCATATTTGTACGGGTATTAAAGAGGAAATGCCCAGAATGTCTCATCAATTGGAAGATCCACCATTGTTCTTTATAACCTGGAGATAAGAGAAAAAGTTTCGAGAGTCTGCAACAATATTGTCCATTAGAGTCTGTGGAGAGTTAGTGAAACAACTAAGGCTACTTTCACAGCTGCCAGACAGAAACTGCAGTGTCCAGAGGTTTGTATCTGACTGATTTGCGGCATTTTTGCCAGAATGCGGTCGGATTTCCACCGGACCCCATTATACGTAATGGGGCCGGCAGGCATTCAATTTGCATCCGGTAGTGCCAGATCTGGAAAATTCCGGTAGGCTGTTCTATGCCCAAACAGCCCGCCGTTATACACGCTATAGATGTGAAAGTAGCCTTAGCAAAGTGTTTTAATAACTCCCGTAAAAGACAATTGAAAATGTGGAAACATCCACAAAATATATATAAAAATACAGGAAATGTAACCTGTAACAGTTTAATGGTAATCTTGTTCTCCTAACAATGAATGTAATGTAAATACAAATCTAATTTAATATAAAACTTTTCATAAACTTGTCACGAGAACTGTCCTTTCTTAAGAACTCTGTCATAATTCATCTGGTGCATTGCTTTAGTCATGTAGCATATGGCGGGGGTGCAAAGCTGACCCAGAAGATGGGGAGGAGAGTCGAAATTACCAGGACTGCCAGCTATGCTGAGAGAAAAAGGGAAGTGACTGTTACGGACATGTGTACGGATGTGGAACCACTGTGCCAATCTTTTTGACATTGGGCCAAAACCTAAGGGTAGCACCTAGCACCGTCTAGCATTCACCCTTTAACCCCTATACAGGAATATGGATTTCACTGCGGGTTAGTGACCAGACCACTACCTCCTGGGATGGTCATGGTGTACTTGGCAGCTGACCAACACAGATCAGGAACACCAGTGCAAAGCACCAGAGACACAGGCATGGCACAAAACACAGAGCACTGGTAGACTACAGAATAGAGGTAGAATTCAACACAAATTTTTAGAAAATCTGGAATCTATAGAATAGGAGTTTTCCGTAATTTGATTCAGGAGAATTTTTTGGGGGGAGAGATAGATATAATATACAGAGAGAGAGATGTGGGGGTATATGAGTATCAACAGCCATTGTTAGGACTTGGGAAATGCAACTGCTATAGGTGAAGTTCTGCAGTCTAATGCACAACCAGCGTTGTTACAGAATTCATTAGTTCAGTGGCATACATGTGATCTTATAGACTATAAGAAGCTACTGTAAAAGCCTCATACACACATCAGTGATTGTGAGCCAAAACCAGGATTGGAGCCTCCACAGACATAAGGTATGGGGGAAGGATCTGCACCTGTTCTGTGTTTAGAGCCGCACCTGGTTTTGGCTGAAAATCACTGATGGAAGTCACTGACCGAACACTGACGTGTGAATGAGGTTTAAGAGGTGTATATATATCTGTAGCTCTGTGATATGTTAGAGATGGTGGAACCATGCACATCTACCCTGGGACCTAGAAGCTTCACGCTGCACCCCTGAAACATAGCTTTCTTGAGCTAGAATTTAACCAGTTATCAATTCTAAAGGGAATATTTGAGAATTGAATAAAAAAATAATTGTGCATACGCCTTTCTGACACTCAACTAAAACACTTTGGCCTCTTTCACACGGGCGTCGCGGATTTTGTTCGGATGCGTTGTGGGTACATTACGGCAAACACGTGCGAGTAGGCACGCAATTTCAGTCAGTTTAGTCTGCAATTGCGTTCCATTGTTTAGTTTTTTCTGTGCGAGTACAATGCGTTTTACACGCGCGTCATAAAAAACAGAATGTGGTACCCAGACCCGAACCTCTTCACTGAAGTTTGGGTTTGGGTTAGGTGTTTTGTTGATTTTATTATTTTCCCTTCTAACATGGTTATAAGGGAAAGTAACAGCATTCCTAATACAGAATGCTAACTAAATCTATGTCCATTGAGGGGTTAAAAAATAAAAAAATAAACTCACCTCATCCACTTGATCGCTCAGCCAGTATCGTCTTCTTTCTTCTTCCTCCG
This sequence comes from Bufo gargarizans, assembly GCF_014858855.1. NCBI lineage: Eukaryota > Metazoa > Chordata > Amphibia > Anura > Bufonidae > Bufo > Bufo gargarizans. The sequence goes on along the minus strand of NC_058080.1, from coordinate 383,893,075 downwards.
GGACCTGCAAAAGGACCTTCAATTACGTAATTGCGCTCACCACGTAGTGAGCGCGGTGATGTCGGCGCAGGTCCTGCTGAATTAAGATAGATATTTTAGTTAGCATTCTGTATTAAGAATGCTATTATTTTCCCCTATAACCATGTTATAAGGGAAAATAATACAGTGAATTGACTTTAATAGGGTCCGGGGTTGCTCATCCCTATTTACTAACATCATCTCCTAGCAACCATGCATAATAATTCGCACCGCATCCGCACTTTCTTGCGAGATTTTCATGCAACGCACAAGTGCTGAGTGAAAAACAACGCTCATGTGCACAGCCCCATTGAAATGAATGGGTCAGGATTTAGTGCGGGTGCAATGCGTTCACATCACGCATTGCACCCACGCGGAATACTCACCCGTGTGAAAGGGGCCTTTGCATTAGATAAGCGAGTCTGGAAAATGTCTACATTATAGCCAAAGTAAGGTCAAGACATTCAAGTGGGGTGGAACAAACAGTAATCACTCTGCCGCGTGCCTATGAAGCACACGGTCAGTTTGCAAATTGTTAAGTAATACCAGATCTCATATGAAAAGCCTTGAGTGATTTTGTGTTAGGGTTTTAACATTACACATATAAACAGTTATACTGGGTTCACACAGGGAGCTTATTCCAATGCAAGGGTATTTCTAATGTGCTGTGTTTTCTGTTGGAAAAACTATACTAACAAAGGCAGCCTATGCATAGTGGAAGCAATACACTACATGCAGAATTATTAGGCAAATGAGTATTTTGACCACATCATCCTCTTTATGCATGTTGTCTTACTCCAAGCTGTATAGGCTCGAAAGCCTACTACCAACTAAGCATATTAGGTGATGTGCATCTCTGTAATGAGAAGGGGTGTGGTCTAATGACATCAACACCCTATATCAGGTGTGCATAATTATTAGGCAACTTCCTTTCCTTTGGCAAAATGGGTTAAAAGAAGCACTTGACAGGCTCAGAAAAGTCAAAAATAGTGAGATATCTTGCAGAGGGATGCAGCACTCTTAAAATTGCAAAGCTTCTGAAGCGTGATCATCGAACAATCAAGCGTTTCATTCAAAATAGTCAACAGGGTCGCAAGAAGCGTGTGGAAAAACCAAGGCGCAAAATAACTGCCCATGAACTGAGAAAAGTCAAGCGGGCAGCTGCCAAGATGCCAGTTGCCACCAGTTTGGCCATATTTCAGAGCTGCAACATCACTGGAGTGCCCAAAAGCACAAGGTGTGCAATACTCAGAGACATGGCCAAGGTAAGAAAGGCTGAAAGACGACCACCACTGAACAAGACACACAAGCTGAAACATCAAGACTGGGCCAAGAAATATCTGAAGACTGATTTTTCTAAGGTTTTATGGACTGATGAAATGAGAGTGAGTCTTGATGGGCCAGATGGCTGGATTGGTAAAGGGCAGAGAGCTCCAGTCCGACTCAGACGCCAGCAAGGTGGAGGTGGAGTACTGGTTTGGGCTGGTATCATCAAAGATGAGCTTGTAGGGCCTTTTTGGGTTGAGGATGGAGTTAAGCTCAACTCCCAGTCCTACTGCCAGTTTCTGGAAGACACCTTCTTCAAGCAGTGGTACAGGAAGAAGTCTGCAAGGTAAGAAAAACATGATTTTCATGCAGGACAATGCTCCATCACACGTGTCCAAGTACTCCACAACGTGGCTGGCAAGAAAGGGTATAAAAGAAGAAAATCTAATGACATGGCCTCCTTGTTCACCTGATCTGAACCCCATTGAGAACCTGTGGTCCATCATCAAATGTGAGATTTACAAGGAGGGAAAACAGTACACCTCTCTGAACAGTGTCTGGGAGGCTGTGGTTGCTGCTGCACGCAATGTTGATGGTGAACAGATCAAAACACTGACAGAATCCATGGATGGCAGGCTTTTGAGTGTCCTTGCAAAGAAAGGTGGCTATATTGGTCACTGATTTGTTTTTGTTTTGTTTTTGAATGTCAGAAATGTATATTTGTGAATGTTGAGATGTTATATTGGTTTCACTGGTAAAAATAAATAATTGAAATGGGTATATATTCGTTTTTTGTTAAGTTGCCTAATAATTATGTACAGTAATAGTCACCTGCACACACAGATATCCCCCTAAAATAGCTAAAACTAAAAACAAACTAAAAACTACTTCCAAAAATATTCAGCTTTGATATTAATGAGTTTTTTTGGTTCATTGAGAACATGGTTGTTGTTCAATAATAAAATGAATCCTCAAAAATACAACTTGCCTAATAATTCTGCACTCCCTGTACATTATGCAAAAAAATCTGTTTCATAACACCCGAGCGTAGAAACACATTGAGCACACTCTTTAAGTGAGCAGCCGTAGTCTATATCATTAATTTAGCTGGGCTGAGAGTAGATTTAGGACTTTCCACAAACAGGAGATAATAGCTCTAGCTGCTAAGATGCCTAAAAGGGACAACTGGGCACAGCTAGGCCAGCTGTACGTTCATATGCTCAGTAGATACCAGTTGACTCAGTGTGCCACAGTAAGCATTGTGTATTTATCACTGAAATTATTTATTGGATGGATACTCAACCTTTGCTGCACATAAAGCTCAAGTTCCATTAATGACCCTCTACTGCAGTTCACCTACACTGGGACACAGAGCAAAAGTTGCCTACCCCTAGGAACTTGGCCGACCTGATCAGCCCTCTGTGCCTACCATTTGGACAGTTGCAGGTGCGGCTATATTATATCACATGAGACAACAGACAATTGGTGTCTGGAGCAATTGGTGTTTCAAGCCAGCCGAATTCCACTGGTTGCCTGATTTGGTATTCATAGGGCTGTTAGCTTTTTTTTTTAACTATGCTTGATAAAGTTTATATTTTTATTTATCATTTTCTCAGGCAGTGAAACATTCTAAATAAAAATTTAATTCTGATAAATGGAATACTTTAAAATACACCTAATGGGAAAAAACACTCAATATTGAAAATTGCATGTAAAGTCAACATACGTTTTTAGATAGTAGTAGTAGGTAGCATTAATGCAAAAAAGATTCAATTTAAATACTTAGTTAAAAAATGTGCCTGGCTTGGAGACTAAGGTCACCATCCAGGCCGCAGTCGGTGAACTCCTGTTACCAGTCCTCCAAGACCACTCTGGGTAGTATGAAGCTAAGGCTTCTTTCACATATGTGTTGTTAATTCCGGTTTTGAGAGATGAAAGAAGCCACAGGGTAAATCCAACAACAAGCCAAAAGACAGTTCACTGGAGAGGGCAATAGGAAGTCACACAATATAAAGCCTGATACAAACAAACAGGCAAGTCAGTTAGGAATCAGAAGTCTTAAATCTTAGCTCTGGGATTCAACATAATATCAGAAACTAGGTTGGCTCAGCTTCACCTAGACAGGACGGCCAGCCAGGACTAGGCTGGTCAGTATGGCAACCCTCCCAGCACAGCCCTGTATAGTGATTTAGCTGGGCGAACTCCTGACAGCCCTCTGAATCACTAATGTACATGTATGAACACAATTTATAGTGTTAGGGTTGTCAGAGAAAACCTTTTCCGAATTTGGTTGCTGATTTTGCCAGAGGAAACAGCAGGCAGCCAGGTACTGCCCCTGCAGCAGTCACCTCTGGAAATATAGGATGCAGAATATAGACTGGCCATTCATGTCACCTAAGGACAGCTCAAGTCCACCATGATGTGATCCACGGGTATAGAGTGGCTCTCTGTTCTGCCTTATAGAGGTGTAGTGCTCCCCTCTATGACATCCATATGCTCTAAACGGGCATATAGACTGATGTTGTGTTCATGAGACAACCCAACACATAAGGATTGTAACAAATGCTTTTCCAATGGATAGTATAGTATCTTAGGAGGCACAGAGTAATTATCATTGGTGCAAAAAGACACTAACATCCCATGTATAACTAGGAATTTCCTGGCTCTAATACTATGTGTAGAAAAAGTGAAATAATCAAATTGCTGGAAAATTTCCCAGTGTTTATACTCTGGCGAAATACAAACAGAGGATAGAATGTATAAGTCAGGACAGAAAAATAATATTTAGATAATATTCCAGTTCGGAAAACCAGTAAGAAACATATGGAGATATTTAGCAAAGTGTATAAAGCATTCATTAAATGCATTCCGCTCACAACCTGGCTATACAACTTACCACAGAATGAAAAGACAGGAAATTTCTGCATTCCCTCAAACTCTTGTACCTGGACTGCAAAAAAAGAGAAATCAGTGGTGCTGCTTCATGTAAAAACAAATGCCGGCAATGAAATGTTTTGGCGCTGTATCAGATAAAGACTTAGCAATGCAAAATACATATACAACATGCCATGTCTTATAATATGACTATTAGGCAGCAGTCACAATTTATGTCGGTAAGGGGCGGGCACTGAGACACCCACCAATTGCTAGAACATAGGGGTAGAAATGGTTGACTAAGAGCTGTGCCCATTTGACCTTCAATGGGTTAACATCTTCGTTATACATGGCCTGATAGGCTGTCTATTGGTGGTCTTCAGCTAATCACACTCAGTTGATATGCATAGAAAGAACCCAACCATTCCATTGTATGGTGCCTAGAATTTTCTGATGGCAGCCCTGCCTATGTGTAATAAGGTGCCATCAATAGTTTGAGGCCTCTCAGTGTATGCACCTGTTAGTTTGTGTTTCTTAAGATGTCTAATAAAGAATAGATATGGTCCAGCTCACCACTCCTCAGACAGATATTCATTAAGTGCATGGAAAGACTTCAGAGGCAAGAAGAAATATGGAAAACAATATCCAGTGCTGCTAGAGGAATCCTAAACAGTGATGGCCAGTTTGCCGTGTTCACCCGCGAACACATGCGGGCTGCCATCTTAACTCACAAGTCCGGCGATGCACAGGTAAGCCCTTACCTGTGCCTGTGCCGCGAGCTGGTCTGAAACAAATGCGGTCACCGGGATCAGGCAGTTCCGAGAACAGCCCGATGAAGGCCCCCAGGCGGCTGTTCTCGGAACTGCCTGCTCCCGGTGACCGCATTTGTTTCAGACCAGCTCGCGGCACAGGCACAGGTAAGGGCTTACCTGTGCATCGCCGGACTTGTGAGTTAAGATGGCAGCCCGCATGTGTTCGGGGGTGAACACGGCAAACTGGCCATCACTGATCCTGAATAGACTTCTTTATTCAAGCAGATAAAACATCCAACATGGTGATACAGAGGTACCTGTCATAGTGGGGAGTGGGGGAAACTCCCCACCGTACGATAATGGGTAAGCGGGGAAGCAGGTAGGCCAGGATGCTGGGAAAAGGGAGCAGGTCACCTCCTAAAGCGCCCCTAATCCTTGCCCTAACTCCTCACTGTATGAGCGCACCTGGATGGTAGGACGGGTCATACCCAGGGTACCTAAGACCCTGAGTCACCCTGATAATCCCTCACATAGGAGTAGGGGAGAGAAGACCTGTTCTTCCAAGACACGGATGAACCGGAGTCTCCCACAGGCCTAGCAACAAAGGAAAAGGACACCAAGTAGAATGACAGGTAAGTAACCAGTGGTCAAAGACAACTGAACCAAAACCAATGGGGCCCACTTTCAGAGGAAACAACAGACAGGGGAAATGTCTAGAAGACATGCTGGACACAACAACAACAACAAATCAGACATGTAACAACGCACTAGACATAGAACATAAACTCACACCAGACATAATGTACAACAAGAGAGGTGAGGGTACATGGAGGGTACAAGGGAGACAATTTATGTCCAACAAGGTAGCCCTCAAGGACAGGGCAGATTCACCCAGGAGAGGAGCAGAGCTCCAACACCAAACAAGTCTGGAGTACTACTGACTCCAGTCAGGAAGCCACAGGTAATATCCACAAAGTGGCCACACCCAGAACACACCTAAATCCCCACCAGCTAGAAGATTAACCCCTCGCACACCAAACAGCAGGGAGACACACCTTAAAGGGGAAGTGCGCGTGCAAACTGAAAAATACACGTTGCCCCCGGCAACCAGTCTGCACGGCAACCGCGTCAAACAAAAATACTACCGTGACACTCCCACCCCTCAAAGCCCCTCCAACAGAAAAGGGGAAGCTAGTGGGGAACCCACAAACAACGGGGGAGGGAAAAAAAAGAAGCAGAATCAGTGTCAGTGCAAGCGAGTCTCCTCAGGACTGCTGCCAGTACCCCGGAACCACCAACTAGGAACCAGGAAACCAGCCAAAGAAACAGCCAGGAGAGACCGCACTGACCACTGCGTCCACACTCAGACACAGTTCAGACATCAGGTAGCAGCCAGCAAGCATCCCCGAACAAGCATATACCACAGCCAGTACAACAGGAATGCAGCCAGCCACCACAGAAGCGACTGAACCACTGAGAAAAGGACGAGGGGAGACACAAACACAAATGACAGTTCACACTTACTGCAACCACTGTCACAGAGAACTGCACTGTTAACAGGAACACCCCATTCACCCTCCCTCCGGAGGATAAGCATGTGCACCAGAAAACGACAGGTGACACATGCTGGGCCCTCTTCCGAAGGCATAACAGAGTAGCCTTTGTTGGACATACTGTCACGGTGGGGAGTGGGAGAAACTCCCCACAGTACGATAATGGGTAAGTGGGGAAGCAGCTAAGCCAGAATGCCGGGAAAAGGGAGCAGGTCACCTCCTAAAGCGTCCCTAATCCTTGCCCTAACTCCTCACCGTGTGAGCAGACCTGGATGGTAGGACGGCTCATACCCAGGATACCTGGGACCCTGAGTCGCCCTGATAATCCCTCACATAGGAGCAAGGGAGAGACGACCTGTTCTTCCAAGACCCGGATGAACCGGAGTCTCCCACAGGCCTAGCAACAAAGGAAAAGGACACCAAGTAGAATGACAGGTAAGTAACCAGTGGCCAGAGACAACTGAACCAAGAACAACAGTAAACCTGGTTATTTACCTGCCGCAGCTGCTGGAACGCACCAAAGAAGAACACACCGTAGAAAACTGGAACCCATACAAACGCACTGCCATCCAACACCATAAGAATGCAGTACATATAGACACACAGGAACCAGCACTCCAGCAACTGCACATCCTAGACTTCTAGTTCACCCCTGTATAGAAAGGTTATTGAATATTATGTTAGGACAATCAGAAAACTTTTTGTCGCCCTAATGATATTGATCTAGGTGTGCAGGTCCACCCAAGCATCCAACAGATCTGAATTAACTTTGAGGCTTACTGGCTATCAGTCAGATGAGAGCTGGTTTGGAATATCTCATAGTGCACAAGGCTGCCATTGTAAGGTATGCTGGCTGTTATCTGTCTCATGGATAGATGGATGGCTTGCACATAGCCTTTGTGTGGTTGTCTATTGTATGTCGTACATAATAGGAGTCTAAGACGCATCCAGCTATCCTCTTAATGCTGTTTCCAAACCATTTTGATGGGGTTTCCATCAATTTCTAACCTTTTTTTTATGAACCAGACACCCTCTTCTCTTCTGAGCAGGGGGTGCCTGGGGCTCTCCCATTGACTTCCATTCTATTAAATTGTACTCGAGCACCCGAAGTATTCGGCCGAGCACTCGGATCTGCCGAGCATAGCTATGCTCGAGCTGAACAAGTATTCGGTCGAGCATGCTCGCTCAACACTAATAAGGACCATTAGGTCTGAAACATGTAAGCGTACCACTTTACCACCATACTGGGTGTTTTATCGGATTGACTAAAGAAGTCTATTCAGGATTCCCTTTGCAGTGCTGGATATTACACTAAACAAAAATATAAACGCAACACGGTTTTGCTCCCATTTTGCATGAGCTGAACTCAAAGATCTGAAACATTTTCTACATACACAAAAGACCCATTACTCTCAAATATGGTTCACAAATCTGTCTAAATCTGTGTTAGGGAGCACTTCTCCTTTTGCTAAGATAATCCATCCCATCTTACAGGTGTGGCATATCAAGGTGCCGATTAGACAGTAATATTGCACAGGTGTGCCTTAGACTGCCCACAATAAAAGGCCACTCTGAAATGTGCAGTTTGATCACACAGCACAATGCCACAGATGTCGCAATGTTTGAGGGAGCGTGCAATTGGCATGCTGACTGCAGGAATGTCTACCAGAGCTGTTGCCCGTGCAATGAATGTTCATTTCTCTACCATAAGCCGTCTCCTAAGACGTTTCAGAGAATTTGGCAGTACATCCAACCGGCCTCACAACTGCAGACCACGTGTAACCACACCAGCCCAGGATCTCCACATCCAGCATGTTCACCTCCATGATCATCTGGGACCAGCCACCCGGACAGGTGCAGCAACAATCGGTTTGCATAGCCAAAGAATTTCTGCACAAACTGTCAGAAACCGTCTCAGGGAAGCTCATCTGCATGCTCGTCATCCTCATCAAGGTCTGGACCTGACTGCAGTTCGTTGTCGTAACCAACTTGAGTGGACAAATGCTCACATTCGATGGCGTCTTGCACGTTGGAGAGGTGTTCAATTCACGGATGAGACCCGGTTTTCACTATTCAGGGCAGATGGCAGACAGCGTGTGTGGTGTCGTGTGGGTGATCGGTTTGCTGACGTCAACGTTGTGGATCGAGTGGCCCATGGTGGCGGTGGGGTTATGGTATGGGCAGGCGTATGTTATGGACAACGAACATAGGTGCATTTTATTGATGGCATTTTGAATGCACAGAGATACTGTGACGAGATCCTGAGGCCCATTGTTGTGCCATTCATCCACGATCATCACCTCATGTTGCAGCATGATAATGCACGGCCCCATATTGCAAGGATCTGTACACAATTCCTGGAAGCTGAAAACATCCGTTCTTGCATGGTCAGCATACTCACCGGACATGTCACCCATTGAGCATGTTTGGGATGCTCTGGATCGGCGTATATGACAGCGTGTTCCAGTTCCTGCCAATATTCTGCAACTTCGCACAGCTATTGAAGAGGAGTGGACCAACATTCCACAAGCCACAATCAACATCCTGATCAACTCTATGCGACGGAGATGTGTTGTACTGCGTGAGACAAATGGTGGCCACACCAGATACTGACTGGTTTCCCCCCCCCCCCCCCCCAGTAAGGAAAAACTGTGGTAAACCTTATCTCTAAACTATTAAGAGGTCCTACTACTACACTTATTTAAGCCACATTCTTATCAGTAAGATAAGAACTGAGAGCAGATAATGTCAGCGAGCAGAGGTAAGGAGCCCGTCAGCTCCTCAACTGACGGAAAAGACAGAGAATCCACAGGCTGCTACTGCAGCATCTCAGCTGTGTGCCCACAAAAGGATTCCATATTTTTTAAAAAGACCAATTTAAAAAAAGATTTTTTAAAATAACTACAATGCAATAATAAAAAAAATGGCCTCTAAAGGTGTACATAGCCTTTTAAGTCCAGTTGGTTGCAGTTCTGCATATTCATTCTAGTTGTCTTACCTGCAGCCTTGAAGCTTTTTTTTTTTTTTTGCATTTAATGAGCCTCGGCTTTGATACTTATAGATTGACCTTTTAGTTCCTTCATTACCACTTTATGACCTTGCTGTTTAAGAATACTGAAAGAGATAGAGGACCAGTCTTTATTTAGAGACCCTAAAGAGAAATGTTAACAAATGAGCTACATGCCTGAGTTATAGTGACTGAAACACATTTTTGGGTTGTATTCCAGATCGTTAAGCATCTGGAATGCCTCACTGAGGTCAGTTTGAAAAAATGAATAGAAACTGAGTAAGACAGTACTGCTGAAGGAAATATCTAAGTATTGTTCAAAGCACAGACGTGAAATATATTATTTTTATCCGGAAATTATAAGGACTGTCCTAATATTGCCACCGTGAACAAAGATTCTTGATGATTAGTAGATTTTGCATGATGACAGAGATATCACACTTTTCACACCGTGATTTATTATACTGATGGTTATTACTTAGAAACTTAAATATCCAGTAAGACACATTATATCGATAAAAGTATTGGGACACCTATATATTACACCTACAGGAGCTTTTATGACATCTCGTTTGAAATTCATAGGCATTAATATATGGCTTATGTGCTTAAAACAGCTTTCACTCTTCTGGGAAGCCTTTCTACAGATTTTGCAGTGTGTCTGTGGGAATGTTTACCCAGTACCCCACAACAGGGTCACTGCAAAGGGTTAACTTATGTTAAGTGAAATGCTGTGATTTATTGTATTTGTGTACATAATAGCACTGTATAGGCAAGTGTCACCGGGCAGGAGCCCAATATAGGGTGTGCCCCAAGGGAATAAAGGGTGCACCCTCCAGTCACTGCACGGTCCTAGGGGGAGCCAGAGGGAAGATTACCAATGTGACCTGCCGAGTATTACAACCACCATCTAGGCCTAAATCACCACTCTCATCTTCTTCCTGCACCTCCCTGTTAAGCTGCTGCACATCCAGAAGAGCATTTGTGAGGTCAGACACTGATTTTGGATAGAGACTCTGGCTCACAATCAACATTTTAGTTCATCCCAAAGGTGTTTGATGGGGTTGAGATCCGGCCAGTCAGGTTCTTCCACACCAAACTTACTCAAGCATGCCTTTATGGACCTTGATTTGTGCACTCGGGCACATTCATGCTGTAACAGAAAAAGGCCAAATTGTACCCACAAAGTTGAAAGCATACAGTTGTCCAAAATGTATTGGCATGCTGAAGTATTAAGATTCCCTTTCTTTGGTACTAAGGGGCCTAGGCCAACCAGGGAAAAGCAACTCCATAGCATTATCCCTGCTCCCGACTTGTCCATCAGAATGTCAGATGAAAAAAGTGCTCGTAAGGCAGACTGCATGGCTAGGTGCTGGATTTTATACAACTGTGGTAATGGGATTGAATGAAACACCTGAATTCAAATATTTAGAGGTGTGTCCCCATACTTTTGTCCATATAGTGTAAATCTTATATCAGTATTCAGTGAAATGGAATAATACACACTGCAGGAAATGCAAGACATTTTTCCCAATGATCTAATATACAGCATTTCAGAGGAAGATAATTATGAACTAAAACACCAATTACCATAGATTAAATAAAAATGGTTGCAATGCTTAACAGGTATATCAATACATTTAGGTCTATGTGGGATAATAAGAATAGTTGAAGCAACATGATATGCAAAGTAAGTACGGTATGTAAAGTAAGTAGTTTGGGCCCACCTGATTGAATGGTTCTGAGGGTGCACTTTGTATCTACATAGAACATGTACGTGTCTGATTTTAATTTCATCAGTCTTTCTTGTTATCATTGCACATACAGGAAAGAATATCCGTAAGTTCTAATAAGGTTATTTATGACTCAACCTATATTAAATAGACGTAATGGTAAGCAACTGGCGAGTCAGCTCCAAATGGGGTTGTCTTCTGCCACACCTTTGGGGTCCATTACTTTGTCAGAGCCTGGTGGGCCAGTCTAACTCTGCAGACAATTCAGAAAACAGAAAAGTCAAAAGAAATATAACTTAAAGGGGTACTCCCATTTGGACATTCATGGCAGACCCACAAGATATGCCATAAATGTCCGATATGTGTGGACCTCTGGAATCTGTTTCATTCACAGCAGTGTGAGATGGAGCCCCAATCTTGAGGTAGGAGCGGATCACAGAGGCAGGACCCACACCTATCAGACATCTATCCATAAATCTCAAAATAGGATTAACCCTTTAATGTATCATTCTATAGCAAACAGTGTCACTCTACAAAAAAAATGAAATATGACACAATAGGAGTCGTTGTGGATTACTTGACTGTTTTAGGGAAAATAAGGTTAAAGGGAAAGGTGTGACTTTTGGTTTTTACACCAGAGAACTACGGTAATCCTGTTGTCCTACTGTAAGATTGACACGGGCTACAATGAGACTTGAGAGGGGATACAGCTGGAGTTAAAGGAGTTGTGTCATGAAACATATTCTATATCAAACCAGCACCTGCATCTGAATAGTTTTATAATTGTATGTAATTAAAAATTTAGTATAGCCAGTGAGCTATTCACTAACAATGTATTTGTACAGCGCCACCTACTTTTTCTCTTTTCCTTATTTCTTGTCCACCTCAGTAAGCTGGTCGAACATGCTCAGTTAAAATTTTCAACAGTCACCAGCCATATCTTTTGTTAGAAGCGGTAGCGGTTACAGGAAGACAGCGGGAGCAGAAAGGACATGCCGCCAGAACTTCCAGGCTGAAGAGAATCTAGCAGAGCAATTGGATTATTAAATGGGGATATCTCTGGACCCATATGTGTTACAGGGCTGGTTCTAGCTTTGTTAGAAAGGTATTGTCATGTGCTATATCATGTCCGATTTTAATCTTTTACATCAGTCATGGTATAACCCCTTTAATCCTTCCTGACTGCCACACATAAATTTACGCCGGTGGTCAGCAGGCACCCGTGACTATTGTATACTATTGACAATAACATTGATCGTATATATTTAATCCCTCAGATGCCGTGGTCAAATGTGACCATGGCATCTGGGAAGTTAAAAGCCAGGAGCGCGTGCTCCTGGCCATGTATCGGCTTCTCCAAGCGAGGATCGGGGAGTCAGATGTAGTGTTCAACAGCCTCTGTACTCAGGAGTGGTACAGGGTTGCCACACATTAGTTCCTATGGAGCCCCTGCCTGTACGGAAACGGCGAAACGGATAAAAAAAAGTCTAAATGGCTCATTCGCTGTTTTTTGGTCGCTTCACAGACCACAATAAATTTAATAAAAAGTGATCAAAAAGTCAAACACATTTTTGATAGTATAAATCAAAAGTACAGATCGGCCCGCAAAAAATGAGCCCTCACGCACTTCCATACACGTACAAATAAAAACACTATGGGGGTCACAATATGGCAATGTAAAGAAAAAATTAGTTTTTTTCAAAGTTATTACTTTTATTTCAATATTAAAACGCAAGAAAAACTATTCATATGTGGTATCATTGTAATCGTACTGACCCTGAGAATATAAGTAACAGGTCAGTTTTATCAGATAAAAAAACTGCCATCAAACTGTGGTGGAACTCCAAACCCCATTTGGAACTCTTTCCCAGCTTCCCACCATATTATATACAACCGTAAATGAAGCCATTGGAAAGTACATCTTGTCCCTCAAAAAACAAGCCCTCATACGTCTATGTGAATGAAAAAATAAAAAAGTTATGGCTTTGGGAGGGCTGGGAATACAAAACGAAAAAATGGAAAATCACCCGGTCTTAAAAGGGTTAAAGCAATTAATATCCAAGAAAGCAGAATGTAAATAACCTTCCGCCATTGTTACTAGTGGTGCTGGTTACCATGGTGTCTTTAACGTTGGGAATGAGGCCAAGCTTGCCGCTAACTTAAGGGCACGTGTGGAATTGGGAGCAAAATATTATTCATCTGGACATCCACCAAACAAATATTTTTCCAGTTTTAGGGTTAATACAAAGGACATGTTCCCCACCTTCTCTCCTGATTTGATCCAAGGTTTCAACTCCACCACGCTCCCCTGCTCCTCCACACATACAATCACATACAGTAGGTTTGTTTTCTGTTCTTATGGAGAGAAATCTGTGTTATGTTATTTCTAAGTGGGTTTCTTTTTTTCTCATGAGGAACAAAAGCTTCTTTTAGAAAAAAAAAAAAAAGAGAGAGAAAAAGAGGTGAAGGTAATTAAAGAGGCAGGGCAGACAAACACAGCCTTTAATCGTGTGCCGAGCAAGACGGTTTTAACGGGACTCGCTCTGTTTGTGTTTGTGAGCCAAGAACCTACGTGTGTTCTCTGTCCAAAGGGGAGCTGACATTCTCAAGCTGCATCCATGAAGAGGAATCTGAGGGTTTCATGTATGCAAGAAAGTAGAGACATATGTGCAATAGAGTGTACATAAGTGTATGAGCACCAAAAGTATTATTATTGTCACCAAACAGAAATCTTATTGTCCTCTACAGAAAACCTAAAATATAACACTACACTACAGCACCTATTCCAGCAAAGTCAATCAAATATATTTGTTATTGAAGCCATGTAGACAGAGCCAGAAATATGAACTTCCTCGAGCCTCGCTATGGAAATGGGCTAACCTCCGCTTCGATGTGGAAGGAGTTCCCTAAGTTCTGATGATGTTAAGCATTAGTTGCTTCAAACATCTGGCAGCTGCTCATTTGTAGATCCAAGGCTGTGAAAAATGCAAGTATTGATAAGAGCACAATGCTTATCTTTTTTTAGTGGTGGTAGTTTTATTTAGATGTTTACATATCTTTATGGCAGTATAGACACTTGGGGTGATTTATCAAGCTGGTGTAAAGTAAAACTGGCTTAGTTGCCGATAGCAATCAATCAGATTACACCTTTCATTTTTGACAGCTCCTTTGGAAAATGAAAGGTTGAATCAGATTTTTTGCTATGGGCAACTAAGCCAGCTCTACTTTACAATAGTTGATAAATCACCCCAACTATGTCTAAATAGTAAGTTTACCCTATGATCCGGGAAAGGTTCTGATGCATGGACCAATAAAAGGGATGGTACCAGTGTCGGACTGGGGTGCCTTGGGCCCACCAGAAAGTTTGTTCTGGGAGCCCTCTGTAAACCTACATGCAAGTATTATCTGCTCTCATAACAGCAGCAAGACGCTTAAGATGATGGATTATGGAGGTCCCTTCAGGGACTTCAAGAAGGCAGGTGGCCTCTAAGAATGGCAAAACATCTACAGTACCTTACGAAGTCATGCGGATTTACTGGCATTTTGTTCACCCTTGGACATTTCTGTCCCACCCATTGAGGACTAGGAGATTCCGGATTCGTCACCTGCTCCAGCCCCGGTGTGGCATACTGTCTGTCAGAAAAGGCACCGTTCCCCTCCGCAAGATGACCTGTCCAAATCTGGATACCGGGATGCGCCTCCATGAAAACAATCAACTGTGGTCTGACACCCATTCAACGTCCCCTGCCTGAAGCTCTATCACTGAGCGGCACCTACAACTCTTGATGAGACTGTATAGTCATTCCAGCTGTTTTACATGTTTTTGTTTATTTATTTTTCCTTTTTTCTTTCATTATCTCTTTTCTCTTTGTATGCCTCATTTTGGTGGGGTTCAGCCATACCCGAACAGATGGTTTTTTTTTCTTATGCCCTTCTTCCTCCACCTGTTTCATTAAAGGACAGGGGAGGATGCGGGGTAGTTTTATACACCCTTCCGACCCCTACCTGAGTATTTATACCCAATGATGGGAAAGCTTTATGGTATTATGTTATATGTTCACGGTATTGTATGTCTCCCCATTGTCTTCTGTGTCTCCCTTTTCCTATCTCTATTTACAGATGCCCAGGATACGTCTCAGGTGCAGTGAAAAATTCTCACTAGACCAATACTTCGAGAAGAACTTCAAACCAATCTCTCTGACTACTTTTCTCTTAATCAATCTTCTGTTTCCTCTATCTCTACACTATGGGAGGCGCATAAAGCGTTTTTTCAGCGGCAGCTGTATTGCTTTGGGCTCGAGATTGAAAAAGGATCGTACTTTGCATCAAGACACTATTAGGACCCAGTTGAAGGATATAGAGTCCAAATTAGAGACACGTCGCTCATAACATTTGTTACGTCGGATAGTACTTCTGCGAGCCAGATTACGCGAACTGGCCTTTGCAAAAACAGAAAAGCTCTTGTTATATTCAAGGCGGTGCTTCTATGCTTGGGGTAATAAACCACACACTATATTAGCAAGACAACTTCGAGACTCTAACCACTTGGGATCTCCTACAGTCCTGAGGCGTGCTGATGGCACTAAGATATATGACCCTGAGGCAATCTCGGACCCTTTTCAAGGCTTTTATGCTTCTCTTTATTCGCTCCATCTGACTAGGCAGAATGCCAAAATCTTTTCCCCTCTTTTTTAAACAAATGTAACTTGCCAAAGGTATCAGGGGAGGCTTTGCATTCTCTTAATGCCCAGATTACGACGGAAGAAATTCAAGAGGGGGTGAATCAACTCTCTAACAACAAATCCCCTGGGCCGGATGGCTCACCCTATCTTTACTACAAGACCTTTCCTTCTATTCTCTTCTTACATATGTCATCGCTTTTCAATTTTTTTCTACAGGGCCCTTCAATACCTGCATCTATTCTACATTCCTATATAACCCTCATCCCAAAACCCGGTAAAGATGCATTAGATTGTACAAACTAACAACCTATAGTCCTCCTTAACTCAGACCTAAAAATATTTACCAAAATCCTGGCTAATCGACTTGCGTATTGGTTACCCCAGCTGGTGCATAAAGACCATGTGGGATTTGTTATGGGACGCCAGGGGGGAGATAATACGAGAAGGGCTATGGATTTGATAGATGTTGTCAACAAACACAATCACCAGGCTTTACTGTTAAGCCTCGATGCTAAAAAGGTGTTTGACCGCCTGAGCTGGCCCTTCATGTTCTTCACACTAGGAGCCTTTGTCATCACAGGATATTTTATCACTGCACTCCATGCACTTTACACTCGGCCAATGGCTAATATAAAAATGCCTCATGTACAATCTACACCGTTTCCCATCTTTAACGGTACGTGTCAGGGATGCCTACTTTCCCCCCTTCTTTTTTGTGCTATGTATTGAGCTCTTGGCTGCAGCTATTAGGGCCCATCCTGATATACATGGGGCTAAGGTTAATCAGGTACAATTTAAAGTCTCCCTGTTTGCAGATGATATTCTGTTCACTTTAACTGACTTACATATAACCCTGCCAAACCTCTACTGTAAGTACTGGAAGATTATGGTAAATTGTCAGGGTATAAAATAAACACCACGAAAACAGAAGCATTGCCACTCAAGCTCCCTCCAGACAGGCTAGCTATTCTTCAGACTAACTTCCGTTTCCGTTGGAATGATAAGGCCTTACGTTACCTAGGAGTACAATTAACCCCAACATACTCTTCTTTATACTGAGTATGAGGTTGGTGGTTCCGCTGCACTCCTGGTCTGTATGACACTCCAGCAGTATTTAATATTGATATGTGATTATTTGGTTGCCTATTTGGTTGTGGTTATAACATTAGACATTAGATTATTGTATGTTAAAGATGTAGGTTCCTTTGTGGACTCCGATCCGCTTGGATTAACCACATGGGCACCTATACTATTACTGCGTAGTAGCTGGGTTAGGACATAGTGTTGTTCACTAGACAGTGTACTTTGTGACTTTATATGTCCCTTATGTGTCACTTTGGACTGTGGGTTCAGGGGGAACATTCAGTGTAATAACACCTCTCACATTGCTGCTAACTTTTATATTTATTTGATGTGTATTGTGAAACTTTTGTAATAAAATATGTCATTATATTATATGTGTGTCTTGTTTTTGGTATTTATTTCTTCTTTATACTCTCAAAACTTTGCAACTCTTTTTAGAGATCTTAAAGTCCTTTTGAATAAATGGATGTCATTGCCCATATCCCTTTTTGGTCTCATAGCAACGGTCAAAATGTCCATTTTGCCTAAAATATTATACTTGTTTGAAACGCTCCCTATTACGGTCCCCGGAAAAGAGTTGAGAGCCCTTCAATCTGCTGTATTAGGATTCAGATGGAATGGGAAACAGCATAGAATAGCATGCAGTATCCTTACAGCCCTTAAATCACAAGGAGGCTTAGCGTCCCCGGATACCACTCAATATTACTAGGCTACACACCTTAGATGGCTGCCGGCTTGGCCCACCCTGTGCGCGTACTCCAGATGGATGGAGATTGAGAAGTTATGGATTGCACCTATACATCCCAACTCTCTTTTATGGTCGCCTGTACCGACCAAGTTGATACCCCAATTACTAGGACCAATGTCTTTTACATACGATGTCTGGCGTAGGTGCAGATTGAGATTTACCTTAGTTTCTGATAAGTCCTCCATGACTTCTTTTTTGTTTAACTGTTCCTAACGGGTATTCATGCTTCCTTTTTTAAGCCTTGGTTCTCTAATAAGGTATTTAGATTTGCCGATATTGTGGATTATAGGAATTTGCTAATTTTGCCATTTTAAATTCTTAAATCCTCATTTGAATTGCCAGATTCATCTTGCTACCAATATCTGCAAATAGGACATCTACTCTCCAGTTTATTTGGCTCCTTACAGGTATCCACACCAACAGCGTTTGAGAAATTGTGCCAGCTTTCGGACTCAACTAGGGGACTAATTTCTGAAATTTATGTCATACTCTCTACTACCTCTTCTCCCACACATATTAAGCACCTGTACATGTCCAAATGGGAATCGATCCTAGATCGCACTATTTCCCTGAGGGAGTGGGGGCTGATTTGGAAGAGAGCTGCACTAACTTCTACCTGCACTATTCATAAAGAAAATTCCTACAAAGCCCTGGGGCCAGATTTATCATTAGCTCAGGTCAGAATAATGGAGTGAAAAAGTCCCCCAAAAAGTCCCAAACGCTAAAACTGCACACAAATTTGCGACTTTTTTCTGCTCTGCACTATGCTTGTCAGTTTTCTGAAAGTGGGCGTGTTTTCTTATGTAAATTAATCTCTAGACAGATTTACTATTGGGACTATTTAAAAAGTCGCAAAAAAGTCGCAAAAAAGTCGCAATTTCACTTTCATGCTTATCTTATGAGACTTTTTAATAGAACATGCGACTTTTTCATAAAAACGTGCAACTTTTTCGTAAATATGTGCGACTTTTGTAAAGCTGCTTACTGACGGATAAACTGCTTTTGTCAAACCACATTTATTACAGTCTTAAAGGGCCGATCATAAATCTGACTTGGCTAAAACTGACTTTAGCCATATGTGAAAGTGGAGTGAGCTGTCAGAGTCATGATAAATCTGGCCCATAATGTTTTTGTATCACACCCCACAACTGCTGAGACATCTCAATCCGAATATTTCAGATAGGTGTTGGAGATGCAGAACGGGGGTAGGATCTCATATTCATGTTTTCTGGGAATGCACATTAATAGTCCCATTTTGGAAATCAACTCAAATTCTCCTCCAACTACTGGGTATTAGGTTTCCCTTGGACCCTTTGTTTTACCTATTAAATATGCCTCCTAATCCCTTGAAAAAGCATATCTTGCTTCTGACGTTTTGGAAGAGAACAGATCCTCCCACTCAACTTGATCTACTAACCAGTAAAATCGAGGTTAGAAGAATGAAGTACCTCACAGCCACCATAACTAATCAGGTTGACAGATTTAATCAAACTTGGCAACCCTAGGATGATTATTCTGATACACGTATCTAAAGTCTTTCTTACTCCTCTCCTTGATTGTTTATCCCTTCTGTGTCCAGTCTTGTCTTAATCTTTTGGTCTTTTGTGCGTTTCCTCACTTTTTGTTTTTTCTTTCTTTCTGTTCTGCTATATTAGAGATTCTTGTGGTTCTCCGCTTCAAATTTTGTTGATGTTAGGACGACAATATTAGTATTGTGATGCTTATGGTCCTCAATTACTGTATTGTTATTTACTTTAAAAAACAAAACAGGAAAAGTGGAAATAAGCACGATTGTATTGTATTTTGCAAATAATACTTTAATAATACTTTAATAAAAAGACAATTATAAAAAAAAAGGCATCTCGGCCATCTGATCCATCATACCTTTCAAATGGGTAGTCTGATAAATAATCTACACAGAGATTCTGTACGCTGCCTGTCTATATGTAGTGGGATGGTTATAGTGGATGGCACTCCTTGTGTGTAGTTGTCGGTGCTCAGTGGAGAAGGTCAGTCATAATATATATAGAAACCACGGCACTCGGTGTATCGTTTTTCAAAGTTAAACGCCTTTGATCTCCAGCATTAAGGCCGTGATCAAGGTCCTAGTGGACCGAAACGTTGGCCACTTGCAACAAAAAAGATCCTATTTGGGATGGACAATAAATAAATGAATTAACTTTGAAAAACGATACATCGAGTGCCGTGGTTTCTATATATATATATATGTAGTGGGAGACTAGGCACCCAACTTGCTCAGGGGCCCACTGGGGAATTTACTTGCGCCCCTGTGGGCCAGTCCGAGCCTAGATGGTACTGAAAGGCATGCGTCCCTTATAGGCATCCATAAAAACTTTAATGGAATGGTATGCATTTTTTTTAAAGTTAGTACAAAGGACAGGTAAGGGCAGGAAGATCGTGTCGTACTAACCCATCCCTCGCTCTGCTAATGCCGACACCTCTGCTGCTTTATCACAGGTTATGGGCTCTTCTACCTGGGTCCCAAATGCATGGGTGCCTTTCTATTCCTGGTCAACTGCATTTACTATTATGCAGCACAACAGGAAGAGAAAGGCACACATTCAATTGGGACCTGATCAGAAGAGACAGAAGCATCAGCAGAGCGAGGTATGGGCAAGTACTAACTAAATGATCTTCCTTCCACAGGATAGTACAAACGGTGGATTACCCAAAAAATACCCAGAGTACCCCTATAAAATGCAGTCTGAAAAGACCCCTAGATTGCAGCAATAAAATTCAATTACATCTTCATAGTTTTATCCTAAGTTTGCCCATTGACATTAGACAAAAGCCAACCATTACAAATGATTTTAGCATTGACTACATAGGAAGCAATGGGTTTTCTCCTGTGTTGGAATTAAAGGGGTTGCTCAGCATTTTGGCCTTAGAATAAGCCATCAATATCAGATCAGAGGGTGTCCCAAAACCCTAAAAACAATGGCGGAATTGCGTTGTTGTTTTTTTTCCAGATAACCCCAAAACGTTTTTTTAAATTTATACAAAACATTAGATGTACCCTAAAAATGACTGCATTAAAAATACAACTCATTCCACATAAAACAAGTCCTCATATGGCTATTTTGACTGAAAAAAAGTTGTGGCTTTTGAAATGTGGAGATCAAAAGTTTTTAAAATAAAGTCTCTGATCTAGGCTACGTCCTTAAGGGGCTACTTGAAACACCTTTTTCCGACTAGCTCTTGGAGAAATCATTAACAAAAGGTTCACTTAGGACCTTATTACACTGTGATGTTTAGCCAGTGCATGCTCCAATTTAAGATTATACATCCGTCGGCACTCGTTTGTACCATCCTGATATGGACCAGAGTAGTACATGTTCTATAGTTTGAGGAATAGCCACACATATCTGCAAAAAATACAGATGTGTGCATGGCCCCATAGAAATAAATGCTATTCACAAAAAATACGGATGGCACATGGATGAAAACTATGGTTGTGTGCATGAGTAAAGCAGGATTATATAGAAGTTGCTCTGGGGGGGCAGCTGTCAATCACTTTCCACAACTGACCTTGCGAGTATGTCGCTGAGCCAGCACCATACATGTGCTGTGTGGAAGGGAGTTAATGTACAGAACTGACCAATTTGTGAATTATTGGCACGCTGCGGTATATATTTTGCCATGTGTACACGCATATTAACAGTTAAATAGATTTTACTATATGAGACCCTTAAAAGCTTTCATTGTTTACTACAGGGCCAGAAATATCAAATTATCCATTCATTTTCACACCAGGAATGTCTTCTCTGAGTTGGTTTCATTTAATAGTGTTTGTGTATGCCAGTATATTTCCTTTCTTTTTGAGCAGTATGATATTTCAAGGAGAAGTGGTTCGATCAACGTTCAAAGCTGGAATAAAATGAGACTGTGTTTTCCTGACCGTTGAGTATTTTCGCAGCTGGGAGAGCTTCGTTCACAGACATAGAGAGAGCAAGTTTGTGGTTTCTCCATGGTATAAAAACATCACAGGTTTTAGTTCTGTCCGCTTTCTCTGCCATTCCCTCCCCCATACATTTTCCCGGGCTCCAAATAAAAGAGAAGGCCTGTTCCAGGCTTGGGTATATCTGGATTTCTGTGGCTTTTTGTAGAGGCTCAAATTAAAGTCTGGAATGTTAAAAATGAGCCTTCTGCTGCCAGATATAAACAGGGAATAATTTCAACTCACCCAAAACTGTACTGAAGTTTGGGCTTCAAGTCTCTTATTTGGAAAACCCATTTACTCCTAATTACAGTACTAATTTCAGAGGCAAATCACAAGGTTTTACACATTCACATGCACAGTATAAACTCTGTGGGATGCCATTTCAAAATAACACATAAAAGTATAAAACAAAGTATAGTAATACATACGCCTCTCATGTAAAACTGCTATATATGGAATGTAACCATATTATTTTGTTGCTTGCCAGGTGAGAACACAGTGAGAGAGATATTTTTTATATTTTTTATTATAACCTGTTTTTTGGGTAGGTTTCCATCTCAATTTGGTCTTGTCTGTTCTTTCAACAATTCTTCAAATTTCAAAGGAACAATAAAATTATAGATAAATGAAAAAACAATGAATTCTTGTTTCAGTAGTGTTTTATGTGTGCGTGCTGTATCTCCCAAGTAAAGTAGGTCTCCTCACAATTCAACAAGAAAACTGGATCTGTGCTGCTGTTCTCACACAGATAAAAGGGTGATAGGTGGTTCAAAGGCCAATTCTCAGTAGTTTCCTTCAAGGACCTCCTTCAGATGCAATGTAACACTATAGATCGTTGCGAGGGGAGACGTAGAACAAGAGTATTTTGGACGTTTGTGGACATTTATCCATATTGCTATTATGCAAAGTCAAACAAACATTTAGAAGAATAGGTTCACTACTGTGATGGATGCAAACGCTAACCTACCTGTGCCATATGGGCAGTACCAGGGGCCAGTGGGTGAATTACAGAAGCGTAAGGTCCGACTTACAGCAAACAGCTCCCAGTTGCCTCCAGTGTGAAACCACACATGCAGTGGGAGGAATGTGGAGGCTGTGAATTCCACCCAGAGCTGACTGATATGATGCAGGCCTCACAGGTGCACCGAACGCTGCCTATAGATGAAAAGTAGAATAAACTCAGTCAGCAGCACTACATACCCTACTATGGGGCTAACGTCCAATTTGTTCGGTACCAGAATTAGTGGTCCAAGTGTGGTGCTCGCAGATTGGGGTCCAGGCCAAGGGTCCCTTGAAGCAATAGTAGTTTAAAGAGATCCACAGCACGATTCCATTATCAAATCCTATTCTTTATTTAGACAAGCAGCATACAATTACAGCGATATTTCGACTTAAACAAGTCTTTATAAAGCTGAAAATTAGGCACATTCAAATTTGGAGTTTATACACCTCCAGACATACATATACAAATTACATAATATAACGTGGTCTCAAAAAGCAGGGAATGCTCAACCCCATATGCAGTTGTGCATTTATAACCAGGGGAGCAAATCCTGCACATGTGGTCCGTTGCCAATGGCGATCCCCATCAAGAAATGCGTACAACTGCATATGGGGTTGTACGCAAAAAGTGTGGATGCAATTAACTATAATAAATAAATATTTAGAAGAATAGGTACACTACTGTGGTGGATGCAATCAACAAAATCTGACAAAATTTAACACTGATGTTAAAATGAGACTTTAGCCAATATATCCTTATATGAAGGACATACCGGAGCCTACGCACAACGTCAAGGTATCTCAGGTGGCACGGGACCTAACGCTAACCTACCTGTGCCATATGGGCAGTACCATATGGGCCATATGGGCTGTTTGCTGTGTGTCGAACCTTACGCTTCTGTAATTCGCCCACTGGCCCCTGGTACTGCCCATATGCTACAGGTAGGTTAGCGTTAGGCCCCGTGCCACCTGAGATATGTGATGTGGTGCGCGGGATCCGGTATGTCCTTCATATAAGGATATCCACACATTTTGCTATCTGGTGTAGGATGTCTATGTAGCACTTGTGGTCCGCTGCGGGCATCCTCCATTGTACACATTTCTTGCTGGGGATCGCCATTAGCAATGGACCACATATGCAGGATTTGCTACCCTGGTTATAAATGCACAACCGCATATGGAGTTGAGCATTTCCTGCTTTTTGAGACCACGTTATATCATGCAATTTGTATATGTATGTCTGGAGGTGTATAAACTCCAAATTTGAATGGGCCTAATTTTCATCTATAGGCAGCATTCGGTGGACTTATTTCCCATTGGGGTGCACCATGCTCTAGCTACCATTCCGGAGAGCAGCAACATATTTTGAAAGCTCAACAGGGTTTTAACTCCTTTCCAGTCCTTCCCTAAACTCCCAAGTGTAGGAAAAAAGAAAACAAGACACCTGATAGTGAAGCAAAGTGAAGGTTAACAACAGCACATAATTAAGCCATCAGACCCTCATATTCGTCCAACCTGGGTTTCCCATTAGCTTCATCAGGGGCTTTATAGCTAGCATTCTCCAATTAAGTTCATGTAAATCTTCCCTAACTCCTTCCCCAAGTTTGGGGTTGGACATAACATTGACATATTATCTAAAACTTATATCAAGCATATCAAATATTAATTCCATCATATCAAATTTAAAATCCATACCACTAAAGTAAAAAATAAAAAAAATCTGTAAAAAATATATTCAAAAAGACCATTTAAAGGATATTTAAATGTCACTTGATTTTTTCTGACCAATCATAGACGGGATTCCCTCATACAATCAAGTGTATTGAATATCCAACCACAATAAACTTATATTTTTCATTGAAAAGGCCGCTCAAGGGTATTTACCGTAAATACCACATGATTACTTTATCTACTCTACTTTATTTACAGTAACCGAGGAATGTCTGATACCGGCTTAATAAATCAGTCATTCATAAAAACAAGCCTCTTTCTACATTCAAACGATTACGTTACTGTGACATAATATGTAATATAAGGTGTTTCAACTAATGGACTTTCTTCCAACACCATATCCCATATATCAACAGGCTATCTGAATTGTAAATAATGAGTTCCATTATTAAAAAAGTGCATTTTCTGAAATGTGATGTGTTTTATAAGTTTTAGCAGGGTATTGCAAAAGCCATACTTTGTAATTAGTTAAAAAGGGAAGCCCCAAATAGGTCTATAGTAGAGGAAAGTTAGCTGAGGATACTGAGATTGGAACTCTCATGAGAATGAGGTAAAATCTTATAACAGAGTTAAACTAAAGTGGAGGACTTTTCTAAATACTATGGCCTTGGGGATCAGGAAACCAATAGGCGAATATGGAACCTATGTAGATTTCCATGATCTGGTACCTGTAAATAGGTAATAAAAGAGCAATGACAGAGGAGGCATAGTTGTCTCTTTCTGCCCACAAGAGATGCCATGAGGGTTGGGGTGGTTTGGGGGGAGAGATTTAGGGGTGGAAGTGTATAAGCAACATGTATGTACTCTGTAACATTGATGGTTTTTAAATGTTACAGATTTAATTTCTCTGGGTTCAACCAACATACTGGAGGCCACAAGAGCCCTGCAACATGTAGACCAACCCAACATTTTGAGAGGTCATACAACCTTTCATTTTAACATCCAGTACTGGTTACATACAATGTACCCAAAAATTATAAAAATCCCATTAACCCTCCTGGTCGGCCGATTGTATCAGGGGAAAAAGCTGCATAGCCTCTATAGTAAACATTTTACAGTGCCTTGAAAAAGTATTTATACCCCTTGAACTTTTCCACATTTTTTATTATTACACCCACAAATTTTATGTGATAGACTAACACAAAGTAGCAAGTATGTCTGAAGTGAAAAGAAAATGATAAATGGTTTTCAAAATTTTTTATAAATAAATATCTGAAAAGTGTGGCTTGCATTTGTACTCAGCCCCCTGTACTCTGATATCTCTAAATAAAATCCAGTGTGACCAATTGACTTCAGAAGTCATCTAATTAGTAAATAGAGTCCACCTGTTCTGTGAAGGCCTCAGAGGTTTGTTAGACAACATTAGTGATCAAACAGCATCATGAAAACCAAGCAGCACACCAGACAGATAAGGGATAAAGTTGTGAGAAGTGTAAAGCCGGGTTAGGTTATAACAAAATCCCAAGCACTGAACAGCTCAGCGAGCACTGTTCAATCCATCATCCGAAAATGGAAGGAGTATAGCACAACTGCAAACCTACGAAGACATCGCTGTCTACCTAAACTGACAGCCCAGGCAATGAGAGCACTAATTAGAGAAGCAGCCAAGAGGCCCATGGTCACTCTGGAGATCCACAGCTAAGGTGAAAGAATGTGTCCACAGGACAACTATTAGTCGTGTGCTCCACAAATCAGGCCATTATGGAAGAGTGGCAAGAAGAAAGCCATTTTTGGAAGCAAGTAATAAGAAGTCCCGTTTGCAGTTTGCTGCAAGCCATGTAAGGGACACAGCAAACATGTGGAAGCAGGTGCTCTGCTCAGATGAGACCAAAGTTGAACTTTTTGACCTAAATGCAAAACAATATGTGTGTCGGAAAACTGGCGGATGTTGTTGCTGTGGTGCTGTGTCTGTGGGTTGGTGCTGCCCAATGCCATGGGGGCTTAGTCTGAAAATAGGTGTGCTGTTGGACTGCTGGGTCACGCTGCCTGTCAGTGAGGTGTTGAGGTGGTCAACATGTGGCGCTGCGCCAATTTAGAGTAGGTACTCGAGGAGGCAACCTTGGCATGGTGAGTGTGACTATGCATTTTAATCAAAATGTATACTAATGCCTCATGTACGCTCTGTAGATTTGGGCTTGATATACTATTATTTACGCTGAGAAGTAATATAACTTGTGCTGACAAGCAATAATAGATCAATGCATAGCATGGGGATGTGCGATCCATGATTTCTTCTCTTTTTTTGGATGAAAACTAACACTGCACATCACCCTGAACACACCATCCCCACTGTGTAACATGGTGGTGGCAGCATCATGCTGTGTGGATGCTTTTCTTCTGCAGGGACCAGGAAGCTGGTCAGAGTTGAAGACCGGGACTGGGAAGGTGGATGGAGCAAAATTTAGGGCAGTCCTGGAGGAAAACCTGCAAAAGACTTGAGACTGGGACGGAGGTTCACTTTCCCGCAGGATAACAACCCTAAACATACACCTAGAGCTACAAAGGAATGGTTTTGATCAAAATATATTCATGTTCGAATGGCCCAGTCAAAGTCCAGACCTAAATCACTTTGAGAATCTTTGGTAAGACTTGAAAATTGCTGTTAACAGACGTTCTCCATCCAATCTGGCTGAGCTTGAGCTATTTGGCAAAAAAGAATGGGAAAAATGTTCAGCATCTAGATGTGCAAAGCTGGTAGAGACATACCCCAAAGGGCTTGCAGCTGTATTTGGAGCGAAAGGAGGTCCCTTCAAAGTATGGACTCAGGGAGGCTGAATACAAATGCAGACTTAAATTTTTGAAAAGCATGTAGCATTTTATTTTCACTTCACACATACTTACTACTTTGTGTTGGCCTATCACATAAAATCCAGATAAAATACATTTATGTTGGTGTAACATGAAAATAAATAGGGAAAAGTTCAAGGGGTATAAATACTTTTTCAAGGCACTGTATATTGTTGCAAACTGGTTTGGTCATGTCACGGACGGTTCCAACGCAGCCATGCTGCAGCTAAATACTGTGTTGCCGTACGAGCTGCAGCAGACTGTAATTAAACTACTTAGGACCGCACAGCCCCACAGTACTCCCAAGGCTGGGTCACAACTCTAAAACTCTATTCCTATTTGCCTTGGCATTAGCTGCCTGGCATTAGATTCTGTTTTCAGTCTTGTCATCTCTCTGACATCAGTTTTGACCTATCCTACAGCACTTAATTTATTAAGTCATTTGTTATCAATTTATGTACATAACTAAAATCCAATTGTAGAACAACATCTGCAATGTTGTACAATGTATTGTTTCCAGCTTGCAAAGATGAAGAATACAGAGGAATAACAAGAAGACATGTCTCCAAAGGGTAATCCCCCGGGTGCCCTTATGTAGACTAATAGCCTTTTACATAATAATTTCTCTGTAAGAAATCACTGTTGTATTTCATTTGTCCTAAACAATGGTGCAAATCCTAGTCCCCAGACCCCCAACAGTGTATGCTGATGACATAAATTATCCAAGGTTTTTACAACTGGTATGTAGTGGGTTGAAAGAAAGACCTAAGACAGCCATACACATTTGGTTTTCCCAATTCCCTCCTAACTCCCCTATACATATACATGTTCCATTTCAGGAAAACATGTATATGTATTCAATAGGGAGAGAGAAGAAAGCCGCTGCTAGGCAACCAGGGTTGCCAAACTTCTCTTAAAATTTTTCCGGACAACTATACCAAAAGTCAGACAGCTCAAAATTTTTACGGACATACACCCAAGCCCTTTTAAGAGACCATGACCCCCATTCCATGGCCTCAAAATGCCCTAAACATAATGTCTTTGGATCACAAACAACCAAGGATTAAAGGGGTCGTCCGGCAGTTAAAAATAATATATGGCAACAGCATATGAAAAAAAATCCACAATTCTCAGTTGTTACATCCCCCACCACTCTAGTATGAGTGCTTTGTTTATATTGCTGCAGTGATGATGCATGTGACATGCCACTGTACTTTCTGGCATCATTGCTGCGGCCATGTAAACAAAGACTGACAGAGATATAACGGGCAAGTGTGCTCATCTGTTACAGTGTCAGTGATGTGCCTGTGTATGGCATGTGACCACTGCAGCCAATCACTGTCCTCAGCATTAGACCACTAATTGGCTGCCATATACCGGCAAGTCCCTGCTGCAGTTTGTAAACAAGCAGCAGCAGGACGGTGCGGACTAGAGCTGCAGAGAATGGCTCTGAAGAAAGGGGTGAGTATAACATGCATCCACAATTCATGCGCCAAATTGTTGTTTCAACCAACCTCCCACCCTATTAAAGACATATTTAGATGGACATTGCATTCATCACTACCAAACATACAGAAGGATATAGCACCACATCCTCTTACATACATCTCTGATGTAGATGTTCTCTTTCCTCATCTTCTCTATTTGACCCAGTCCACCACAATGAGTTCTTTCAGCCACATCTTCTTTCTGTGGACTTTGCTACACTAAAATCTTAAGGCCAAGTTCACATCACCATTTAACTTTCCATTTCTTGTGATCCGTCAGAAGAACAGAAAAAAGGGGTCCATTATTATAAGCATCAGTTATAATCAGTTTGTATCACTTCCATCAGAGATCTGTTAATTTTGACGGATCTCCATGTTTTTCTTGTTCTTGTGACAGATCAGAAGAACAGAAAGTTAAACGGTGATGTGAACCCAGCCTATTCCTCACTGTACTATCCCCCCCCCCCCCCAACAGTGATATCCCAGCTGCTACCCTCAATACTATGATGACTGTGTTCCCCAATTTCCCCAAATATTGTACTGTAGAAATAATAGTGCCATACAGATAGTCCCCTCTAGTAACAGTGCTTTCCAAGGCCCCACCAATACTTATAATTCTCTCCCAGAGTGCCCTCATTAGAAATAGTCCCCCAATAGTGATAATTCTCCCCATAAGTACCCCTGTTAGCAGTAGTGCCCTCCATATTGTGCCAAATAATGATAACAACCCCCAATAATAAACCGGTAGTAGTCATAATGCCTCATAATATAAATAATTTTCCTCATAGTGCTTCCAGGAGTAATAAAGCCACCCATAGTAACAGTGATAAAGCCCCTTCCCCCCAGTGACCTTGTAGGTGAGGTGGGGGCGCCTGTCAGCTGGTCTGGCACAAAGACTTTGGTGTTTGGAGGACACACACACTTGGCCTGGGCCGGGGAACAGGAAGAGACACCCTACAGGGGCTTAAGGGTAGACTAGCTGCTGCTGCTGCTCCTGAAGACCTCACCTCATGTATTACCTTACACTGCCTGCACCACCATGCACACCATGAGTTTAGGGCAAGCTTCAAGTTCCTTTATCCACTGCCTCTCAGACAGTCTCCGGCTCAGTCTCTGCCAGCCCCAGTACTGCCGGCCACCGGCCGCAGTCTGCTCCATCTTTGACTATGTGCTGTGTGCACAGGAAATCATCAGGTGAGAAGCTGTGCTGCACTTTCATTGGTGGGCCAGTGGGACTGCTACTCCTTACCTCGTGCTTCGCTCCACTTTCCAGCGCATCACAGGCTCACAGCAGCTGCTTTTTTCTCCTTGCACTGCACACAAATGTGCAATTCGTACTTCACAGCTCAGAGGACAGTGTATTTTTCTGCCCGATGTTATCGAAGAAAACATTGAGGGGGATATTTATCAAACTGGTGAAAAGTAGAAATGGCTTAGTTGCCCATAGCAACCAATTGGTACCAATTTTACAAGTTTGATAAATCTCCCCATGAGTTTTTGCGGACTGTTCATAAATTTATGGACGGTTGGCAACCCTGTAGACACCTCTAGTGGCAGATCATCTCCATGAAGAACAAAAGGATTGGACAAAAAGGTCAACCGATCCTTCTCTCCCTCAACATCATCTGTCAGGCGAGAGTTGGGAAATCCCCACATATTAGACTGTTGGCCGAACCCACCATTCACAGTGGGTCCAGACGATAATACTCTAATGATTCAGAAGAAGGTAAAAAAACATTTTTTTACAGTGGCTCATGCAGTTTGATAGATTTGGTGCATTCTGACAGACATCTTACACACTTTTCCTCATGCCACCTCTTTGATTGACTTAGTTTAGATAAAAATTTTCACCAAACTACATTTTAACATTTTAAGTCACGCCTTCTATTTACAACACAACTCCTTTTTCTGTACACTTTTTAAAACTGTCTAGGGACATGAAATTTTTTTAAAATATACAGTGGATATAAAAAGTCTACACACCCCTCTTAAAATGTCAGGTTTCTGTGATGCAAAAAAATGAGACAAAGATAAATCATTTCAGAACTTTTTCCACCTTTAATGTGACCTATAAACTGTTGAAAAACAAACTGAAATCTTTTAGGTAGAGGGATGAAAAAATATAAAAATAAAATAATATGGTTGCATAAGTGTGCACACCCTTAAACTAATACTTTGTTAAAGCACCTTTTGATTTTATTACAGCACTCAGACTTTTTGGGTATGAGTCTATCAGCATGGCACATTTTGACTTGGCAAGATTTGCCCACTCTTCTTTTCAAAAACACTCCAAATCTGTCAGATTGCGAGGGCATCTCCTGTGCACAGCCCTCTTCAGATCACCCCACAGATTTTCAATCATATTCAGGTCTGGGCTCTGGCTGGGCTATTCCAAAACTTTAATATTTTTCTGGTGAAGCCATTCCTTTGTTGATTTGGATGTATGCTTTGGGTCGTTGTCATGCTGAAAGATGAAGTTCTTCTTCATGTTCAGCTTTCTAGCAGAAGCCTGAAGGTTTTGTGCCAATATTGACTGGTATTTGGAACTGTTCATAATTCCCTCTAGCTTAACTAAGGCCCCAGTTCCAGCTGAAGAAAAACAACCCCAAAGCATGATGCTGCCACCACCATGCTTCACTGTGGGTATGGTGGTCTTTTGGTGATGTGCAGTGTTGTTTTTGCGCCAAACATATCTTTTGGAATTATGGCCAAAAAGTTCAACCTTGGTTTCATCAGACCATAACACTTTTTCCCACATGCTTTTGGGAGAATTCCAATGTATTTTTGCAGAATGGCTTGGATGTTTTTATTTGTAAGAAAAGGCTTTCGTCTTGCCACTCTACCCCATAGCCCAGACATATGAAGAATACGGGAGATTGTTGTCACATGTACCACACAGCCAGTACTTGCCAGATATTCCTGCAGCTCCTTTAATGTTGCTGCAGGCCTCTTGGTAGCCTCCCAGACCAGTTTTCTTCTCATCTTTTTATCAATTTTGGAGGGACGTCCAGTTCTTGGTAATGTCACTGTTGTGCCATATTTTCTCCACTTGATGATGCCTGTCTTCACTGTGTTCCATGGAATATCTAATGCCTTGGAAATTCTTTTGTACCCTTCTCCTGACTGATACCTTTTAACAATGAGATCCCTCTGATGCTTTGGAAGCTCTCTGTAGACCATGGCCTTTGCTTTGCGATGCGACTAAGAACATTTCAGGAAAGACCAACTAGAGCAGCTGAACTTTATTTGGGGTTAATCAGAGGCACTTTAAATTATGGCAGGTGTATGCCGATTCCTATTTAACATGATTTTGAATGTGATCAGCTACATCCCCCATTATAAGAGGGTGTGCACACTTATGCAACCACATTATTTTAGTTTTTTCTTGTTTTCTTCCCTCGACCTAAAAGATTTCAGTTTGTTTTTCAATTGAGTGGTACAGTTTATAGGTCACATTAAAGGTGGAAAAAGTTCTGAAATGATTTATCTTTGTCTCATTTTTTTTTACAGCACAAAAACCTGACATTTTAACAGGGGTGTGTAGACTTGTTATATCCACTGTATAACAAACTGGGCACATGGCATGTATGTCAGTTCCTGGCACATTTAGCTTGGTATACCTCCCCCAGTGTGTGTTTGAATAAATTTACATTTTGCTAATATATGACAGATTTTGCAGTATTGTAACATAAAATGGCTTTGCTTTCCATTGTAAGTGCTCATAATGCTCAGAATATTTAACTTTCATTCTGTAAGTCAAAGTTCACCATTTAAGGACTCCCGCTTTATATGGCCAAGAGCTGTAGGAAGGTGTGAGAGGAAAAGCACCGTCATCTCACACACCCCACCACACATTTACTATACAGGCTCCACTGTGTTCCTTCACATGGCATCTCCCCCCAAATTGAAAATCACAAGAGCTAAAAATAGAAAGTTTTACACAAAAGGACTATTTTCTGTAGAGTCCAGCACGGAAAAAAGGGTGTACTGTTTTACAGGGTTACCAGGCAGGAGAATGTAATTCACTTCCGTAATAACCCGATTTAGAACAGAAAACATCGGAAAATGAAAAGCCTTTTTAATGAGATGAACATTGTAGCTGCTGCCTAAAGACTCATAGCTGCCGGCTTCAAGCTAGTGCTTTGTCCTGCACCTACTGTATATACAGCATCGCTGGATAAAACAGCCTCATTTGTGCTGTTCATGCTGCTCGGCCTAAGAACAGAAAAGACCTCTGTGAAAGGACTTTTTGGAATAAACATCAAAATGGAGCCTTTTCCGTGGTACTGGCTCACACCATCACACAAGAGTTGTTCTATTATTAGAGAAAGGCTGTACCACAGGAGAGGTGTTACTCAGTGATGATCAGTTTGCAGTGTTCGCCAGTGAACACATGCGGGCTGCCATCTTTAGTAAGGTAGACTCACCCGTCCGGCGATGCACAGGGGGCCTTCATCGGGCTGTTCTCGGAACTGCCTGCTCTGGTGACTGCAATTGATTTCAGATGGGCTCCCGGCACAGGTAAGGGCTTACCTGTGCATCGGGTGAGTCTACCTTACTAAAGATGGCAGCCTGCATGTGTTTGCTGGCAAACACTACGAACTGACCATCACTGGTGTTACTCTGAGGCATTAAATGGGAATCACTTCAGATAAGGCATCCCACTTCTCAGGCCCCAAACCTGTGCTCCCTCAGAAAGTGATAGATAGATAGATAGATAGATAGATACACAATTAGGTCCATATATATTTGGACAGAGACAACATTTTTCTAATTTTTGTTCTGTACATTACCACAATGGATTTTGAGCAAAACAATTCAGATGCAGTTGAAGTTCAGACTTTCAGCTTTAATTCAGCGGGTTGAACAAAATTATTGCATAAAAATGTGAGGAACTAAAGCATTTTTTAACATGTTAAGGACCCAGGACGAGAATGTTCGTCCTAAAAAGCCAGTACTTAGTGCCCCAGGATGAGCATTCTCGTCCTGCGGTCCGCGATCAGTGGCAGAGTCAATAACAGCAGGATCCCTGCTGCATCCACCAGCATCGGTGATAACACCGATACCAGTGGATTAACCCCTCATATGCGTCAGTCAGCACTGACTGCGGCATATGGGAGGTTTGCGCTCCCGCACCTCATCCATTGAGTCTCCGCACTGCTGTGGCAGGGACTCGATGGTTGCCATGGCAGCCCCAAGCCATTCCAAGGCTTGGGGCCAACACCAAGCTATCAAAAAGGCATACCAATCTAACCGTCACCTCATCCCACAAAAAATGAGCCCCTACTTAAGACAATCGCCTAAAAAATAAAAAAAAACTATAGCTCTCAGACTATGGAGACACTAAAACATGATTTTTTGTTTCAAAAATGCTTTTATTGTGTTAAATGTAAAAAAAAAAAAAAAACAGTAGACATATTAGGTATCACCGTGTCCGTAACAACCTGCTCTATAAAAATACCACATGACCTAACCCCTCAGATGAACACTGTAAAATTAAATTTAAAAAAGCCAATTTTTGTAACCTTACATCACAAACAGTGTAATAGCAAGCGATCAAAAAGTAATATACACCCTAAAATAGTGCCAATCAAGCCGTCATCTCATCCTGCAAAAAATGAGCCCCTACCTAAGACAATCGCCCAAAAAATAAAATATGGCTCTCAGACTATTGAGATACTAAAATGATTATTTTTTGTTTAAAGAATGATATTATTGTGTAAAACTTAAATAAAATACAAAAAGTATACATATTAGTTATCGCCGCATCTGTAACAACCTGCTCTATAAAAATATCACATGACCTAACCCCTCAGGTGAACACCGTAATTTTTTAAAATAAAAACGGTGTCAAAAGCCATTTTTGTCATCTTACATCACAAAAAGTGTAATAGCAAGCAATCAAAAAGTCATATGGACCCCAAAATAGTGTTAATCAAACGATCATCTCATCCCACAAAAAATGATACCCTACCTAAGACAGTCGCCCAAAAAATAAAAAAAACTATGGCTTTCAGAATATGAAAACACTAAAACATGATTTTTTTGTTTCTAAAATGCTGTTATTGTATAAAACTTAAAGAGAGTCTTTCACCTAAAATGACCATTATACACCACAAACATCATGATATCCATTACATTCCCCATATTATAATCCTACCTTTCATATTGCTGTCCGTCGCCTATTCTCTCTTAAAAACGCTTTTAATCCATATGCTAATTAGGTTCTGAAGGTGCCCAGGGGCGGCGTTTATGCGGCCGGTGCCCAGGCTCCACGGCGCTGTTCAAATCAAACCCCTCCCCTTTCACCCCTCTGGCCCGCCCTCGGTTCTTGAGATACCATCCTCCAGTCAATGACAGATCCGGCGCCTGCGCCTGTGCCTGCACACTCCATTACCCACTAGGGCAGAGGCAGCAGAGCGTTTAATCCGCATGCGCCGGCCCGATCTAGCCGGCGGAAGTAAACTACCAAAATATCGGGATGTACGGGCCGGCGCATGCGCATTAAACGCTCTGCTGCCTCTGCCCTAGTGGGTAATGGAGTGCGCAGGCGCAGGCGCCGGATTTGTCATTGACTGGAGGATGGTATCTGAAGAACCGAGGGCGGGCCAGAGGGGTGAAAGGGGAGGGGTTTGATTTGAACAGCGCCGTGGAGCCTGGGCACCGGCCGCATAAACGCCGCCCCTGGGCACCTTCAGAACCTAATTAGCATATGGATTAAAAGCGTTTTTAAGAGAGAATAGGCGACGGACAGCAATATGAAAGGTAAGATTATAATATGGGGAATGTAATGGATATCATGATGTTTGTGGTGTATAATGGTCATTTTAGGTGAAAGACTCCCTTTAAATAAATTTAAAAAGTATACATATTTGGTATTGCCACGTCCATAAGAACCTGCTGTATAAAAATATCACATGACCTAACCCAAAGGGTTTTCAACCAAGTATTAGAAATTAACATTTTATTTACAATTATTTAATTTGTTCAATTATCATTGACCCCCTGAAATGAAGGGATCGAGTTTAACACCTTGAGGTATTTTTTTTTTCTTTTGTGACACATTCACATGGATCTATTATCGGGAACGAATGTTCATAGTAATGTTTGTACCACCAATTGTGCGATATAAATCAGCCTCAACAAATAGACTGCAGGTAACGCACTGAGTACTCATGCTTTTGAATACACTCTATATAGCAATGTTGTCCCCTAGAGCAGCTGTCAGAGACT
Source organism: Bufo gargarizans (assembly GCF_014858855.1). Taxonomy (NCBI): domain Eukaryota; kingdom Metazoa; phylum Chordata; class Amphibia; order Anura; family Bufonidae; genus Bufo; species Bufo gargarizans. Next base: position 383,857,158 of record NC_058080.1, on the reverse strand, counting down.
TCAGCTATAGGCACGCCTGTATTTGCCCATTGATAAAGAAGTCAATAGGTATAAATAGAAACCTATAGAATACTGCAAACAAAAAAAATATTAAACTCTTATTTTCTAGCCCCAAAGAGAAATAGATATGTATAGATAAATATTACAGAAATAGGTAATTTTCCACTTCTCAATGTAGAAATAATAATAATAATAATAATAATAATCATGATCATGATCTTATAGCACCATCATATTGCATAGCTTTGTACAGTCAGATGGTCAGGGGCAGACTGTACAGGTACAGACTATGGGAAACTTCTCACTGGACTAAAGTCCAGGGGGCCGTCCCAGTCAGTCCATCTCACTGTCACTGACTGGGTAAAGCGTCGGAGTGGCGCACCAAAGTACCAGAGAACACTCCATTGGGTTCGGATTCAAATATCATAGTGGACCCCCAAGATCAAGGTGAAAAAAAAATCTGCCTTTGGAGCCAATAACCTGTCACTATGGACTATTTCTTTCAAACAAAATCTATTAGAATCCATCTCATATTTATCTATCTTTCTAATCAATCACATATCTATGTAGCATCTATCTATCTATCCCCAATAATGAATCCACCCAGTGTATCCTGTGAGCAAAGAGAAAGCTGGCGAACCACCATACGTACCTGCTGTAGCCTCTGACCATGCAGGTCTTCCTCCTGCAAAGAATTAGGCAGCCTCAATAGTGTCTAGTTTTCTACAAGGACCATCATTGTGATTACACACAGTACTCTGATGTCAAAGAATACTGTGATATTACAGGAATGGTCAACCAACAAAGATCACACCAAGAGCAAGGTGCAAAAGTGTGCACACCCTTAAACTAATACTTTGTTAAAGCACCTTTTGATTTTATTACAGCACTCAGTCTTTTTGGGTATGAGTCTATCAGCATGGCACATTTTGACTTGGCAAGATTTGCCCATTCTTCTCCAAATCTGTCAGATTGTGAGGGCATCTCTTCAGATCACCCCACAGATTTTCAATCGTATTCAGGTCTGGGCTCTGGCTGGGCCATTCCAAAACTTTAATCTTCTTCTGGTGAATCCATTCCTTTGTTGATTTGGATGTATGCTTTGGGTCGTTGTCATGCTAAAAGATGAAGTTCCTCTTCATGTTCAGCTTTCTAGCAGAAGCCTGAAGGTTTTGTGCCAATATTGACTGGTATTTGGAACTGTTCATAATTCCCTCTAGCTTAAAGGATAACTGTCACACTTAGACCCTAATTTCAATTTTCATATATGTAGTTACTAATAACATGATATTCCAGAATCAGTTACTATTAGACTGACTTACCCCATATTTAATAAGATGCAGCCCTAAGCAACCAGTCTGCATAACACTGCAATTTCACTATTCAGTTAAGATGGCCGTCACTGCCCTCGCCCTGAGGCTAATCCCGCCTGCCCTCACTAGCCAGTAACAATAGCCCCCCAAAAGTGTCAGTAACCAGAGCCCTCCCCCTAAAGGGTTAATCTCCTGCACAAAGGGGTCCTCTTACCACATGTTGCTTTCATTTATACACTGAGCAGATGGCAGATCTCCCTTCCCTGGTCTGCGCTGCACCAACTCTACTTCTCCAGCTCTGCTGAGTGAGGGAGCGTCTGCCAAGCGCAGGGACAGGGAGAAGTGCACTGTTATCAGCTGCTGGGGAGGACCTGGCTTTAATCATTTACTTACAGTCCCTGGCTGTCAGTAATCTGACCCTGCACGCTGCCTGCTTCTGTGTCCTCCTTCCTTCAACAGATAGACGGACCTGCATAGCAACCTGATTTTAAGCACAGGTAAAAGTAGGCAGTACAGGGAACAAAAATGTGGAATTAAGGGGTAAATGAATACACAGTGAAAAGTTGAAAAAGGGCCACCAAGGAGATATTAATCACCACAATCCAATACTCAAAAAAAAAAAAAAGATGACAGTTATACTTTAACTAAAGCCCCAGTTCCAGCTGAAGAAAAACAGCCCCTAGGCATGATGCTGCCACCACCATGCTTCACTGTGGGTATGGTGTTCTTTTGGTGATGTCCAGTGTTGTTTTTGCCCCAAATATATCTTTTGGAATTATGGCCAAAAAGTTCAACCTTGGGTTCATTAGACCAGTGTTTCCCAACCAGTGTGCCTCCAGCTGTTACAAAACTACAACTCCCAGCATGCCCGCACAGCCAAATGCTGTCCGGGCATGCTGGGAGTTGTAGTTTTGCAACAGCTGGAGGCACACTGGTTGGGAAACACTGCATTAGACCATAACACCTTTTCTCACATGCTTTTGGGAGACTTCCGATGTGTTTCTGCAAAATGTAGCCTGGCTTGGATGTTTTTCTTCGTAAGAAAGGGCTTTCGTCTTGCCAATCTACCTCATAGCCCAGACATACGGACAATACAGGAGATTGTTGTCACACGTACCACACAGCCAGTACTTGCCAAGTATTCCTGCAGCTCCTTTAATGTTGCTGTAGGCCTCTTGGTAACCTCCCAGAACAGTTTTTTTTTCTTGTCTTTTCATCAATTTTGGAGGGACGTCCAGCTCTTGGTAATGTCACTGTTGTGCCATATTTTCTCCACTTGATGATGACTGTCTTCACTGTGTTCCATGGTATATCTAATGCCTTGGAAATTCTTTTGTACCCTTCTCCTGACTGATACCTTTTAACAATGAGATCCCACTGATGCTTTGGAAGCGTTCTGTGGACCATGGCTTTTGCTGTGGGATGTGACTAAGAAAATTTCAGGAAAGACCAACTAGAGCAGCTGAACTTTGTTTGGGGTTAATCAGAGGCACTTTAAATGATGACAAGTGTATGCTGACTCCTATTTAACACGATTTTGAATGTGATTGCTTTATTCTGAACACAGCTACATCCCCAGTTATAAGAGGGTGTGCACACTTATGCAACCACATTATTATTTTTTTGTTTTGTTTTCTTCCCTCCACCTAAAAGATTTCAGTTTGTTTTTCAATTGAGTTGTACAGTTTATAGGTCACATTAAAGGTGGAAAAAGTTCTGAAATGATTTATCTTTGTCTAATTTTTTTTACATCACAGAAACCTGACATTTTAACAGGGGTGTGTAGACTTTTTATATGCACTGTATATATTCTTATTATTATAGCCAAATTTACCACCCTAACTTTTCCCACAGTTTTTACACTACATAGACAGTAATATACCGAAACGTGCGGATTGTTCCAGATTGGTGTGCTATTACTTTGTGGAATATTTCTCCGAATGGTTCACGAAATATCGGCGTTTTTGTGGCAAAATTGGTCCTATAGGAATGAATGGTGGAATGTTCAAAACTAGAGTGGGAGGTGACAAAAGCTAGAGTGTGAGCTGAAAATTTTAGGGCTTGATTTCTAAACTGCCACCACTCCCTCATTTTCAAGCCCACCTACACAAATCGGCTGCTAATGTTTTTATAAATGTATGTTTTAATGTAACTGTGAAGCACTCCACACAGTTACTCTGCCCACTCCATAAAGCTACTCTGCCCAGTCCAACCTTTCCACAGTTACTCCAGCCACTCCAACCACACAACAGTTACTCAAGCCACTCCACCCAGTTACTCCGCCCACTCCAGTTGTAGACTACTGGTGGAGGCAAGAACACTTCACACAATTTCCCCAGAAATTGTAGCTTTTCTAGTTTATGGTGTTCTTATACAAGGGCCATCATTGTGATGTCATGCAATACCATGTGCTCATATGCATATACAGCTGTCAATTTGATGTCCTTTAAATGGAACCTGTCACCTCCCAAAACCATCCCAAGCCACCAGCAGTACCTGCGTGTAGCCAGCAGCGTGTTGATGATGATGCCTTTCTTCCTGAAGCCAGATGCAGCAAAAGTACTGAAAACTTTGTTATATCCCCTGCCCGGCGCACTTCTCAACACATGCTTGAAGTCAAGGAGGCAGCGGCCTTCTTGCTTCAAGTCACGGTAACCACGGCCCCTTCCCTGCCCCTTCGTTGTGACTGACAGCGCTTATGCACAAGAGTTCAGCAAAGCCAGCCGAACTGTCAGTCACAGCGAAGGGGCAGGGAAGGGGGCGTGGTTACCGTGACTTGAAGCAAGGAGGCCTTCAAGCATGTGTGGAGAAGCGCGCCGGGCGGGGATAAAACAACGTTTTCAGTAGGTTTGCTGCATCTGCCTTCAGGAAGAAAGACATCATCAGAAACACACTGCGGGCTACACGCAGGTACTGCTGGCGGGTTGGGATGGTTTGGGGAGGTGACAGGTTCCTTTTAAATTGTGGAAAACCATTTTACTGTCTCCCAGACTGAAAGTTTCCCATTGGATCCGATGGATGCAATGTGAAAAGAACTCCAGAACAGCTATTAGCAACTATATAGTAAAGTGCATCTAAGGCTACTTTTACATTAGCGTTTTCAATTCCGCTATTGAGATCCATCAGAGGATCTCAATAGCGGAAGAAAACGCTTCTGTTTTGTCCCCATTCATTGTCAATAGGGACAAAACTGAACTGAACGAAACGGAATGCAACAAAATGTATTCCGTTCCGTTTGGTTGCATCCCCATCAAGGACAGAAAAACGCTGCAAGCAGCGTTTTTCTGTCCGCAATGTGGTGCGGAGCAAGACGGATCTGTCCTGACACACAATGTAAGTCAATGGGGACGGATCCGTTTTCTCTAACAAAATAGAAAACAGATCCACCCCCCATTGACTTTCAATGGTGTTCAAGACGGATCCGTCATGGCTATATAAGACATAATACAACCGGATCCAGTTATGACGGATGCATGCGGATGTATTATTGTAACAAAAGCATTTTTGCAGATCTATGACGGATCCGCAAAAAACGCTAATGTGAAAGTAGTCTAAAATGATTCTATCTATCCATCTCTCATATCCATCATCAGAGTAGCCGACCAGAGTAGAGGCTCTGATACCATTGTGGGCCCCAAAGCCTCTGGTGGGCTCAAGGAACCTCAGTATGACTCTGGCCAGGTACATAATTATCTGATGCTCTCCACATTAAGTACTTGATACTACTAGTGTTAATTATGTACCTGGCCGTTGGCCGAAGGTTCCCCTGTGAATTCAATTGTGTCAGCAGCTAAATACTGCGGCGGAGCATGGGAGCCCATGTTCACTACATGAGCATGCTTACCAACGTTTAAGCTGGTAACTTAGGGGCATCTAAACCCTACCCTTGAACCCCCCCCCCCCCCCCCGACTCTGCCCGAGAAAGTCCCACTTATGGGAGGTTTATTGTTAACCCCACCCATTTTTGGTCCGGGTTAGCCCAAATTTGCCTGGAATGTTTCAAAAAAGTCAGGGACAGTCTTGGCAAATTCTGGACAGTTGGAGCAAGGACACAAGCATCTAAGGCTACTGGGGCACTATAGAGGTCATTGCTAGACAAACTCCAGGCAGCATGCTAAAGGTAGGAGGCTCAGAGCTGTGGCCCACAGCTCACCACCTAATCCCTCTGCTTTGTATCTTAGTTAGAGACAAGTGGACAAGGAGGAGGAGGAGAAAGACAAGCAGCTATTGATGGCCACGACAGATAGACAGCTTTTTGTGCTGCTCTGTGGTATTTGGTTCTACTGAGACAGTACATTTTGCTGCACTGTTGTATTTTGTTTTGCTGGCATGGTATTTTTTACTGCAGTGTGGTATTGCTAAACCCGCCTATGTGTGTTGACCCCATATAATTGTGTTGGCCATGCTTACTTGTCTTGCCTCACCTTCTGTCAATTTGGACCTGCCTACAGCATGGGGGTCAATCTTAGCTTTTTTACCAGGGCCAATTTAGGTTCCCAGTTCACCCCTTCACATGGCACATGCACAAACAAAATCAGACATCATATAATAACAAACAAGTCAAACAATAGGAGTGTGGAGCCTGTTCAAAAGCGCTTACAATCTATGATGAAATAGGGAGGACACAAGAGATAAAAGTGCTCGCTTTGGGCAATGGTCCAGCCATCTTTTACAGAAAATCGAGTAGCACTTATAAACTGCATGAGCCAGTCACTGACCATTATCTGTGTATAGTGTAAGGGATCACTTTACTTCCGGGGGTCGTCATCACAGGTTACTACCCCAGACAAGTATATACTGTCCAAACTTGTGCTTTATTTTACACATTCCAACCAATACAGGTCATCATGAAGTCGCAGCTTTACCTCACCATGTGTTACATCAACACAAAATAACAAACTCTTGCCCAGCTAGGCTCTAACTAATACATTGACTTGACTTCCTGACTTACCTACAGAGCACCGTTCACACCCTGTCTCAGGTGTGGCTTTCCCAGCCCAATGTCCATCAGCCTCCTGAGTGTACAGAGCACAGTTCACACACTGTCTCAAGTCCAATGTCACTTGTAGTTAATTAAGGCTCAGTAGTCCGCCTGACTATGGCCCTGCGACCCTCCCAGGCGTCGCTTCGTCCCCCAACTCCAGGCTATCTCCCAGCCTCATTGTCCCTCAGCCTAGCCTGGCTGAGACCACACTCACAGAGCCATCCCAGGCCTCTGCTTCCAAGTCTCCCCCTCCTGATACACTGAGGGTTGTTTATAGGCCCTTGAGTGGTCTCGCCTGTGGTGGAATAAGGGTGTGGACGGTACTATCCACCCCTTCTATGCCTCTAACCTGTATGAGACCTGTCACTGTCTCACAATACACAGAAATGAAGTTCATTAGAACACAAGGAATGAGGAAGATACTGTTCAATTAAGGGATCAGGTTCTGGGGAGTAATGTGGAAGAGTTATAATAGGGAGGGTAAACATAGAAAAGTTAGGGTACTGCCACATGGTAAGGTTTCTGCATTCAATTTTGGAAGCCAAAATCAGGGGAGGACCATAAAAGGATTGAAACTATAAAGGAAAGATACAACTTCTTTTTTAAATACTAGTTTTTTTTTGTTTTTTTTTTGTTTTTTCCAAAAAAATTTATTGGGAAAACTACAAAACGTTTACAATATAAAAGTTTTTACAATCTCTCAATTCTTAGTGACCCAAGTAATTATATATAAATATATTCCACTCGTCTTTTCATAATATTTAGAAAACCCTCCCCTCCCTCCCCCCCAATTTGTGGTGCGTCAAAGTCAAAGTAGGACCCCTATATATGAAACAGCTTAATCTCAGCTAACCAGACCTCCAACCACCCCATATCCTACTCCATTGGTATTCATTTTCCCTCCGTCTATATAAAATTTTCTCGTAGTTCTTTACCTTATCAATTAAATTAAATTTTTTAAATACTAGTTGGAATTTTGTTATCGGATTGCCTTACTACTTGATCCAGTAGGGTCAAATCAAGTTTGGTGGAGCATTTGGTTTAGTCTGCCTGGCCATTAACAATGTCACATCATGTATGCCAAATTTAAAGGGGTTTCTGGTTTGTATCAGCATCTGAAGGTAGGTTTAATTTTGGAATGCATTTCTTTTACCTTTATTGCTCCTATTATCTTATATGTTCTGGGCTGTGTTCACATGACCATGTCCATGTAGCTCTTTCTTATTTCCTGTGATGTTATGTCAAAGAACAAAGAAGCAACAGGGACAATGATAGGAGAGTGTCTATTTCACATCAGCGCACCAGCCCGCAGGGGGTTGGAGAGGATAAGAGTGGTAGTAGCAGGAGGCCGGGTATGCGGTGGGTGGAGGGGTGCAACTCTTCTTCCCCTCGGGGCACTCCCTGTATTTTGGGGTCTCCTGCCTGGTGGTGGCTGAGGTTCTCTTCATGTTAGGTAAGCAGTGGGGTGCAAGCCAGGAGAACAGCGGTTCAGTAGGGATGTTGAGGAAAATGACCTTCTTTTACTGAGTGGATCATCGAGGTCACAGTGCAAATACATGCAGTTCTGAAGTATTTCAGAATAGAGTAGGCTCTTCCCAAAGGCTGTGTAAAAGGATGGCTATGATGGTGGTGCTCCCCGAGTCTCTTTCCACTAATACATGCAATATTTCCAAAAAGCCAAAAGCATGCAATCACTCTCAATATTTCTCTGCAATGTCCAACTGCGAAATGGTTTAGAATTTTTTTTCCAAATTTACCCAAAATTTCGAAGAATTTGTACATTTCCAAATTTCAATTTCTCTACTTTTATAATAAATAGTAATACCTTAAAAAATAGTTATGACTTTACATTTCCCATATGTCTACTTCATGTTTGGATCATTTTGTGAATGCCATTTTATTTTTTGGGGACGTTAGAAGGCTTAGAAGTTTAGAAGCAAAATTTCTAAAACTCACTTTTTCAGGACCAGTTCAGGTCTGAAGTCACTTTATGAGGCTTACATAATAGAAACCACCCAAAAATGACCCCATTTTACAAACTACACCCCTCAAGGTATGTAAAACAGATTTTACTATGTTTGTTAACTCTTTAGGTGTTCTACGAAAATTCATGGAAAAAAGAGATGATTTTCCATGTTAATCATTTTTTCCAGTTACAAAGCAAGGGTTAACAGCCAAACAAAGCTCAATATATATTGCCCTGATTCTGTAGTTTACAGAAACACCCCATATGTGGTCGTAAACTGCTGTACGGGCACGCGGCAGGGCGCAGAAGGAAAAGAATGCCATACTGTTTTTGGAAGGCAGATTTTGTTGGACTGCTGATGCACCCCTAGAGTAGAAACTCCAAAAAAGTGACCCTATTTTGGAAACTACGGGATAAGGTGGCAGTTTTGTTGGTACTATTTTAGGGTACATATGATTTTTGGTTGCTCTATATTACACTTTTTGTGAGGCACCAGTTTTATTTTTTGTTATTTACAACATTCATCTCACAGGTTAGATCATGTGGTATTTTTATAGAGCAGGTTGTCACGGATGCGACAATACCAAATATTACAACTTTTTTTGGTTGGTTGTTTCAGTTTTACATAACAAAGCATTTTTGAAGAAAAAAAATATGATTTTTTAGTGTCTCCACATTCTGAAAGCGGTAGTTTTATTTATTTTTTGGGCAACTGTCTTGTGTAGGGGCAAATTTTTTTCGGGATGAGATGACAGTTTGATTGGTACTATTATAGGGTGCATATGACTTTTTGATCGCTTGCTATTACACTTTTTGTGATGTAAGGTGACAAAAAATGCCTTATTTGACACCGTTTTTATTTTTTACGGTATTCACCTGAGGGGTTAGTTCATGTGATATTTTTATAGAGCAGGTTATTACGGATGCGGCGATACCTAATATGTCTACTTTTTTTAATTTATGTAAGTTTTACACAATTAGTTTTAGTATCTCCATAGTTTGAGAGCCATAGTTTTTTCAGTTTTTGGGCGATTATCTTAGGTGGGGGATGAGAGGACTGTTTGATTGGCACTATTTTGGGGTGCGTATACACTTTTTGTGATGTAAGGTGACAAAAAATTGCTTTTTTTTACACCGTTTTTTTTTTTTTAACGGTGTTCACCTAAATTGGTTAGGTCATGTGATATTTTTATTGAGCAGGTTCTTACGGACACAGCGATACCTAATATGTCTACTTTTTTATTTTTTACATTTCACACAATATAAGCATTTTTGAAACAGAAAAAATCATGTTTTAGTGTCTCCATAGGATGAGAGCCATAGTTTTTTTTATTTTTGGGGCGATTGTCTTCGGTAAGTGCTCATTTTTTGCGGGATGAGGTGATGGTTAGATTGGTACTATTTTCGGGGGCATACGCCCTTTTTGATCGCTTGGTGTTGCACTTTTAGTGATGTAAGGTGACAAAAAATGTTTTTTTAGCACAGATTTTATTTTTTTGACGGTGTTCACCTGAGGGGTTCGGTCATGTGGTCGATACCTAATATGTCTACTTTTCTTTTTTTCCCTATATTTAAAAAAAATATATAACTTTATTTTGGAAAAAGGGCGCTTTTTTTTAACTTGAAACGTTACATTTTTAAACTTCTTTTTTCACTTTATTTTTTGTCTTACTATGGGACAGAGTCTGATCCCTGTTTCAATACAGCACAATACATCTGTATTGTGCTGTATTGAACTGTCAGTGTCTTACACTGTAAGACGCTAACAGTTGCCTAAGAGACCCAGCCCTGGGGCTGGATCTACTAGGCTTCCGTAGCTTGCAGGCATCGGGGCTGCCATAGCAACCCTCGGTTCCCTGTCACCGCAGCACAGGGACCCGATGGGGATGTACAAGCTGCCGCAAACCTCCTATATGCTGCGGTCAGCGTGACCGCGGCATACAGGGGGTTAATCAACCGGCATCAGTGTTTTCACCGTTGCTGGCAGATACAGCAGGGGCCCGGCTGTCAGTATCAGCCGGGCCCTTGCTGCTGATCGCTGCAGCAGTTGTGGGGCAGCGCGTTAACCCTAGGACAAAAATGCCCGTCCTAGTGCGTTAAGTACCTGCAAGTTAGGACGAGTATTCTCGTCCAAGGTCCTGAACGTGTTATGCTGACCATACACATTACATTATAGTTGGCAGATACCACTGAAATGTTTATTGTGTCGTTCCCATCCATTTCTTTCATTTAGTTCTGCTATCAAAGCAAAAATTACTAATATATTTCCACTGTAAATACAGATGACTTGCAAAAAATGTTTGCAACTAATTGGAAACACCCACAACCACCCATCACTGAAGCAAGCTTCTGCATTTTTACAATGCCATATTACTTAATATATTACAAAACAGTTAAATGACATGCATCTAACTAGTTATGTATAACTGTTATCAATGATCACTTGCATAAATGGTAGGGGCTCCGAAAGATAAGACCCCACTGTGCTAAAAATGTAATTGGTGGGGCCCTAAACCTGTAAAATCTCTAGAACAAGTGTGGCCAAGCCAACAACCTGCAGCACTACAGGGAATTCCAAATTTCAACTAATATAAGGCACTGTATACCAACTGTAGCAGCAACCCTATGGCTTCCAACCCTATGGCTTACATTTGGATTTCTCCTACTTGTAAAGTGAGTGATTCTGATACTAGCAATACCACATTGCTATGTATTCAATATAATGCTGTTGTTTTGCACAGAGCCATGCCATTTGCATTATATGACACCCATTGAGGTACTTGGGGCCTTACTGCACATTGGTATGCCGCAATGTTCATACAGAGACATACAGAGGTTTTATTTCTGCAACATTCCATGATCCAGTAGATGCCATATTGCAGCATGCTGGCCTGCTGGGAGAGGGCATGTGAGACTGGAGGGGATAAGAGCAGTGAAGGTGGCAGTGAGGGTGGTTTCAGTCCTCATGATGTCTAATCCATGCTCCAGAACCTCCCCGGGCTGTGAATGCAGTGATGGAAGAGGCACTTCCGTTTGTCTCATGGGGACACTGCCTGCATTTCTGGGTCTCCTGCCTGGTTGTAGCTGGGGTGCTCTTGGCTGGGGTGCAAGGCAAGAGAGCAGGATCCAGGGTGGATTATGGAGAAAAAAGACCAGACTGGCTTGGTTAAAGCAAAATATTGTCTCTCTTTTATTGAGTGGCACAATACAAATGTAGGCACCGTTCCCAGATACCTTACAGGGTAGGCCTTTCCCAAAGCCTGTGTATAGAGGATGGCTACTATGATGGTCCTGCAAACTCTCTTAATAATTCTATGCAATGCCCAACTGTAGGTTGCAGTCCTAGAATGGATGACCAGTCCGTCTCAATAGTGTGGAAGAACGCCAGAAGCAAATACCTCAATTAACATGCAGTGGAGTCTACAGCCGTAAACGTGTGTTAATTTTCTCTGACTGTCACAGGACGCCGACGCTGCACTCGTTCTCCCTTGTGCCACCGACGTCCTGCGCTTAGGGCTGAGCGAGGACGTGCTGTGCGTCCTCGTCTCCAGGGTGACGCAGAGCGGACGGGAGTCGGCAATACACGCCTTCTATGAGCTGCCAGCGCCCTCCGCTTCCATGACAACAGTATTAGGGCTGAGCGCCGAGCTGGCCACTCCGTGCCCAGCTTGAGGCAGGCTGTTGAGTCAAGTGACACGGTCCACGACACATAACTCCTTGCCTCCAGTATTTAAACAGGCAGCCTGCTGGCCACAGGTTGCCTATGAATTCACTCCTTACCTGGTGTGTCCTCAGGCTCCCTGCTGCGCTCCCTGCTGCCGGCACAGTACAGTAATACACTGGTATGATCTATACCAGTGTATTACTGTATTGCGGCGGCAGCAGGGAGCGCACGGCGTCATAGCAACCAGTGACGCCGTGCGCTCCTGCTCTCAGGAGGGATCCAGGCCGCGGTTCCACGGCCCGCACACGGCCGTGAAACACGGCCGTGTGCATGGGGCCTAACAGTGTCTGTCAGTGTTGTCCGTATCTCCCTCACTTACGCAGGTAAGGGACTGCCGCCCAGTTGCGCCATCCTGTGCATACCAGCGCTTCAAGGCGAAGTGACCGCGCATCTCCGGCGCTGTCTCTTTGTTCCCCTGTCCCTGTTATGCATAACATCTCCGGCTCTGCCAGAGGTGTTAAGCCAAAGGCAGAGGATCTCTTTGATCCTCTGTCTTTTGATAGGCCCGCATCTGGACACTTGTCCAGTTATCCGGGCGGCATCACCCACCCTACAGGCACGCTGGCATGCGCTTGCAGGGGATTAATCAGCTGGTGGGGCACCCGTAATTGGGGGGTATTATTGGGGGGAATTATTATTTAGGATGATATAAGTATATTACATGTATATAGATGCACGCAAATATTGGGGACATATCTATATACATATATATATACAGTTGCAAGAAAAAGTATGTGAACCCTTTGGAATGATATGGATTTCTGCACAAATTGATCATAAAATGTGATCTGATCTTAATCTAAGTCACAACAATAGACAATCACAGTCTGCTTAAACTAATAACACATAAATAATTAAATGTTACCATGTTTTTATTGAACACACCATGTAAACATTCACAGTGCAGGTGGAAAAAGTATGTGAACCCCTAGACCAATGACATCTCCAAGAGCTAATTGGAGTGAGGTGTCAGCCAACTGGAGTCCAATCAATAAGATGAGATCTGTTGGTTACAGCTGCCCTGCCCTATAAAAAACACACACCAGTTCTGGGTTTGCTTTTCTCAAGCGGCATTGCCTGACATGAATGATGCCTCGCACAAAAGAGCTCTTAGAAGACCTACTATTAAGAATTGTTGACTTGCATAAAGCTGGAAAGGGTTATAAAAGTATCTCCAAAATCCTTGCTGTTCATCAGTCCACGGTGAGACAAATTGTCTATAAATGGAGAAAGTTCAGCACTGCTGCTACTCTCCCTAGGAGTGACTGTCCTGTTAAGATGACTGCAAGAGCACAGCGCAGACTGCTCAATGAGGTGAAAAAGAATCCTAGAGTGTCAGCTAAAGACTTACAGAAGTCTCTGGCATATGCTAACATCCCTGTTAGCGAATCTACGATATGTAAAACACTAAACAAGAATGGATTTCATGGGAGGATACCACAGATGAAGCCACTGCTGGCCCAAAAAAAAAATTTCTGCACGTTTACAGTTTGCACAAGAGCACCTGGATGTTCCACAGCAGTAATGGCAAAATATTCTGTGGACAGATGAAAGCAAAGTTGAGTTGTTTGGAAGAAACACACAACACTATGTGTGGGGAAAAAGAGGCACAGGACACACCAACATCAAAACCTCATCCCATCTGTGAAGTATGGTGGTGGGGGCATCATGGTTTGGGGCTGCTTTGCTGCGTCAGGGCCTGGATGGATTGCTATCATCAAAGGAAAAATGTATTCCCAAGTTTATCAAGACATTTTGCAGGAGAACTTAAGGCCATCTGTCCACCAGCTGAAGCTCAACAGAAGATGGGTGTTGCAACAAGACAACGATCCAAAGCATAGAAGTAAATCAACAACGGAATGGCTTAAACAGAAGAAAATACACCTTCTGGAGTGGCCCAGTCAGAGTCCTGACCTCAACCCGATTGAGATGCTGTGGCATGACCTCAAGAAAGCGATTCACACCAGACATCCCAAGAATATTGCTGAACTGAAACAGTTCTGTAAAGAGGAATGGTCAAGAATTACTCCTGACCGTTGTGCACGTCTGATCTGCAACTACAGGAAACGTTTGGTTGAAGTTATTGCTGCCAAAGGAGGTTCAACCAGTTATTTAATCCAAGGGTTCACATACTTTTTCCACCTGCTCTGTGAATGTTTACATGGTGTGTTCAATAAAAACATGGTAACATTTAATTATTTGTGTGTTATTAGTGTAAGCAGACTGTGATTGTCTATTGTTGTGACTTAGATGAAGATCAGATCACATTTTATGACCAATTTGTTCAGAAATCCATATCATTCCAAAGGGTTCACATACTTTTTCTTGCAACTGTATATATATATATATATATATATATATATACACAACCTGGTGGCATATTAATGTACATATAGACATGCATATAATACAGGGGCATATATGCATATCTCTATATACATATATAAACCCATACCCCTACTGGCCATTCAGGGCCAATACATAAGTATATATGTACTGTATATTATAATGGAGACACATATACATATATATTTGAATCTCCCCCTTCCCTCTACAGCTGACACTCCACTGTTTCCATACCTCCCATAGCAGTGAATTGTGCTTTATTCTCAACTTGCCTATGAAAGGCCTGAGATGGGATAATCTTTTCAAAAAGTTACTGTCCTTATGGTCTATTGTATGTTAGGAAATGATAACCTACAGGATACAAGATGGTGGTTTATTGTGCACATACTTGTGTTGTACTGGTGGTGTCTTGTGTGTGGTCTTTGGGATCTTTGAATATCAGTAGAACGGTATATTAAAGTTACATTTTCATTATCTACCCAGCCATAACCCTGATCGAGTGAGTGAGACTATTACTTCTCTGACCAGCAAAGCTTCGCATTCATACTGGATTTCTGCCATACAATTCTGTCCAGTTATGTGGCTTCCAGCCAGATGTTGGATCTCTTACAGCAGTGGTTTTTTTTATAACATTTCCTCCCTGTACAGCCGTCAACCATGTAAATTTGCACTTTTCTGCTGTGTGTTTTCTTTTATTCATCTAATGTCTCAGTCCTAGCCAAGATTTCGCTTGTTCACAGGAATTGGGGCCAATGAGGCTTTCCTGAATGTCTGAGAGAGGAAATCTTACAAGTAGTGTGCAAGCCGAGGATAAAAATAACTCCCCTATATAAGAGCAGTGGCTTTCCCTCGTCCGGCCTCATTTTCTCTCTCGCTGATCTCCTGTACACTACTCAAACTACGCTCTTCAAATCTCCCTAGGATCCACCTAATTCTCGAAATGAAATCTTTGCTGTAAAATAGGGACAATCAGGAGGTCTTTCTGCGGTGTGCTGTAGATCGGTTAGGTAGAAAACTGTTAAAGAACAAGTCATTCTTTATTTCACATTTCTTTTCCATCGCAGTTTGCTGTGTTACCGGTTTTGCAATCCTCTGCTTAAGCTTTTGTTATGAAATGGTGTTAAGATGGTTTTGGAATTTGTCCAGGAATCTGATTTTTATCTTTTTGACTAATTGCTAAATTCTTGCATCTTTGTAGTCTGTGAAAAGAAACGTATAATGTGCTCTCTCTACACATACATGCAGTTCTTGCAACATGATTATACTGTATATACCGCTTTGTGGAACACACAACTTCCCAATTTTGACAATTTATTTGATCCCTACTCAAAAGGAACTACCTGCATATATTATAATTATTAAGATAATGGTGATTATTAAGTATAGGCTAGTATACTTACATATCCACATTTTCTTTGACCTCACCCTCTGCACAATGGAATGATAGATTATTTTTACACTTCTTACAATATTGGTACTCTTCTTTGTCATGTCAAGTGCATGTGAAGTAATGGATGACATATCTTAAGTTATATGCTATCGTTTACTTACTTGTTTTTAATTTCAATATTTGAATATTGGTCACAGGTATAATATACGGTTTTCATATTCATACTGCACATATATGATAATGTCATCTATAAGTCCATGTGTAATAATCTTTACCCTAGTGCATTAACAGCAGTGTCAGCAGTAAAACATATATAGTATAATAATATCAACCATACTGTTTCATAATGTCATCCATTTTGTCCACAGCTGCCTCACAAGGACTGCATAGTGTCCAAATGATTGTGCTCCATGATGCCGCCCATACTGTATACAATGCATTTAGAAAGTCTTCAGCCCCTTTACTTTGGCCTCATGCACACGACCGTAGTTCTGGTCCGCATCTGAGCCGCAAAAATGCGGACCCATTCACATCAATGGGGCCGCAAAAGATGCGGACAGCACTCCGTGTGCTGTCCCCATCCATTGCTCCACTCCGTGGCCCCGCAAAAAAATATAACATGTCCTATTCTTGTCTATTTTGTGGACAAGAATAGGCATTTCTACAATGGGCCGCCCGTTCCGTTTCGCAAATTGCGGAAAGCACATGGGCGACTTCCGTTATTTGCGGATCCGTGGTTTGCGGACCGCAAAAAATGGCACAGTCGTGTGCATATAGCCTATGTTTCACATTTTGTTATGATGTGGCCTTGTGCTGAAATTAAAAAAAATCAGGTTTAATCAATACCCCATAATGACAAAGTGAAAACAGAATGTTCAAAATTCACAATTTACAGTACAGGGGCATTTTGGGGGCATACATTCTGTGTGGGGGTACTTTTGGGACATAATACTATGTGAAGGCATAAATACTGTGTGGGAGCACTAAGAGGAAATAGTTACCATGTAGGGGGTTTACTGAGCTTGAGCGGAATTCTCAGAATCCGGCACTGCCGGATGCAAATGAAGTGCCAACCATCACCATTAAGTATAATGTGGTCCGGGGGAGATCCAACCACATTCCGGCAAAAATGGTGAGAATCGGCCAGATACAAACTTCTGCATGCTGCTGTTTGAATCTGGCCAATTCCCGGCATTCTCTTCCAGATCAGGTGGCCGGATGGCCGTGCACAGATGTGAAAGTAGCCTTAGTTAAAAAAAAATTGCCACTATGCACCCTGCTAATATAATCCTTCTTTGGGCTTTTCAAAAGGTGGGAAGTATGCACAATTATTATAACATACCAGTTCTGCATAAACTCTGGTAATGTCCCTGCAACCTTTACGCTTCCACAATAGTCTTGCATGCAAACTGTAGTATTTCAGTGGATGGTGTCTCTCTAAGGCTACATGCACACGGCCGGTCTGTTTTGCGGTCCGCAAATTACGGATCCGCAAAACAAGGATGGCGTCCGTGTGCGTTCCGCAATTTGCAGCGCGGCACGGACAGTCATTAATATAACTGCCTATTCTTAACGGACAAGAATAGGACAGGTTATATTTTTTTGCAGACCACGGAACGGAGCATCTTTTGCGCCCCCCATTGAACTGAATGGGTCCGCATCCAAGCCGCAAAAACTGCGGCTCGGATGCGGACCAAAACAACGTTTGTGTGCATGAGGCCTAAAGCCAACTATATGCAGCTACCTTGTAACTCAGACCTATTAAAGAGCCTTGAAACATTCATAGAGACAGCTACAGCATCCAACCAGGAGACAACTACAGCTGTCACTCAGGGCAGAGGGGAGGGACTGTGAAGCATCTCATGCAGATGGCAGAGAGTTCTTCACAGTGAAGCTCCACCTCCGTTGCACTTAAAGGGTTTGGCCTATCTTGGACATTGATAGCAGATCACTAGGATATGCCACCAATATCAGAGAATGGGGTCTCCAGTGAAGGAAAGCATATTATGCATGCATGGCATGCTCTCTTTTCATCGGCATGGGAGTTGTAAAAAATTGCTGAGTGAGTGTGCTTGGCTATTTTCTAGAGATGAGTGAAGTTTTGAAAAATTTGATTGAGAGAATTTTTTTTCATTTTTACAAGAAATTCAATTTGTTACAAATGAATGTTAAAACCCTATTCAGCCTATCAATGGGACCGTTTTTTTTCATCGCCGCTTAGACAGACGTACACCTGTCTAATGGCTGTTAAAAACATTAATATGATGGCCTTTTGAGTTTTAAAAAAAACCTCATCCACTTGCTCACGCAGAGGCAGTCAGTTCCTCCGTTGAGTGGAAAAGACCTGCGCTGAGAGTGATGACGTCACCACGCGCTCCCAGCATGATCACGTGGTAATGTCACCCAGATGAAAGTTTCTGGAACCTCCCTTTAACCCAAGCACTATTACAGTGTGATCTTGGAAGATCATGTAATTCTTAGGAGATCAGAGCCGCAGTTACTTTGTTCGTCCTTAGTTGACACTGCATGATGAAGACGACCCAGTTGTAAGTTTCTCTATTTGCATGTTAATCGCTAAAATGAATGGGATTGCGTGCAGGGGAACAGAGGCAAAGAGGCATAAAAAGGCTCTGCAATCAAGGCAAACAACAGAATCTGTGACGGTAACTCTGACATGGATGTGAACAGAGTCTAACCCTTAGATAGTCATTCAAATTAAATTTCACATGCTAGTGTCCCAACCTCACTGATGGCAGCCAGCCCAACTGTACAGCTAATGTCTAGCAATTGTTTACTTTCACACACAAGTGTTGTGATGCATCTAATCTAACCCCTAGGTACTCAACCTGTGAAATATGTACCCAAGGGGATGCGTGCTATGTCACTAGGAGGCAGGCTCAGACAGGGGATTCCTCAGAGGGCCCCCAGTCTCCTGTCTCTCCTCCTGAAAAAGCAATACGAGAAACGCGCATTGAGGGGACGCCATTATTCTCACTTCTTAAGTCCAGGTATGTTACATGTAATGAGGTCCAATTGTTATGATATCTTTTCCCATTAGGCCCATCTGTATAATTAATGTGTATTTACACATAGGATAGCGGGTGAGGGATATTCATTGAGACGATAGTACTTTTCCGTACCGTCCCTATACCTTTACGATATATCCATTTTTCCATAGTGATGAAGGGAATTTTGCTTATTGAGAATTGGAGATTTGTCTATCTCCGTTTTCCATCCCTTCTATTCTATTCCTAGACTGTTGCCCTTGTTTCCCATATACAGTGCTGCCCATAATTATTCATACCCCAGGCAAATCTTTACTTAAAGTTACTTTTATTCAACCAGCAAGTCATTTTTTGACGGGAAATGACATAGGTGTCTCCCAAAAGATAATAAGACGATGTACAAGAGGCATTATTGTGGAAAAAAAACATTTCTCAGCTTTTATTTACATTTGAGCAAAAATTTTCCAGCCCAAAATTTTTCATACCCTTCTCAATAATCAATAGAAAAGCCTTTATTGGCCATTACAGCAATCAAACGCTTCCTATAATTGCAGACCAGCTTTTTGCATGTCTCCACAGGTATTTTTGCCCATTCATCTTCAGCAATGAGCTCCAAATCTTCCAGGTTGGAGGGTCTTCTTGCCATCACCCTTATCTTTAGCTCCCTCCACAGATTCTAAATGGGATTCAAGTCTGGACTCTGGTTGGGCCACTCCAAAATGTTAATGTTGTTGTCTGCTAACCATTTCTTCACCACTTTTGCTGTGTGTTTTGGGTCATTGTCATGCTGAAATGTCCACTGGTGCCCAAGGCCAAGTTTCTCTGCAGACTGCCTGATGTTGTCGTTGATAATCCTCATGTATTGCTCTTTTTTCATGGTGCCGTTTATTGTGATTAGGTTCCCTGGTCCATTGGCTGAAAAACACCCCCAAAGCATTAGGTTCCCACCACCATGTTTGACAGTGGGGATGGTGTTCTTTGGGTTAAAGCCTTCTCCTTTTTTACGCCAAATAAAGGAAACATTATTGTGACCAAACAATAAAATTTTTGTTTCATCTGACCATAACACAGAAGACCAGAAGTCTTCTTCTTTGTCCAGATGAGCTTTTGCAAAGGCCAAGCGAGCTTTTGTGTGCCTTATTACTTGCTGGTTGAATAAAAGTAACTTTAAGTCAAAATTTGCCAGGGGTATGAATAATTATGGGCAGCACTGTAACCCGATTATTCTGTGTATTATTACACCTCTTCCAGTCCTTCATATACCCCAGGAGTAACATACAACCCTCACAGATACTGCGATGGACATTATACATAACGATACAGATAACGCAATACATAGAGGACACCACCACACACAGCCACCTCCGTTCCTGCCACCCTGGATGTTAAGCAAATGTGGCTAATAATGTGTATGTATATACAGTATATCCAGAGTCCACCAATATACAGTCTACTGGATCTACTCTTCTAACCAACTCACATCCAATACTTGACCATTAGTACAAGTACATATATATAAATAGAGATGCCCTTGCGGTTCGTCCGGTGGCTGTTACGCGGCGAACTTTGTTCGTTTGCGATTAGCCGAACATGCGAACATATGGCAATGTCCGCCGGCGCCATATTCTTTTGCATTGCGCCGAACTTTGATCCATGACGCATCCATCCGGTGGGACAGCCAATTGAGACGTTTCAGCACATGGACATACCCTATAATAAATAAACCCGATCTGGCCGCCATTTTACATTCAGTCTTTTGCCAGTGTAGGGAGAGGTTGCTGTGTGGAGCAGAGACAGACTGTTAGGGACACCAAACGCTAGTTAATAGGGCCACAAAAGTCCTTTTAAGGACTGGTAAAGGTACTGCTATCGATAGGTGTGACATACTGAGGGGTGTGGTATATTTATAATATACTTTTCTAACATAGAAAGTATATTATAGTACATTTGTATTGTGCAGCAGTTGTGTGCGGTTCTGCTGCGATACCGCTTCTATACAGAGGGATAAACGCTATTGGAACAACTAATTGCAACTGGTGTGATATATACCAGTTGCCCCCCAAAGAAATAATTGAGGCAGGGGTGTGATATACCTATAATATAATTTCTATATATTGCATTTGTATTGTGCAGCATTTGTGTGCGGTTCTGCTAAGATACCGCAGCTATACAGAGGGACAAACGCTATTGGAACAACTAATTACAACTGGTGTGATATACTTGTTGCCCCAAAAAAACAGATTAAGGGGTTTGATATACCTGCTTCCAGCAAATAATCATTAAGGGGTTCTACAGTCATGTGAAAAAATTAGGACACCCTTTGAAAGCATGTGGTTTTTTGTAACATTTTTAATAAAAGGTTATTTCATCTCCGTTTCAACAATACAGAGAGATTAAAGTAATCCAACTAAACAAAGAAAACTGAAGAAAAGTCTTTTCAAGATCTTCTGTAAATGTCATTCTACAAAAATGCCTATTCTAACTGAGGAAAAAGATAGGACACCCTCACATGTATTCCCTCTTAAATTGGCTCAGATCTCACACAGGTATATCACACCAGGTGCACATAATTAGTAGATCGTTACTCTGCATGTTGAATGAGGCTTGCCCTATTTAAACCTCAGACATTTAGTTTGGTGTGCTCCTGACTGTTGAAGTGAGAGTGAGCACCATGGTGAGAGCAAAAGAGCTGTCAGAGGACTTCAGAAAAAAGATTGTAGCAGCCTATGAGTCTGGGAAGGGATTTAAAAAGATCTCAAAAGATTTTGAAATCAGCCATTCCACTGTCCGGAAGATAGTCTACAAGTGGAGGGCTTTCAAAACAACTGCCAACATGCCCAGGACTGGTCGCCCCAGCAAGTTCACCCCAAGAGCAGACCGCAAGATGCTAAAAGAGGTCTCCAAAAACCCTAAAGTGTCATCTCGAGAACTACAGCAGGCTCTGGCTACTGTTGATGTAGAAGTACATGCCTCTACAATCAGAAAGAGACTGTACAAGTTTAACTTGCATGGGAGGTGTGCAAGGAGGAAACCTTTGCTTTCCAAGAGAAACATCGAGGCCAGACTGACATTTGCCAGAGATAAAGTTGACAAAGACCAGGACTTCTGGAATAATGTTCTTTGGACAGATGAGTCCAAAATTGAATTATTTGGACACAACAGCAGAGGACATGTTTGGCGTAAACCAAACACAGCATTCCAAGAAAAGAACCTCATACCAACTGTGAAGCATGGAGGTGGAAGTGTCATGGTTTGGGGCTACTTTGCTGCAGCAGGACCTGGTCAGCTCACCATCATAGAATCCACGATGAATTCTACTGTGTATCAGAAGGTGCTTGAAGAACATGTGAGACCATCAGTTAGAAAATTAAAGCTGAAGCGGAACTGGACCATGCAACATGACAATGACCCAAAACATACTAGTAAATCAACCAAAGATTGGCTGAAAAAGAAGAAATGGAGAGTCCTGGAATGGCCAAGTCAAAGTCCAGATTTGAATCCCATTGAGATGCTGTGGGGTGACTTGAAAAGGGCTGTACGTGCAAGAAACCCCTCAAACATCTCACAGCTGAAAAAGTTCTGCATTGAGGAGTGGGGTAAAATTTCCTCAGACCGATGTCGAAGACTTCTTGGCTACAAGAACCGTCTCACTGCAGTTATTTCAGCCAAAGGAGGTAACACTCGCTATTAGGGGCAAGGGTGTCCTATCTTTTTCCTCAGTTAGAATAGGCATTTTTGTAGAATGACATTTACAGAAGATCTTGAAAAGACTTTTCTTCAGTTTTCTTTGTTTAGTTGGATTACTTTAATCTCTCTGTATTGTTGAAACGGAGATGAAATAACCTTTTATTAAAAATGTTACAAAAAACCACATGCTTTCAAAGGGTGTCCTAATTTTTTCACATGACTGTATATACCTGCTTCCACAAATACTGCTCTTCTATAGGGACTTTGTCACAGGGACATTTTGAAAATGAGAAAAGAAGATAGTAAAGGACGGCTCACCTACTGACTGGAGATGTATAGGTGCTCCAAGCTGGTGCTGCGCCCTATTCACCAAATAAATGCAAACTAAGAAGATGGATGGGCACTCTGATAGATGGAATCACATAAATTCTAACTATAATGAATAGAAATTTAATGTTAAATACAATCAATAATGATAAAATCAATGAGCATGAGCATGTGATGTATAAAAATATAAAAAAAATAGAATAAAAATATAAAAATATATAAAAATAAAAGTCTAATAAAATGGTAAGTTATAAAAACACGATGCTATCCAGAATGTCAAGTAGTGCAGAAGACTTGAGAGTAGAATCAATCCAGATGGTAAATAGCACCTGAGGTGGTGTGATATGTAATCACCGTAGTAGACCTTATGATGTTATAAACGTCTTATGCAATAGTACATATGGGTTGAGCAAAAAGCCTAAGTAGGATGTATAAGTCCTCCTAGAAAATGCTGATTATTGTTGATAGAATCCCAAATGGACAGCGTAAAAAAAAATATAAATAATATACAGTGGGATGCGAAAGTTTGGGCAACCTTGTTAATAGTCATGATTTTCCTGTATAAATCGTTGGTTGTTACGATAAAAAATGTCAGTTAAATATATCATATAGGAGACACACACAGTGATATTTGAGAAGTGAAATGAAGTTTATTGCATTTACAGAAAGTGTGCTGTAATTGTTTAAACAAAATTAGGCAGGTGCATAAATTTGGGCACTGTTGTCATTTTATTGATTCCAAAACCTTTAGAACTAATTATTGGAACTCAAATTGGCTTGGTAAGCTCCGTGACCCCTGACCTACATACACAGGTGAATCCAGTTATGATAAAGAGTATTTAAGGGGTCAATTGTAAGTTTCCCTCCTCTTTTAATTTTCTCTGAAGAGTAGCAACATGGGGGTCTCAAAACAACTCTCAAGTGACCTGAAGACAAAGATTGTTCACCATCATGGTTTAGGGGAAGGATACAGAAAGCTGTCTCAGATATTTCAGCTGTCTGTTTCCACAGTTAGGAACATATTGAGGAAATGGAAGACCACAGGCTCAGTTCAAGTTAAGGCTCGAAGTGGCAGACCAAGAAAAATCTCGGATAGACAAAAGCGACGAATGGTGAGAACAGTCAGAGTCAACCCACAGACCAGCACCAAAGACATACAACATCATCTTGCTGCAGATGGAGTCACTGTGCATCGTTCAACCATTCGGCACACTTTACACAAGGAGATGCTGTATGCAAGAGTGATGCAGAGGAAGCCTTTTCTCCGCCCACAGCACAAAAAGTGCCGCTTGAGGTGGGCTAAAGCACATTTGGACAAGCCAGCTTCATTTTGGAATAAGGTGCTGTGGACTGATGAAACTAAAATTGAGTTATTTGGCCATAACAAGGGGCGTTATGCATGGAGGAAAAAGAACAGAGCATTCCAAGAAAAACACCTGCTACCTACAGTAAAATATGGCGGTGGTTCCATCATGCTGTGGGGCTGTGTGGCCAGTGCAGGGACTGGGAAGCTTGTCAAAGTTGAGGGACGCATGGATTCCACTCAGTATCAGAAGATTCTGGAGACCAATGTCCAGGAATCAGTGACAAAGCTGAAGCTGCGCCGGGTCTTTCAACAAGACGACGACCCTAAACACTGCTCAAAATCCACAAAGGCATTTATGCAGAGGAACAAGTACAACGCTCTGGAATGGCCATCTCAGCCCCCAGACCTGAATATAATTGAAAATCTGTGGTGTGACTTAAAGAGCTGTCCATGCTCGGAAGCCATCCAACCTGAATGAACTAAAGATGTTTTGTAAAGAGGAATGGTCCAAAATACCTTCAACCAGAATCCAGACTCTCATTGGAACCTACAGGAAGCGTTTAGAGGCTGAAATTTCTGCAAAAGGAGGATCTACTAAATATTGATTTAATTTCTGTTTTGTGGTGCCCAAATTTATACACCTGCCTAATTTTGTTTAAACAAGTATAGCACACTTTCTGTAAATCCAATAAATTTCATTTCACTTCTCAAATATCACTGTGTGTGTTTCCTATATGATATATTTAACTGACATTTTTTATCGTAACAACCAACGATTTATACAGGGAAATTATGACGATTAACAAGGTTGCCCAAACTTTCGCATCCCACTGTAGTTGGTTATAGTCAGAAGGTGTCACTCATTCTGTCTTGAACATTGTTTCTTATATTGGTATTGTGAAAGAAAAATCCAGCTTGATTTAATCACATTTGTTGCAGTGTATCTTTCGTTGTTGGTTTGTGATAGCTACACATTCAACTAAAGTAATAGCAAGATGTTGTTATTCATAATAGGTTTCTCTGTGGTTCAGATACTCCTCCAATGAATATTACTTGATAAAACTGTTTGGTCAGACTTAGGGTACTTTCACACTAGCGTTTTTCTTTTCCGGCATAGAGTTCCGTCTCAGGGGCTCTATACCGGAAAAGAACTGATCAGGCATATCCCCATGCATTCTGAATGGAGAGTAATCCGTTCAGTTTGCATCAGGATGTCTTCAGTTCAGTCGTTTTGACTGATCAGGCAAAAGAGAAAACCGTAGCATGCTACGGTTTTTTCTCCGGCGAAAAAAACTGAAGACATGCCTGAACGCCGGATCCGGCATTTTTTCCCATAGGAATGTATTAGCGCCGGATCCGGCATTCAGAATACCGGAATGCCGGATCCGTCGTTCCGGCATGCGCATGCGCAGATCGGTAAAAATGCGAAAAATGTACAAGACGGATCCGTCGGTCCGCATGACAAGCGGAGAGACGGATCCGTCCTTGCAATGCATTTGTGAGACGGATCCGCATCCGGATCCGTCTCACAAATGCTTTCAGGCAGCAGCAGATCGGCGGATCCGGCGGCCAGTTCCGACGACGGAACTGCCCGCCGGATCACACTGCCGCAAGTGTGAAAGTAGCCTTAGTATAATAAAGATTAGTGGTACTCACATTTCAGTGTTCATTCGTGGCGTCCCACGTGGAATGGCTGAAAGGTAATTTTGAAAATGACAGGCAGAGGAAGAGGCAGGCCATTCCGCAGGGGTGGTAGGGGTCGGGCAGGTGCACCAGGCCGGAGCCTTAGTGGGAAGTTGGAGAAGGTGCGTGCGATTACGTCAAAGGACGCACCAGAGTTGGTTGAGTGGCTCACTCAGCCTTCCGCTTCTGCACCCTCCTCATCCTCTGTATCAGAATCCTACTCACTCTCTGCTGTGTGCACCCCCAAAGACACCCCCACCATCACCATAGCCTCTGCACTCGAGTCAGAGGAATTATTTTCCCATCCAGTCCCAGACCTTACCAATGTGCAGCCATTCTTGGCATTGGATAAGGAAGAGAAGGTGGCAATGGCCGCCACCCCGTGGTCTGACAACAGTACCCAGATCAGCCCAAGGAGGGTGGTCCCCGCTGTTGCTGCCTACTCCGAGATCTCTAATGTCAGTGGTGGTGAAGGTGGCGATGACAGCGTGTTGATGGATGTCACGTGGGTGCTCACAAGAGAGGAAGAGGAGGGGAGTTCAGAGGGAGAGACGGAGCAGCAGATAGGGAGGAGAAGGAGGAAAAGCAGCCAAAACTCGCAGTGCACAGGAGGCAAAAAGCAGACTGCAAATGTATCTGGAGTGAGCCATCCACCATGCACAGTAACATCTGGCGCTCCCAGGACGCCGGCACATGGATCTGCAGTGTGGGCTTTTTTTAAGGTGTCAGCTGCTGACAATAGTGTTGCCATCTGCAGCCTGTGCTGTCAACGCATAAGTCGCGGTAAGCCCAACACTCACCTAGGGACGACCGCCTTAAGAAGGCACCTGGCTTCCCATCACCGAGCCCAGTGGAAGCAACACTGTCAGAACCCACAAAGCCACACTCCCGGTGTTCCACGTCCTGCCTCTTCTCCTTCTCCTCTCTCCTCCCATTTGTCCTCCACTCCACCTTCCACCGTGCCATCGTCGCGTTCATCTGGCAAAAGGCAGGCTTCCGTGGCCCAAATGTTCGAACTTAAAAAGTTGATGATGCCGGATAACCCTCTTGCCCAACGGCTGACCTCCGGCTCCGCCAACTACTGCCATATAAACTGGTGGACTCAGAGGCCTTTAGAAAATTTGTGGCCGTTGGCATACCGCAATAGAAGGTCCCGAAAAGGAAATATTTCCCCCAGAAGGGCATCCCAGAGCTATATGGCCATGTTCAGCGGCAAGTGAATGTATCTCTGGCACACAGTGTCGGTGCCAAGATACATCTGACCACAGATATGTGGTCTAGCAAACACGGGCAGGGAAGGTACATAACTTTTACTGCCCACTGGGTGAACCTTCTGATCGCCATCAAGCATGTAACCTGTGACACCCGTGTGGATTTGGTGTTACCGCCACATATTGCATGCAGGCCTGCCTCTTCTTCTCCTCCTACTTCATCCTCCGTCTGCTCCTCAGCTGACTCCTCCTATTCCACTGCTACCGCCTTTTCAGCTGTACCCCCTAGCTCCCCAGAACCTATTTGACGTGCCAGGTGAGACGTTGCCATGCTGTGCTGTGGCTGTTGTGCCTGGAAGCCAAGAGTCACACCGGTCCTGCACTCTTTTCATCACTGCGGTCACAGGCCCATCAGTGGCTAACCCAGCTAAATTTGACAGTTGGTAAAGTGGTGTGCGACAACGGTGCCAATCTGCTGAGCTCGCTGAAACAAGGCAAAATGACACACGTGCCATGCTTGGCACACGTCCTGAACTTAGTTGTGCAGCGATTCGTTGCCAAATACCCCGGGGTCCAGGACATCTTGCAGCAGGCCAGAAAAATCTCTGGCCATTTTAGAAGATCTTACACAGCCATGACTCGCCTTGCTGACGTTCAGCGGCGACACCACTTGCCCGACAGACGTCTGATTTGTGACTGCCCGACGCGCTGGAACTCCACCTTGTATATGCTTGATAGGCTGCTCCAGTAGAAACGTGCCGTTAACGACTACCTGTACGAACTCTGCGGCAGGACAGGTTCTGGGGAGCTTGTTTTTTTTTCACCACGCTAGTGGCTGCTCATTTGCGACGCATGCAGACTTCTGCGACAATTTGATGAGATCAGCAAACTGGTCAGTCGCAGCCAGGGCGCCATCAGTGACTTCGTACCTTATGCCTTCTTTCTACAGCATGCATTGCGTTGTGTCATTGATCAAGCCATCGAGGAGTAGGAAGATGAGAAAGTCGCAATGCTGGATGAATTTCCAGGGGGACTACTCCATCTGAGACAAGTCAGCAGGAGTCTGAAGAGGAGTCAGAGGAGGATGGTGCCTGGGGGGAGGAGGAAGAGCATGCTTTAAACTTTTTTGCTTCGAGAGATGCTGCATTCTACCCACAGAGAAACAGTTGCAGGTACCAATCCTACCGCGCATGCAAGAAGAGGGCGGCTTGAAGATGTGTTGGTCACTTCGGATATGAGATCATTCTTGCAGCCAACCCATCGACAGCCGCCCTCCGGATCCAGCCTCAGGGAACGCCTAGACCAACAGGTGTCCGACTACATCGGGTTAACGGCTGATGCAGACGCTCTGAGAAGCGAGGAACCCCTTGAATACGGGGTGTGCAGCCTTGACCTGTGGCCAAAGCTGGCACAATTTGCCATGGAACTCCTGGCTTGCCCCTCGTCCAGTGTCCTGTCCGAAAGGACGTTCAGTGCAGCAGGGGGGGATCGTGACCGATAAGCGCACTTGCCTAGCTCACGACAGTGTTGACTAACTCACATTTCTAAAAATTAATGAGGCACGGATCTCGCGGGAATTCTACACCTGTGACGACCACGTTTAATTGAATTTCACCTATTACCATTGGGGTTTTCTTAAAGAGGGGGGATTTCGTTAGCCATGTTTTTAATCCAATTTTATATTTTTTGTTCTTCTTGACATGTATTTGTACTGGCCTGCAGTAAAATTGATATCCAATGACCATCTAATATACCTCCAGCCACATAATCACTTTATGTTTTCTGTCTGTTGAATGCCTAATGTTTGGGGCCTGTACTCCACTGGTCTGCAGTAAAATTGATATACAATGACCGTCTAATATACCTCCAGCCACATAATGACTTGATCTTTTCTGTATGGTGAATGCATAATTTTTGGGGCCTGTAATCTAACTGGCCAACAGTAAAATTGTTATACGGTGACAGCCTAATATACCTCCAGCCACGGCACTTGTTTTTCGTATATTTGAAAAAATTTTATATTTTCATTTCATAATATTTTTATATCTCATTTCATCATTTGTAATTTCATTATTTGTTAGCATCCAGGAATGCACAGACTTGGCCAACGTTTAACGTTTCGGTCCTTGTATGGGACCTTGATCACGGCCTGGAGTAAAATACAATGCAATGTATCAGAAAACATTATACATGATCAGGATAAGTTAAATTATAGTTCATAGTCTATATCACATATATGTCAAGTTGTCCAGTGTCTAGTAGCTAGAGACGCAGAGGGTAACAGGTAAGCATATTTTCATTTCAGATATATATTTCATATAGATATCGTCTACTGTGAAGTTGCATACATACAGTTAGGTACAGTTAGGTACAATTAAGTACAACATTGGATGGCAGAACAGAAGAAACAATGCAGAAGTCAGCAGCAAATGCAATAATGATATCTTTTGCGAAGTTCATAATTAGCAAGGGTAATAATTGACAGGCATGGGCAGAGATGGGCAGAGTCATGCAGGGCAGCGGAGCTTCTCAGGGGTTGGCGAGACCTGTGAAGTGTTGCAGAGGTTATATCATTTGTCACTAGCTTAGTAACACGTTGTGGTAAGGCTAGACATATATGCATACACCAAAAAGAGAGGAACCTCCGGTATAACAATAGGTAAGGGTCATGGTCCCCTCCCATGGGGACATCTTAACTGAAGCTGCCGTTGGAGGTGTCGGCAGGACGGCGTAACATAAGTAATCAATAGTCCAGTATTTACCTTTGTCCTGGCTGCATGTTGCCTGCGTAGGATGCGCTGGTGTGTGCTGCGCTGATGCCTGTTATTTAAAGTGTGCCGCCGGTGTGGGCGGGCGTCATGCGCACGCCTCCGGCTCCGTCGCACGCATGACGCCACCGCGCTCAGGCGAGTGACGTCACTGCGGCGGCGCCGGCGCGCATGCGCACTCGGCCAGCCGAGACCTGGGCTGGCAAAGTAGTGCTGGCATGGGTAATGCAAGGGGCGTTTCGGTTGCCAAAGCATGGAGGGGTCAGACAAGGGCCCGTTTTGAATAAATAATATGAGCACAATCGCAAGGGCTTGTTGGGTGGTAGGTGGTACAGTATCTCGCCTGAGGGAGAATTTCAGTAAAGGCAGGCCTAGGGATGGGATATAAATGACGCCCCAACCAGGATAGATATATATATAAAATGCTAATAGACATAATAACTTGATTAGTACAATCATTCTGGAATTAGTAAAAGGCATATTGTGAGTATAGTATAGTCTATCTAAGTTCTATGCTACAGATTGCATATTCTTGTTGTATATTAGTATAACTATATAGAGACTATGTAGAAACTATACTTAAAGTACTATATGACTATATTATATCATATACTACCTGGTTGAGATGGACTTTATGAGTCATTTTGTCTGTGGAAGGTAAAGGAGAGAATATGGTGTTAGTAAGCATCTCATTACAAAAAAAAAGCATTTGCATAAAATACGAAAGAAAAGGGGGGGAGGAAGTTGTGAGATATATGGTGTCCAATTTTAGTTATATATCCTCACGTTTAGTAATGCAAATCTGGAGAAATTATCACGATGTACAAAAATCAAAGTCCCGATTCATACCATTTGGAAAAAGGGTATTGAGTTCGACTTCGAATATCCAAAAGGATTCGCGTTCTTTCAGACGCGCAATCCGGTTCCCGCCTCTTCTTCCCGCCGGTATTTGTTCCAATATTTGGAATCTAAGTTGACTGATTTGATGTTTTGCAAGGGAGAAGTGATGTGGGATGGGTTGTTCAGTTCTGTTACACCGGATATCGGATTTATGTTTGGAAATTCGGTCGCGTATGTTTTGCGTAGTTTCCCCCACGTAGGCAAGGCCGCAAGGGCATTTGATAAGATATACTACAAATGAGGAGCTACATGTGAAGAAATTTTTTGAATGGTAAATTTTACCCGAACAGGGATGTGTTATACGATTCCCTTTGATTACGTTAGTGCACTGTGCACAATGTAGGCATGGGTATGTTCCTGTTTTTTTCGGGGCTAGGGTGGTTTGTTGTAATGTGGGTTTGAGTGGGCCGATGTCGGCGTGTACTAATTTATCTCTAAGATTGTTCGGTCTCTTGTAGCACATCCGGAAGGGATGTTTGAATTCAACGACTTCAGGGTAAGACTGTTGAAGGAGGGGCCAGTGTCTTTTAACAATGGACTGAATCTTTGGGACGAACGGATGGTAGGTCACCACTAAGGGGACTCGTGGTGGGGACACAGTCTTAGGTGGTATGGGTACTGTGGATGTGGCAAGTGCAAGTTCTTTAGTGAGTAAGGAGGTGGGGACTTTACCACGCTCACAGTTCAAAAGAGTAACTAGGATCGTAGGAAATCCCATCTTGAAAGAACAGCGCCTTACTGAAATGTCCCACAAATTCCAAGACAGAGGTTACCCCACCTCCTTACTCACTAAAGAACTTGCACTTGCCACATCCACAGTACCCATACCACCTAAGACTGTGTCCCCACCACGAGTCCCCTTAGTGGTGACCTACCATCCGTTCGTCCCAAAGATTCAGTCCATTGTTAAAAGACACTGGCCCCTCCTTCAACAGTCTTACCCTGAAGTCGTTGAATTCAAACATCCCTTCCGGATGTGCTACAAGAGACCGAACAATCTTAGAGATAAATTAGTACACGCCGACATCGGCCCACTCAAACCCACATTACAACAAACCACCCTAGCCCCGAAAAAAACAGGAACATACCCATGCCTACATTGTGCACAGTGCACTAACGTAATCAAAGGGAATCGTATAACACATCCCTGTTCGGGTAAAATTTACCATTCAAAAAATTTCTTCACATGTAGCTCCTCATTTGTAGTATATCTCATCAAATGCCCTTGCGGCCTGGCCTACGTGGGGGAAACTACGCAAAACATACGCGACCGAATTTCCAAACATAAATCCGATATCCGGTGTAACAGAACTTAACAACCCATCCCACATCACTTCTCCCTTGCAAAACATCAAATCAGTCAACTTAGATTCCAAATATTGGAACAAATACCGGCGGGAAGAAGAGGCGGGAACCGGATTGCGCGTCTGAAAGAACGCGAATCCTTTTGGATATTCGAACTCAATACCCTTTTTCCAAATGGTATGAATCGGGACTTTGATTTTTGTACATCGTGATAATTTCTCCAGATTTGCATTACTAAACGTGAGGATATATAACTAAAATTGGACACCATATATCTCCCAACTTCCTCCCCCCCTTTTCTTTCGTATTTTATGCAAATGCATTTTTTTTGTAATGAGATGCTTACTAACACCATATTCTCTCCTTTACCTTCCACAGACAAAATGACTCATAAAGTCCATTCCAACCAGGTAGTATATGATATAATATAGTCATATAGTACTTTAAGTATAGTTTCTACATAGTCTCTATATAGTTATACTAATATACAACAAGAATATGCAATCTGTAGCATAGAACTTAGATAGACTATACTATACTCACAATATGCCTTTTACTAATTCCAGAATGATTGTACTAATCAAGTTATTATGTCTATTAGCATTTTATATATATATCTATCCTGGTTGGGGCGTCATTTATATCCCATCCCTAGGCCTGCCTTTACTGAAATTCTCCCTCAGGCGAGATACTGTACCACCTACCACCCAACAAGCCCTTGCGATTGTGCTCATATTATTTATTTAAAACGGGCCCTTGTCTGACCCCTCTATGCTTTGGCAACCGAAACGCCCCTTGCATTACCCATGCCAGCACTACTTTGCCAGCCCAGGTCTTGGCTGGCCGAGTGCGCATGCGCGCCGGCGCCGCCGCCGCAGTGACGTCACTCGCTTGAGCGCGGTGGCGTCATGCGTGCGACGGAGCCGGAGGCGTGCGCATGATGCCCGCCCACACCGGCGGCACACTTTAAATAACAGGCATCAGCGCAGCACACACCAGCGCATCCTACGCAGGCAACATGCAGCCAGGACAAAGGTAAATACTGGACTATTGATTACTTATGTTACGCCGTCCTGCCGACACCTCCACTTACTCTCTCCACCAACGGCAGCTTCAGTTAAGATGTCCCCAAGGGAGGGGACCATGACCCTTACCTATTGTTATACCGGAGGTTCCTCTCTTTTTGGTGTATGCATATATGTCTAGCCTTACCACAACGTGTTACTAAGCTAGTGACAAATGATATAACCTCTGCAACACTTCACAGGTCTCGCCACCCCTGAGAAGCTCCGCTGCCCTGCATGACTCTGCCCATCTCTGCCCATGCCTGTCAATTATTACCCTTGCTAATTATGAACTTCGCAAAAGATATCATTATTGCATTTGCTGCTGACTTCTGCATTGTTTCTTCTGTTCTGCCATCCAATGTTGTACCTAATTGTACCTAACTGTACCTAACTGTATGTATGCAACTTCACAGTAGACGATATCTATATGAAATATATATCTGAAATGAATATATGCTCACCTGTTACCCTCTGCGTCTCTAGCTACTAGACACTGGACAACTTGACATATATGTGATATATACTATGAACTATAATTTAACTTATCATGATCATGTATAATGTTTTCTGATACATTGCATTGTATTTTACTCCAGGCCGTGATCAAGGTCCCATACAAGGACCGAAACGTTATACGTTGGCCAAGTCTGTGCATTCCTGGATGCTAACAAATAATGAAATTACAAATGATGAAATGATGAAATGAGATATAAAAATATTATGAAATGAAAATATAAAATTTTTTCAAATATACGAAAAACGAGTGCCGTGGTCTCCTTTACTATATATTACTTCAAATTACCATTGAGCACCGTACCAAAGGGACTCTAGAGGAGTGCCGTCCAACCCAAGTACTTCAAGAGTAAGTATTTGGTGGCTGCAAATATGACCTGAAGGTTTTTCAGGTTTGCCTGCCAATAAAGTGAATAGGGTCCGCTGCGAACTTGCTGTTTGCGAACATTTGATCGCGTTCGCGAATCGTCCTGGCCGATGTTCGTCCATCACTACTCATGACTACAAATATCTATATGTACACATATAAAGTCTACTGGGATATTATACTTATATACATAGCCACATAATCACACATATAACTTAGCTTGCTTCTGAAGTACTGTTGATCCAAGGGGGTTCAGGAAGAGAAGAGAGAGCCCGACTCCCAAGTTCCACCTATAGGTTCCTGTGTCCCAGCCCCCCACCATAGACTCCACCCTGTGACCACCCAAATATCTTGTTTAACTGCTTTTTCAATGTGCCCTTCCTGCCTTAGATATGCTAACAAGGGACACAATGCTACTGGCCATACTGATATCACTGAATGGGTGAATACCACTGGGTCCAATTATTAGTCATATTTGTGTGGTCATCAGGCTGAGGTTCTGGCTGAAAGCCATATTTCCTGTAACGCATAGCAAGCCTACAAACAGGTATCCATAAGGTAGAGTAAGGTTGTCACTTCATGTGGATAATTCTCCATGACGAGGGTATTGGTTATCCACGTTCGCCTCAACCATTACTTTCATACCCCCTTACTCACCTCTAACCACCATTAAACATTTCCACCCCCAGAGCCCCAATCCCAATAAAACTCGGACCACCAATTGGAAATGTAATGGCCACAGCAGCCGTTTATTAAATAACATTTACAACCATAACATAACATAATACAGTATAACCCAAATGGGGGGAGGTCCTTGAAGCCCCAAAAACATCGAGCTGTCAAACCAGGGTGAGCCATTCTTGCCTCCAGCCGTACCGCCCAGCTCAAAGGCACCATCGAATGACCCCCCCTCGATTCACCACAACCGCTCGGTCCACCTGGGAGTCCAGCCCCCACCGTGGGGCCCCCCCAATTGTCCTCAGATTCCACCGTGCCCAACTCCAAGGACCCCCCCCCCCACCGCCACAAGCCGCCGTGACAAAAACCCACTCCCCACAATAAACTCCAGCACCCCTACCCCAATCCCCTTCAGTCCAAAAAACCGCCCAACAGAACAAAAAAGGGGAGGGTGGGTGGGAGCTTCTCTCTCTACCTAAAATGGCCCCCAGCCTTCCTCTTCCCTGCCTATTTAACCCCTTAACTCCACCCCCTCATACCCCCAACCTATCCTAGCCTATTCTC
Source organism: Bufo gargarizans (assembly GCF_014858855.1). NCBI lineage: Eukaryota > Metazoa > Chordata > Amphibia > Anura > Bufonidae > Bufo > Bufo gargarizans. The sequence continues at coordinate 383,822,054 of NC_058080.1, read as the reverse complement.
CCTGCCAAAGCCCCCTCCCTCTCCTCTAGCCCAACCACTCCCCCCCAGCTCACTAAACCAAACCCCCCGTCATGGGGGCCTCCCCTAAAGGGGGCTCCGCCCCCCCTCAGTCCGGCCACTGCTTGACGAGGGTATTGGTTATCCACGTTCGCCTCAACCATTACTTTCATACCCCCTTACTCACCTCTAACCACCATTAAACATTTCCACCCCCAGAGCCCCAATCCCAATAAAACTCGGACCACCAATTGGAAATGTAATGGCCACAGCAGCCATTTATTAAATAACATTTACAACCATAACATAACATAATACAGTATAACCCAAATGGGGGGAGGTCCTTGAAGCCCCAAAAACATCGAGCTGTCAAACCAGGGTGAGCCATTCTTGCCTCCAGCCGTACCGCCCAGCTCAAAGGCACCATCGAATGACCCCCCCTCGATTCACCACAACCGCTCGGTCAACCTGGGAGTCCAGCCCCCACCGTGGGGCCCCCCCAATTGTCCTCAGATTCCACCGTGCCCAACTCCAAGGACCCCCCCCCACCGCCACCAACGACCGGACTTGACCACCTCAACTCCGGGCGTTCCTCCACAACCTCAGGGCCACCTCAATGCCCTCCTGCAACGCCAAACTCCACATATCCAATCCCACTGCATTCAAATGCACTCCGTCTGATCTCCAAAAAGCCCCCGTTCCCGCCTCCAAATCCCTATGTCTGACTACCACCGCCCCGTTCCTAGCCATAAAACGCCCCACCGCCCTGTTCACCTTTATCCTCGCCCTATTCACCGCATCCAGAGACCTAGCCTCCCTCCACACCTGCCGAGGGACAATATCCGACCATACGGTCACCATATCCGGAAATAACGACCACAACCGCAAGAAATCCCACTTGATCTCCTTAATCAACTCCCGGATAGGCTTCGCCGCCAAATCATTGCCCCCCGCGTGTACCACCAACACCTCCGGCGCCCTATCCATCCTCACAAACCTATGAATTTCTGGCAGCACCCCTTTCCACACCATACCCCGCCTCCCAATCCACCTTACCACCGCAGACTCCCTGTCAAATCCCAGCTGCTGACCGTCCGGCCGAACCGCTGCCCGGACGGCCCCCCAGAAGACATAGGAATGCCCCACAATCCACACCAGAGCGGGCGCTGTATCTGAAACGAGAGAACAAAAAGAACAATACCGCCGCATTGCACAAACACCATAAACCCAACAACAACCAACCCTCCACACATTACAACCGATCCAAACGCACATAACTTTTAAACCTCTCCGACTCCCAACGGCCAATCCTTTTAATCACGTCATCACCCATACCCCATCTAGCCGCTTCTGTCGCCGCCCCGATTCTAAAGGAGTGGCTAGAATACCCCGCCTTATCCACCCCCACCCGGCTCAAATACCTTGAAAAAATAGCAGAAAACTGAAAGCGAGACAAAAAGGTCCCATCCATATGAACCAACAAAGGGGACCCGTCCCCCCCCCTTCAACCCATAATCCTGCAAACATTGAACAGGGCACATGTCACAATCCTCCACCCGGAAAAGCACCACTTTCTTCCCTTTTCCCAACGTATCCGTCTTCGACCGCCGAATAATAAACTCCACCCTATCGTCAAACAGTTCAACATCCCTCCTCAAAAGTCCCCCAACCCGACTCACCGACGGACAAACCAACTCCCCCACCCGCATAGCCCCAAAAAAGGCCAGCGAGAAAGCCAACCGGAACAACCTCGTTTCCCCCTCAGACCGACAAACCGACCGCAACTGCCCCCCCAACTTAAGCAACAACCCAAACGAAACTGGCCTCCTCCCGTCCACCCCAGCACCCATCCTCCTCCAACCTTTTAATGCCTGCACCACCAAAAAAGACTTTGTCACATCCACCATCCGCCGAGCCTTAAAACCAAAAGCCAACCCGGCCATGTAACCGTTTATCTTGCTAACCGACCAACCCTGCTCCCTACCATGACCCAAAAACATTAGTAAAACCAACTCCGGCTCCTCAATCCCTCCCCCCAAAGCGGCACACCAGTCCTCCCACACCCTCCAAGCCCGCACATACGCATCCCACGTACCCGGAGCCAATGACGCCCGAATAAGCCCCATCAACGCTCCTCCAGCAGCTCCCACAGGCAACCCCGACACTCCAATCCAATCGCCTCCGCCTCCGGAGCCAACTGCCGAAAACGATTCCACTGCGAACGAGAAAGGGCGTCAGCAATACAATTGTCAACCCCCGGCACATGCACCGCCACAACCCAAGCATTCAGTGACAAGCACTCTAACACTAAGCGCTGCAGCAGCCGCACCACCAGTGGCGACGATGCCGACAGTCCATTTATCGCTTGAACCACCCCCAAGTTGTCGCAGTGAAAACGAACCTTTTTATCCCGGAACCGTGCTCCCCACAACACAACTGCCAGCACAATAGGGAACAATTCCAACAAAGCCAGATTCTTCACCCAACCTCGTTCCACCCAAACAGCCGGCCACACTCCATTGACCTCCACAAAAAAAAAAAAAACCTGCACCCCCCGCCGCATCCGTGAATAATTCAAAATCAAACGCCTCCACCACGTCCCCCATGAACAGCGAGCGACCGTTGTACTGGTCCAGAAAAGAACTCCAAACTCGTAAGTCCGCCCGCAGCTCCCTACCCAACCGAACGTAATGATGCGGAGCCACGACCCCCCCAGTTGCCTGCGCCAAGCGCCTACAGAACACTCGCCCCATGGGCATAATCCGGCAAGCGAAATTAAGTTTCCCCAATAGCGACTGAAGCTCCCTCAACTGCAACTTTTTTACCCGCAGTGCCCTAGCCACCAAACCCTTCAGATCTTCCAGCTTATCGCCCGGCAACCGACACTCCATCCTCACCGAGTCAATCACTATGCCAAGGAAACTCAATTCCGACACCGGCCCCACCGTCTTACCCTCCGCCAGCGGGACCCCAAACCTCTCAAAAACCGAAGTCAACGTCGCCAACAATAACGCGCAAACCGGCGACCCCGGGGGGCCTATACACAAAAAATCATCCAGGTAATGAATCAGCGATTCACAACCCGACGAGTCCACAACCGCCCACTCCAAAAACGAGCTGAAAGTCTCAAAGTACGCGCATGACAACGAACACCCCATGGGCAAACACCGATCCACAAAGAACCCCCCATCCCAAAAACATCCCAACAAATGCTGACAATCCGGATGAACCGGCAACAACCGAAACGCCGCCTCAATGTCCGTCTTAGCCATCAATGCTCCCGCTCAAAAACGCCTCACCCAACCGACCGCCGCGTCAAATGACGTATAAACTACAGAACAAACCGCCGGGTCGATACCATCATTGACCGAGGAGCCCCTCGGGAACGACAGGTGATGAATCAAGCGAAACTTATTCGCCTCCTTCTTAGGTACAACCCCCAGCGGTGACACCCGCAAATTGTAAACCGGTGGCTCCGAAAACGGACCCGCCATCCGCCCCAGCATCACCTCCTTCCCCAACTTCTCCCCCACCACCTCTGGATGCTCCCTAGCAGACCGGAAATTCTTCTTGAGCAACACCGCCTCACCCGGAACAAACGGAATCCGAAAACCTTCCGCAAAGCCCAAAACCAACAAACCCGCCGCCTCCCTATTGGGATACCTATCTAAGTATGGTTGCATCCTTTCCAGCCGCACCGGCGTCACCCCCTTTTCCAAAACCATCCCCCCCTCTCTGCTTGCCTCCCTTAAAACATGCGCTGCCCCGTGACTCCCTCCACAGCCTGAGCATTCGTGCTTAAATTTACATTTAGGCCCGAACCTACAGGTGCCGTCATTGAAGGCAAAACACAGTCCCCTCGCGGAGGCAACCGTTGTATTGCCTGACCCCCCACTACTACCGTCCCCCCGAAAGGGCTGCCCCGTCCGCACCGGGGCCGTAACCTTCAGCCACAACGCAATGTCCTATGGTCCCACCGCATCTCAGGGCGAACCGCCTTCCTCTGCCGGAACTGTTCGTCATACCGCAACCACGCCACTCCCCCATACACCCGATACGCCTCCCGATTGCGTCCAAATAACAAAACAACCCCGAACAAGCCTCCGGAGTCCTCTCCCCAATCACACTCGCCAATATCGCGAACGCCTGCAACCAGTTAGCAAACGTCCTCGGTATTAACCTATACCGGCGCTTCTCCTCCTCCTCCCGCTTACCATCCTCCCGCCGCACCCTATCCAGATTGAAGCGTTCCAAAGGAAGCAAGGAAAATATTTCAACATATTCCCCCTTCCAAATCCTCTCCCTCACCTCCGACTTCAAATGCGCCCCCAACAGACCCTCAAAGCAAACATAAACCTCCCCTTTTGCTTTATCATCAACCCGCACAGCATCCTCTTCCCCATCCGTTCCCGCCTGCGTCTGCACTGACACCCCCACACCCGGCAACCCCCGCTGCGGCTCCACCGACGACCCTGCGCCCGCAGCCCCCCCATGCACGCCCCAGGCCTGCAACGGTGTCCCCCCACTCAACCCCCAACTAGCAACCAACCCCGCCAGACCCCCCAACAATTGCCCCAGGCCCTTACTCAACTCCAACTGGGAAACACCCGCCACACCAGCCCCCACACCCTGCACTACCTGCGCAAGTGGACCCCATACAATCTCACCTGGCTGCCTGGGCGCTGTGTCCCCATCAGCCGCAGGTCCTGACTCCTGAAGATCCCTCCTCTGCGTCACGCCGTCGCCGTCTCTCTGTCCCCTGGACCCGCCGGGACCAGGGACGTCCTCACCCGGATAGACCATGCCGCCGAAACCTTCATCCTCACCCTGCCTCCTGGCAGGGCAGGAACGCGCGCTGCAACAGGATCCCTCCACGGTCCAGACCTCCGCACTTCTCCTGGGCTCTGTCGGCTCCTGTCCCCTGGCTCCAAGCAAACCAGGGACGCCGGGGTTAACGATGGCACCAGAACTGCTCCTGGGGGCGGAGCCTCTCGATCTGTCTGCCGCCTGAGGCCTGCTGCTACCACCGGATCCACATGCAGCCGCCCCGCGCTGAGTGCCTGACCTCCCACGCCGAGGGGCCGCCCCTGTGCCAAGAGTTACAGGGGCGCCCGCAGTACCCGGTCCCGATCCCACGCCGTCGCCGCTTGCAGGAGAGGACGGCCGGGCCCGGCCGCCCACAAGGCTCCGCCTACAATGAGGATTCCTCCCACGCCGGGGCCTAGTAGAAGCTGGCGTCGGCGGCACCCGGCGTGGAGGGTCCCGAGAGGGGCTCCTAATACGGCGCTGAGCCCTAGGGGGGGACGTTGATGGGGAAAAGCGCGCCGGTGGCCTGGCCCGCCGCGGCCGTGATACCGGCGAGTGAGGCGAGACAGGCACCTCACTCGGCCCCCCCAGCAGCAGCTGGATCTGCTCCTGCACCCACGCTGGGCCTCTCACCTCCGCCGCTGCCCGCAACTCGCCGATCATGGCCTCCAGACGCTCCATCTCACAGGTGACGCAAGCTTCTCTCAGCTTCTCTCTACCTAAAATGGCCCCCAGCCTTCCTCTTCCCTGCCTATTTAACCCCTTAACTCCACCCCCTCATACCCCCAACCTATCCTAGCCTATTCTCCCTGCCAAAGCCCCCTCCCTCTCCTCTAGCCCGACCACTCCCCCCCCCCCCAGCTCACTAAACCAAACCCCCCGTCATGGGGGCCTCCCCTAAAGGGGGCTCCGCCCCCCCTCAGTCCGGCCACTGCTTTAATCTCATTCTCTCTAACATTGATGGACCCTTCTACGAATATTATATAAGTATAGAAGTTAAGATTTGATATTTATTTGTATCCCTACTGTAATTGTGTAATAATCCTTTTTAATTGTATTTAATAAAAAGTGTACTTTTATGAGGAATTCGATAGTACTCATCTGTTTATGATTATAATGGTATTAAACCTACAAAAGAAAAACCTCTCTGTCTAGTCTAAACAGAACACATCACTTGATATCATCCAATCTATAAGCAAAAAAATTCAAGTGGAAGGGGTATATATATCAAAATATCACTTTATTCTCAAATAATAATTACGGGAAAAGACAGGATGGAAAACAGTATTCAGAGAGCCATAGGGACGTACGCAAAAATGGAATCATGTACAATCATGCAATTAAGCATGGATAATCTACAGGTGCAGATAATATTGGCACATGGATGATCGGAATCCTGTGTACTAGCATATGGGAAGCAGCACCTAAGTGAGTAAGCAGCCCACCATAAGACTGCATCCCATATTACAATAACAAGGGGACTACCGATCATACATGAACCTCACATCAGCAAGGAAAACATAATAATATATACACTTGCAAGGATTCAGTATGGGTAGAACTTCCCATATGCTAGTACACAGGATTCCGATCATCCATGTGCCAATATTATCTGCACCTGTAGATTATCCATGCTTAATTGCATGATTGTACATGATTCCATTTTTGCGTACGTCCCTATGGCTCTCTGAATACTGTTTTCCATCCTGTCTTTTCCCGTAATTATTATTTGAGAATAAAGTGATATTTTGATATATGATTATAATGGATGTGAACAGTCTAACCTTTAGATAGTCATTCAAATTAAATTTCACATGCTAATGTCCCCACCTCACTGATGGCAACCAGCCCAACTGTACAGCTAATGTCTAGCAATTGTTTACTTTCACACACAAGTTTTGTGATCCATCTAACCCCTAGGTACTCAACCTGTGGAATATGTACCCAAGGGGATGCGTGTCATGTCTCTAGAAGGCAGGCTTGGACTGTCCCACCGGGGAGGTGGGGGATTCCTCGGTGGGCCCCCAGTCTCCTGCGCTTGGACATAAGATGGAGGAGTAATTATTTCTCTTGTTTCTCAGGAAAGATAATTATTGTACCCACTAGGTGTCAGTATCGTACAGAGATGCAACCTCCTACTGGTGTAAATTGTACAGAAGGCCCCGCAGTATCTTCTAAACTTCCCGGGCTGCTGGCAGTAAAGGAGGAGAGAACATGTCTGGCCATCCTCCTGCCCTCCCTGCTGTCAGAAAACTGGCTCCTGGAGAGAAAGACTCCTCTGCGGTGCTGGGCTGATTTCTCAGGTGTGTAACAGTAGTGAGCTGTAGGAGACTGTAAGGGGGAAATAGGGGATTTGTTTATAGCAGACAGATCTATGAATGTGTGCTGCTCTCTGCAGCGTTCAGAGTGGCATTAGGGGGAATCTGACCTAGGTCCCCCCAATGCCTCTGCTTTAGGTGCACCCTCATAAGTGCCCCAGCTCCAGATGCCCCCACTCTAAACGCACCACTAATATTGCATATTTTCCAGTTGCCCCCTAATACCTCTGCTCCAGGATCACCACTATTACCCTGCCTCAGGCAATCCTAATGCCTCTGCTTTAGGTGCACCCCATTAGTGCCCCAGCTCCAGATGCCCCCACTCTAAATGCACCGCTAATATTGCCTCTTCCCCAGTTAACCCTGCTCCAGAATCCACACTACTACTGTGGCGAAACCAACCTCGCCACTGGGTTTTGGAGAGGGCTGTTTAAAAGCCTCTTGCCTCAGGATTATGGCCCATAGTAACTTTAAAGGAGAAAACAGACCGGGCGCACAGCTTAAATCTGTCTATAGAATTGTATTTTATGTTATTATGCGTTCGGTTAAATTGTATGTTATGTGAGGACACCCAGATAGCTAATATTATTGTATTCGTGTATTCTGAGTGCCATTCACCTAATGATATGCACTCAGACTTGAGCTATCTGGGGATATGTTAAATGTCTGTGTTTGCTGTGGGGGTGTGCCATTGTGTGTTTGGGTGGTGATTCCTGTCCTGTTGTCTCCACATGTGTATTGGTGATCTCCCCTTTGTCCTGAGAGATAATTGGATTGTCTTCGGTCGTCTCCCAGGCAGAGAGGAGGAAACCATGATGCATTGTGGGGATATGTTGTATCTGTTCTGTGTCGCAATCTCCCTTCTGGTCCTCTAGGGGGCGGGAACGATTGGTTGCTGTATTTACATTGTGTGTGTTGTGAATTACTGATTGGTTGGATTTCAAAACTCTGTGGGCAGTACTATGTTTGGTTTTTATCAATAAAAGAGGCTGTACTTGAAGTACAGTCAGACCACTGTTTGACCCTCAAGACGGAGCCTTGTCTCGTTATTGGGGGGATTCCCTGTATGCTGTTGGAGACTGATTGCCAGGAGTGTAAGCTGACTGATACGCTTTTCCTGTTCGTCTGCCGGCAGCTATCCGCGAGGTTCCAGTTTGGAGTGCTATTTTGTATCCAGTTCGGGAGGTTGGTGTTCTGCAGTAGCTGTGCCTGTCTCTCGGAAAGGGGCATATCGCCTAAACGGATCTTAACCCCTTGTCTGCTGAAACGGTGCCGTTACAACTACCCTGCCTCAGGTGACCCTAATGCATCTGTTTCAGTTATAAAGGGGTTGTCCAGGTCTTCGAGTTATCCTCTCCACACAATAGGGCATAACTATATGGATTAGTGGGGTCCGATTCTGAGACTCCCCACTGATTCCAGGAATGGGTCCTATTCCCCATTTTTGATGGTGTGGCAGGCCACACATATGCCCTGCTGCTCCATTTATTCTCTTTAGGACCACTGGAAATAGCCAGCGCTGTACTCCGCCATCTCCGGCGACCCCATAGAGAATGGATGGAGAGGCAGGGCATATGCTCGACCTGCCACTCAATCAAGAAGGGGGATCAGTAGGGGCTCCAGCGTTCAGACTCCCACGGATCACTTAGTTATCCCCGATCCCGTGGATAGAGTATAACTAGAAAAGTGGACACAGGCCCTTTAACAGGCGAGCATTTCTATTTTAGTTTAATACATATTTTGGGCCAGATTTTAAATTTTTATTTTATTTTTTTACACCCAAAGAAAACCTTTAAAGATAGGGAATGTGAAAAGGTCCAACAGCTATGACACGACAGGTGATAAATGTCTGATTGATTGAGGTCTGACTGCTGGGACCCCCATGATCAAGGGAACGTGGTCTTAAGACTCTTGTGTACATAGATTGGCGGTAATGTAATTGAATGTCTCAGGACCCCTTTTTTCATGATCAGTGTGTGTTCCAGCAGTCAGACCCCAGCAATCTTATATTTATCAGCTATCCTGTAGATAGGCAACAGGTCATTATGGTAGGACAACCCTTTTAAATATACTTCAGATTATGTGGAATCTGAGGAGGTTACGATTTGTTAAATTTCATTCCAGACATTTATGCTTAAAGGGGTTGAAGTGTTTGTCTTACTGCATTTATCATGCAGTTAATACAAGACACTTAATAATATATTGTGATACTCCATATTGCCTCCTTTCCATCACATTATACACAGCACATATCAGTGGTTATTACCACCGTGTAATCCAGCAGTGGTGGCCGTGCTTACACATTATAGGGAAAGGCTGGAAGTGCGCATAGGTCAACACCTTTACCTATAGTGTGCATGTACGGCCACCGCTGCTGGATTACACGGTGGTAATAACCACGGATACATGCTGTGTATAATGTGATGGAAAGGAGGCAATATGGACAATTACAATACATTAGTAAGTACCTTGTATTAACTTTCTCTACATGATAAATGCCAATTGCTGAAGTGATACAACCCCTTTAACCCTTTAAGTGTACTACACTTAATAGGGTTAGGCATAAATGTCTTGGTGCGTGAATAGCTTGTTTCCTATGTGTGATTGGTGTGTGCTATGTATGATCTATGTATCAGTGATGTATGTGCAGCATGTGACATCAGTAGCATGTGACCCATGTATAAGTGTCTTGTGTCCCACATCTGTCCAATGAGTGATTGGTGTGCGCTGCATGTGTCTTGTTTCTGACTGACTTAAGTGCAGGATATCCATATATGTGTAAATTCTGTCACATGTATGTTTGTGCATTTTGCTGTGAATGTCTGCCATCATACTTCATCTTTAATATTTATGTTATCTCTGTAAGTGGTCATGAACACGACCGTTGGATGTTTTGCAGTCCGCAAATTGCGAATCCGCAAAACATGGATACATTATGTGGAACAGAACAGCCGGCCTCTAATAGAACAGTCCTATCCTTGTTTGTAATGTGGACAATGATAGGACATGTTCTATAATTTTGCAGAATGGCCATGCGGACATACAGACACAGAATGCACAAAGAGTCATTTTTTATTTTGCGGTCTCATTGAAGTGAAGGGAACGGTAAGGGCATGGAAAAAAAATAAGTTTGTGTGCAGGAGCCCTAAGGTGGGCCCACAGAATCAGTTACACTGGTGGGCCCTAAGTACCCCAGTCTGACAGTGCTAGGAGGAACATGTTCTGTGCCAATGCTGTGTTTTTAACAGCTACAGCACATTGTATAATCATAGCATTGGGGGTACACTGATGTCATTTTCTAGATTAGGGGGTATTTTAATGCCCCTATTACTATTTCTCAGTTGAATTTTCCTTAAATGTACATTTTGTTGTTATAAAGATTACAAGATGTTAAGTCAAATGATATCTTCATATATTTATTGATTGATTGATTGATTTGTTCATTCATTGTTAAGCTCCAGGAAGTGTAAAAATGGCTTAAAGGGATTAATGCTGTTATTCAACCCACATCATTCCCACATATATAGACAGCATACTCTAAAACTGTCAGAGTGTTGACTCAGGGCACATAGACAATGATTTCCCAGGACACTTATGTCTACAAAAAAGGTTGAAAAAAGCAAAACTGTTTACTCAGGATCTTAAAGGGAGTCTTTCACGCCGATTCACCCTATTAACCTAATAACAGTGTTATGTCCACGGCATCCCCCCTATTAAAACTGTGCTTACCGTTAGTTCCTTACTTCCTTGCTAGCATTGTTGTGCAGAAAAACACTTTTAATCCGTATGCAAATGAGACTGTGAAGGTGCCCAGGGGCGGCGTTACAACGGCCGGTGCCCAGGCCCCTGGGTCATTTTCATACAAAGCCACTCCCCCTCTACCGCGTCTGCCCGCCCTTAGTCTCTGCTCTAACCTCCCTCCTCCCGCGATATCGGCACGTGCGCATTGAATGAGCACAGTCGGGCCCAGGGGCCTAGGCACCGGCCGTTGTAACGCCGCCCCTGGGCACCTTCACATGCTCATTTGCATACGGATTAAAAGTGTTTTTCTGCACAACGTTGCTAGCAAGGAACTAACGGTAAGCACAGTTTTAATAGGGGGGGGGGGGGGTGCCGTGGACATAACACTGTTATTAGGTTAATAGGGTGAATCGGCATGAAAGACTCCCTTTAAGATGGCCATACACATTTAGTCGATATGTCTCCCAACTCACCTTTTGATTTTATTACATCACTCAGTCTTTTTGGGTATGAGTCTATCAGCATGGCACATTTTGACTTTGCCCACTCTTCTTTGCAAAACATCTCCTGTGCACAGCGCTCTTCAGATCACCCCACAGATTTTCGGATTCAGGTCTGGGCTCTGGCTGGCCCATTCCAAAACTTTAATCTTCTTCTGGGGAAGCCAATCCTTAGTTGATTTGGATGTATGCTTTGGGTCATTGCCATGCTGAAAGATGAAGTTCCTCTTCATGTTCAGCTTTCTAGCAGAAGCCTGAAGGTTTTGTGCCAATATTGACTGGTATTTGGAACTGTTCATAATTCCCTCTAGCTTAACTAAGGCCCCAGTTCCAGCTGAAGAAAAACAGCCCCAAAGCATGATGCTGCCACCACCATGCTTCACTGTGGGTATGGTGTTCTTTTGGTGATGTGCAGTGTTGTTTTTGCACCAAATATATCTTTTAGAATTATGGCCAAAAAGTTTAACCTTGGTTTCATCAGACCATAACACCTTTTCCCACATGCTTTTAGGAGACTTCCAATGTGTTTTTGCAAAATGTCGCCTGGCTTGGATGTTTTTCTTCGTAAGAAAAGGCTTTCGTCTTGACACTCTACCCCATAGCTCAGACATATGAAGAATACAGGAGATTGTTGTCACATGTACCACACACCCAGTACTTGCCAGATATTTCTGTAGCTCCTTTAATGTTGCTGTAGGCCTCTTGGTAGCCTCCCAGACCAGTTTTCTTCTCGTCTTTTCATCAATTTTGGAGGGACGTCCAGTTTTTGGTAATGTCACTATTGTGCCATATTTTCTCCACTTGATGATAACTGTCTTCACTGTGTTCCATGGTATATCTTATTCCTTGGAAATTCTTTTTTACCCTTCTCCTGACTGATACCTTTTAACAATGAGATCTCTCTGATGCTTTGGAAGCTCTCTGTGGACCATGGCTTTTGCTGTGAGATGCGACTAAGAACATTTCAGGAAAGACCAACTAGAGCAGCTGAACTTTATTTGGGGTTAATTAGAGGCACTTTAAATGATGACAGGTGTATGCTGACTCCTATTCAACATGATTTTGAATCTGATTGCTTAATTCTGAACACAGCTACATCTCCAGTTATAAGGGGGGGGGGGGGGGGTGCAACCACATTATTTTTGTTTTGTTTTTTGTTTTCTTCCCTCCACCTAAAAGATTTCAGTTTGTTTTTCAATTGAGTGGTACAGTTTATAGGTCATATTAAAGGTGGAAAAAAATCTGAAATGATTTATCTTTGTCTCATTTTTTTTACAGGACAGAAACCTGACATTTTAACATGGGTGTGTTTTATATCCACTGTATGTGTCTCCATGGTACAAACAAGACTACTCTGTTCTCCTCCTCATTGACCTGTCCTCTGCCCCTGAAACTGTCAACCACTCCCATCTTGGCATCACGACCCTTGGCACTCTCCAGGATTATACCCCACTGACCAGACATTTAGTGTCTCCCACCGGCACACCACCACCTCATCTCATCCCCTCTCTTTTGGTGTCCCACAAGGCTCTGTCCTAGGATCCCTGCTCTTCTCAGTCTACACCTTCGGCCTGGGACAGATCATAGAGTCCCATGGATTTCAGTATTACGTTTATGCTGACGACACACACGTTTAGCTCTCTGGTCCAGATACCACTACCATACAGGGGCGGATTAAGTGCATGATAGGCCCAGGGCTGTCCAACCAATTCGGGCCCCTCCCTCCATTTTAGTTTAGTTTTTTTTCTATATGAAGAGGCTGTGGTGCTTCATGAGCGCCACAGTCTCTTCCTAGCCCATATGACATCACATTCATTGTTACATGGCCTAGGTGCAGCTCAGTTCCATCTGAGTGATTGGGGCTGAGCTGCAATACCAAGCAAAGAGGCTGCGGCGCTTACTGGAACATTGCGGTCTCCTCAAACAGCTTATTGGCTAGGGTGCCAGGAGTCGGACCCCCACCAATCTTATATTGATGACCTATCCTGAGGATAGGCCATCAATATAATCCCAGAGAACCCTTTTACCTAATATGCTATCTGTCGTGTTACATAGGACTGCAAAAATACCCAGGAACCAGTGGCTCCTAAACTTAAAAATTTAGGAGCCAAATAAAATTTTTAGTTTTCAAATTTACATACCATATTTTTCGCTTTATAAGACGCACCTGAATGTAAGACGCACCTCAGGTTTAGAGGAGGAAAATAATAAAAAAATATTTTCAACCAAAAGCTGGGCTAAAACATGTGCAGTACATGGGTGCATACCTATAGATGAAGGAGGTTACAGTCATATAATATAAACACTGTCCAGTGTACCGTAATTCACCTGTGTTATAACCCCCCTCATCCATAGAAATGCACCCATGTACTGCAGTACATGGATGTGTTCCTATAGTTGAGGGGGCTTATGGTCACATTTAATAAACACAAGTCAATTATGGTACAATCCCTGGACAGTGTTAATATTAAATGTGACTATAACCCCCCTCACCCATAGAAATTCACCCATGCAGTGCTGCACATGGGTGGATTCCTATGAATGAGGGGGGTTATAGTCACATTTAATGCAAACACTTAGGCCAATAATAGTACAGCTCCTGGACAGTGTCTTGTGACTATCCTAAAGAGTGCACCCATGTACTGCAGTACATGGGTGTATTCCTATAAATAAGGAGAGGTTATAGCCATATGCAATACGTATTTGTCCAGGTCGGCCCTTGAGCTCCCCTTCTTTATATCCAGGCTGTCACTCATCAAGTCTCAGGTAGAGACAGCCCAGTAGTGCCAGGGGAAAGCAGTGCTGACTCAGGGTGCCGGAGGTTCAGTAGTGACGAGCAGTTGGTAGTGGCAAGCCGTTGGGCAACTGACTAAACTGATTGGTGGATGCGGCAGAGCAGCAGTTCCTGCCATGCTTACCACCAATCAGCTCAACATACAGGGCAGCAGTGCCGGAGCGCGTCACAGTAGGGGAGGGAGGTGAGGTTTGGAGGACAGCACAGCGTCAGTGCTGCTAAGCAACAGCAGACTGAGCGCTCACACGTCCTATTAAACATGCGTGCTGGTGGCATTTAGCTTTAATGACCGCTGCCCGCCCCACACTTCCTACTAGAGGGCGCTGCCTCACATTATTAACACTGGAGGTGCGTCTCTAGATAACAGCCTGCAATGTGACGGACATATTTCTGGGTACGTTCGCTTTATAAGACGCATTGACTTCTTCCCCCCATTTTGGGGGGGGGGGGGGAGTGCGTCTTATAAAGCGAAAAATACGGGAAATTATAATAAAAAAAAGACTTGGAGGAGAAGATGAGACGCAGCTCAACTCTGCATATAAATGAATACAGCACCACATACCTCTTACTTCCAATGACATCTGTCATGTAGATCTTCTCTTTCCTCTTCTCCTCCGTTTGCCCCAGAACACCATGACTAATTCAGCCGCATCTCGTCTCTGCAGAGTTTGTTACACAGACATGTTAGATTTCTCATAATTGGGGTCATTTATCAAACTGGTGAAAAGTACAACTGGCTTAGTTGCCTATAGCAACTAATCAGATTCCACCTTTCATTTTCAAAAGGAGCTGTCTAAAATTAAAAGTGGAATCTGGTTGCTATGGGCAACTAAACCAGTTCTACGTAACACCAGTTTGATAAATGACCCCCTAATGTGCCCCCAGTAATAATAACATGCTATATTGTGCTCCAGGTAATAATGCCAGTATAGTGTCCATGAAAAATAATGTCCCCTAATATGTCTTTGTAATAGAAATGCCCCTATCGTTCCTACCCAATAGCAACATCCCCCATATAGTAGTTTGCCCCACACACTGCCCCCACAGTATTAATTCCCCCCACGGTAGTAATTTCCCCCCACACTATTAATTGTCCCCCACAGTTTTCATTTCCCCCACACTAGTAATTCGCCCCCACGTAGTAGTTTGCTCCCAAGTAGTAGTTTGCCCCCCACTGTCCCTTTAGTAATATTCTCCTGTGCCCCCCCAGTAATGTCCCCCAAAGTTGGCACACAAAATAAAAGCTAATACTTACCTGTGTCCCAGTCGGTGCTCACTCGTAGATGGTAGGCAGGCAGGCTGCGCACATACGTCAGTGTGCTGCATCCAAGCACAGGCACGCGATGACGTCATCATGCCTGCCTGCGCCGGGATTTTACTACCACATAGGCTTCAGGCCTACCAGTCCTGAAGCCTATAGCAGTGATCGGGGGGCAGGGAATTATGTGCTCCCGTACCCCGCCGTAGTTTGTGGGCGTTTGGGTCGGCGTTGGGCCCCTCAGCGATGCCGGGCCCGGGGCTACAGATCCAAACGCCAGAATCACACAATGCCTGTCTTCTATATCCTTCTTATTCTCCTCCTCTCCCTTTTTAAAACTTAATATGGATAAAACCTGAAATTATCATCTTTCCCCCATCTCACTCAACCCCTCCAACAGACCTATCTATTATGGTCAATTGTCTCTTTACTGGCTTCCCATTGCCATTCAGTTTAAAATACTAACAGATACATATTCGACTGTCCACAATCTGTCCCCTCCATACATCTCTGAGCTATTTTACCAATACATCACCACACGTAATCTCTGATCCTCACAAGACCTCCTTCTCTCCTCTTATCACCTCTTCCCACAATCGCCTCCAAGATTTCTCCTGTGCATCCCCCACTCTGGAACTCGCTACCCCAACATATCAGACTCTCACCTACAGTGGAAACTTTCAAATGAAACCTGAAAAATCATCTCTTCAGACAAGCCTACAACCAACAGTAACCCTGATGACACTATACCGCCTTGACCAGCTTTACCCTCACCTACTGTGTCGTTCTGCCACCCCTTGTAGATTGTAAGTTCTCACGGACAGGATCCTCTCTCCTTCTGTACGAGTTTGTAACTGGTCGTGTTCATGCTTATTGTAATTGTTTTGTATTATGTGTATGTATACACTTTTTCATATGTAAAGCGCCATGGTGCTTTAATAATAAATAATAACAATAATAAACCCTGTCTGTGGTCAGATCCTAATTTCTTCCATCTGCCCCCTATTCTACTGTCTGTAGGTTAAAGGGAATCTGTCACCTAAGGCAAGCACTATTAAGTACAGTAATATCAGTGGCGTACCTACCAGGGAAGCAGGGGAAGCAGCTGCTTCGGGGCCCGGGCTGACAAGGGGCCCGGGGCAGTAGTAAACAGACTGGCCACACCCCCTCTACACTCACTTCACTGCTGCTTAGAATGTCCTCGGAGCAGAGCAGGGAGCTAAGCCCCGCCCATCAGCACGGACCATTAATAGAGGAGCCTGGCTGCTTAATAGTGCAGCCAGGGCTCAGGACAGTGTGCTACAGGGAGATCCTGTCTCCCCTCCCTCTCCTAACTATTAGTACAGCCCAGCTTCTGCTACAGAGACTGCTCTGTAGTCGGCAGTAACAGGAGGGAGAGGGGAGACTGAATAGTGACACTGGAAGTGCTGCAGAATGAAGATGCTGTGTCACTATCAGGAGCCCATACATTCCAGGCTTATGCTCATCTGCTGTCCTTTCAGAAGCCCCCCCCAGTCCTGTCCTGTGGGCCCCCTACTTATCTGATGCCCTGCCCTCTAGGCCCCCTATCCATCTGATGCCACACTCCTCTGGGCGCCCATGTGCAGCTTGGGGACACCAGTATGAGGCCAGAATGGGGACTGGAAAATCACAGAGCGGCGTGGAGCAGGCGAGTATGGTTTTTTCCACAACTGTACAATGCACCACTAGTTCACATCACATTTTTGTACAACATTTAAAGGGGTTGTCCGGGTTCAGAGCTGAACCCGGACATATCCTTATTTTCACCCAGACAGCCCCCCTGAGGCTAGCATCGGAGCATCTTATGCTCCGATGCACTCCTTTGCTCTGCGCTAAATCGCGCAGGGCACGGGCTCTTTTGTTTCCGCCAGGCAGTGTGTTCGGTGACGTCACCGGCTCTGAAGGGGCGGGCTTTCGCTCTGCCCTAGCCGTTTTACTGGCTAGGGCAGAGCTAAGTCCCGCCCATCAGCGCCGGTGACGTCACCGGGGTTCCTGGCAGCCCCATGGAGAGCCCCGGTACGTCACCAGATCTCCAAAAAATGCCTTTGCCCTGCGCAATTTAGCGCAGGGAGAGCATCGGAGCATGAACTGCTCCGATGCTCATGTCAGGGGGGCTGCCGGGGTGAAAATGGAGGGATGTCCGGGTTCAGCTCTGAACCCAGACAACTCCTTTAAGGCTGGGTTCACATCACGTTTTTCCCATCCGTTTAACGTATACAAAAAAACATATTCGGATGCCTCATACTGATGCCATGACAGTGACATCCGTTCACCATAGAGTTTCATTGTAAAAAAAAAATATATATATCATTTTTTTTTTTTTTACCGGATTGTGCAGGATACAAGAATGTTGTGGAGTACTGCATTTTTGTATTGTGTACGTCATAGTCCAGTAAAAACACATGTATGTTAAAGAATCAAATGCCACTGTATGACGCCTGCCTGCCCGTTTAAAAATTTGCTGTGGGGCCCAGTCATTTCTAGCTACTCGACTGGTTACCAGGGGCTCAGACCATGGGGACAGACTACAGTCGGTGTTAGCCCTGCAGCAATACATAGAATGGGCGCCTATGCTACAGCAGGGGTCATACTGTGCTGTACATACAGTGTAGTGTGATGTCATGTTCGCCTCTCCGGGTATATTACCCAGGAAAGCACAATTCTGCAAAAAGGACATGTTCTAAATTTTGGTGGAACAGAAGTGCGGAATGGAACCCCACGGAAGCCCTGCGTAGTGCTTACGTAGTGTTCCGTTCCGTAATTCCGTTTCACACCCTTCTGCATCTCTGGATTTGCGGACCCATTGAAGTGAATGGGTCCGCATCCGTGATGCGGAATGCACACGGAAGGGTGCCCATTTATTGCTGATCCGCATATGCGGTCATCAATACGGGAATGGCTGGCCCCTTTCACACAAACGATACGGGTTGGCTCCAGATGCGTTCAGGGTGCATTCAGTGAAACTCGCACCATTTTTCAAGCAAGTTCAGTTTTGTCTAAGATTGCGTTCAGTTTTTTCTGCGCAGGTGCAATGCGTTTTGATGCGTTTTTCATGCACGTGATAAAAAACTAAAAGTTTACAAACAATATCTCCTAGCAACCTGGTGGTGAGCGTGGTGACGTCGGCGCAGGTCCTGCTGAATGAAGATAGAAGATTTCTATCTTCATTCAGCAGGACCTGCTCCGACGTCACCACGCTCACCACATTGTGAGCGCGGTGACGTCACCAAAGGTACTTTTCCTGCCAGGAAAGTACCACAAGTCATGCGTGAAAATCACTGATCATGTACACAGCCCCATTGAAGTGAATGGGTCCGGATTCAGTGTGGGTGCAATGCGTTCACATCACGCATTGCACCCGCGTGGAAAACTCGCCCGTGTGAAAGGGGCCTAAGACTTTAACACGGCCCCCACAACAGTATGATAGAATGACACTACATGACAGATAGGGTGTGTGTGTATGTATATAATATATATAATAGGAAAAGGATGGCATGGCAGCCTAGTCTGGTCTAGATCGTGACTAGCCAAAGGAGCGGGGTTTATACGGGGCGGGGGGGGGGGGCCCATACAAAAATTTGCTGTGGGGCCCAGTCACCTCTAGTTACGCCCCTGAGTAATATGTATAGAACACAGGCTGCTGACTCCACATCAGTATTTCAATACTCAACCCCATTC
The DNA here is from genome assembly GCF_014858855.1 of Bufo gargarizans. Classification (NCBI taxonomy): domain Eukaryota; kingdom Metazoa; phylum Chordata; class Amphibia; order Anura; family Bufonidae; genus Bufo; species Bufo gargarizans. Next base: position 383,802,941 of record NC_058080.1, on the reverse strand, counting down.
CCCAACTATACGCCCACAAGCCAGCTGTGGACTGCATAGAGAAGGCTTCTCCTGGAGTCCTCTTCATTATGTGAACATGCACTGGAGTCTTCTCAATGCATTCCACGGCGGGTTTGCAGGCGCATAGCAGATGATTAGAGTTTGTATCGACAAACAAAGTAGTGACAGACACACTGATTTCAGCAGTTCATTACTCATTGGGTGGCTGCCAAGAACCAACATTATATTCATTGCAGCCCAGGTCTGGAAAAAGAATTATGTGCTGCCTGAGAAGAGTCTTCGTTATTGGTGAACCCTTGTGCTGGGACCCAGGAGGGGAGCGGAGGAGATAGGAGTGGTTGTAGCAATAATGGGGGCAGTAGTTACTCACAGTAGCAGTCATCTCACTATGTTGCTCCTCTGGGCTGAGCATTGAAGAGAAGGGCACACATTTCACCCTTCTGGGCATAACCTGGTCCTGGGGTTCTCCTGCCTGATGGAGATCTCACAGGTTACAGGGCTGCACAAGTGATTAGTGGGCCAAAAAGACTCTTTAAAGCAAGTTTTCCTGTCATTGCACTTCTCTAACTGAATCTTGCATAAGCATCCAGAAATAGGGTGCAACATTTTTCTTGCATGATGCGACCACAGGGCAGACCCCAACGTCAGACTATGTTCTGCACCTTTTGTACAGGTTACTGTACATGCAAGTAATGTTACTATACGTTTCTACGCCAGGATGTAGTATAGTGGGCATATATATAAATATAAGCCTCTCTCTTTCTGGACAGTGTTTGCTATGAAGTCCATAAGCTTCTGGTAAAAGGGGTAATGCACCTTTAGAGGGGGTATTTGGACCCCCCATCTCCCTTGGGCAGAACTGCGAAGAAAACATACTGACCTGCTTCCTTTTGCTGGCTCCCTCCTCCTTTATCTCCCCAGCATTAGCTACTCATCCGTGCTCCTGGGATGTAAACTTCTGTTTGATGCCACTGCAGCCAATCCCGGGATGCAGTGGTGATGTGCTTCTCTTGTGTCATGTCAAATGGTCATCATCAGGTGAGTGAGGAGAGCCATGACTCTTTTACTTTTACTCCTCTGCCTCTCCCTCTTTTCACTGGCTCCCCATTGCTCAGTGAATTAAGTTTAAAATACTAACGGATACATATAAGGCTGTCCACAATCTGTCCCCTCCCTACATCTCTGAGCTACTTTACCGATATATTACCACACATAATTTCCGATCCTCACAAGACCTCCTTCTCTACGCTCCTCTTATCACCTCTTCCCCAAATAATCTCCAATATTTCTCCCGTGCATCCCCTATACTCTGGAACTCTCTACCCAACATATTGGACTCTCACCTACAGTGGAAACCTTCAAAAGAAACCTGAAAACCCACCTCTTCAGAGGCTTCCTGGTGCTGGCTTCCTGCTCCTTTATCTCTCCAGCATCAGCAACTCTGCTGTGCTCCTAGGATGTAAACTTATCACGTCTTATATGACAGGTAACAGACGTGCGGCACAGAGGGGAGGGAAGGGGAGTACCCTTTCACTTGGGAGAGGGAGGAGTGGTGACCCCTAACACTGGCACCTGGCTGCCCTGATGTCCCTAAACGGGCTGCTAACCCATAAGCCGATCACGTGCCTTGCCTGGCTTACCCTGAAATAAGCCCTAGGTTGTGAGTAGGGCGGTGGGAGCACTAGTCCTCACCACTGACACCTAGGGTAACAACAGGGAAAGGGCAAACAACACAATCAACAATCCCCGAAGGGAGACAACAACAGGAGTGAACCAGAGATCCATAGCTCCAGTTCCAACGGCTCCACAGCAACTCGAACTCCACCAGAGGTCAGAATAGAAGATCTGGAAAGAAGGTCTATATCTGGCAACAAGGGAAGCAGAAAGGGAGAATATATAGCAGCTGGGAGTGGCTGACAGAGAACAGCTGAAAGGAAAAGCTACAGACTCCTAAATGGGACAAAAAGGATCACAAACCTAAGCAGGAAAACCTGGACCAGAATCCATTCCCACCACTAGGTCATGGAGCGATCCCTTGAAACCGAGCGAGTAGCCACACCCTCGTGACAAAACTTCTGTTTGATGCCGCTGACTCTTTTCCAGACCTAAGCTGCAATGGTTTTAATGTTGGTTCCTAGCAACCAGTTAAAATTAGCTCATGAGTGACGATTCTAAAAATCAACGATTCTCTCAACACTTTATTCTCCCCTCATAAAGTTGGTGACAGGGTCCCCAATATCTCTACTAGACTGAAGACAATGCAAACAACTCAAGTACTGTTGATTTTCTTCTAACATCAGTTATTTCTCATAGACTCTAAATATACCGCAATTGTTTTAAAATGCTTTAAGCTTTAAGCAAAATCTTAATTATTCCATGCAATACAATCTAGCCCTATATAAATTCCACCAGCGCTTCCTTCTTTATGTAACTTCTGCACTTTGTACAGGTGTGTCTGTGCCTTTCTATTCTTCAGCTCTTCTTGTACTATGTACATCCTCTACACAAAATCAGAGGCTTTCCTCCCATTGAATGTTGCAGCTGCTTGCATCAGTAAATTCTTGGGACATACAGGAGGCTTGCGCACAGCTCAGGAATGCAGCCTAACCACAAAACTTGCAGGTCTTATGAAGGGCTTTCCTCGCTGCCTTTTATGACGCAAGGGATTTCTGTTTCTGTGACAACTGTACATTTGTATCTGTGTGTTGTCAAAATAATTCTCTTTTTATCCTATTATTAACAAACTACTAAACTATAGTCTATCTATAGGATTTCAAAAACATGAAAACAAGTTATCAACAATGATTAGTTAAATTGAAATTGCTAATGACCAGGCAAAGGAGGAGGAAATATTCTAGAAAATCTTTATCAGTTTGTAGTATAAGTGAGTTTGTAAGTTTTATGGATGCCAAAGAGGAGCATGCAGACACCTGTCTTAATGGGCTCATGCACATGACCGTTGGCTATTTTGCGGTCCACAAATTGCGGATCCACAAAACATGGATACCGGCTGTGTACATTCCACATTTTGAGGAAAGGCCGGCCCCTAAAAGAATAGTCCTATCCTTGTCCGTAATGCGGACAATAATAGAACATGTTCTTACATTGTTCTTTTTTTTGTAGACCGGCCATGTGGACACAGAATGCACACAGAGTCATTTTCAAGTTTTTTTTCCGGCTCTATTGAAGTGAATGGTTCTGCATACGGACCGCAAAGAAAAAACAGAACGGACATGGATTCGTGTGCATGAGCCCTAACAATGATGTCCAATGTCGTAATGACCTTGTAACAGTACAGCCATAATTTCCCCTGGGCCAGCCACACTGCTTGCATAACATTCACAGCCAACATACAGTAAGAGTCCATTCACACTGGCACATAACTTGACTGTAACGAGTACCAACTGACAATATAGCAAGTCAATATGCACTTGTTTACTAAAATTTACACGGTACTATTGTTAATTTGTTTAGATTGGGGAATGGTTGTTTGTACAATTATTCAGGTAATTATCGCCTCCTGTAAATAGATCTTAAATAGGCCTTGACTCTTTAATGCAAAATCATGTACACGTACATTGATGGGAGCTGGTACTTAACGCCAAGCGCTGTACATCCACAAAACAGCCAGGCTCCTGCTGAGACTGGAATTAGCTCCAATCCCAGCCATTTAACCCCTTAGATGCTATGGTCCATAGTGACAGCAGTATCTAAGTGGTTTACAGAGAGATTGGGTCCTGTCCCCCGAGATCCTGATGGTAGCCATGGCAACCAGAGGTCTAACAACAGCCTCCTGGGTTGCCGATTAGATTCTGGCAGAAAAATCACACTCAATGCCACTCATTCCCTTCTGAGCACTGCTGTGACCCTAGACATCATTATGTCACCACATTTGGGGTATTTATTTTTACCCCTTGTAAAAATGCTACATTTCCATTCAAGCAAAATAAGCGCTCCTTCCCTTCTGACACCTGCAATTAGCCTAAAATGCTCATATTTCATAATGACATTTTGACCTACAGCTACTTTTTAATAAAAACATGTTAATTTACTTTACACGCCCCAATAAATTAAGTGAAACACTTGTTTGGTCAAAATGCTCACTACTCCTCTAGATCAGGGTTCCCCAACTCCAGTCCTCAGGGCCCACTTGCCGGTCAGGATTTAGGAGTATCCCACAGAATGAATATCTGTGGTAAGACACTAATTATATCAGCTGCCCAATACTAAGGAAATCCTGAAAACATGACCGGCAGCTGGGCCCTGAGGACTGATATGAGGTCTTATGTTTTGGCACCTCAAAGCCTCTGCAAACCTGAAATGCCGCCTGAAAGTCATCCTAAAAATGGAGACTCCAAAAGTCACAAGGTGCTCCTCCATTTCTGAAGCTGGCATTTGACTCAATAAGTACTCTAGAACCATATACTGTATATTTCAAAAAGTTGCAGAATTGGGAAACATTTTAGTAAATTTGATGAACATAAAGTATACAAATGTTAACTATTAATTGTTAACGTTTTTGTGAGATATTGACAATCTTTCTTAAAGCAGAAAAATTCATATTGGGAGAAATGCACAGTTTGTTAAATTTTGTTACATTTTTGGATACTTTTATTAATAAAAACAAAATATAGCAACCAAAATTTACCACTAACAAAGTACAATGTGTGCCAAAAAACAGTGTCAGAATTGCTTGGATAAAGGCTTGCGCACACGACTAAGTATTTTGCAGTCCACAAAACACGGATTCAGCTTGGCCGCGGACAATAATAGGAACTGTTCTATTTTTTCATGGAACGGACATGTGGACAAACAGAAACTGAATGCACACAGAGTCATTTCCATCTTTTTGGCCCATTAAAGTGAATGGTTCCGCATACGGGCCTTAAAAAAACTGGGACTGACTTGGAAACAAAACTACGTTCCTGTGCATGGAGCACTGCCGTACCCGTATTGCGCCCGCAAACATGCACTTGAATAGGTCCGCAATCCAGAAGGAGCAGTGCAGAACAGAGGCACGGAACCCCATGGAAGCACTACAGAGTCTCTCCCTGCCACTGCACCGCAAAAAACTAGAACTTGTTCTATTTTCTTTCCATGCGGATGGATCCCGGACCCATCCGAGTCGAATGGGTCTCCAGACATCTTCGGCAACCACACAGACCACAAATTGTGGTCCCCAATGCACTGAACGGCTGGCACATGTTCGTGTGCATGACGCCTAAGTAAAAGCATTCCAAATTTATTACCACATAACATGACACGTATCAGATTTGAAAAATTGGTCTCAAAACTGTCTTGGTCATACAAATCCTCTATAACATTGTGAACCATAGTGCCCTCAGTGCCAGCCAAAATATCACGCATGCCCTCATTTCATCAAAAAAGCAGAATTTACAGTGCTGCCCATAATTATTCATACCCCTTGCAAATTTTTGCTTAAAGTTACTTTTATTCAACCAGCAAGTAATTTTTTGACGGGAAATGAAATAGGTGTCTCCCAAAAGCTAATAAGACGATGTACAAGAGGCATTATTGTGGAATAAAAACATTTCTCAGCTTTTATTTGCTATTACAGCAATCAAACGCTTTCTATAATTGCAGACCAGCTTTTTGCATGTCTCCTCAGGTATTTTTGCCCATTCATCTTTAGCAATGAGCTCCAAATCTTCGAGGTTGGAGGGTCTTCTTGCCATCACCCTTATCTTTAGCTCCCTCAACAGATTCTAAATGGGATTCAAGTCTGGACTCTGGCTGGGATACTCCAAAACGTTAATGTTGTTATCTGCTAACCATTTCTTCACCACTTTTGCTGTGTGTTTTGGGTCATTGTCATGCTAAAATGTCCACTGGTGCCCAAGGCCAAGTTTCTCTGCAGACTGCCTGATGTTGTCGTTTACAATCCTCATGTATTGCTCTTTTTTCATGGTGCCGTTTACTGTGATTAGGTTCCCTGGTCCATTGGCTGAAAAACACCCCCAAAGCATTAGGTTCCCACCACCATGTTTGACAGTGGGGATGGTGTTCTTTGGGTTGAAGGCTTCTCCTTTTTTACGCCAAATGAAGGAAACATTATTGTGACCAAACAATTAAATTTTTATTTCATCTGACCATAACACAGAAGACCAGAAGTCTTCTTCTTTGTCCAGATGAGCTTTTGCAAAGGCCAAGCGAGCTTTTGTGTGCCTTATTACTTGCTGGTTGAATAAAAGTAACTTTAAGTCAACATTTGCCAGGGGTATGAATAATTATGGGCAGCACTGTGTGTTATAAACAGCATGTAACTCTTTATTTTCTTTTACATTTAAGTTTAGAGTGTTTTTTCCACCATCATGATATTTATTACTTATCCACAACATAAGGGCTCATGCACACGACCGTATGGCTTTTTCAGTGTTTTGCGGTCCGTTTTTTATGGATCCGTTGTTCCATTTTTTGTTTCCATTGTGTTTCCGTTTCCTTTCCGTTTTTACGTTCCGTTTTTCCGTATGCCATATACATTATACAGTTATTACATAGAAAAAATTGGGCTGGGCATAACATTTTCAATAGAAGGTTCCGCAAAAACGGAACAGATACGGAAGACATACAGATGCATTTCCGTATGTGTTCCGTTTTTTTGCGGACCCATTGACTTGAATGGAGCCAAGCACCGTGATTTGCGGACAAGAATAGGACATGTTCTATCTTTTCACGGTACGGAAATACGGAAATACTGAAACGGAATGCACACGGAGACACTTCTTTTTTTTTTGCTGAACCATTGAAATGAATGGTTCAGTATATGTACCGCATACTGAACTAAAAAAAAGTCCAGTATACTGAATGCAAAATACTGTCATGTGCATGAGCCTTAAGTCATGACAAACATTTGTAATGTGCTTTTTTCACAGGGGCTTAAAGTGCAAGGATAGTTGTGTGGCTGGTGGATAGTTGGGCAACTTCTTGACACTAGGGTCAATTTCATAGGAAGACAGTTTTGCCTATTTTTATATCTTTGGAGTGTGGGAGAAAACTGGAATACCTGGAGGAAACCCACGCAAACACGGGAGGAACATGCAAACTCCAACAAGATGTTGTCCCTGATCAGATTCAAACCTAGGACCCCAGAGCTGAAAGGCAACAGTGCTAACCACTGAGCCACTGTGCTGTACATGGTGGAAGCCCTTTAAAGGTGCAGTGACAAGTTCTCCTCTACCCACAGGATAGAGGATTACTAAATCACTGGGGGGTCCTACCACTGGGGCTCCTATGGATCATGAGAACAGGGACCCTATAGCCCTTGGGCCCCCCAAAGTAAATTGAACAGCACATCAGAGTGTGCACTGTTGCTCAGTTTGCTCCGTTCATATTCTAGAAATAACCGAGTGCTGTTCTCAGCTGTCTCCTGTAAAATGGAGAGGCATTTCACATGCCAGACCTGCTGCTCTATTTATTTAGGAGGGGGCAGAGGGGTACAGTGAACCCTGCTCATTATCGGTGGTGTTCCTACCTTTAGGACCCCCACCAATCACGAGAATAGGTCACTATACTCCCCGGAACACCCCCTTCCCCCCGAAAAGAACGAAGCAGCAGGTCGGGGATAGCCTGTGGATAGGGAATAACTTGTCACTACCAGAATACCCCTTCAAGTAAATCCTTGATGGTTATAATCTGCTGCAGTAATGTAGTAATAATTCAGTCTCTGTAGAATGGGACAAGCAGTACCAAAATGTTTTAAGAGTCTTGACCTTTAAAGGATTGTACTACTCTATATTTGCAAAACTATCCCTGATTAAATATACTGTATGCAGAGTGTATATCATGCTCATAACAAGTTGTGTTCAATGTAGGTGGCACTGAAAGTCTCTTTAAACTCTAGGTATATCAAGGGAGTTGGCGGTTTTCCCCAATCCTTTGTTGATCCTGCAGGGTTCTAAACATAATAAGACATGTTACTCTTTCAACTCTTTAATAATACAAACTTGCTAGACTGGATTCTAAGTACATGCCAGAAGTGTTTGGCAAACTTTAAAGAGGATTCCCTTTAACGAGTTATAAATAGCATGAGAAATGCCAAACTTCTTAGGAATTAAATAGAAAACAAAATTGCGGGCATACTGCGTTTTCTGTGGTGTGACGTACAAGAGAATCTGTTTGCATTTCACAGGGTGACCTGTGTACACTTAAACCAATCTACCACCTCCTTATGAAATTTATTCCGTGACACATTAACTTTTTCATTCTTGCCAGTGACTCAGTTTCTGATATGCAAAGGTAACTACTTTTTCTGATGCACGTACCACACAGCTATAACCTCTATATCCAAGAACTTTGCCCCACTCTTCTTGAGCATTTCCAGTTTTTCCATTGTAAAAATAAAATGATTCTAAATTAGTTCTACCACAGCTTTTTATGATGTGTTGAGGTAAGAGCATTAGATATTCCTTACAAGGTGAACATTGTGAACCCATATCTACAAATCCTATTGTTTACCGAGGTAATGTCACTCAAAGTCAAAATATCAGCTTCTTGACAGGTGAATGAGCCAGGATCAGCATTGGACTGGCCCACCTGGTGGGCCCAAGCTCTGATACTATAGTGGGCCCCAAAGGTCCAGAGAAAAAAAACTATTGGAGACAAAAATATGACATCAGGGTCTATTTCAATGAATCAAAACCTATTAAACTTTATTGATAGTATCGGGCGCTGAGAATATATAGAATAATTTCCTTTGGTGGGCCCAAGGAACCCCAGTCTAACCCTGGCTGGAATGTAGTATTAGCCCAAAAATCCAAGTTCTTACTGCACTGAAACCTATAATCTCAGTTACCTTTCCCCTTGGGGTACACACAAGCAGATTTGTTTGAAGGGGTACTTCAGATGAAGACCTGTTTCAGCTGCCTATTTGCGACATGGAAAGTTCAATATATATATTTATTTATTTTTCTACTTTTATTTGAGGGAGCTTTAGGGGGTCTGCTGATTGTCAAGCTATATTTAGGAACTCATGCACATACACCCATTTTATGCATACTGGCATACTGTACCATCCGAAAATAATTGTGGCATATTTGATCATATCCCCTAGCATAAGGAACCATAAAGACTGTGATCCTAACTTAAAAATATAGTTAAAAGGGTTTTCCAACTCTTTACAACTGATGACCTATCTTCTGGATAGGTCATCAGTATCTGATCGGTGGGGGTCCAACACCCGGGACCCCTGCTGATCAGCCGTTTGAGAAGTCACCGGCACTCCTGTGACTGACGCAGCCTTCTCGCAGCTTACCAAACACAACGCCTTACATTGTATATCGGTTGTACTTGATATCGCGCTCAGCCCCATTAACTTCTATGGGGCTGAGCTGCGCCTATGCCACATGACCGATGAATGTGTAGTCACTGGCCTAGCAAAAGTTAAGATAAGGTGTAGCGCTATTGTGAGCACCACTCATTCTCAAACAGTTGATAGACGTGGGTCCCAGGTGTCAGACCCCCACCGATCAGATACTAATGACCTATCCTAAGGATACATAATCAGTTGTAAAGAGTTGGAAAACCCCTTTTATACAAATAGTTTGAAAATGTCAAAGCTCAACTCCAATTTCCAAGCATTTGGCCCACAACTTTCATTATCTCCAGTGTTCCAATTTAGGATTCTTATAGAAACTCAAACAGTGCTATCATTTGTGGGTAACCACAATAACTGTTTGAATACAGGGCAGTCACTGTGCCCAACCTAAAGTCTGTCCATCACAAAACTAACAAAATAGGCGTGAACTCCTATGCTTTCCACATTCATCATCCAGGCCAACAGGTACTTGGCAAGTAAAGTACATATAGAAAAAAATATTTGAGAATCTGGAAGAAAGACATATCTTCACTTTATCTGAGTGATAGGGCCTATTTCACTCCAAGGCTCAAATGACTTATTAGTAGAGTTGAGCGAACACCTGGATGTTCGGGTTCGAGAAGTTCGGCCGAACATCCCGGAAATGTTCGGGTTCGGGATCCGAACCCGATCCGAACTTCGTCCCGAACCCGAACCCCATTGAAGTCAATGGGGACCCGAACTTTTCGGCACTAAAACGGCTGTAAAACAGCCCAGGAAAGGGCTAGAGGGCTGCAAAAGGCAGCAACATGTAGGTAAATCCCCTGCAAACAAATGTGGATAGGGAAATTAATTAAAATAAAAATTAAATAAATAAAAATTAACCAAAATCAATTGGAGAGAGGTTCCATAGCAGAGAATCTGGCTTCCCGTCACCCACCACTGGAACAGTCCATTCTCAGATATTTAGGCCCCGGCACCCAGGCAGAGGAGAGAGGTCCCGTAACAGAGAATCTGTCTTCATGTCAGCAGAGAATTAGTCTGCATGTCATAGCAGAGAATGAGGCTTCACGTCAGCCACCACTGCAACAGTCCATTGGCATATATTTAGGCCTAGCACACAGGCAGAGGAGAGAGGTCCCGTAACAGACAATCTGGCTTCATGTCAGCAGAGAATCAGTCTGCATGTCATAGCAGAGAATGAGGCTTCACGTCACCCACCACTGCAACAGTCCATTGGCATATATTTAGGCCCAGCACACACACAGGCAGAGGAGAGAGGTCCCGTAACAGAGAATCTGTCTTCATGTCAGCAGAGAATTAGTCTGCATGTCATAGCAGAGAATGAGGCTTCACGTCACCCACCACTGCAACAGTCCATTGGCATATATTTAGGCCTAGCACACAGGCAGAGCAGAGAGGTCCCGTAACAGACGATCTGGCTTCATGTCAGCAGAGAATCAGTCTGCATGTCATAGCAGAGAATCAGGCTTCACGTCAGCCACCACTGCAACAGTCCATTGTCATAAATTTAGGCCCAGCACCCAGGCAGAGGAGAGAGGTCCCGTAACAGACAATCTGGCTTCATGTCAGCAGAGAATTAGTCTGCATGTCATAGCAGAGAATCAGGCTTCATGTCAGCCACCACTGCAACAGTCCATTGGCATATATTTAGGCCTAGCACACAGGCAGAGGAGAGGTTCATTCAACTTTGGGTAGCATCGCAATATAATGGTAAAATGAAAATAAAAATAGGATTGAATGAGGAAGTGCCCTGGAGTCCAATAATATATGGTTATGGGGAGGTAGTTAATGTCTAATCTGGACAAGGGACGGACAGGTCCTGTGGGATCCATGCCTGGTTCATTTTTATGAACGTCAGCTTGTCCACATTGGCTGTAGACAGGCGGCTGCGTTTGTCTGTAATGACGCCCCCTGCCGTGCTGAATACACGTTCAGACAAAACGCTGGCTGCCGGGCAGGCCAGCACCTCCAAGGCATAAAAGGCTAGCTCTGGCCACGTGGACAATTTAGAGACCCAGAAGTTGAATGGGGCCGAACCATCAGTCAGTACGTGGAGGGGTGTGCACACGTACTGTTCCACCATGTTAGTGAAATGTTGCCTCCTGCTAACACGTTGCGTATCAGGTGGTGGTGCAGTTAGCTGTGGCGTGTTGACAAAAGTTTTCCACATCTCTGCCATGCTAACCCTGCCCTCAGAGGAGCTGGCCGTGACACAGCTGCCTTGGCGACCTCTTGCTCCTCCTCTGCCTTGGCCTTGGGCTTCCACTTGTTCCCCTGTGACATTTGGGAATGCTCTCAGTAGCGCGTCTACCAACGTGCGCTTGTACTCGCGCATCTTCCTATCACGCTCCAGTGCAGGAAGTAAGGTGGGCACATTGTCTTTGTAGCGTGGATCCAGCAGGGTGGCAACCCAGTAGTCCGCACAGGTTAAAATGTGGGCAACTCTGCTGTCGTTGCGCAGGCACTGCAGCATGTAGTCGCTCATGTGTGCCAGGCTGCCCAGGGGTAAGGACAAGCTGTCCTCTGTGGGAGGCGTATCGTCATCGTCCTGCCTTTCCCCCCAGCCACGCACCAGTGATGGACCCGAGCTGCGTTGGGTGCCACCCCGCTGTGACCATGCTTCATCCTCATCCTCCTCCACCTCCTCCTCATCCTCGTCCTCCTCGTCCTCCAGTAGTGGGCCCTGGCTGGCCACATTTGTACCTGGCCTCTGCTGTTGCAAAAAACCTCCCTCTGAGTCACTTCGAAGAGACTGGCCTGAAAGTGCTAAAAATGACCCCTCTTCCTCATCCTCCTCCTCCTCCTCCTGGGCCACCTCCTGTTCCATCATCGCCCTAAGTGTTTTCTCAAGGAGACATAGAAGTGGTATTGTAACGCTGATAACGGTGTCATCGCCACTGGCCATGTTGGTGGAGTACTCGAAACAGCGCAACAGGGCACACAGGTCTCGCATGGAGGCCCAGTCATTGGTGGTGAAGTGGTGCTGTTCTGTAGTGCGACTGACCCGTGCGTGCTGCAGCTGAAACTCCACTATGGCCTGCTGCTGCTCGCACAGTCTGTCCAGCATGTGCAAGGTGGAGTTCCACCTGGTGGGCACGTCGCATATGAGGCGGTGAGCGGGAAGGCCGAAGTTACGCTGTAGCGCAGACAGGCGAGCAGCGGCAGGATGTGAACGCCGGAAGCGCGAACAGACGGCCCGCACTTTATGCAGCAGCTCTGACATGTCGGGGTAGTTGTGAATGAACTTCTGCACCACCAAATTCAGCACATGCGCCAAGCAAGGGATGTGCGTCAAATTGGCTAGTCCCAGAGCTGCAACGAGATTTCGCCCATTATCACACACCACCAGGCCGGGCTTGAGGCTCACCGGCAGCAACCACTCGTCGGTCTGTTGTTCAATACCCCGCCACAACTCCTGTGCGGTGTGGGGCCTGTCCCCCAAACATATGAGTTTCAGAATGGCCTGCTGACGTTTACCCCGGGCTGTGCTGAAGTTGGTGGTGAAGGTGTGTGGCTGACTGGATGAGCAGGTGGAAGAAGAGGAGGAGGAAGCCGAGAAGGAGGAGGTGGCAACAGGAGGCAAAGAATGTTGCCCTGCGATCCTTGGCGGCGGCAGGACGTGCGCCAAACAGCTCTCCGCCTGGGGCCCAGCTGCCACTACATTTACCCAGTGTGCAGTTAGGGAGATATAGCGTCCCTGGCCGTGCTTACTGGTCCACGTATCTGTGGTTAGGTGGACCTTGCTACAGATGGCGTTGCGCAGTGCACACTTGATTTTATCGGATACTTGGTTGTGCAGGGAAGGCACGGCTCTCTTGGAGAAGTAGTGCCGGCTGGGAACAACATACTGTGGGACAGCAAGCGACATGAGCTGTTTGAAGCTGTCTGTGTCCACCAGCCTAAATGACAGCATTTCATAGGCCAGTAGTTTAGAAATGCTGGCATTCAGGGCCAGGGATCGAGGGTGGCTAGGTGGGAATTTACGCTTTCTATCAAATGTTTGTGAGATGGAGAGCTGAACGCTGGCGTGTGACATGGTTGAGACGCTTGGTGACGGAGGTGGTGGTGGTGGTGTTGGTGGTACATCCCCTGTTTGCTGGGCGGCAGGTGCCAACGTTCCTCCAGAGGCGGAGGAAGAGGCCGAGGCGGCAGCAGCAGAATAGGCCGAGGCGGCAGCAGCAGAAGAGGTAGCAGGGGGAGCCTGAGTGACTTCCTTGGTTTTAAGGTGTTTACTCCACTGCAGTTCATGCTTTGCATGCAGGTGCCTGGTCATGCAGGTTGTGCTCAGGTTCAGAACGTTAATGCCTCGCTTCAGGCTCTGATGGCACAGCGTGCAAACCACTCGGGTCTTGTCGTCAGCACATTGTTTGAAGAAGTGCCATGCCAGGGAACTCCTTGAAGCTGCCTTTGGGGTGCTCGGTCCCAGATGGCGGCGGTCAGTAGCAGGCGGAGTCTCTTGGCGGCGGGTGTTCTGCTTTTGCCCACTGCTCCCTCTTTTGCTACGCTGTTGGCTCGGTCTCACCACTGCCTCTTCCTCCGAACTGTGAAAGTCAGTGGCACGACCTTCATTCCATGTGGGGTCTAGGACCTCATCGTCCCCTGCATCGTCTTCCACCCAGTCTTGATCCCTGACCTCCTGTTCAGTCTGCACACTGCAGAAAGACGCAGCAGTTGGCACCTGTGTTTCGTCATCATCAGAGACATGCTGAGGTGGTATTCCCATGTCCTCATCATCAGGAAACATAAGTGGTTGTGCGTCAGTGCATTCTATGTCTTTCACCGCTGGGGAAGGGCTAGGTGGATGCCCTTGGGAAACCCTGCCAGCGGAGTCTTCAAACAGCATAAGAGACTGCTGCATAACTTGAGGCTGAGACAGTTTCCCTGGTATGCATGGGGGTGATGTGACAGACTGATGGGGTTGGTTTTCAGGCGCCATCTGTGCGCTTTCTGCAGAAGACTGGGTGGGAGATAATGTGAACGTGCTGGATCCACTGTCGGCCACCCAATTGACTAATGCCTGTACCTGCTCAGGCCTTACCATCCTTAGAACGGCATTGGGCCCCACCATATATCGCTGTAAATTCTGGCGGCTACTGGGACCTGAGGTAGTTGGTACACTAGGACGTGTGGATGTGGCAGAACGGCCACGTCCTCTCCCAGCACCAGAGGGTCCACTAACACCACCACGACCATGTCCACGTCCGCGTCCCTTACTAGATGTTTTTCTCATTGTTATGGTTCACCACAACAACAAATATATTATTTGGCCCAATGTATTGTATTCAAATTCAGCGGGATATAAATTTGAGGCCTAGTATTTAGGCGCTGGGTGACCGGTATGGATTTAGTGACAGAATTAGACTTGGAAATGCACAGAAGCGTGTGTGTGAAGTTATTCTGAATGACCCAATGTGCACCTTGAATATTATATACCCTTTTTGGGATAGATTTCAAATAGCTCTGATATAGCAGGAACCACTAAATTATGAAATTGCTAAATTGGGAATTGTACTTCAACCCAGAACAAAAAATGTGCTTTGACGGACACTAAATATCTTGCCCAGCAACAACAGTACAGCGGTGGGTAACGAGAGATTTAGAGGGATTTAAATTTGAGGCCTAGTATTTAGGCGCTGGGTGACAGGTATGGGTTTAGTGACAGAATTAGACTTGGAAATACACAGTAGCGGGTGTGTGTGAAGTTATTCTGAATGACCCAATGTGCACCTTCAATATTATATACCCTTTTTGGGATAGATTTCAAATAGCTCTGATATAGCAGGAACCACTAAATTATGAAATTGCTAAATTGGGAATTGTACTTCAACCCAGAACAAAAAATGTGCTTTGACGGACACTAAATATCTTGCCCAGCAACAACAGTACAGCGGTGGGTAACGAGAGATTTAGAGGGATTTAAATTTGAGGCCTAGTATTTAGGCGCTGGGTCACCGGTATGGATTTAGTGACAGAATTAGACTTGGAAATGCACAGAAGCGTGTGTGTGAAGTTATTCTGAATGACCCTATGTGCACCTTCAATATTATATACCCTTTTAGGGATAGATTTCAAATAGCTCTGATATAGCAGAAACCACTAAATTATGAAATTGCTAAATTGGGAATTGTACTTCAACCCAGAACAAAAAATGTGCTTTGACGGACACTAAATATCTTGCCCAGCAACAACAGTACAGTGGTGGGTAACGAGAGATTTAGAGGGATTTAAATTTGAGGCCTAGTATTTAGGCGCTGGGTCACCGGTATGGATTTAGTGACAGAATTAGACTTGGAAATGCACAGAAGCGTGTGTGTGAAGTTATTCTGAATGACCCTATGTGCACCTTCAATATTATATACCCTTTTAGGGATAGATTTCAAATAGCTCTGATATAGCAGAAACCACTAAATTATGAAATTGCTAAATTGGGAATTGTACTTCAACCCAGAACAAAAAATGTGCTTTGACGGACACTAAATATCTTGCCCAGCAACAACAGTACAGCGGTGGGTAACGAGAGATTTAGAGGGATTTAAATTTGAGGCCTAGTATTTAGGCGCTGGGTGACAGGTATGGGTTTAGTGACAGAATTAGACTTGGAAATACACAGTAGCGGGTGTGTGTGAAGTTATTCTGAATGACCCAATGTGCACCTTCAATATTATATACCCTTTTTGGGATAGATTTCAAATAGCTCTGATATAGCAGGAACCACTAAATTATGAAATTGCTAAATTGGGAATTGTATTTCAACCCAGAACAAGAAATGTGCTTGAACGGACACGAAATAACTCGCCCAGCTACAGCACTAGGGACAGATTTAGCTGGATATAAATTTGAGGCCTAGTATTTAGGCGCTGGGTGACCGGTATGGATTTAGTGACAGAATTAGACTGGGATATGGCCAAAAAATGAACAGACTATTGCTGGTTAAATGCACTTGGTGTGACAGCTTCACCCTGATGTAGGCTTTAGCCAAAAAACAACCACACCATTGAGGGTTAAATGCACTTGGTGACAGGCGCAGCTTGCCCCTGATTTTGTATATGGCCAAAAAATGAACAGACTATTGCTGGTTAAATGCACTTGGTGTGACAGCTTCACCCTGATGTAGGCTTTAGCCAAAAAACAACCACACCATTGAGGGTTAAATGCACTTGGTGACAGGCGCAGCTTGCCCCTGATTTTGTATATGGCCAAAAAATGAACAGACTATTGCTGGTTAAATGCACTTGGTGTGACAGCTTCACCCTGATGTAGGCTTTAGCCAAAAAACAACCACACCATTGAGGGTTAAATGCACTTGGTGACAGGCGCAGCTTGCCCCTGATTTTGTATATGGCCAAAAAATGAACAGACTATTGCTGGTTAAATGCACTTGGTGTGACAGCTTCACCCTGATGTAGGCTTTAGCCAAAAAACAACCACACCATTGAGGGTTAAATGCACTTGGTCGCAGCTTGTGCTGGCGCACCACAAGACACAAAATGGCCGCCGATCACCCCAGAAAAATGAGACTGACAAACGGTCTGTGCAGCCTAAAAACAGTGAGCAATTGAGGATCAGCAGCTCAATGATCCACAGCTGCAGATCGATCAGTTAATCAAGTCCTTTGGAGGAGTTAATCTGCCTAATCTCGCCCTACTGTCGCAGCCGCAACCTCTCCCTACGCTAATCAGAGCAGAGTGACGGGCGGCGCTATGTGACTCCAGCTTAAATAGAGGCTGGGTCACATGGTGCTCTGGCCAATCACAGCCATGCCAATAGTAGGCATGGCTGTGATGGCCTCTTGGGGCAAGTAGTATGACGCTTGTTGATTGGCTGCTTTGCAGCCTTTCAAAAAGCGCCAAGAAAGCGTCACAAAAGCGCGAAGAAAGCGACGAACACCGAACCCGAACCCGGACTTTTACGAAAATGTCCGGGTTCGGGTCCGTGTCACGGACACCCCAAAATTCGGTACGAACCCGAACTATACAGTTCGAGTTCGCTCATCCCTACTTATTAGTCATCTATCACAGTAAGGGCTCATGAAAATGAACATATTGCAGTACGGGCCTCTCCTGTACTAGGCAATTAGATGTAGCATTCCATGCTCCATCACTGCATCTACAGGTAAATACCTCTGTAATATGGTGCCATATGAAAACACCAATTGGCAGTACATGCAGTGCCTACGGTCCATAGCTCTTACCTGCATCTTCTCCTTCCTTTGTGTCTCCATTCAGGCTCAGTGCAGACTGGCATGTGCATGAGGCCTAGTGTATATTCATGTTTTACACATCATTGGGTAATTATTAAAGAGGTTAACCCACGATTAATGTAAAAAATAAGATATCATATAATACATGACAGTCTCTGTACCTCCAGATATATCCAGCTATAGCCCCATTCATTACTCCAATTGCTCTGATAGATTTATTTCAAGCAGTTTAAGGAGCGTGCACTTTTTCAGGGAGTGTGTGCTTTCTACTATAGCTGGTGGCAGTTAAAGGATGGAACAGAGTAAGTACTTCCATTTTAGTGAGCAGGACAGAGAAAATTAGAAAAAGAGCAAAGAACAGGTAGCGCTATACAGATAGATTTTAGTGAATGACTGATGCTACATTTTTAATTTACATGCAATTACAAAAGTATTCAGACCAAGCTGCTGGTTTGGAAAAAGTTGAATATTTTTCATGGGACAACCCCTTTAAAGGCAATATTCTAGACAAGTGTACTCTAATGAGGAGATGAATTGAAAGAGTGATCGCTTTGGGTCATCTAGGTTAGTGTTGAACGAATCGAAGCATCCAAAGTGGAATTTGATCTGAAGTTTAGGAGAAATTTGATTTGCCATAAATCCCAATTTCCTTGCACTTCATGGTAACGGATCAGATTTTTTTTTTCCTAAAATGGCTGCTGCACGTGTTACAAAGTGAAAGTAAGAAGCCAACACTGTTGAGGTGTTAACACATGTTGCTGCTCTCCAGAAGGGATGGTAAGGCGTGGTGCACCCCAATAGGAAATAAGTCCAGAGAGTCAGGGTCTGCAGTAAACCAGTGTGCTTCTTTACTGGAGGAATTCAAGAAGGGTTTGATGCTGAGGAAAAGGCCTGAGCTAGCTGTCCCTCTATCTCAGAAGGCTGGTACCCTGGCCAAAGGCTGGTCGTCCATGGTCTGTGGCAGAGTATCCCCATCTCAGCATCTTCTTCTGGTCACTCAAGTACTCTGGAAGAGTCTCATTTTCTAAGTACTGTTCCCAAACTGAAGAACACTAAAGGCTTTGACTGCTTTTATATACAGTTTCTGGTTAAACTAGACCAGTGATGGCGAACCTATGGCACGGGTGCCAGAGGCGGCACTCGGAGCCCTCTCTGTGGGCACCCACGCCCTGGAAAAAGTCTATGGTTAGACTCTTCCTGCCATTAATCAGCACAGGGCACACTTTGAATGTAGGCAGGCTATTATGTCTAAATGATAAAGTACGTGGAAGATATACTGTATTGGACTGTAGTAGTCAAGGTAAATTGCCGTGTTGGCACTTTGTGATAAATAATTGGGTTTTGGGTTACAGTTTGGGCACTCGGTCTCTAAAAGGTTCACCATCACTGAACTAGACCCTTCTAGTGTGAGGGGTGGAGAAACTCAGCACAAACAGATACAAAGTTACAACTCCAGTCTGTCTTAGAGTTACATTAGAGCTTCAATTATATTTAGTGGCAATGACACAGCAGTTTTTCCAGACACAAACATGTTTTCAGACATTAAAAAATCAGAGCTAAACCAGACATTCAATAGGTCAGTCTGTCTGGTTTTGGTGGTAAACAATGTCTGGCTTTCTCCCTCCAAAACATGCTTTTATTTAAGCCTAATGGTAACTGTGGAAAATTACCAGATTCTTATTCAAAGCCCCAAACGTCTCTCAGTATTCATTAACACTTTCCACAGAGCCTCACAAATAAAGTGCTAATGAACAGGATATATATAACAACATATAAAATGCAGTAATGCAGCATTAAACAGTGGAAGTTAACCCTTTCAAGTGAAATAAAGTAAGGAGTTGATGACTTTGCATAGGTGAAACAGGCAAATGTCCACAAATGTCCAGACTTCACAGTACCCCTGTTCCAGGGCACTACATCTACTCCCCGGTGTAACTTCCATGTTAGCCAGTGGCAGCTCAAGCGTGACATGTACCGGTTGTTCAGGCCCTTTGAGGAGGCCACTTTATTTGCCAGTCGGCAGAACTACTGGATGAATTGATGTCATTTCACTCCTTCACGTCCTGGATAGAATGCTGACAAATCTGATTGGCGAGGGGACATAAAACGTGGCACCTACATCTCACTGCAACCTAAACCCTGAGGAGGATGAACTGGCAGAGGAGGAGGATGAAGATGAGGACATAAGCGTCCAGGAATTTTATACAGAACTAGGTGGTTTATCTGCCCAAATGACAAGATGATGCAGATAACCTCGACAGACCATGTATGCAGTGGAGATGGAGGCAGATAACAGCCAGATTGTCAGTATGAATACTGGCTATCCACATTGTTAGACCCTCACAACCGATCAAAAATGTGGGCATTTTTTATAGACCTTCTGAGAGGGAAACAAAAATGGACCACTACAAAGACTTGCTGTGTAGTCGGTTGGTCACTGCCTACGAACACCATCGCCCATCTTCACAAAGGTCTTACCAGGGGGACCCTCTGGAGCAGCACCAGCTCCATATGCAGCAGTTTTCTTCAGCCACCTACTCAAGAAACCACCCAGCAGCAGGACAGGCAGCAGAACCTCAACCAGCACATGGTGGCATACTTGGACTGCACTCTGTAACCCATGATCCAAGATCCCCTCAACTACTGGACTTGCAAACTTGAACTGTGGCCGCAACTGTCTGAATTTACTTTTGGCATGCTTTCTTGCCCAGTTGGTAGTATGGCATCAGAGCGGGTGTTCAGACCTGCAGGGGGCATAGTTACCCCTATGAGAACTGACCTTTCTTCCCAAAATGTTGAGAGACTAACCTTCATAAAGATAAATCAGGAGTGGATCAACCAGAATTTCCAGACACTGGTGCCTGATGCAACAGAATAGATCATTCTGCCTCTAATGATCATACTGTAATGTGCTGGCACACCGGAATATTCTGCAAAATGTGCTGCTTCCACCATTTTGATGCTGCTACCCACCTGCTGCCACCCACCTGCTGCCTCTACTGCCATTCCTACAAATGGGCTTCTTGGCTTACTGATAAGTAAAAAAAGGCTATGCATGCCTCTGGGCCTTGCTATTACACTGATGTTGTTGGATTCTGCTATTACTGTGATGTGCCACTATCTTGTGCTGTTGCCCCCCTCTTCACTCTGTCATGGGGCCACTACTGCTGCTGCGACCATCCTCACTCTGTCATGAGGCCACTATTCTTACGGTAACTGCCACTGCTGCTGCTACAGTCACCGTCCCCACTCTGTACTGCTGCTGCCACTATCCCAGCTCTGTCATGGGGCCACTACTGCTGCGACCACTGCCCCCACACTGTCATGGGGCAATAAATTACACCTATAAGGCAGAATGCACACGGCCGTGTATCACGGCCGTGAGCGGTCCGTGGAACCACGGGCTGGATTCCTGCTGCCGCCGCAATACAGTAATACACTGGCCGTGTGCATTCAGCCTAATACTGACAGCACAGTACCTACAGAACGGATTAACTATGAATGTAGGTGCCCTAAAACGTAATGCACACGACGATACACTCTCTCTGCAGTTTAAGTTCCAAGTCTTTACACTGAGATTGGGCCACCAAGTGGGATGACTATGATTAGGCAGAGAGGCCTGGGTATACCAGATTTATCACGATTCGTGAATTAATTTGGAACAAATCAAATTTCTTGATGAAGTTCGTGAATAATGTCCGAATCAAATTTTCAAAACTTCGCTCATCTCTTATCTAGATAATTAAATTGATGCACTGATATAGTAATTGAACATCCTTGTCTGCACTAATAAAGATCTATTTTTAATGTATTCATATTTTAACAGTAAAAATACATATTTTAGGTATCCAGTATCCATTTATTTCAATGACATTATGGTTTTATTATTAAATAATATTGTAATATCTATGTAAGATATAGTACACTAGATGATAAGAAGCAGGGTAGGCGGGGTATGATATGAGTGATTCTAATCTGTGGAATATGTTGGTGCTATTGATGCAACAAAATAAAGTAGATGAAATAACATATAGATGAGGAAAGTACACATGGGAATGCATGTATAAATTCAACATCCATAGAGAAGATAAACTAATACTGCCAGGCCCTGATGAGATCACTGTTTTGAGAATGAACTGAAACAGACGAGTTAGAGCATGACGTGTCACTGCCAACAAAATGATTAATCATATAGATTTCTACTGACTGGAATTGTGCATGCCTGTATCTAGGAAAACAACAGACACTTCACAAAGGACAAATGTTCAGATGTGTTACAATAGTTACATAGTACAGTTGAAAAAAGATATACACTTTATCTATCAAGCTCAACCAAGGGATTGAAGAGGATGTGTTTGAAGGGAAGGAACATGAGTAAACTTTTTGTTGTCTCCTAATAACCCAGAGAGAGAAGAGAAACCCTTAAAGGAAACCTGTCACCGGGATTTTGTGTATAGAGCTGAGGACATGGACTGCTAGATGGCCGCTAGCACATCTGCAATACCCAGTCCTCATAGCTCTGGGTGCTTTTATTGTGTAAAAAAAATACATATTTGATACATATGCAAATTAACCTGAGATGAGTCCTGTCCCTGACTCATCTCACATACAGGACTCATCTCAGGTTAATTTGCATATGTATCAAATATGTATTTTTTTTACACAATAAAAGCACACAGAGCTATGGGGACTGGGTATTGCGGATGTGCTAGCGGCCATCTAGCAACCCATGTCCTCAGCTCTATACACAAAATCCCGGTGACAGGTTCCCTTTAAAGGCTAACTAGACCTTTGGAGGCATTTTTTAAATGATGGTTAAAAATCACTTTACTAACAGGTTTCCATGAAAGATTTTGCTCTGTTTGTCTTCTATAGCTGCTTGTTATCAGATACATACTGCAGGCTGATCTGTCCCTAAGTCTGTCAGAGAACATGTCTGACTGTTCATTCTGTGGCTCTTGTCTCTGCTCTCCTAAGTGGTTATAAACACACATTTACGGGGAATCTGTCACCACGATCATGGACTATTATCTGCGGTAATACATAAGTAGCACTGTAGATAAGGAGTCCAGATCACTATTTTTTATTTTTCTATTGCTCACTGACATCACTTAAAGCTGCACTGAAATACATTATCAGGACTGCTGACCACGCAACAAACTGTCCATGCAAGTCCTCTCCATTATGTTGGCATGGCGCAGCACTCCTGAGTGTATTTCAATGCAGTTTTGACAGCTGACAACGGGGTAATGAGGCAGTATGAAAAATAAATGGTGATCTGGACTCCTTACCTGCAGTACTACTGTTATCTGTAGTACTGCAGATGATATTCCAAGATCATGGGGACAGAATCCCCTTAAAGAGGTTGTCTGACACTAAAATTTGCATGGGAACAGCCAGGGTAATAAAGCAAAAAAATTAATAATGAAAAAGAAGATAAACTCACCTGCTAAAGGTTCCTTCAGTCCAGCTCAAAAGATTCACTGGCCACATCAGTCATGTGCCATTCATGCACTAACAGGGATGGGCCACCTGCGGCTCTCCAGTTGTTGTAAAACTACAATTCCCACCATGCCCTGCAGTAGGCGGATAGCTGTAGGCTGTCTGGGCATGCTGGGCATTGTAGTTTTGCAACAGCTGGAGAGCCGCAGGTTGGCCATCCCTGCACTAGTGATTGCTAGTAAATGAGTGGTCATGTGAACAATGGATATCATCACTTCCAGTCTGACAGGGACTGAAAGCTCCAGGGACTGGACCCCTCTGGCTGGACTTTCTTTGTTTTATAAGCCTACTGGTTCCCTGCAAGTTAGGCAACCCTTTTAAGATGAAGTCTTAGCAAATTGATTATCAAATTGACAATAATTCAGCTTAGTGCCCAGCCTGTTTTGGGCCTTAGTGACCATTGGTCATTAAGGACCAAAACACTGACCATGCAGTTACATTTTTCAAGAGCTATTTTATTTTTCTGTCAGTGTAGCCATATAAGGGCTTTTTTTTTCGGAACAAGTTGTAATTTGGGGTACAAAATTGGTGATTAACCTTCATTAAAGGGGTACTCCAATTATAAAAAGTTCCACAGGATAGGGGATAACTATCAGATGTTAGAATTCGGCAGCAGAACATCCACCGATCACAAGAATGGGTGCCCCATACCCCGTGAATTTTGGGGTGCATAACACTGTTTTATCATTTTTTATTCCATTTATTTGGTGGTAAATAATAAAAAAAACTGCAATTATGGCTTTTTTTTTTTACAGTGTTCAGCATACGGGATAAATAAAGTCACGACTGTATAGTGCAGGTCAAATCGTACAAATGCAGCGATACCAAATATGTGGAGGGGATTTTCATTTTGCAATTTTTTTCAATTAAAGTGCATTTTTTCAATGAAAAAAGGATTTGAGGAATACACTATCTCTTGACCCTGCATGGACAGGGTCAAGAGTGCCACTGAAGCCCATGACTCCACACAGCAGTGATTTGTTTCCAAGTGGTACTTAAACCCAGTTCATACAGAAGTTGACAGGCGGAAGAGCAGTGAAGGGAACCTAGAAGCCAGGGGGCCAAACCAGGCAGCAGCAAGTGAGTATGGATTTCTTCATAATTCCAGATGGCTTGAGGGCAAGTTTGATTTAAAAAAGTCTGGACAACCCTTTTAAAGGGCTTCTGTCACTCCACTAAACTCTTTTTTTTTTTTGGTCTCCCTACAATCCTTATGCTGCGATTTCTCAATATATATAGCTATTACACTGTTTGGTTCAGTAGTTCTATCAAAAAACTGACTTTTATATTATGCAAATTACCTCTCTAGCAGCAGGTAGGGCGGCTACCTGCTGCTAGCAGCCGCATCCTCCATTCATAATGACGCCCCCTCCTCATGTTGATTGACAGGGCCAGCGGACGCACTCATCCTCTGACTGGCCCTGTCTGCGTTTTAAATCTCGCGCCGGTCTTCAGTTGGCGCAGGCGCACTCAGAGGAGGACGGTCGCTCCATCCTCAGTGCGCCTGCGCCGATGACGTCACATGTACACCCGGCGCAGGCGCACTGAGGATGGAGCGGCCGAGCGAGCGTCCTCCTCTGAGTGCGCCTGCGCCAACTGAAGACCGGCGCGAGATTTAAAACGCAGACAGGGCCAGTCAGAGGACGAGCGCGTCCGCTGGCCCTGTCAATCAACATGAGGAGGGGGCGTCATTATGAATGGAGGATGCGGCTGCTAGCAGCAGGTAGCCGCCCTACCTGCTGCTAGAGAGGTAATTTGCATAATATAAAAGTCAGTTTTTTGATAGAACTACTGAACCAAACAGTGTAATAGCCATATATATTGAGAAATCGCAGCATAAGGATTGTAGGGAGACCAAAAAAAATAAAAATGAGTTTAGTGGAGTGACAGAAGCCCTTTATGGCATAATCTAATCTGTACTAAAAGGGAAAATATTTTCCTTCCTGACAATCAGATCTGCAGTGATCAGATTGTTTAACATTTAAAGAATTCTATGCATTTCCAAAAGCATAAACGCTATGTTATTCAATGAAAGTTCTTATGGTGAAGAAGCCTTGTCAGGATTGAGTGACCCCTTGACTTTTTTTGAGAAGAAGCATCTCACCATATTTATTGTACAGGATATTTATCTACATTTACAGATTAAGGGGTCATTTATTATCCTGAAATACGCCTATATTAGGTGTATTTTAGATGCAGATTACAGTCCAGCTGTTAGTTGCTGCGCAATCCGTAACTTTTTCCCACTCACGTCAGGTCTAAAAAAGTGAGTGAGGGTGGGGAAGAGGACAGGCCGGCAGTCCCGTCTCATTCATCATTTTCCATGCCTGTTTTAGCAGTAGAAAATGGTCTAAATGTAAGCCAGCTAGGAAGCTGTCTTACATTTATTTTGACTGGTGCTGGATGCGCCAAAGCTATGTAGAGGCCTGTGCCCCTAAGTCTCATCTCAGAACTCATTGAATTCCCTTAATCCTTCCTCTTTAATTATAACCAAGACCCCCCCTTGCCCTTTATCCAGTGTAAATGACTCTTCTTTGTGCTTTTTCTAACTGCATGGCATCCATTTTATGGACATGAAGTCACACCAATGCTGGTCTTAGAAGCAGCTGACTGCCACCCAGATCCTTCTCAAAAAGTGACTCTCCTAAATACATGGTGAATGCAGATTATTAATACCCAGATACAGAGCTATATATTAATCCATTTGCCAGAGTGCACGATACTACAAACTGTAGCTTAGTGTATATATCATTTTAACATTAATAAATATATTAAATAATATTGGACCCAGCCTTGAATCATACTTTACATTTTAGGCATCTGGGAGGGACAGTGTCAAACACTTTTGCAAAGTCCAACAACATTATATTGTGAAAGAGAGAAAAAAGCACACATATGGCACCACGTAGCGCATAAAACGCGACAGTGACAGGGGGATGTGGGGAACCAAAAATACTGCTCATCTTATAGTGTTGTGTAAATGAGGCACAACTCTGAAACAGATATATAGTGTTGAGTTTTCCACCTGCAGACAACCCTAAAGAGGCCCATCTGTGATGACCGCTGGTTTGGGGAAACAGACCATAGAGAAATGGAGAAAAACAGCACTGTTGATATTTCAAAGAACACGGTTTATTGATTACAGTCAAATGGCATGGCCATGGCATTTTATTGTCTCCAATAAACTGTGATCTTCGAAATATCAGTAGCACTGTTTTTTGCCATTTCTCTACGGTCTGCTTCCCCAATAATAATTTATTCACAGTTGCAGTAACCTGAACAGGGTTACTGCAAAATGATATTTGTAATGTTGTATTGCTAAGTAAGATGTTCTGATTTACTGTATATGTATACCTAAAAGCACTGTATGGACAGCTAAGGCTTAAGTCATTGGCTCATCCCCTTAAGATGCCAGAAGATGGACCTGGGTCTGACCCCTGATTAGTTTTTTGGAGTGTAGAGTCTGAACTTAGCTGAGGAAGAGAGAGGACCTGCATGTGTAAGTTCCTCAGAGCTAGGCCCTAGCTCAGAGATCATTTGTCTCCGAGACATTCTACAGACAAGGAAGCATCTGCGACACAAAAGTGCTTCAGAGAAAGAGAAACTAGAGGATCCAAAATCTACAAGGCCATGCATTGGAATCAGTAGGCAAAGCACTGTGTACATTTATGACAGGGAAACTATGAGAAGAAACATTGCTAACACATCCTTCCACACTCTGACGTGGTCCAGCCAACCATATCTTAAATCTGCACAGACAGTAAGAAGTATTATAACCCTCATCATTGCCATTGTAAGCAAGTTGCTACTGGGATAGGATATGCACTGTGATCTACTTTGGAACTGTGCCTTGTCATTGTCAGGTGTACTACTACTCCTATTCAGCTCTTTAGTAAAGAGGGACTCCACAATTTGCAGGCCATTGCACCTGCTCTCCTGCCTTGCACCCAGAACAATACTTAACGCCAAGAGTACCCAAACTATCACCAGTCAGGAGCCCCAACATCAGATTAGGCCCCAAGAGAAGAAATGGTGTGCATTTCTGTTACTGCCCCAGATATTGTTATCTATGGGCACAGCAACCACCCTCTGGGCCACAACTACCACATCCATCCTCCCTCTTCCCAGCTTACTGCACAGTCACCCCTCTGTCCAGGCTCCTAATCATCTCTGTATAAAATACAAATCAGGCTAGACTGACAACTTTTGTCCTTGGCAAAAAAAAAAAACACATTTAGTTTTAGAATGCTGAGAGTTCTCAGTTGTAATTTCACTATGATATTTGTATGCCACAGCACAGGGCGTCCAGAGGGCAGCCAGCACTGGAAGGACAGACTGGCTAGCTAAATGTTGAATGAAATTTTCATGGTGAACTCTCCACATAACATAATGCAGACATGGTTTCTAGTCTGACGAGGAAATGTGTACTTCACAGACCACAACAAAAAAAAAACTTGACCATTGTGGTCTACTATGGCTGGATTATACAACAGCAGTGGTTCTAGATTTCCCTGTTACTAGCAATATTAGCAGCACTGAAAAACTTTCCAAGACTAGTATGGTAATACTATAACACAAAGAATACATTTATTTTAATAACACTCATTTTTGCTTACAAATGGATGTTGAAATAATACCTACTTTCTGTACCTTGGTATGTATTACAGAATTATCCCAGTGACCCATAATTTAGAGGCATAGACACATTTGATAACCACATAGTTTATTCTTACATTTATAGGTAAATGGTATTGTAGCTCAAGTAACTGCTGCATTACCAGACCGATTTAAAGGACAAGAAAATACATGAAAGTGCATAAAAATAACAGACCCTTCTTCCAATCTCATATAGACATTTTACCTATTAACATTTTTGACAATGCCTCTTGGCACTGTATTGGCCACCAGCGCTGTTCTTCGTTGTAACAGACAGTGGGCGTGGACCCACTGTGCCAACTTACAAGATTAGTTTTGGGCTAAACCTAAGGGAGTTGTCCTGGCGGTACCCTGGTATTTACCCTTTAATCCCTATACAGGGATCTGGACTCTGCAAGAAACCAACTAGGCCGTTATCCTGGAATAGTCCCAGGGTTGTTGGCAGCTGATCCACTGGGGTTAGAGATACTGGAGTGAAGCAGAGAAGGAGCAGACAATAATTTTAGTAAGGAGACAGGCCAGCATGAAGGCAGGCAGAGTTCATGTGTATCTTTAAAACAAATCTGAGGTCAGGGCAGGCAGTAGAGGATCAGAGTTAGTAAACAGGCAGAGTTTGTACACGAGTAGACAGACAGAAAAGTTCACCTTCACTAGAACTTGAAAACACTATAATACTTAAAGCTCAGGCAAACAGGTGAAACCAACAGCCAACTTAGTCAGCAGATGGACCGAGAGCAAGATGTCTTCCTTAGCATTAATAATGTGTTATTCTCTTGGTCGGTACAATTTCTGTGATACCAAATACAGGTAGTTTTTTTTTATATACTTTACTGCATTTGTACAATAAATGCACACTTCATGAAAGAAAGGCAGGATAGGGACAGTGTAAAAGGTAAACTTTATTGTTGTTCATGTGTGTAGGGTGCATGTGTTTAGTGTGACTAATTTCATACCATTAACCGGACACTGGTAAATGTCTGAATCATGGCATCAATAAATTGGCCCGACTAGGTGCAGAAGGGAGATTAGATGGACATGTGCTCATCTTATCCCTCCTTTTCTGGAAAAAAGACAACCATATGTGACAATCAGAGAGCAAGTGTGATTAACCACTTCAGCCCCGCTAGCTGAAACCCCCTTCATGACCAGAGCACTTTTTACACTTCGGCACTACACTCCTTTCACCGTTTATCGCACGGTCATGCAACTTACCACCCAAATGAATTTTACCTCCTTTTCTTCTCACTAATGGAGCTTTCATGTGGTGGTATTTTATTGCTGCTGACATTTTTACTTTTTTTGTTATTAATCAAAATGTAACGATTTTTTTGCAAAAAAATGACATTTTTCACTTTCAGCTGTAAAATTTTGCAAAAAAAACGACATCCATATATAAATTTTTCGCCAAATTTATTGTTCTACATGTCTTTGATCAAAGAAAAATGTTTGGGCAAAAAAAAATGGTTTGGGTAAAAGTTATAGCGTTTACAAACTATGGTACAAAAATGTGAATTTCCGCTTTTTGAAACAGCTCTGATTTTCTGAGCACCTGTCATGATTCCTGAGGTTCTACAATGCCCAAACAGTAGAAAAACCCCACAAATGACCCCATTTCGGAAAGTAGACACCCTAAGGTATTCGCTGATGGGCATAGTGAGTTCATAGAACTTTTTATTTTTTGTCACAAGTTAGCGGAAAATGATGATGATTGTTTTATTTTATTTTTTTCTTACAAAGTCTCATATTCCACTAACTTGCGACAAAAAATAAAAAATTCTAGGAACTCACCATGCTTCTCACAGAATACCTTGGGGTGTCTTCTTTCCAAAATGGGGTCACTTGTGGCGTAGTTATACTGCCCTGGCAATTTAGGGGCCCATATGTGTGAGAAGTACTTTGCAATCAAAATGTGTAAAAAATGACCGGTGAAATCCGAAAGGTGCACTTTGGAATATGTGCCCCTTTGCCCACCTTGGCATAAAAAAAGTGTCACACATCTGGTATCGCCGTACTCAGGAGAAGTTGGGGAATGTGTTTTGGGGTGTCATTTTACATATACCCATGCTGGGTGAGAGAAATATCTTGGCAAAAGACAACTTTTCCCATTTTTTTATACAAAGTTGGCATTTGACCAAGATATTTTTCTCACCCAGCATGGGTATATGTAAAATGACACCCCAAAACACATTCCCCAACTTCTCCTGAGTACGGCGATACCAGATGTGTCACACTTTTTTGCTGCCTAGATGCGCAAAGGGGCACATATTCCAAAGTGCACCTTTCGGGTTTCGCAGGCCATTTTTTACACATTTTGATTGCAAGGTACTTCTCACACATTTGGGCCCCTAAATTGCCAGGGCAGTATAACTACGCCACAAGTGACCCCATTTTGGAAAGAAGACACCCCAAGGTATTCCGTGAGGGGCACTGCGAGTTCCTAGAATTTTTTTTTTTTTGTCACAAGTTAGTGGAAAATGATGATTTTTTATTTTTCTCTTTTTTCCTTACAAAGTCTCATATTCCACTAACTTGCGACAAAAAAAAATAATTCTAGGAACTCGCCATGCCCCTCACGGAATACCTTGGGGTGTCTTCTTTCCAAAATGGGGTCACTTGTGGCGTAGTTATACTGCCCTGGCAATTTAGGGGCCCATATGTGTGAGAAGTACTTTGCAATCAAAATGTGTAAAAAGTGACCGGTGAAATCAGAAAGGTGCACTTTGGAATATGTGCCCCTTTGCCCACCTTGGCATCAAAAAAGTGTCATACATCTGGTATCGCCGTACTCAGGAGAAGTTGGGGAATGTGTTTTGGGGTGTCATTTTACATATACCCATGCTGGGTGAGAGAAATATCTTGGCAAAAGACAACTTTTACCATTTATTTATACAAAGTTTGCATTTGACCAAGATATTTTTCTCACCCAGCATGGGTATATGTAAAATGACACCCCAAAACACATTCCCCAACTTCTCCTGAGTACGGCGATACCAGATGTGTCACACTTTTTTGCTGCCTAGATGCGCAAAGGTGCCCAAATTCCTTTTAGGAGGGCATTTTTAGACATTTGGATCCCAGACTTCTTCTCACGCTTTAGGGCCCCTAAAAAGCCAGGGCAGTATAAATACCCCACATGTGACCCCACTTTGGAAAGAAGACACCCCAAGGTATCCAATGAGGGGCCTGGCAAGTTCATAGAAAAAAAAATTTCCGCATAAGTTTGTTTTCTCTCACAAAGTCTCACTTTCCGCTAACTTAGGACAAAAATTTAAATCTTTCATGGACTCAATATGCCCCTCAGCGAATACCTTGGGGTGTCTTCTTTCCAAAATGTGGTCAGTTGTGGGGTGTTTGTACTGCCCTGGCATTTGAGGGTCTCCGCAATCATTACATGTATGGCCAGCATTAGGAGTTTCTGCTATTCTCCTTATATTGAGCATACAGGTAATGAGATATTTTTTTTCCGTTCAGCCTCTGGGCTGAAAGAAAAAAATGAACGGCACAGATTTCTTCATTCGCATCGATCAATGTGGATGAAAAAATCTCTGACAAAAAAAAAAAAAGGAGGGGAAAGGCGTCTGCCAGGACATAGGAGCTCCGCCCAACATCCATACCCACTTAGCTCGTATGCCCTGGCAAACCAGATTTCTCCATTCACATCAATCGATGTAGATGAATAAATCATTGCCGGGATTTATTTTTATTTTTTTATATATATACAAAGTGTTTGCCAAAGCATAGGAACGCCGCCTCCTCCTCAGCTCGTATGCCTTGGCAAACGTATCTGTTACTGCAGAGGAGAAAATCTCGTCTTGCAGCGCCGCATACACCGACTTGCGTGTAATCTGACAGCAGCGCAATGCTTCTGTCAGAATGCACATCAGTGCTGCAGCTAGTCGATCGGTTGGTCCACCTGGAAGGTAAAAAAAGAAAAAAAAAAAAAGAAAAAACCAGGCCACAACGCAATAATTTTATTAACTTTGGAACAGAACATGTAAACTTTAACTTTTTGAACTAAACATTAACGTGTTTGCTTACTGGTGTTTTTTTTTTTTGTTTGTTTTTTTACCTTTATAGAACAAACCTCTCCTTCCCCATGGGTCAATGTGCAAAGCGCAAATCGCCCAAAGATGTGGCGAAGTGCGTTATGCACTTTGTCCCATGTGAAAGGAGACGTTTGCAGCAGCTGTGAGTGAATGGGCCCTAATAGCCCTGTGTGCCTGTCCTGGTGAGATGATCCATATGCTAGGTGTACCTGTGTGTGGTACTTCCGGAAACACTCCCCTAAGCATAGGGCAGGGTGGTCAGGACAGTCAGGACAGAAATAGCGGGAGTCACGCCTTATTCCACTCCTGCTACAGACACAACATCTTTTTCGGGGTGACGGGTGGGTTGAGGTACCAGCAACGACATTGGGGAAATGTCGCTCGTGTAGGCGGCTAACTACACTGGTGGATGGGGCCACGGAACCTCCTGGGTACAGGAGGTGCTCGATGATCTCTTCCTGAAATTTGAGGAAGGATCCAGTTCTCCCAGCCTTACTGTAGAGAACAAAACTATTATACAGAGCCAATTGAATTAAATATACAGACACCTTCTTACCAGCGTCTGGTTCTGCGGGAAACTAAATACGGAGACAACATCTGGTCATTGAAGTCCACCCCTCCCATGTGAAGGTTATAGTCGTGGACTGAGAGGGGCTTTTCAATGACACGGGTTGCTCGCTCAATTTGTATTGCGTGAATGGAGGAGAGCATGTAAACGTCACGCTTGTCTCTCCATTTCACCGCGAGCAGTTCTTCGTTACACAGTGCGGCCCTCTGCCCCCTTGCAAGACGGGTGCTAACGAGCCGTTGGGGGAAGCCCGCGCGACTAGTTCGCGCGGTACCACAGGCGCCAATCCGTTCTAGAAACAAATGCCTAAAGAGGGCCACACTTGTGTAAAAATTGTCCACATAAAGATGGTACCCCTTGCCGAATAAGGGTGACACCAAGTCCCAGACTATCTTCCCACTGCTCCCCAGGTAGTAAGGGCAACCGACCGGCTCCAGGGTCTGATCTTTTCCCTCATAGACACGAAATTTGTGTGTATAGCCTGTGGCCCTTTCACAGAGCTTATACAATTTGACCCCATACCGGGCGCGCTTGCTTTTGATGTATTGTTTGAAGCCAAGGCGCCCGGTAAAATGTATAAGGGACTCGTCTACGCAGATGTTTTGCTCTGGGGTATACATATCTGCAAATTTCAGGTTGAAATGGTCTATGAGGGGCCGAATTTTGTGGAGCCGGTCAAAAGCAGGGTGGCCTCTGGGACGGGAGGTGCTGTTATCACTAAAGTGCAGGAAACGCAGGATGGTCTCAAATCGTGTCCTGGACATAGCAGCAGAGAACATGGGTATGTGATGAATTGGGTTCGTGGACCAATATGACCGCAATTCATGCTTTTTAGTTAGACCCATGTTGAGGAGGAGGCCCAAAAAAGTTTTAATTTCAGAAACTTGGACTGGTTTCCACCGGAAAGGCTGGGCATAAAAGCTTCCCGGGTTAGCGGTTATAAATTGTGTGGCATACCGGTTTGTCTCTGCCACAACTAAGTCTAAGAGCTCCGCAGTCAAGAACAGCTCAAAAAATCCCAGGGCCGAACCGATCTGAGCTGTCTCAACCCGAACTCCAGACTGGGCGGTGAAAGGGGGAACTACAGGTGCGGCTGAAGTTGAGGACTGCCAATCAGGGTTTGCCAGCACCTCTGGGATTCTAGGGGCTCTACGGGCACGTCTTTGCGGTGGCTGCGACGGGGTCACTACTGCACGTGCCACCGTACCAGCTTCAACTGCCCTTCTGGTGCTCGCTACTTCACCATGTTCTACGGCAGTGCTGGTACTAGGTCCAGGAAGGGCTGGGCTGCTGGTGTATGCCTCACCACGTAATCCGACAGCACCAGCCCCACTCTGCTGCTCTTGAAGCGGATCCTGCGCAACCTGCGGTCTAGCGACACGGGGCCGGGTACGCCTGGTGGTATCAGGGACCTCAGCCTCCTCGTCCGAACTTTGGGTCAGAGAGCCACTGCTTTCTACAGGTTCGTATTCTGACCCGCTAGATTCATCAGATGAGGGTTCCCACTCCTCATCCGACTGGGTCAGAAGCCTGTAGGCCTCTTCAGAAGAATACCCCCTGTTTGACATGTGGGCAACTAAATTTAGGGGTATTCCCTGAGACTACCCAAGAAAAAAAAAGCAAGCCTGTCTTACAAATAGGAGGCTAGCGAAGTACCGGAGGCCGCTGCGGTTGATAAAAAATATCAAAACTGATTTTTTTATCGCCGCAGTGCGTGTAAAGTGAATGTGCAGCGATAAAAAAAAATAATAATTTTGTCACTGCGGTGGGGCGGGCGTGGGCGAACGCACGTGTGGGCGACCGATCAGGCCTGATCGGGCAAGCACTGCGTTTTGGGTGGAGGAAGAACTAAAGTGACACTAATACAATTATAGATCTGACCGTGATCAGTTTTGATCACTTCCAGATACTATAAAAGTACAAATGCTGATTAGCGATACGCTAATCAGCGAATAACGGACTGCGGCGCGGTGGGCTGGGCGCTAACTGATCCCTAAACTACCTAACCAAGGGGCCTAAACTATACCTAAAACCTAACGGTCAATACCAGTGAGAAAAAAAAGTGACAGTTTGCACTGATCACTTTTTTCCTTTCACTAGTGATTGACAGGGGCAAGAAGGGGTGATCAAAGGGTTAATAGGGGTGATCTGGGGGCTAAGTGTGGTGTAGTGGGTACTCACAGTGATGTGTGCTCCTCTGCTCCTCTGCTGGAACCAACCGACCAAAAAAAGGAGCAGAGGAGCACAGCAGCCATATAACCCCATCATATTTACTAATATTTTACTTTTTTTAAAAATCAGCAACCTGCCAGCCAATGATCGTGGCCGGCAGGTTGCTGACGAAATACTTTGCTAAGAAATGCCGGCCCGCGATGCGCATGCGCGGGCCGGCTGTGACGAAATCTCGCGTCTCGCGAGATGACGAGCCGATGCGTCCAGGAGGAACAAAAGAAAACCACCGCCCGGACGCATCGGCGCGTTAGGCGGTCGGGAGGTGGTTAATGGGGGAGAGGGTATAACATGCATGAAAGTCCATGTTACCCCACACTCTAGGATCTTGTACAGTACTTACACGGGAGAGGGTGATCTATGTCTCTCCTCTCTCTGCAGTCTCCCTGCAGCTTATCAGCATGTCCCCCCGGATTCTACCTCTTGTTCCATGCTGACAAAGACTGTAGCCAGCTGAAAGAGGGCAGCTTTAACCTGCTGTATCTCAGGCTGTATAGCAGCTAGATATGAACCAGTTCTCGTTTAAAAGCTGGCAATCTGTGCTTTAACACAAGAACAGGATCACAGTGCTAGCCAGAAATTGAACCTTTAGAACCAGGTTGGGAATATCAGCTTTAATACTAGACCTGGCTCATATCTATCTGTTATACAGCCAGAGATAGATCAGGTCAAAGCAGCACCCCTTCAACCAGCTATGGCTACTAGTCGACCCCCTTGATATTGTGAGGCCCACAATAGCCACTATGGCTGCTCTACATAAATGGTGCAATGTATTATGCAAGTGATCAACTGATCGCATGTTCAGATCCCCTTGTGGGATAAAAATATGTAGTAAATAAACATTTTAATAAAGTGTTATTGAAATAAATGACATTAAAAAAACATATTTTCATCTATAAAATGTTTTCCCATGGAATTAACTGCATAGAAAACTGTGAACGCCATAAAATCAAATAAAAAATATTGGTCCAATTTTTTTATTTATTGCTTTGGCAACTTCTTCTGTATGGTCCAGTAATCAAAACTGGTGTGAAGGAAAACTGGCATAGCAACCAATCATATTTCACCTTTTTTTTATTCAGAGCTCCTTTGGAAAGGTGGAATCAGATTTTTCTATGGGCAACTAAGCTAGTTTTCCTTTACACCAGTTTGATAATTCGGTAAGTCCATCCAATAAATGGGATTATATTACTTTTTCCATGACTGAAAGTCGTGCTTCCTAGCACCTAGCAGTGTGTCCCACACTGTTTACGTATTTTTTTTACCTTCTATTAGAGCCCATCTGCTGTACCTTTTAGGTGGAAGACCGGGTATACGCGGCAGCTGATATACCACTCCATTGTGCACTGTGTTTCATTTATTCTTTTCCATGTCATGAAAACTTCGGATCAGCACGACTACAGCATTATAACATTTTCTAATATTTTATTTTTTTGTACTACTTTTAAAAAATGAAAAAGGTTTTTTTATTTAAAAAAATGCCTTTTGCTGCCATATTATGCCTGCAATTACATGTGTGGGCTTATTTTTTGCAGGGTGCATATGGCTTTTTGATTATTTTGTATTTAATGTTTTGGGGGAAGGCAAGCTTACAAAATCAAGCAATTTTAGTGTTGGAATATTTTTTTCTTTACAGGGTGCAAGATGAATAACGATGAAATTTACGTACATGGCCATACCAATTATGTTTACTTATTTTTTTTTATGATTAATGGGGATACTTCAGTATTGCAGTGTCTACTAATTTTACGGATCTCTTTTTACACCCTGAGTATTACCCCCAGATATTACACTAAGGGTGTAATAGGAGCAGTGACATGGCATGCTGCCATAACAACTGCTCAGCACTCAACAATCGCATTGTGGGGGGTGAACAAAGGTCAAATGGACCTGCCTTCTTCAGCCTATCTGCTCAAATGCCGAATTTGATAATGACTGTGGTATTTGAGGGGTTAAAGAACAGAGTTTGAAGTTACTGCAAGTCACTGAGGGTAGGTATCAGCTGTATAACACAGCCAGCCCCTACCACATATGGAGCAGCCTCAGCTCCTTAGCCTGTTCCATATACCCTTTCACCATTATGATGTACGTCAAATGCTGTTAAGGCCAAACATGGCTTGGTCTTCAAGGAGTTAATCCTGTGTAGTGCCGGAATAAGTAGGTTTCAGCTGTGAAACATTACACTTGTATCTCATATTGCTTTTCTGTAAATGGAAAAATAGCTTTTTCACTATTATTGGTGTTAAGACTGGTCTTACAGAGAATATGTTGGTGTCTCAAGAAGTATTTTTGCCAAAAATTTAAATACACCTTCTTCAGGAGGTATTTGAGGAATCTGAAACATGAACCAAGTCTGTTTTCCATCAAAATATTTACCACAGTGTAAGATTTTGCCAAAGAATGTGCTTCTGGCACTAGCTATTTCAACAATGTACTCTATTATATGACCACAATCCCCAATAAACCAAGTCAAGTATACCCAAAATGCAAGGACATACAACAAAACAGAGATATGAGTGTTATTTGGTACAGTTAATGCACAAAAACAGAGTGCAAATGATATGTATCTCGTGTGTGTAAATGCTTAAACGACTTCTCATTTTATTTAGTTGAGGAAAAAAGGTACCGTATATACAAATAAAAAAACTGGCCCAAGATTTGACTGCCACAGTAAATGAACATAATTAAAGAAAGATTGAGAAGAAAAGCTCATTAAAGCTAAATTCCACTCAAAACACTGATGGTTGTAGAAGGCACTGTATTCTAGCACCCTAGAAGCAATGCTCTTTAATATGCAAGATGGTATATGATGCTGAATGTCACAATATTATTCACAGATCATTGAGAGAAAAAAAAAACTCCCTGTGCCTTCATATAATATTGGAGGCACAAGGAGGTACACTCACTATGTGCCCTGAATATGGCCCAGTTGTTGCAGTTCAACAGCTGTATTAAATACACATGGCACAACTCTATAGAACAGTATATATATTTTTTAAATCAAATCTTTTTTTTGATTTTCAATAAAAAGAATTGCAAACAACCCCAAAAACACAAGCCCTCCCTCTCCCTCCTTCCCTCCCACCCCTCACCCTGAGTCCTAGGTTCGCGGTCGCAAGAAAGTCTACAGGAGAGGTATCGAAGATGGTTTCGTATTTCTCCAAAGTCCACAATCCAAGAAGATCTTCAGAATAGTCCATTGCTTGATTTTCCATCAGGTCTCCAATTTCCCAGTTACATCCTGCAGCCACACCATCTATCACCCAGTCTTACTCACAAATCATCATGCAATTCATACCCGTCACCATTCAGAGCAGCAAGTCTATTGTGTTAAACTACAATATTATAATGTGCTACCCACAGGGACCATATTTTCTCGAATTTCTTATTACTCCCTCGTTTTTGATATACATAACTCTCTAGCCTCACCAGCATATGAATCTTATCTACTAATTTCTTGATAACCGGGGGAGCAGAGGCAATCCAGTGAAACGCAATTAGCTTCCTTGCCTGGTAAAGAATTCTCGTGATCGCTATTCTAAGCTCAAGAGTAGCAGGTATTGTTTTAGTATACCCCAATATACATATTGTAGGAGATAAATCAATAGTTATAACAAAGACAGTACAGATTAGGCTCACAACGTCAGACCAGTATCGTTGCAGCCTTGGGCAGTTCCACATTGAATGAATTAAATCGGCATTGTGTGTTCCGCATCTAGGGCAAGTATCATCCGTCCTGTACCCCATCCTGTGCAATAAGACCGGAGTTCTGTATACTCTATGTAGCAATAGCAGCTGTGCGACTCTATGGGTCTCACTCACCGCTACCACAGGGAAATCCTCCAATACCTCTTCCCATTGTTCCGTTGTTAAGTCAGCGATATCTTGCTGCCATTTGGAATATAGCTGCAGAGGATGGGCCTTGTGCAATGCCTCTATTAAGCTCAAATAGTACGAGGAGATCACACCCCTTGTATCCCCCAGGGAGGCCGTATGAGTGGTAATCAAATGCGTATCAGCAGGTATTATTTTCTCCTTACGGTCCTGCATCTGCACAGCAATCCAAACTCTTGCTGTAGCATATTGAAGGACTTTAGACAGTTATTCTCATACAGCTGACACATTCGATTAAGACTATAGGCGCCCCAAAGTTTCGCGTTAGTTACCATATTTGGCTCTTTATACAGATAGTTAGGCCAGATTGTGGTAAATTGTGTATACCCTTGAATTCCTACAATCTCTTTAGCCTTCTACCATACTGTGTGTATAGTATGCAAAATACCATATTGCCTACCCTTGTCATAAAAAATACCGCCCTCCAGAACCGCCATTATATTCTTGTTATTAATAAGTTGCTGCACAACTCGCCCAGCAGTATTCAACTTATCTATTTCTACCCATCCCCGAAGGTGTTGCAATTGGGCCTCCATATAATACATCCATGGGTCAGGGACACCCAGCCCCCCTTGGGTTTTGGATCTGCACAAAACATTAAGTCTTATCCAAGGTATTTTTTTCTTCCAGATGAGGTCTCGAAATATTGCGTTAATAGTATGAATTATTCGTAAGGGGATCCAGGACGGGGCATTATGTAGCATATACAAGAGCTGTGGCATAAAGATCATCTTCAACAAATTGGTGTGGCCAATAAGCGACAAGGGGAGCTTAATCCACACTTGGACCTTCCGTCTAAACTTATCCAATATCCAATCGTCGATACCTGAACAACTACATACTTAAAGGAGGATACAATCTGCAAGCCCACAGGAAAGCTATGATCTGTCTGTGTAACACTCCCTAAAGGCATTAGTATTGACTTTGCCCAATTAATGGTCAAGCCAGAAAGATGTCCAAAATCATTAATAATCTGCATAGCTGCCGGTAGAGAGGAAGTCCAGTCATCAAGAAACAGCAAATGGTTGTCCGCATAGAGAGCGACCTTTTCCGTTACCCACAAGTGATACCCTTCACTGCCTCTGCCAAAGGTTCCACCGCGATTGCAAACAATAGTGGCGAAAGGGGACACCCTTGCCTAGTCCCCCTGTGCAGTTCAAAGGAGTCAGAAAGACTGCCATTGACCTGTAGTCTAGCTGTAGGGCGTGCATACAATAACCGGATCTAATTAATAAACCCTGACCCGAATACCATGGCCTCTAGCACTATAATAAGGTATTGCCAAAGACGCGACCGCTGCATCCGACGCATGGATTTGGCCCACCTGGATATTCGGGTACAGTCGTCTAATATTCACCGCCGTCGACATGTCAGGTATGAATCCGGCTTGATCAGAGTGGATCACGGACTTGATCACAGAGTTCAAGCAGTTCGCCAACACCTTCGCCAACAGTTTGACATCCACCTGCAACAAAGAAATGGGTCGGTAAGATTCTGCCTCTAGGGCGTCTTTCCCTGGTTTCGGGATAACCACAATAATGGCCTCATTCATAGAAGCTGGAAGGGTATTACTAATTTGAGCCTCCTTAAATACCTCTAACAACTGGGGCAGGAGTACCGAGGCATAAGTTTTGTAAGCTATTATTATTGGTCTCGCAACGCCATTTCCAATTCCATAAGGGAAATGGGGGCATCCAGCTGGGATTGTTGATCTTGTGTAAGAGTAGGGGAGACTTAGCGGGGCAAGAAAGTCCTCCATCTGGGTTTCAGAGGCAGTAATTTCTGAAGAATATAAATTGGAATAAAAGGAATACATGATCTCTACCACCTGCTCCGGGGAGGGACATATCGTCCCATCTGAATTACGCAAAGCTGGTGTAAAACTGGACTGATGCTGGGCCTTAGTTAAAAGAGCCAATAGTCTCCCCGTTTTTTCTCCCTCCTCATAGTACCGTTGTTTTTGAAAAAATCTCCTATTCTGTGCATTCACCAACAATCTATCATTCAGCGCCCTTTGGGCGTCTTTCCATTTATTTTCAGAGTCTATAGATGGATTTAATATAAACTCAGCTTCCGCTTCTGCTACTTCCTCACTTTTTCTCTAGTTTCCTTTTTCCTCCCATTAACCCTCGCTATTAAGGGGCCGCGCAGAAAAGCTTTCAACGCGTCCCAAACTATCATCCGTGAGGCGGTAGGTAGATTAAAAGCGAAAAATTAAGTTAGTTGCTCTTTAACACCCGCTACATCTACATGTATATGCAGGCAATTCGGGTTGAATTTCCAGCACCTATGTCCCTGCGCTAAGGGTGGCTGCAGAGTAACAACTGTCAGTAGCGGAGAATGATCAGACAACCTCCTGGGGAGATATGCAATATCCTGTACAAAGTGTCCAATTACTTAATTTCCTAACACTAAATGAATTCTGGATAATGAGCCATACAAACTAGAGTGGCAGGAATACTGTCATATATCCGGATTTCTCATTCTCCAGAAATCAAAGAGCGCCACCTCCCATATCAAACGTCCAAAGGGAGTAATACCCTCATTGAGCACACTAGAGGATCGGCTGAGCTTGTCTAATTTTTGACAGGGTACAGTATTAAAGTCACTGAAAAGTAAGGTGGGAACCTGTGGCAAATCTGCAATCAAGGAAATCATCTTCCTAACCAGCAACGGTGAATAGGGTGGAGGGATATACAGTAGATCCCCATAAGAACCCATTCAACATTAAATAAAGTGCAGTGCAAGTATATATACCTCCCTTCCTCATCAATTTGTTTGGTGATGCAGGTATTCAGAATATTTTTATGAACAAGAATGCTCACTCCCCTGGCGTATGTCGAGTATGTAGCATGGAAGCTATGCCCAACCCAGGAAGGAGTGAGCAAGTGAATGTCAGAGGGGAGCAAGTGTGTTTCCTGCAAACAATATATTAAGGGCTGGTGTTGTCGTACACTCTCTAAAACCGC
The DNA here is from genome assembly GCF_014858855.1 of Bufo gargarizans. NCBI lineage: Eukaryota > Metazoa > Chordata > Amphibia > Anura > Bufonidae > Bufo > Bufo gargarizans. Next base: position 383,761,540 of record NC_058080.1, on the reverse strand, counting down.
TTTTCTTTTGTTGGCGTCTTTAATCCCTCTCACATTCCAGCTCAAGAGATTTATGGAGCTAGCCATAGTCATCAAATATCAGCAAATTAATAGTTAGAGCGTACCTCTTAAGAACCCAATCTTCCCTGACCGCGACCCTTGGAACTCCCCATACCTCTACCCCATGTAAACAACTGGAACCAAAGGACGGATACCGGCCACACCAACAGGTCCCTGCAAATACTCACATAACCGTGGGATCAATAACAAAAACCTGTCAGCACCACCGAGCCCAGCCCCAAAGTTAGCTACCCTGTGAGGGGAGTGGTAGTCAAATACAAAAGTAATTTCTGAACCATATAATACGGAACAATGAAAATAGAATCCACAATCATTTGGGCCTTTAGAGTTCTTAAACCTACCGCTATCACCCCCTCGGACTATGCAATTTCAACATAATCTCAAACCTAGCTATATTATATAACTTTTATGGATCCCTCATATCTTTTAGTAGGAAGGGAAAACAGTGCAATCAGAATGTAAACTCTAGTATACAGCAGCACAAACACTCAGGAACACATTCTCATGCATGCTTTCAGTATAATATACTCAAGTATTCAGCGGCAATCAGCAGAAGATATAAGTCAGTCTCCGTCCGCTTGTGGATCCGCCGCACGGAGTTGTCGCTCATGTCGATCCAGCCAACGCATCGCTTCTCTTGGGTCTTCAAAAGGTGGTAGTCCCAAATAGAACAGTATTTTAACCATGACTGGGGATCTCAATCTCTGAAGGAGGTCATACCAGGTCAGGCGTCACCAAATTCCCTGTAGTCTACCTTTCTTTGTCACCGTGGGCCTCTGAGGAGCTTCTACCACAGCCTGGATGTCAATCTTCTACAGCAATCAACCTGCAATGAGCCAGTTGCAACATCTTCATGATACAACCAAGAGAACCTCTCAAACCCAATGGTGCTTTTACAGTTCCATACCAAGTCTATACAATTGAGGGGGCCACCTCTTTAATAGGTTCATGATAACGGATCCCTTAACCACACACTCTGACCACTGGGACCCCCACTGATCACAAAACCGAGGTGCTAGACTCACCAAAGTAAACAGAGAAGCAGGTACAGTGTTTGGCTATCTCTGGCAGCCCCATGAAGTTGCATAGAGCAGCAGCATACATACAGTGGATATAAAAAGTCTACACATCCCTGTTAAAATGTCAGGTTTCTGTGCAGTAAAAAAATGAGACAAAGATAAGGGTACTTTCACAATAGCGTTTTTCTTTTCCTGAAATCCATCAAAAGGGCTCAGGTATATCCCCATGCATTCTGAATGGAGAATAATCCGTTCAGAATGCATAAGGATATCTTCAGTTTAGTCATTTTGACTGATCAGGCAAAAGATAAAACCGCAGTATGGTACGGTTTTATCTTCGGCGAAAAAAACTGACGACTTGCCTGAATGCCGGATCCGTCCGGCATTTTTTTCCATAGGAGTGTATTAGTGCCGGAATGCCGGATCCGTCCTTCTGGACTGCGCATGCGCAGACCGAAAAAAAGGTGAAAAAAATAAAAGCTGGTTCCGTTTTGCCGGATGACACCGGAAAGACGGATCCGGCTTTTTCAGGCATCCTGATCAGTCTTACAAATGCCATCAGTTGGCATGCGTTTTGCTGGATCCAACAGGCAGTTCAGGCGACGGAACTGCTTGCCGGATCACTCTGCCGCAAGTGTGAAAGTAGACTAAATCATTTCAGAACTTTTTCCACCTTTAATGTGACCTATAAACTGTACCACTTAATTGAAAACAAACTGAAATCTTTTAGGTGGAAGGAAAAAAATAAAAATAATTTCTTTCCTGAAATTTCTTAGTGAAGACAGTCATCATCAAGTGGAGAAAGTATGGCACAACAGTGACATTACCAAGAACCCTCCAAAATTGATGAAAAGACGAGAAGAAAACTGGTCTGGGAGGCTACCAAGAGGCCTACAGCAACATTTAAAGAGCTGCAGGAATATCTGGCAAGTACTGGCTGTGTGTTACATGTGACAACAATCTCCCGTATTCTTCATATGTCTGGGCAATGGGGTAGAGTGTCAAGACGAAAGACCTTTCTTACAAAGTAAAACATCTAAGCCAGGCTTCATTTTGCAGAAACACATCGGAAGTCTCCCAAAAGCATGTGGGAAAAGTTGTTATGGTCTGATGAAACCAAGGTTGAACTTTTTGGCCATAATTCCAAAAGATATGTTTGGCGCAAAAACAACACTGCACATCACCAAAAGAACACCATATCCACAGTGAAGCATGGTGGTGGCAGCATCATGCTTTGGTGCTGTTTTTTTTTCCAGCTGGAACTGGGGCCTTAGTTAAGCTAGAGGGAATTATGAACAGTTCCAAATACCAGTCAATATTGGCACAAAACCTTCAGGCTTCTGCTAGACCTGAATCCGATTGAACATCTGTGGGGTGATCTGAAGAGGGCTGTGCACAGGAGATGCCCTAGCAATCTGACAGATTTGGAGTGTTTTTGCGAAGAAGTCAAAATGTGCCATGCTGATAGACTAATACCCAAAAATACTGAGTGCTGTAACAAAGTATTAGTTTAAGGGTGTGTACACTTATGCAACCATATTATTTTATTTTTATATTTTTTCTTCCCTCTACCTAAAAGATTTCAGTTTGTTTTTTAATTGAGTTGTACAGCTTAAATTAAAGGTGGAAAAAGTTCTGAAATTATTTATCTTTGTCTTATTTTTTTTACATCACAGAAACCTGACATTTTAACAGGGGTGTGTAGACTTTTTATATCCACTGTACTTGACCATCACTCTGTTTACTCAAGGGTCTCCAGCATCTCATTCTTGCGATGGGAGGAGGTCCCAGTGGTCAGACCCTCACTGGTCAGATACTTTTTCCACTATCCCTTTAAGGACCACCCAATCATTTTACTTGCAATAGATCATAGCAGTTATTTTTAGATGTAGATTACTTGCCTGGTTACAAACTATAACTCTTCCATTCAACTTGTATGTTAGCACTGAGGAGGAGGAGGAGGAATATCTCAGCAAATTTCCCTGTGACCCAGCAGTCCAGTGATCATAGTCGAAGAATCTCTCCTCTTAATATAATGAGAGCAGAGGGGCACTGCAATAACCAGCAGCAACAGAGTAACAGAGCTGTGATATTCAGGGGCAAAGGGTTGTCCCATTTCACCGTTTCCGCTGAAACTCCAGACTAAGCATCAGCCCTAGGTAGCCGGGCTTATGGAAACATCTGAGTGGGCTGGCACTCTGCTGTTTCCATAACTTCTGCTGTAGTAAATGGGAGCGACACAAACAGCATAGCAGAACAAGCTGTGCTGCTTCTCCAACTCCTTTCTTTAAGCCAGAAAACTCTGCAAGACTCCAGCAGGAACCTCATTCACAGTAAATAATCATGTGATGCACAAGGGGCAGGTCATCCCTGCAGCCAATGACTGGCTGCAGTGGCATCAAACTACATTTTGACTGTGGGGGTCCCGAGAACTGTAGAGGTGGCAGGGGAGGGAAGGAGTTGAGACCCAACAGCGGGGAGCACGTAAGTATACTTACCTCCACAGGTCTGGCCACAAGGGTGGGTGTGCCTGCCCAAAAAAAAACTGAAGATGACCAAGCTCTTTAAGTTATGGAAAAATCCTTTAAAGGGGTCATCCGACACTAGCATCCGGTGTCGGGGGGGGGGGGGGGGGCTTCCAATGGCAGGTGGTGACGGAGACGAGCCTCACTAGTGTCACCCACCAGGCTAGGGAGGCTCGTCCCCATCACCGCCTGCCATTGGCTGCCCCCCCCCCCTTGACACCAGATGTTTTCATCCACGCACGGAGAGAAGGAGCAGCAGCAGTGCGGGGACCGGGAGTGGCGAAGGAAGCAGGGAGCCAGGTGAGTAGAATCAGTGTGAGGGGCCCAGCATATGAGGGAGCATTTGTTAGTGTCGGATAGCCCCTTTAAGTCCCTTGAGCTAAGCATCCACATCACTTTCAGTGTTGCAACTTATTAATCTATTTAAAGGATAACTTACTTTAAACTTAAAGAGGTTCTTCTGTCAGCCTGCTCAGCCATGATGACATATTATAGGCAAGATCACATCATTACCATCTATTGTAGAGCAGTGGACTGTGTAGGGAGACCCCACCCCCTCATCAGTTTTGCAAGTGGTGGCAACCTTTCCTGCTCACATACTAGGACAGGTTGCTGGCGGCCATTTAAAATCATTCCCAGAGAACCTTTTTCAATCTTAATGTCTAATTATTCATCATAAAACACTGGTATCACTGCTCACACACTATTATTTAGAGCCAGTACTGAGTACATTATTGCACGGTGCATGCGTAAGTGAGTGTCCTCCTTACAACGCTCTTGTCATTTTTAGGTCCAACATTCAGTGTTGATAAATTCTTTATGTATCTTTATTACAGTCAACCTACAGACATTTTAGCTGCCTTCATGCACCACTAGAGGAAGTTAAGATGCATACTGCACATTGTTTTATTATTGATTTCAATGTAGGTGCTTGCTTATAAAGAATCTACATTAAGCCCTTCAGGACCCTGCCATTTTTCACCTTAAGGACCAGGACATTTTTTGCAAATCTGACATGTGTCACTTTATGTGGTGATAAATTTAAAATGCTTTTTTTTATCCAGGCCATTCTAGAATGTTTTCTCGTCACATATTGTACTTCATGACAGTGGTAAAATTGAGTAAAAAAAATAATGTTTTTTTTTTTTTTTTTATTTGCAAATTTCAAAGTTTCAATTTCTCTACTTTTATAATAGATAGTAATACCTCCAAAAATAGTTATTACAAACCGGATTCCAAAAAAGTTGGGACACTATACAAATCGTGAATAAAAACTGAATGCAATGATGTGGAGGTGCCAACTTCTAATATTTTATTCAGGATAGAACATAAATCACGGAACAAAAGTTTAAACTGAGAAAATGTACCATTTTAAGGGAAAAATATGTTGAATCAGAATTTCATGGTGTCAACAAATCCCCAAAAAGTTGGGACAAGGCCATTTTCACCACTGTGTGGCATCTCCCCTTCTTCTTACAACACTCAACAGACGTCTGGGGACCGAGGAGACCAGTTTCTCAAGTTTAGAAATAGGAATGCTCGCCCATTCTTGTCTAATACAGGCCTCTAACTGTTCAATCGTCTTGGGCCTTCTTTGTTGCACCTTCCTCCTTATGATGCGCCAAATGTTCTCTATAGGTGAAAGATCTGGACTGCAGACTGGCCATTTCAGTACCTTCTCCTACGCAGCCAGGATGTTGTGATTGATGCAGAATGTGGTCTGGCATTATCTTGTTGAAAAATGCAGGGTTTCCCGGAAAGAGATGACATCTGGATGGGAGCATATGTTGTTCTAGAACCTGAATATATTTTTCTGCATTGATGGTGCCTTTCCAGACATGCAAGCTGCCCATGCCACACGCACTCATGCAACCCCATACCATAAAAGATGCAGGCTTCTGAACTGAGCGTTGATAACAACTTGGGTTGTCCTTGTCCTCTTTGGTCCGGATGACATGGCGTCCCAGATTTCCAAAAATAATTTTGAATCGTGACTCGTCTGACCACAGAACAGTCTTCCATTTTGCCACACTCCATTTTAAATGATCCCTGGCCCAGTGAAAACGCCTGAGCTTGTGGATCTTGCTTAGAAATGGCTTCTTTGCAATGTAGAGTTTCAGCTGGCAACGGCGGATGGCACAGTGGATTGTGTTCACTGACAATGGTTTCTGGAAGTATTTCTGAGCCCATTCTGTGATTTCCTTTACAGTAGCATTCCTGTTTGTGGTGCAGTGTCGTTTAAGGGCCCGGAGATCACGGGCATCCAGTATGGTTTTACGGCCTTGACCCTTGCGCACAGAGATTGTTCCAGATTCTCTGAATCTTCGGATGATGTTATGCACAGTTGATGATGATAGATGCAAAGTGTTTGCAATTTTTTGCTGGGTAACACCTTTCTGATATTGCTCCACTATCTTTCTGCGCAACACTGTGGGAATTGGTGATCCTCTACCCATCTTGGCTTCTGAGAGACACTGCCACTCTGAGAAGCTCTTTTTATACCCAATCATGTTGCTAATTGACCTAATTAGTGTTAATTGATCTTCCAGCTCTTCGTTATGCTCAAATTTACTTTTTCCAGCCTCTTATTGCTACTTGTCCCAACTTTTTTGGGATTTGTTGACACCGTGAAAATTTGAATCAACGTATTTTTCCTTTAAAATGATACATTTACTCGGATTAAACGTTTGATCTGTCATCTACGTTCTATTACAAATAAAATATTGACATTTGCCATCTCCACATCATTGCATTCAGTTTTTATTCACAATTTGGTTAGTGTCCCAACTTTTTTGGAATCCGGTTTGTACTTTACATTCCCCATATGTCTGCTTCATGTTTGGATCATTTTGTAAATGCCATTTTATTTTTTGGGAACCTTAGAAGACTTAAAAGCAAATCTTGAACTTTTTCAGAAGATTTCCAAAACCCACTTTTTAAGGACCAGTTCAGGTCTGAAATCACATTGTGTGAGCCTTACATAATAGAAACCACCCAAAATGACCCCATTTTAGAAACTAAACCCCTCAAGGTATTCAAAAATGATTTTACAAACTTTGTTAACCCTTTAGAATTAATGGAAAATAGAGATAACATTTCAAAATTTCACTTTTTGGGCAGATTTTCCATTTTAATCCATTTTTTCCAGTTACAAAGCAAGGGTTAACAGCCAAACAAAACTCAATATTTATGTAGTTTATAGAAACACCCCATATGTGGCTGTAAACTGTTGTATGGGCACACGGTATTGCGCAGAAAGAAAGGAACGCTATATGGTTTTTGGGAGGCAGATTTTGCTAGACAGTTTGTTGACCCCATGTCCCATTTGAAGCCCCCTGATGCACCCCTAGAGTAGAAACTCAAAAAAAGTGACCCATTTTGGAAACTGCGGAATAAGGTGGCAGTTTTGTTGGTACTATTTTAGGGTACATATGATTTTTGGTTGCTCTAAATTACACTTTTTGTGAGGCAAAGTAGCAAAAAAATTGCTGTTTTGGCACTGTTTTTATTTTCTGTTATTTACAACGTTCATCTGACAGGTTAGATCATGTGGTATTTTTATAGAGTAAGTTTTTACGGACGTGACAATACCAAATATGACTATATGTTTTGGTTGTTTGTTTCAGTTTTACATAATAAAGCATTTTTGAAAAAAAAATATTTTTTAGTGTCTCCACATTCTGAAAGCCGTAATTATTTTTTTTTTGGGGGGGACAGTTTTTTTTTGGGGTGGGGACTGTTGCGGAGCTTGAAGGTATACCCTCAATATCTTCACTTAAATCCCCTTGTAGCTGAAGAAACAGGTCAATATTCAAGAGACAATTTCCCCAGTGACTGGACGACACACAGTTTGGGAGTCAACTGACTTTACTAGGCATGCGCACCTGGTTTCAAACCTCCAACAGCCTCATTTACATACAATATATAGATTATGGTACAAGGAAAAGTGGGGTTAGACAATAGCAAGGGCTAATGGGAGGTTGAGGGGGGAGGGGAAGAGGTACAGACAAGAAAGACATTCGATAAGTGGCGATGTTTGCCACAATGCTCCCCCAGAACCAAGCCGGCATACACAGTCTGATCCCAACGGATCGGCTTGGGGATGTCCAGAGGAGCGCTCACAGATCACTTTTCAAGTTCAGTTTGTCTGGATAACCCGTCGGCGTTGCCATTTTGCTTCCCAGGGCGGTAGTGGATGGTAAAGTCAAAAGGCTGCAGCGCCAAACTCCAGCGCAGCAGCCGGGCATTGTCTCCTGACACCCTGTTCAGCCACACCAGCGGGTTGTGATCTGTGAATAAGGAAAAGGGTTGTCCATACAAATAGGGCTGCAGCTTTTTAAGGGCCCACACCACGGCCAGGCACTCTTTTTCTATGGCGGCGTAGCTTACTTCCCGGGGTAGAAGTTTTCTGCTTAAGTAAGGCACTGGATGCTCACCGCCATCTTTTCCGACTTGGCTCAGTACTGCCCCCAATCCAAACATATAAGCGTCTGTGTGGACGAGAAAGCGTTTAGTTGGATCAGGGGCGGCAAGTACAGGTGCATTCACAAGAGCCGTTTTTAGTTGCTGGAATGCCTGCTCACACTCTGGAGTCCAGACTACTATCTTAGGAAGAGTTTTGCGGGTCAAATCGGTGAGGGGTTTGGCCAGGGTACTGTAGTTGGGTACAAATTTCCGGTAGTATCCTGCGGTACCTAGGAATGCCAGTACTTGAGTTTTGGTCCGAGGGGTTGGCCATTTGGCTACAGCCTCTACCTTAGCCGGTTCGGGTTTTTGTTGGCCGCTCCCTACTCGGTGTCCTAGGTATTGTACTTCTGCCATCCCTATATGGCACTTACTGGGTTTCAGAGTTAGTCCTGCCTCCCTAATACGGTCTAGTACGGCTCCTATGTGGGTCAGGTGTTCAGTCCAGGAGTTGCTGAAGATCGCTATATCATCTAGAGAGGCGCAAGCGTACTCCTGGAACCCATCCAATAGCCGATCCACCATCCTCTGAAAAGTAGCCGGAGCGTTTTTCATCCCGAATGGCATGACCTTAAGCTGGTACAGGCCAAACGGGGTGACAAACGCCGACTTAGGGATGGCGTCTTCGGCTAGGGGAATCTGCCAATACCCCTTACAAAGATCTATTGTGGTGAGGTATTGGCCCCTGGCCATTTTGTCTAGGAGCTCGTCTATCCGGGGCATAGGGTAGGCATCGGATACGGTATTATCATTAAGCCTCCGGTAGTCTACGCAGAAGCGGGTAGTCCCATCCCGCTTCGGCACCAGAACTACTGGGGAGGCCCAAGGGCTTTCAGAGTGCTCTATGACTCCTAGTTGTAGCATTTCTTCAATTTCCTTGCGCATATTATCCTTTACGGATTCAGGTATGCGGTAAGGAGGTTGGCGGAGAGGGGTCTGCCCTGGTGTTTGTACTCTGTGGGTGGCTAACGGGGTGTACTCGGGTAGATTAGAAAAAGTGGTTCCTTTTTCCCTTATTAGACTATGAGCCTGCGCCCTTTCCTGGGGACTCAGCCGTTCACCTAACTGAACCTCTTCCAGGTCCTCTTTCTGGCCCTCTTTCTCTAGGAGGTCTGGGAGAGGTAAATTGTCAAAGTCCTCTGCGGCAGAGGCGCAAATAGCGGTCACCTCTTCTATGCGCTCGTAGTAGGGCTTCAGCATGTTCACATGGAGCATGCGTCTGCCCCCTGCTCCAGCGCACGGGCCGATCACATATGTGGTATCGCAGATTTGCTCCACCACCTTGTATGGGCCCTGCCAGGAGGCCTGCAGCTTGTCATTAGGGACTGGCTGTAGGATTAACACCTTCTGCCCGACCTGAAAGCTGCGGTCCCTGGCCCCCTTATCATACCATCTGCGCTGTCGTTGTTGGGTTGCTTGGAGGTTAGTACGTACCGTCTGTGTCAGAGCCTCCAAGCGTTCCCTAAACTCCAGCACGTATGGGACAATAGGGGTACCATTCGTAGTTACCCCTCCCTCCCAGTGTTCTCTGATAAGGTCTAAGGGACCCCTCACTCTCCTCCCGAACAATAATTCAAAAGGGGAGAATCCCGTGGATTCTTGGGGTACTTCCCTATAGGCAAAGAGCAAGTGGGGCAAAAACCGTTCCCAGTCTTTTTGAGTGTCTATGAACGTGCGGATCATCTGTTTAAGTGTTCCGTTAAACCGTTCACAGAGCCCGTTGGACTGGGGGTGGTAGGCGGAGTTTAAGATCGGTTTCACCCCACACACTTTCCAGAGTTGGTGGGTGACCTCTGCAGTGAACTGGGTGCCCCTATCCGATATAATCTCCCGGGGAAATCCCATACGGGAGAATATTCGCATAAGGGCATCGGCTATAGTCTCTGCATGTACATTGGTCAACGCCACTGCCTCTGGGTATCTAGTGGCGTAGTCCACTACGGTCAAGATGTATTTCTTGCCGGAGGGACTGGGTTTCGCTAGGGGTCCTATTATGTCTACAGCTACTCGACTGAAGGGTTCTTCAATTATGGGCAGGGATCTGAGTTTGGCTTTATAGCGATCCCCTCTCTTCCCTACCCTCTGGCAGCTATCGCATGTTCGACAGTATTGTCTAATATCCTTTGAGATACCTGGCCAGAAGAAGTTCTGCGTCAGCCGATCTTTCGTTCGGCTGATTCCTAAATGTCCTGATAATGGTATATCATGCGCGATGCGCAGCAACTCTTGTCTATACTTTCGGGGTACCACTAACTGCTTAGTGGGCACGGGTATGGACCCTGCTACTACCTTCTCTGCATAGCGGTATAGGAGACCTTTGTCCCAAGCATATCTCTCTCCCTCCAACCCTCCTTGGTCCTTGTTTATCCTATCTTTATATACCTGCATGGAGGGATCTAGGGCCACCTCACTGCCAAATTCCAGGGGGGCATCCCAGAGGAGAATAGGAGGGGTGTGTGGCATATTGTTTACCTGAGCCTCAGAGTGATCGGATGGAGCCGTGGTGCGTGGTTGCTGCCGGGTAACAACCGGGTAGGCCTCTTGGATAGTTGGTTGAGGAACAAAAGCAGAGGTGAGCTCCCCCAAGTCGTTGCCCAAAATAACATCAGCGGGCAAATCCTGCATAATTCCCACCTCCACGTTTCCATGCCCTGCCCCCCAATTCAAATGCACCTTGGCAGTGGGAACTTTGTAAATTGCTCCCCCTGCCACCCGTACAGCTACACAGTCTCCAGTGAGGGTGTGCTTAGGCACCAAATGATTTCGGACCAGGGTTAACGTGGCCCCAGAGTCACGTAACCCTTGTATACTCTTCCCCTCCATGTGTACCACCTGGCGGTGCCCCTGGCGGTTGTCTGAGGTGGCTTGTATGGGGTTTACCTCGTGTAGGATCCCCAGAGGCTCTTCTATTGAGGTGACTGTGGATGTTGGTAACACAGATTCTCTTTGGCAGCAGTGTACTGCAGCCCGATTGGGGGGAGGAGGAACCTGGTGGTTCCAGTTGCGGCGAGGTCGGTTACGTGTGCAGTCTCTCTGGATGTGCCCCTGTTGGTTGCAGGTGTGGCAGCGGATCGGTGGTCGGGTATTGTACCTAGGAGGGTACTGGTTGTGGTTCGCAGCTGGTCGTGGGTGAGCCAAGGTAGTCACTGCTGGCAGAGGGGTGGTAGATCCATACGTGGTCCGGTGTGGTGTGCGTTGATCTCGCCTGGTGTCTTTGAACTCGTTGCTAGCTTGGCTGCCTCTGGTAGGGTACGGGGTTTGCGATCTCGTACCCAATTTTGCAGTTCTGTGGTTAGTCCATTAAAAAACTGCTCCATTACTATTAACTGGAACATCTCTTCCATAGTGGTGACCCGTGTCGCTTCCATCCACCCCTTGGCGGCTCGTTGTAGTCGGTGTGCCCATTCAGTGTGTGAGTCTTTTGTTTGTTTCTTGATGTCCCGGAATTTGAGTCGGTATGCCTCAGAGGTAATGGCATACCGTGCTAGGATGGCTTGTTTGACTTTGTGATAATTCCTGATGTCTTCGTCTGGGACGGTTCGGTATGCCTCTGCGGCGTGGCCTGACAATCTACCTGCCAGCAGGGGTACTTTGTCGGCTGGGCTGATGTCGTGTAGCTGGCACAACCTTTCAAAATCCTGTAGGTATTCGTCAATATCACTTTCTCCTTCTGTGTAATTTTTAAAAGCTTGGTAGGGAATCTTAGCTTTTCCCTGGGTAGTGCTGGTGGGCGCTGGGGCTCCTTCCCCAACTCGCTGAATAGCGTTTTGCTTAGCTACAATGTACTCGTGTACATCTGCTATCAGTCTTTCTAGTGTCTCCACGGAGGGGGTGTTTGGGTAAAAAGCTAACCTGCTATTGAGCTCTCTTGTAAATTCTGTTGGCTCTGTCTCCTGTGGAGTTGCCGCAGTGGTCGCTCTGTCCCCCTCCATGAGTTCGGCCACAAGAGTAGCTTTGGGTTTGTTGCTTTTCTTCCCCTTGCTTCCAATAATTCCTTTAACGTAGTTCGTTTCAATGTTGCATAATTCGTCTTCATTCACCGTTCGTTCGAATGACTGCACATATTCTTGAACTCCGGTATATCCGAATGGCTGTTTCAACGAACTGCTGCTTTGCTGTGCGGTTTGAATCCCGCCGCTTGCCACCAATTGTTGCGGAGCTTGAAGGTATACCCTTAATATCTTCACTTAAAGTCAGTTTGGGAGTCAACTGACTTTACTAGGCATGCGCACCTGGTTTCAAACCTCCAACAGCCTCATTTACATACAATATATAGATTATGGTACAAGGAAAAGTGGGGTCAGACAATAGCAAGGGCTAATGGGAGGTTGAGGGGGGAGGGGAAGAGGTACAGACAAGAAAGACATTCGATAAGTGGCGATGTTTGCCACAGGGACTGTCTTGTGTACGAGCTCATTATTTTCAGGATGAGATGACGGTTTGTTTGGTACTATTTTAAGGTGTATATGACTTTTTGATCACTTGCTATTACACTTTTTGTGATGTAAGGTGCCAAAAAATTGCTTTTTTGACAGTTTTTTTTTACGGTGTTCACCTGAGGGGTTAGGTCATGTGATATTTTTATAGAGCAGGTTCTTACGGACGCGGCGATACCTAATATGTCTGCATTTTTTTACTTATGTAAGTTTTACACAATGATATTTTTTTTAACGAAAAAATATTTCAGTAGGTGATTGTCTTAGGTACAGTATCATTTTTGCGTGATGAGATGACGTTTTGATTGTCACTATTATGGGGTGCATATGACTTTTTGATCGCTTGCTATTACGCTTTTTGTGATGTAAGGTGACAAAAAATTGCTTTTTTGACACCATTTTTATTTTTATTTTTTTTACAGTGTTCACCTGAGGGGTTAGGTCATGTGATATTTTTATAGAGCAGGTTCTTATGGACGTGGCGATACCCAATATGTCTACTTTTTTTTATTTATGTAAGTTTTACACAATAATGTCATTTTTTAAGCAAAATTATGTTTTAGTGTCTCCATAGTCTGAGAGCCATAGTTTTTGCAGTTTTTGGGAGATTGTCTTAGGTAGGGTATCATTTTTGCGGGATGAGATAATGGTTTGATTGGCACTATTTTAGGGTGCATATGATTTTTTGATCGCTTGCTATTACACTTTTTGTGATGTAAGGTGACATAAAATTGCTTTTTTTACACCGTTTTTTTTTTTACGGTGTTCACCTGAGGGGTTAGGTCATGTGGCATTTTTATAGAGCGGATTAATTGGGTTTTCTCTACGGGTTAATTGGGTTTTCTGACTTTTGTATATTGATGAACTACTGTATACTCAATCCAGCTCACCTTTTTGTAGCAGGAGGCATGGAGGTGTGGGCCACACATGTAACAGTAAACAACAGAAAACTCTAGTATCCATTAAGATAGAAGCAGACATTTATTGAGGCAGATTAAAAACCATGTCTATACATTAGAATACTGGTTACGCATTTAAACCATAGTTATAAGTGGTATTCCAATATATAGACATGGATTCTAACTTGCCTCAATCATTTTCTGATTTTATCTGAACGGACGCTGGAATTTTCTCTTTTCCATCATTAATACCATGTCCAAATTAGCACTGGAAATTCTGTTTTCATCTACACAAGGAACATGTGAATTTTTTTTTCCATTTACTCACCTACAACTGTTTACACTATATAATAAAGACTGTCAAATTCCTAACTGTGTAAATGATGCAACTACTCCATTTATACATATGATTTGTTTTCAGAAGGAAATTTAGCAATTTGGTTCAGACTAAAGATCATGGAATGATTTCATCAATTTAACAACAGTACATTCAGACTTTTAGTCATGAGAGCACCAAGTTTCTTAAAGATTTGTGAAGGAGAAACTGTTAAGAAAATAAAAGTAAAATTTGAAAGTTTTGCTAACCAAAAGCCATGTAACCTGCAGTAAAGCTGAAGGAGAAATATCATCTGACCTATTGTGTTCATTCTACATGCAAAATCTAACAGGCAACTAGGCAAGTACTTAAATTATGAATATTTTATGAAGCCATTTAGGAAATAATTACTATGCTTGTTTCCAAAATTGCAACTGTTAATCACTAATGTGGAAAAAACGAAGCAGTCAGAAAAAAATGCTATGTCTTAGTGCCCCTTTACACGAGTAGATAATTTTTTTAAAAACTGTAAACTCAAGTGAAAAGTGTGGCAGGTGCAGCACTATGAAGTGCCTTTTGCACTGTGGCATTAGAAGAATTTTTATATCTCTGACTTTTAGTCTAACCAGACCGTCTTCTGTTCTGTAATTCCTCTAGCGTCGTTCTATGGAAACAGTAGGTTTAAAGAGCACACCAAATGCTTTAAATAACTTCTTTATTAACTTCAACTTTTCTTCATATATAACACTGCCGCCTCCGCACTGTTTAATCTTGTCATTCAACATCAAATGGTGGATATATTTCTCGCTTCTGTATCTGTACTGTCACTTTAAGTTATTAAAGCACTTTATGATCTCTCTGAGAGGTATATCTGAGGTCGAACAGTTCGACAGGCTAAACTGGGTTAGCAGTTTGCAGTAACTATTTGCAGGTTGAGTATGATCTGGTATGGTTGTATGCAATTTGAATTGCAATATGGAATTTTAATTTGGATTATGAACTTTGTAGTTTGCAATTGTATGTTTGCAATTGGTTTTGCAATTGATTTGGTGGAACTGCAAGTAAACACATATATAAATGGTTCAGTATACAGTTCTAAACACAGTACTAACAACAGGAACATTATATAACTGTTTTAAATACCTATTTTGGCCTCTCCTGCTTCCATAAAAACACAGCTCTCAGTGGAGTGAATGTCTCTGCAGCTCCTGTCTCTGGTGAATAATGATTATAGCAGCTCCTGCTAGGGGAATTCCCAGACAGGCTGCCTGTGAGGCTGGCTGTGATTGGTGAAAACTCTTGCTGTGTGAGAAGCTGGCTGTGATTGGTCTAGACTTCTGCCCAGCAAAAACAGATTAACACTACAGTATGCTTTCTGTTGTTTCTGCTGTGTCACTAATCTTACCTTACACTACAAAAGGAATCTGAAAGGCATATTATCTTTTTCTGCTTCTGTGAACACAAAATATAACCGTTATATGACATCCAAAACATGATTTCACAGTAAATAACTCTGCTTTTGTCTTCAACACATAAAAATAGGAACTGTATTAAAGGGGTTGTCCAAGTTATATTTATTGATGACCTATCCTCAGGATAGGTCATCAATATCAGATCGGCGGGGGGTCCGACACCCGGCACCCCCTCCGATCAGCTGTTTGAAGAGAAGGCGTGCGCGGTGTCAGCGCTGCCTCCTCTTCACTGTTTACCTTCTAGCCGTTGCATCTGCAGTGGTGAGCAGGTGTCATTACACCCAAGCCGTCCCATTCATTTCAATAGGAAGGCTTGGGTGTAATTACACCTGCTCACCACTGCAGATGCAACGGCTAGAAGGTAAACAGTGAAGAGGAGGCAGCGCTGACACGGCGCACGCCTTCTCTTTAAACAGCTGATCGGAGGGGGTTCCGGGTGTCGGACCCCCGCCGATCTGATATTGATGACCTATCCTGAGGATAGGTCATCAATAAATATAACTTGGACAACCCCTTTAACCCCTTAAGGACCCAGGACGTACCGGTACGCCCTATTTCCCGAGTCCTTAAGGACCGAGGACGTACCGGTACGTCCTGACTTAAAATCTGCATTCCGGCGCCGCGGGGGTTAATCGCAACGGGACGCCGGCTGAAATCATTCAGCCGGCATCCCGTAACAACGCAGGGGGGGGGTCATTTGACCCCCCCGTGTCGGCGATCGCAGCAAACCGCAGGTCAATTCAGACCTGCGGTTTGCTGCGCTTTTTGCAGTTTCTGATCCCCGCGGTCAGTTTTGAATACCTTGAGGGGTGTAGTTTCTTAGATGGGGTCACTTTATGGAGTTTCTACTCTAGGGGTGCATCAGGGGGCTTCAAATGGGACATGGTGTCAAAAAAACTGTCCAGCAAAATCTGGCTTCCAAAAACCATACGGCGCACCTTTCACTCTACGCCCCGCTGTGTGGCCGTACAGTAGTTTACGGACACATATTGGGTGTTTCTGTAAACAGCAGAGTCAGGGCAATAAAGATACAGTCTTGTTTGGCTGTTAACCCTTGCTTTGTTAGTGGAAAAAATGGGTTAAAATGGAAAATTAGGCAAAAAAATGAAATTCTCAAATTTCATCCCCATTTGCCAATAACTCTTGTGCAACACCTAAAGGGTTAACAGAGTTTGTAAAATCAGTTTTGAATACCTTGAGGGGTGTAGTTTATAGAATGGGGTCATTTTTGGGCGGTTTCTATTATGTAAGCCTCGCAAAGTGACTTCAGAGCTGTAGTGGTCCCTAAAAATTGGGTTTTTGTAAATTTCTGAAAAATTTCAAGATTTGCTTCTAAACTTCTAAGCCTTGTAACACCCCCAAAAATATCATTCCCAAAATAATTCAAACATGAAGTAGACATATGGGGAATGTTAAGTCATCACAATTTTTGGGGGTATTACTATGTATTACAGAAGTAGAGAAACTGAAACTTTGAAATTTGCTAATTTTTCCAAATTTTTGGTAAATTAGGTATTTTATTTTTAAAATTAATTTTTTTGACTTTATTTTACCAGTGTCATGAAGTACAATATGTGACGAAAAAACAATCTCAGAATGGCCTGGATAAGTCAAAGTGTTTTAAAGTTATCAGCACTTAAAGTGACACTGGTCAGATTTGCAAAAAATGGCCTGGTCCTTAAGGTGAAAATGAGCCCGGTCCTTAAGGGGTTAAGGCTATTGGCAGGTCTAGCTGTATACACATATAAGGCTATACTTGCAGCCTAGGAAAGGTCTTAGCTGGCCAGCTCCAAAAAGGATCAATTCTCAAGTAGTGTAAAGAATTAAATGATTAAACGGCAAGCTATAACTGTTTTGTTTATCATTCTAAAGGGTTGTCGTTTAAGCGTTAATGACTCAAATAACAACTTGATCGCTCAAATCAATTTTCTACTTGTGTAATGGAGCCTGTAGGCTCTGTTCACACCACATATGGTAACTACGTCAGGTGGTTACATACGGTAAACAATTGAAAAGGGTATCCAGAAAAAATTATACATACATGCAACCATATAGACATATTTTTTTTCTGCACTTTGACATTATAAATGTTGATAAAAACTATAGGGCCCAAGGGTGGAGTGAATTTATTCCTGGGCAAAAAAACAGAGATGGTAAAAATAGCTCTCCATGTATGATGGATATCTCAGTGGCACCCAACAAACACTATTTTAAGTTAATACGGCACGTTGAATGAAGATAGTATCTTTCAGACACCAGTGGTCCTGTATCTTTCGTGACAGATACAGCTATGCGTTGTGGTTCCCATTAGCAGGACAGGGAAAAGGAAAAAGGAGGATCACATAAACCACAAACAGTGCCCTAGCCAGTGGGTTTGCCCATAATTCCTTGCAGTTAGCCTTAGCCAATCAGGAAGGACGGTTTTGACATGTATAATAGGCATTATATAAGATCCCAACCAGGGCAACCATGTGTACTCTAAGCTTGTACAATGATGTGACAGGACAATCAAAAAACAACAAGGAGGATCTCCAAAAATGCAATTCAATTCATGCAATTTTCAATCTCGTCACACAGAGGGCATGAATAATATATATGGCTAGCTCAACTATGTGAGCTAGTACTTCATTTCTAATACACACCAAAACAAAAAGTCCACAAAAAGTGAAACAGCAATTAATGCTTATCATATAAGGAAGGAATGGAGGGATCGCGCATTGGGGGTCATATCCCTACCTACAGTGTCCCTCACTAATGCCTCAAACCAGAGATGCACCCTAAAGGTGAGTGCATTGGTGATTGGTCCCGTACCTATTCCTCACTTTCCTTATTATTACCCTAGATACATCCCAGATACAAAAGAAAGATAAGCAGCACTCCAAGCCCTTTAGTGGGATAAATCCGTATTTAATGTTCAAGTCACCTGGTAGGCATCCAGGGCAATGCAGTGCATATGCAGTGAAGGGTCCTGGCTCGGGATCCCAGTAGAAACAGCAATGTAGAGAAATCCTTAGCACTCGTCCAATTCAGTTAATGGTGTTTTATTATGCTTGATAAAGACCTAAAGGTCGAAATTCTGCCTCACTACTAAATAAAACACCATTGACTGAATTGGATAAGTGCTGCGGATTTCTCTACATTGCTGTACCTAAGTACATCCCCCCTCCCACCAGTTCAACTATTGATGTGTGAAGCATCTTTTTACTTATCTATTGTAAAATTTTAAGTAACCAGGAGCACCTGTTGGTTACTCCAGTAGTATTAAGTGTACTTCTTTTTCTTTAAGCATATTAATTAATGGCGGTTTATCAACAATGATGGACGTATATTTAAAATCACTCCTTTTCTGGATAATTTATGACTGTAACAGAAACATAAAGGAGGATGGATCCATTGTGGATCCATAATCATCCCGGGAACCGGCTTTGCAGATAAATGGCTTTCTGATACTGATAATATGTTGCATCATGTAATCTTAAGTTGAGTATATATCTTATCAACATGAGTCTTCAAATGGTCTGGTAAGGCTACTTTCAGACTAGCGTTTTTGCTGGATCCGGCAGGGTTCTGCAAAAACACTTCTGTTACTGATAATACAACCGTCTGCATCCGTTATGAACGGATATGGTTGTATTATCCTTAACATGGCCGAGACGGATCCGTCATGAACTCCATTGAAAGTCAATGCGGGACGGATCCGTTTTCTATTGTGTCAGATTGTGTCAGAGAAAACAGATCCGTTCCCATTGACTTGCATTGTGGGTCATGATCCGTCTTGCCCGGCATCTCAGGATTGAAAGAAAACCGCAGCATGTTGCGGTTTGCTCTCCGGTATGAGAACGGAACATAATGCATTTCGGAGCATTCTGTTCTGTTCAGTTACGTTTTGTCCCCATTGACAATGAATGGGGACAAAACTGAAGCGTTTTTTTTCTGGTATTGAGACCCTATGATGGATTTTAATACCGGAAAACATTAACACTAGTGTGAAAGTAGAGATAGTTTGGATCAATATAGATACATCTTATCCATTCATAGTGTGACTGTCACGGACGTTACCGAGAGATACGGATGTTCCTGCGACAGGTGGCAGGAAATCTGTGAGATTGGTAACACGTGGTTTGATCTGACATGTTTTCCTTTTGGATCAAATGACGTCTGTGTTGTTTCTGGTGCTTGCCACACCTTATTTCCCCAGGTGTGGCTATTTTGGTCATTTAACCTTCTCTATTTATTGTTGTTTCTCCCACTATGCTATGTGGTTTACAGCTTCTGTTGGACTTGTGGTTAGCTGGTGTTTGGTTCTCAGCTGAGTTCCTGGTGCTACCAAAGCTTCATTGAAGATAAGTGTTTCTCTTTCCCTTTTGTATTTTGTTCAAATATATATGTGTGTGTGTATTGCCTTTCCCTGATGTTTGTCATAAGGCCTGAGGGAGACTTCTGTTTGTCCTTCCCTTTGGAGGAACAGGTAGACTTAGTCCTGACATTAGTTTCAGGATCCTATAGGGTGAGATAGGATTCTATGTATCCAGTGTATGAACTTGCCTATCTTTGGTGCCTGTTCATACTGGTAGTCTGTCAGGACTGGAGTAAGGACTGGCTACATTTATTAAAAAATAATCACATGAAAAAAAAGATAATGCACTAACAAAATAGATGCAAGCATTATATATGGACTAAGCCCTCACTCTGATGTAATAAAATCTGAGACTCTTGGCCAATATACTTTGATCAAACCACATCTGTGTCTACCAACCCCTGCCAAGGTGGTCTCAGGTCAGGGAGGTACGCTAAACCTACCTATGCCAATAGGCATCTGTGTTCAGGAGTGCAGACTCTGCACATAGTGTGCTGCTCCTAGTCACCTCTATGTGCATCCAGCAACAAATGAGAGGAAGAGCAAATTTCAGAAGAGGAGCAAGCACACCTATATGTACCACCTAATCAAGGTGGTCCGTTTGATAGGAAGGGCAAACGTGTACAGGAATGCTACTCCCAAGATAAAATAGGAGTGCATTCATACTTGAAGGTGCCACTCCCTCAAGCATATACTACATAATAAACAAAACTCACAGAAAAGAGAAAAAATAAAGATAAAAACATCCTGCACGATATGATGAACAAATATGCGGATGTTCCTGGCTACATTTATGAAAAAAATCTGAGAAAAAAAAAGATTATAATGCACTAACAAAATAGATGCAAGCATTATATATAGACTAAGCCCTCACTCTGATGTAATAAAATCTGAGACTATTAGCCATTATATTTTGATCAAAACACAACTGTGCCCACCTACCCCCGCCAAGGTGGTCCCAGGTCAGGCAGGTCCTACGCTAAACCTACCTATGCCTTTGGGCATCTATGTTCAGGAGCGCAGACTCTGCACATATAGTGTGCTGCGCCTAGTCACCTCTATGTGCATCCAGCAACAAATGAGAGGAAGAGCAAACACACCTATATGTACCACCTAATCAAGGTCGCCTGTTTGATAGGAAGGGTGAAGGTGCACAGAAATGCTACTCCCAAGAAAAAATAGGAGCGAATATGCGAAAGTCCCTGGCTACATTTCTGTAAAAAAAAAAAAAATCACACATCCATTGCGGATCCGCGAAACTCGGACACCGGCTGTGACGAATATCACACCTCGTGCCCGCTTGACGTTGCTTACGCCTCCGTCGAGCTCACGAGACGCAGTATGGTCACGGGTTACCAAAAATGTGACGTTACGCCCTCCAGAGGAGCAGGTAAGGTCAGCTTGGTACAGTTTACACAGACACCTCCTGTCCATGCAGGCACAGAGAGGCAACAAGCTGAGAGAGCCTTTTCACTGCCGCAGTGAAAACAGCGCTGTCTCAGCCCGGGTATCTGCCACCAGCTTCTCGTTCGATATAAGCCTGGTCCGTTAACGGGATTATATAGGGTGAGAAACCAACTCGCGGTAGCTTATAACTAGGCCAAAACACTGACGTGGGGGTTTGTGATCAAGATACAAGATAGCACAAGATTCAATTATATATTTAATCACCGCAAGGGCACACTAGATATAACACAATATACACAGAGAATATATACAGTGGTCTGAGGTTACATATACAGGTTATATGGGTACAACAGGGTTAAGCAGAGCAAAAGTCAGTTACCGGGTAAGATGAAAGTTCCTTTCGGTTGTGGTGTGTTCTTTGCTGTAGTCACATGAAGAGCAGTGATCTCAGCTAGCTCCTGGGTCCCCCAAAACACATTACACGATGTGACCCTTGCTGGCACAAGCCTTTTAACCTGTAGCCAGCCCCTCACAGCCTTTGGGAGGGGTCCACTCACCCCCTGGTGGACTGGCTGCTAATGACCCATAAAACCCTTTAGGGTTCAAAGCTCCAGTCGAGAAGGTCACAGGGAGATGGTTCTAGTAGCAACGGATCCGCCTGGGTTAAGGCTATAACTAGAGTCCAAACATGGTGCCATTAGTTGGTTTCTGTGGGGAGATATGTATATCTCCCTTCCCTGGCATCCCACTATCAAACCAAGAACATGGGCACATTCCTCGTGGCCACCGGGACACAAATATGTATCCAGTTTGCGCCTGCGATGGCTAGGCGATTCATATTTCCTTATGAAATGTAGGTGCCAAAATGTCTGGGAGGTATCATTGATCTTGGGCAAGAGCTGAGACCCCCTGCTGAGGGGTTTCCTGCAGATTTGGTTGCCTCCAAACTGGCTGGTTGAGGTGTGACATTATCCACCTGGGGCCTCCTTGAAGCCTGGACCCCTGGGGCTTTCTCCCTTGCTAGCTGACAATCAGATAGCTGGGGGTGTGAACATATTTTGCATGTACACTGACTGTGTACAAGCCAAAAGGTGAATCAACTGACAATCAGGGCTGCCAGTAAATAATAATCCATATTCCTCACACCTCCCCCTCCCCCCACATTCCTGTGCTCCCCTGTGCGCCCATCCGCACCCTCTCCTTGCCGGAATAGCCCATCGGCGTTCCCGTGGTCAAGGCCCTTCTTGTGGCGAATGGTCAAGTGATGCTGCTGGAGACCTAGGTACCCAGCCGTCCCAGATACGGTGTTTAACCAGCTGAGGGGGTTGTGGTTGGTCTCCACAGTGAAGCGGCGCCCATATAAATACGGCTGCAATGCAGTGCCCAGACAATGGCTAGGCACTCCTTCTCCATTGTGGAGTACGCCACCTCCCTCGGCAGGAGCTTCCGACTGAGGTACAGAATGGGGTGTTCCTGGCCCGTAGTGTCGACCTGGCTGAGTATGGAACCGAGGCCAAAATCACTGCCGTCAGTCTGTACTATAAATGGCCGCATGAAGTCGGCTGCCTGTAGTACAGGGAAGCTCGAGAGGGCGGCCTTCAGTGCCCGGAAGGCCGTCTCTCAGTCGTTTGTCCAATCGACTGTGGAGCACCGTTTCTTCTTGGTGAAGTCCATCAAGGACTTCGCCAGGCTACTATAGTGGGGGATGAACCTCCTATAGTACCCGACGGTGCCCAGGAAGGACATCACCTGTTTCTTGGTCCTGGGGGTGGGCCAGGATGCAATAGCATCCACTTTTCCGGGCTCTGGCTTAAGGGTCCCCCCTCCTACCTGGTGCCCCAGGTAGTGGACCTCGCTCATGCCGAGCTGGCACTTTTTCGGCTTGATGGTCAAGCCTGCCTGGTGGATCCGCCCCTGCACCTGCATCAGGTGCTGTAGGTGATCCTTCCATGTGGGACTGAAGACGGCAATGTCATCCAGGTACACTACCGCGTACTCTTCAAGTCCCTTAAGCAGCGTGTTGACCATCCACTGAAAAGTGGCAGGGGCATTCTTCATGCCGAACGGCATCACCTTGGATTCGTACAAGCCAAAGGGGGTGATAATGGCAGGGAGTTCCCGCACCTCCTGGGTCAGGGGAATCTGCCAGTACCCCTGGCTCAGATCTATGATGTCAGGTACCGGGCCCTGGCCAACTGATCGAGCAGGTCATCGATGCGTGGCATAGGGTACGCATCGGTGACGAGACAGCATTGAGTCCCCTGTAGTCCACGCAGAACCGGGTCCCTTCTTTGGGACGAGGACCACAGACGAGGCCCAATCGCTGTCGGATGCCTGGATGACCCCCAGCTTCAGCATCTCGTCAATCTCCTGGCGCATGTGCTGCTGAACCTCCAAGGAAACCCGATATGCTGAACGCCGGGTTGGGGGGTGATCCCTAGTGTCCATGTGATGGATGACCAACTCCGTCCTTCCGGGCTTGTTGCTGAACAACTCCCGAAAGGGGTGAAGGGTGACCCATAGCTGGTACCGTTGGTCATTCAAGACCTGTTGGCCCACCTCCACATCCTCGATGGACCCACCCACCTTCACCTGGGCGAGCCTCCCTCTCCTGATGTGCCTTCATCATGTTCACATGGAAGGCCTTCCGTCTTCTCCGGGCATGGTCCAGGGTGACCAGGTACGTCACGGCGTTGAGGCGCTGATGCACGAGGTACAGGCCTTCCCAGGCTGCCTGAAGAATGTCCTGAGGAACGGGGACCAGTACCCATACCTTTTGACCCACCTTATAGGTCCTCTCACAAGCGTTGTGGTCATACCAATTGCTTCTGGTATGGCCCGCTCCATATTATCATGCACCAGCTGCGACAAGGCCTGCATCTTGTTCCGGAAGCGCATGACATACTCGACGACTGACACTCCAGGGGTGGCTACATCTCCCTCCCAGGCCTTTTTCACCAGAGCCAGGGGCCCCCGCACATGTCGCCCGTACAGGAGCTCAGAGGGGGAGAACCCCGTGGAGGTCTATGGGACCACGCGGTAGGCAAACAGCAGATGTGGGAGGTACCGCTCCCAGTCACGCTGGAGTTGACCAACATCTTAAGCATCTGCTTTAAGGTGCCATTAAACCGTTCGCACAAGCCGTTGGTCTGTGGGTGGTATGGGCTGGTCACCAGATGTTGCACCTGTGTTTGCCTACAGAGGGACTCCATCAATTGCGACACGATCTGGTTCCCCCTGGTCGGTGAGCAATTCCTGGGGAAAGCCCACTCTGGAGAAAATCTCCAGCAAGGCGGTGGCCACGTTGTCAGCTCAGATGGGTGACAAGGCTACCGCCTCCGGGTACCGGGTGGCGTAGTCTACTACAGTCAATATGAAGCGTTTCCCGGAGCTGCTGGGAATGGACAGTGGTCCAATCAGATCCACAGCAACCCTCCTGAAAGCCTCTTTAATTATGAGCAGCATTACCAGTGGGGCTTTGGGGCGCCGCCACACCTTTCCTACCCTCTGGCCCTTGTCTTAGCGATCCCTAGGTGTCCAGCCATCGGAATCTCATGCGCAAGCCGCAACAACTCCGTCCTGAACTGATAGGGTACCACTAGCTGTTGGTCCCTAGGCCACTCCTCCGGTGAGCCCTGCTGAACCGTGACCCGGTACAGCCGTCCTTAGCTCCGGACCATCCGCTCAAGGTCTGTGTCCGAGGAGGGCTGTGCCGCTTTCTCCTTGAGAGCGGTCAGGCTGGTGTCAGCCGCTAACGCTGCCTGAAACTCCTGACCGGACGTGGCCATAATAGAAGAGACTGCCACATCCCCTGTCTGGTCCCCAAGACCTGTCTTCTGGCCTCCATCTGACTCGGAAGCCACTTGGTCGGAAGGGGGAAAGCCATCAGACCCCTGAGGGACCCCTAGGGCCCCAGCACTCCCACTGAGTGCTGGGGCCACTGCTACTGCTGGTAGTGTCTGCTTCCCCTCGGCTTCCGACCAAGTAACCAGTCCAGATGGACTAACCTGACCCTCTGACATCCCAGTGGTGGAGGAACCCTGCACTGAGGCTTCACCTGGCAGCCCTACTTCTCCTGGGGCAGCCCTGACCTCATTTGCATCCTCCTTCCCCGCAGCTGTCTGCCCCCTGCTTGTCCCCTCAGTCACCACACCAGAGGACAACAGGTTCCAGCAGACCTTGGCGACGGGCAGCGCCGGTTCTACTCCTCCAATCCCGGAGACAGTAAGGGATCTCCCGGTCAGTAAATCCTGGGGTGCCACCAGTTCAGGCTGTACCAGTGTCATCTCAGCGTCGGTGTCTCTAAGTCCCATGGCCACGGCCTGGCCCACGGTGACCGGTTGAACATTGTCAAGGGTCCTCCCACCACCCCCACCCCCACACAACACAGTGGACGGTTTCCAGGTTGATGACTGGGAAGGGTCCCTCGGGCGCTGTGGACACGTGGCCTTGAAGTGTCCTGGCTGTTTACACAGGTGGCAAAGTCGCTGTTCCCCCACCGACGTGGAAAGTGAAGCCGGGGCCCACTTGGGCCTTGGGGTAGGGGCAGAGTGTGTCTTACCCCCTCTCCAGCCACCAGGTTTCTGGGCCTCCAAAGTCCTGTTGTTGGTGTATTCATCGGCCAGGGGCTGCTGTTGCGGAGGCCCTGTTTGGCTTCAGGTCATGGAGGTACTGCTGGAGATCCTCCGGGCAATTCCACAAGAACTGTTATGTGGCGACGAGCTCCTTCAACAATTACAATGTTGTCTGGATATTAACAAATATATAGGCAATTCTCTATCTACTTTGTTGGAGAGAGATTAACTAGATTGTTCATTCATGCCCTTTATGTGGTCTAAACCATGACTACAAACCCTAACAGGTATCACTAATACCCTGACCAGAGGTCTTTTATTGACCTGGTATGGGGCACACAACCATCCAGCTATTGCACCATTCCCCTCTCCTCAAATACCACCATACTACTTACCGTACCTGTCTGGGAGCTCCCCGCCTCCACAACATGCTAAGGACTTATGGTACCAACTACGCTCATGTCCAATATCAGTTCTGCTCCACGGCGGGTAGATCTCACCATATGCTTTACTATTACAGAAACTAACTGGGCCCCCTTTACATATTCTGCAATATTTCCATTCCCATCAAGTTTGTCAGCAGTTTCTCACCTCTAGTTGTCACGGCCACGGTTATGGTCGTGACTCCTCAACCGCATGCGGTTGCCTGCGGTTTGGTTTTGGTGTTCAATCACAGGTGAGGGCCGCTGGTGTGTGGCCTTACTTGTGGTTGCCGCGGGCAACTAGTTGTATGGTGTTGCTTTCAGCAGAGCAGCCTGAGCAGTGCTGGGCAGCTTGCTGCATGGCATGCGGTTGCGCCTAACAACCTTCATGTTGGGTGTTGTGTTTGTTTGTCTGGTGTGCACTGCGTTTTGTGTTGTGTGTGCACTAGGACTCTTCTCTTCACTGTGGCTGCCCGTGGCAACGTTTGGTTGGATGTGTACATGTGGTGGCAGTGTCCCGGCCTTCGGGCTGACTCCCAGGACATGGTTGCCACCCATGTCGTTGCCTGCGGCAACAGCCACAGTGTGATCTTGGTTTGGACACTTCCCCTTTAAGTTGTGTTTTCCCTTCTTTGGTATTGGAAGGGTTAACTCCCATTCTGTGTGTGTGAGTCACGGGGTGTGTCTGACTGTTGGGTGTGGCCTCTTGGCCCTATAAAGCCTCAGTTGAAGGCAGTAGTCAGAGAGGGTGCTTCAGCCATGCTTGCTGGAGACATCCTCCTGGTTATTTACCAACTGCCAGTGGGGGCCACCCTTCTGGTCATAAAATAATGTTGTTTGGTGTTTAGAAGATGTTTTTGTCTTTATGCTTCTTTATTGCAGCTTATGGATCTGGGTTCCTGTGTGTGGATGTGTGGTTGCTGGGTTCATCACAGGTTGTGTGGACATTAGCTTGCCAGCACAGGGATCCAGTCAGCAAGGCTGTGGCTGGTAGGTGGAACTAGTACAGTTCACCTGCCATATCCGTAAGACTGTTTGTGTTCTGCTTTTCCCTGCAGCTTGGCCAGTGAGACTCCTGTTCCTCCATGTCCAGAAGGAACAGGCCGTCTTACCTTGACTCCTAGTTCAGGGACCGGTCGGAGGGTGAGTTAGGGATCCGAGGTTCCTGAGCATGGGTCCTCCTACCTTAAAGGTCGGCCCATGCAGCTAGGAGTTAGGGTCAGGTTAGGGACGCTTTATGAGGTGACCTGCTCCCTAATCCTGTCGTCCTGGTCGAGCAGCGACCATCTTCTGTCATCGCACGGCTGAGGGTATTCCCCATCCTCAGCCGTGACACTAGTTCAGTCATTCGACAAGTCACAGACTTTGAGAAGGCTCTGTTTTCTACTCAACCGTTACCGAAGGCATTGTCAAAATTATATGAGCTACTATTAATGCTGGCCTGTCTGGTGGTTCCTGTGTTCTTGACGGAGTGGGAAGAGGAATTGCACTTTTCTGACACAGAAGCTCAACAGATCCTATCTAGGTCCTACGGTTTCGCTAGGTGCGTCCGTTTGCAGGAAAACTTGTATAAGACGATATCTAGGTGGTATAGAACATCCGCCTACTTGTATATGAGGGGGGTGGTAGATAGAGAATTTTGCTGGAGATGTAACTCTGCCTCAGGGACAATATCACACAAGACTATAACAGCCGGTTCAGACCTGAGCGTTTAACATTGTGTTAAAGACTCGGAGAAGGAAAGGAGATACTTTATCTGAAAATACCTTGTAGAACCTTGCAATAAACCCATCCGGCCCCGGGCTCTTACCCCCAGGGAAGGATTTAAGTACATCTTGAAGCTCTCCGACAGTGAAGGGAGCCTCGAGGCTAGCAGCTTGCTCTGCCATCAATCGGCAGCAAATGACAGGGGCAAATCCCTCGGCTCAGGCGAGGTCAGCAAAGCATACAGAGCAGAGTAAAATGAATAGAAGGTAGATGCAATATCTGAAGTGGTATGCACTGGTGGACCATTTGGGTTTTAATGACCAGGATATGGGAGGAGGCTAACTGACTCCTAAGGGCCCTGGCCAGCAAACGCCCACTTTTATTGCCATATTCATAAAATTTTCTACGGCGATTCTGAATCATTCTTTGATATGAATGCTCTAGAAAACGCTTGGCTTCTAAGCGAGCATCTTGAAGGTCTCGTAAAATAGATTGAGTGAGTACACGCTTGTGGGCCAGTTCCAGGGAGGCGACCTTCTGTAGGGCGATAGAAAAGGTAAGGGCCCTCTACCTCTTGATATCGGTCCCATGTTTGACAAGAATACCTTGTAGAACACATTTAAAAGCCTCCCATTGCATAGGCAAGGGGGTGGCGTCTGCTGAATGGTCAGCCAGAAAATGAGTGATGGTTTGAGACACATCAGCGGCACACACTGGATCAAGAAGGAGAGCTTCCACGTCCATTCGGGTTTATATAGAAAGGGAAGTTGTAGAGAATAGATTGGGGTGTGGTTGGACCACAGCATGGAGCCTATATGTATAGATTCCAATCAGGTAAGGGCTTGATGTTGGAGCAGAATGTAGTCGATACGACTAGAGGAAGAATGCAGTGAAGAGTAGAAGGTATAGTCTCTGTCCGCAGGATTCTGTAAATGTCAGGGGTCACTAAGCTGCAATAGCAAAAAAGCCCTCCTAACTTTCTTGATCGCCTGGTAAGAGATGGTAGCACGTCCTGAGGAATTATCAAGAGTAGTGTCAAGGGTGAGATTTAAGTCTCCACAGAAAACAATTGTGCCTCTCAGCTTAGAGAGGACCTTGTCGACCAGGTCTACTCAGTGGCGTGCCTATGGTGTTTGGCACCCAGGGCGGGTCCTTTCTCTGGCATCTCCCCCCAATACTTAAAAAATATTGTACCCCCTCACAGTAGTATTGCCCTGATTGGACAACCTTCACAGTAGTTTTGTACAGATGTGTGCCCTCTCACAGTAGTTTTGCCCACATTGTGCCCTCTCACAATAGTTATGCCCTCTTTGTGCCCTCTTATCATTAATAATCCCCATTGTGCCCCCTTCACAGTAATAATTCCCATTGTGCCCCCTTCACAGTAATAATTCCCATTGTGCCCCCTTTACAGTAATAATGCCCACTGTACCCCCTTCACAGTAACAATGCCCTCTGTGCCCCCTTCATTGTAGTAATGCCCACTGTGCCCGATTCATAGTAATAATGCCCTCTGGGCCCCCTTCATTGTAGTAATGCCCTCTGGCTCTGTGCCCCCTCCATAGTAGAAATGCCCATGGTGCACCCTTCACATTAGTAACGCCTTCTGTGCCCCCTCCATAGTAGAAATCCCCATTGTTCCCCCTTCACAGTAATAATGCCCACTGTGCCCCCTTCACAGTAATAATGCCCTCTGTGCCCCCTTCATTGTAGTAATGCCCTCTGGCTCTGTGCCCCCTCCATAGTAGAAATGCCCATGGTGCACCCTTCACATTAGTAACGCCTTCTGTGCCCCCTCCATAGTAGAAATCCCCATTGTTCCCCCTTCACAGTAATAATGCCCACTGTGCCCCCTTCACAGTAATAATGCCCTCTGTGACCCCTTCATTGTAGTAATGCCCTCTGGCTCTGTGCCCCCTCCATAGTAGAAATGCCCATTGTGCACCCTTCACATTAGTAATGTCCTCTGTGCCCCTCCATAGTAGTAATGCTCTCTGTGCCCCCTCCATAGTAATAAAGTCCTCTGTGCCCCCTCCATAGTAATAAAGCCCTCTGTATATAAAAAAAACCACTGTAACTACTCACCTTGTCCCGTTCCTGAAGCTCACAGTTCTCTCTTCCCTGCAGGCACAGATCGCTCTGCAGCACCGTGTGGGCGGAGCTTATGCAGATTTCCGGACTGCAGGCTCCGCCACACAGGCCAGCAGTGCGATCTGTGCCTGCAGGCTGAATGGCAGAGCGGGGAGAAATCTTCCTGTTTCACCATTCTGTGCGCTGCCGGCCTGAAGGAGGAGAGGAGCGCTCATTGCTTCTGGCACCCCCCAGAGAGCCGGCACCCGGGGTGGACCGCCCCCCATGCCCCCCCCCCTTCCCCTTAGTACCTTAGTACGCCACTGGGTCTACTAAGAAGGTGACCTGATTTTGATTAGGTGCATATACATTCAAGAATGTGAACTCTCGGCCACCAATACACATGGATAGGATCAGATACCTGGCAATCCAGCAACTGAGTCAAGGATTTGTGAATTGCTATGGCAACTTCCTTAGGGCCCTTGCACATGACCGTGAGCAGGCCCAATGTCCCAGAGCGGTATTGATCGTCACGAAGAGGAGATACAACTGGCACCCCCAAAGACAAATCGTATTACTTTAAAACAAAATGGAAAAGCGTCACCTGCTACATGGAAAAAAATACCTGCTAAGAACTAGAGAAGGGGAAAAATTGTAATAAGAGAGAAAAAGGCAATTCAGGCACTAACATCAGAGCGTCCTCAGGTCAGGGTCGATGACTTGGAATTCCGCAGTGGACCAATGGATCAGCGTCTGCGTCCTCTGAGGGAATTGGAGGGTATTCCATGGGTGCCTCTTGTAGAAGCTTGAGAGAGTGGAAGTCTCTGTGGCGGAGTAGGGATAGGTGGAGTAATGGTGGGCTACGGACCTATGTCCATTGGTGGTAGGTTGAGGCTGTGAAGGAAACCTGGATGGTCTACGCTGCAGCATAGAGAGGCTGTATGACTTATGTGGCCAGCTATCAAAGCAAAAGGGAAACCCCAATGGTAAGGTATTCCTCTGTCTCGTAGTAGGGTAAGGGGAAGTTTCAATGCATCTCGTTGAGCAAGCGTGTAACGGGAAAGGTCTTGGAGGATCACAATGGGGATCCCTTCAAACCACAGAGACTGGTGCTGGCGGGCCTTGAAGAGAATTTGTTCTTTTACGGCATAAAAGTGAATCCTACAGATAAGATCTCTAGGTCTTGAGCCCTCAGGTGCCGGCAGGCGTAGCACACGGTGTGCCCTGTCAATTTCAATGAGGATGGTGCTGGGGCACTCCAGAATATTATTAAATATCAATAGTAGGGCGGGAAGAAGGTCAGCAGCAGAAACAGATTCTGGGAGGCCTCTGATACGAAGATTGTTGCGGCGTCCACGGTTCTCCAGATCATCCAAGTGTTGTTGAACAGCATGAATTTGCGCCTCTTGGACAACTTGAAGGGCTTTCACATCAGCTAGCACCACCGTATGGTCTTGAGCAATGGAGTCCACACAGTTGGTAAGAGTAGATAAATCTGTTCGGAACTGGGCGAATTCATGCTTGCATTCTTGTAAGATATTAGTCTCAAAGCTAGAAAAGTCCTCTTTAGAGGGTAAGAAGCAGATAAGAGCACGTAAATCAGCTATGGTGGGCAATCTAGAGTCCTCATCAGATGCTGTTGTAAATGGCCGGGCCTTCCCAGCCATTTGGCTTATAGGGATCTGAGAAGAAGAGGTGGTAATGAGGGACCCCTGGTCCTTGGGGCCTGGCAAATTGGTGTCAGGAGAGTGTTCTGGTGCCATGGAACGGGAGCTGTCACACAATGACCCGGTCGACCAATGGGGAGACACTGCTAGAGAGGAGCTGGGTGAGTCTGGCGGAGAGAGGGGGCCCCTGGAACGTCGCCCGCGAGCGTCCAAGGACAAAGACAGGTCCTATTGATGTCGCCAATTTCAGGGATCTAGGGCCCGAGTGCTGTGATTAGAGGGAGACCCAGGGCTGAAGTTCAGGGGTAAATTGACAAGCTGAGTAGATTCTGTGGCCAAAAATATTGTGCATTGGGACTCAGCGCAGAGCCTGGGGGGTGAGCGGGGGCAAGGGAGGACAGTGGGAGCATGCAGGCCGGGTCCGGTGGCGTCCCTGCTTCAGAGTCAACTTGCCTGGAGAAATAGGCACTCAAGTCACCCTGGAAAGCGGTAAGGGGAGTGTCACCGCCACTTCTGTGAGAAGGTCTGACAGACTTCCTTCTCTACCTCTTGCATGATGTTCTTTGTTTTGGTTTCACTTTCTCATCTCATTTCCTTCTCCTAGGTGTCACCTATTTAGACTAATCCTCTTTCCTTTATATTCCCTCCCATACTGCCTCACTTTGCGGTTTATACTACTTCCTGGATAGAAGTGTTCACTGCTGGAGGCTTCTGCTGCTGCTTGTTCAGATAAGTCCTTTCATGTATTGTGTTTCCTTGCTGGCTTGATTCTAGGTGACCCTGACTCCCTCCGTATGAAGTTCAGGGAGTCGGTGGTCGTGTCCCCTCACTATTATAGGATTTTCAGGTGTCACACAGTCTTAGGTACGGGGGCATACAATCGTCTACCTTTGAGACCCTTGTATGTGCTTAGCAGTCAGGATGAGCTCTTACGGTTTTATAGGGGTCACCTATATGCTCCTTAGTTTGGGATCAAGCCAGTCGGACGTTTATTCATAACTTCCAGCTATCTGCAACATCATCCGTGACAGGGAGCAGATGGACGACCCTTTTTTGTCGTTTTCCCCATCATTAGGAGCAGGTGAGAGCTTGTTTAAGTCAGAGGTGCAACGGAGCTCACATCGAGCGCGATCTCACTCTCAAAATGAGTCCGTTTTAACAGCTTTTGTAAAAAGCCATTGCTTCTTCAAGTTTTAGGACAACATATATTTTCTTTAAAATAACACGAAACCTGTTGCTACTCCCCAGAATAAATTTTTGGACCGCCTTTTAAAAAACAAACTATTGCTTCTGCCGGTACCATAGTGTGTGACTAAACACTGACAGATATCTATACCCCAAAAAGGGATAACTTTTGGACCACTTGTTCAAAATAAACCATTGCTTATTCTGAAACTGCAGTGTGTATATAAACACTGTCAGTAATCTGCCCCCCCAAAAGGGATAATTTTTAAAAACAAGCCATTGCTTCTTCTGATACCACTAGGTGTGTTTAAACTGCCCCCCAAAAAGGGAACATTTTTGGACCGCTTGTTAAAAAGCCATTATTGCCGCTTTTTAAGTATAAACACTGGCAGGCATCTGCCAGCAAAATGGGATAATTGGACTTTTAGTTTTTTAAGTATAACAAATCCGACAGTACAGTCTGTCATCAAACAGATTGTTTGTTACCACCAGCTACCATCCGTTTACCCACAACCCATTAAATACCTTGAAAAGGGTTGGAGACCGAAGACTTTTTAGGACAACTGGGGTACTTTCATTTCTGTACAATTTTATTCAGACCAGATTAAATCTGATGGCAAAATTGATTGAATCGGAACTTAAACAAATTTAAGTAAATTCCCTCATCTTTAATTCTGGTAACTTGATTAGGGAATCCAAAATTAATACAAAGAATGTCTCTCACTCTGGAGGACTTGTCCTGTCATGCATTATACAGACAGCCCACTGACAACCCACTGATTCAAACTGCCATGTGTAATGGTTAATCTCCTCTGTGGTGGCACTGTAGCAAAACTGGACATTTGCTGTCTAGATTACCAATGATCCCTAGTGGTCCAAGCAAGGATAAAGTTTATAATCAGCTTATTGTCAAGGGGCCCTTCTAAAAAGTGGGGATTTTACAAGGCAGAATCAACCTATAGGTTTGAGTCAACCTATAAGAACAATCAAACACACCTAAATGAGTGATCAAGGAAAGTTTCTGTACAGTCCTGCGAGAGTTCTTAAGCATGAAAGTCTGTCAATAATATGTTCATTTTACAGTGCATGATTTCTACTGTGAACAATTCATTGTGTCAGCTGTACAAGGGGTTACTTCATCATTTGCTGTGCCCATGTAAAAACTAAAATGTGGGTGACTGCAGTCTTAGTCATCTTAACTCACCTTTGTTTAAGATGTCACTCATATCAGTCAGAGAAAAATATATTATGGAACTGATACCCCTTCAGGCTGGTTTCAGCAGGTGGCTTACTAGTGTTGAAAGGTGCACCAAAATATTTATGGGAAAAAGGATTTGCCTGAAAGTTATTGCTCAATATTATCTACATATGTTTAATGTAAAAGGCTTTCAAACTGTTTTTTGTAACTGTGTCAGTTTTTACATCTCTGGTTTAAAAGAATGTTCTCCTTTATCAACATTAGCTATATAAATGTCAAATCTGCAAGTCTTTCTCTTCATATCCCAACTGCCATACACGGTCACATGTCCCTTATCAGCCAATAGAAGCTCGCAGGCCCTTAGTCTGCACATACACACAGTTTTACTCCAAGTTCCATAACAACCCAGCCATTTTTCTTCACTGCTGTAGGTCAGCTTTAGGCTAGGGCTACACAACGACATGTGTCGCACGACACATAGGGCACAACTACACTGCTACATGTGTCATGCGACATTGATGTCGCACTAATATCATGCAACATTTTTTATAATGATAGTCTATGGTGTTGCACTGCGCAGCATGTCACATGTCACATAAAAAAATTTGAGACAAAATGTTGCGCGACGCATGTTGTTGTGTAGCCCTAGCATTAAAGGGGCGGGCCGCTGTGGAGGTCACTGTTAAAGGGGCAGACACTGTGGAGGTCACTGTCAAGGGGGCAGGGGCCACTATTAAAGGGGCAACTGCTGTGGAGGTCACTGTTAAGGCCGCAGGGTACTGTGAGGTCACTGTTAAGGCAGCGGGGTACTGTGGAGGTCACTGTTAAGGGGGCGGACCCCTGAGGAGGTCACTATCAAGGGAGTGGGGTGATGTGAAACTCACTGTTAATGGGGCGGGCTGCTGTGGAGGTCCCATTTTAAAGTGGCGGGGCACTGTGGGGGGGTCAGTGTTAAGGGGTGGGGGACTGTGGAGTTCACTGTTAAAGGGGTGAGGTGCTGTAGAGGTCACTGTTATGGGGGATACTGTCGATATCTTTTAACGATACACAGAAACATTAAATGAAATAGATTAAATTTACCACTGCAAAGCCGTTTCCTTCTGCTAGTAAAATATAAAACAAAGAACACTTACAATGTATTATTACAACTGACTATAATGGAAAAATACAAGGTAAAATAGCCCAGAGGTATTAAACAATGTGATGATTCATTATTTTAGATTAATATAATTAAATTGTTGAGTTGTACCTCTAGTAGGCAATGGAAAAGTGAACTTGCAAGGTATTGTACTCCTATTCCATAGCTACTGTTGTGTAACATAGGCATGCTACAAAACATTGTTTTGTAACTTTTTGATGTAAAGAGATGTGTTTTTCCACATTTCCCACTGGCTCAAAATTTGGCAGAAAGCCTGACCGGAAGTGAGTTTATAGTCAGTATACAAAGACATAAAGAAGTCTGAGGAGTATTTAGGACATGGGGATGAGAAAAAAAATAAAAGTGACTAAAATAAACTATGCAAGCATTATCCAGACTCTGCACAGGAACAACTGAAAAAAAATGATGAAACTATGAATAAAAGCAACACACCGGATGTGCTTTAAGCAGCTCTCCTTGCATAATAGTCACAGAACAGAAGTCTCACAGACAAAAAGTTAAAATTTTTAATTTTTTTAATTAAAATTTTTCTTTAACCCCTTAAGGACTCGGCCTTATTTCACCTTACGGACTTGGCCATTTTTTGCAAATCTGACCAGTGTCAATTTAAATGGTCATAACTTTAAAACGCTTTGACTTATCCAAGCCATTCTGAGACAGTTTTTTCATCACATATTGTACTTCATGACACTGGTAAAATGAAGTTAAAAAAAATTCATTTTTATTTATAAAAAAATACCAAATTTACCAAAAATTTGTAAAAATCTTCAAATTTTCAACTTTTAATTTCTTCTATAATACATAGTAATACCTCCAAAAATAGTTAGTACTTTACATTCCCCATATGTCTACTTCATGTTTGGATCATTTTGGGAATGATATTTTATTTTTTGGGGATGTTACAAGGCTTAGAAGTTTAGAAGCAAATCTTGAAATTTTTCTGAAATTTTCAAAAACCCAATTTTTAGGGACCAGTTCAGGTCTCAAGTCAGTTTGCAAGGTTTACCTCATAGAAACCACCCAAAAATGACCCCATTCTATAAACTACACCCCTCGAGGTATTCAAAACTGATTTTACAAAGTTTGTTAACCCTTTAGGTGTTCCACAAGAATTAATGGAAAATAGAGATACAATGATTTGAGCAGGCACCGTGTTCCGATCACTGCCCGCCGGGCGGCAGTGATCGGAACTATAGATGACATACCGGTACGTGATGGGTCCTTAAGGACTCGGGAACAGTAGCGTAGCTATAGGGGTCGCAACTGCGACCGGGCCCCTAAGTACTATATGAATGATGATCAGTGGTGCCGTGAGGCAGTGTGTCTGAATTCAGAAGGGCCCACGCCGGCCATAATGGGGCAGCAAAAAATGAAAATGAAATACTCTGTGAAATGTATAGAGGGAGAGGGCGGGTGCAAAATGAAATATAGTAAGTCTCACTGTATTTCATTTTGCCCCCACTCCCTCTATATATAAAAAAAAAATTGCCTACAGAGTATTTCATTTTCATTTTGCCCTCTCATTATTTGCTGCCCCTGGCTGCCCTCATATGGCCGGCGTGGGCCCCCCATTTCTGAATTCAGACACACTGCCACACGGCACCACTGATCATCATTCATCTCCCCCCCATTCCTCATATGAAGCCAGTGTGTGCCATACATTAAAAATATTATAAATAAATAAAAAATACTTTTTTTTATGTATGGCTTTATACGGAGGGAAGGGTTGGGGGGGGGGGGCCCATAGAACTCTAGTTACGCCCCTGCTCGGGAACCTAGCCATACCGTTACGTCATGGGTCCCCAAGGGGTTAAAATGGCCACTAACTTTTCAAATAACTTTTGATATGTCATAGAGATATCAAAAGTTTAGATCTGAGCCCTGAGACCCAGAACAAGCTGGCCGTGCATCTTATAAAGCGAATACTTCGCTGGCCGCTATGCTGCACAGTGCGGCCAGCGAAGTATCAGTGTGGAGGGAGGAGGCGGGGACACCCATGGTGGGGCCTGGTGCAGTGACTCTACTCTAATACACCAGGCCCCGCAACTGTTAAATACATTCAATCTGATCTTTGTTTAATTGTATATGCTCTAACGGTACTTACTGTAGTACCGTAAGTATAGCATTAAGACGGCGCAGACCGGCATCTCCTTCAATCATGCGCCGCCTGCCGCAGCTCCCTCCTCATGCGCCGCCTGCCGCAGCTCCCTCCTCATGCGCCGCCTGCCCCAGCTCCGTCTGTCATGCGCCGCCTGCCTGTTCATTCATAAAGTGAGATAAGCAGGAAGGCGGCACATAAGGAGGGAGCTGGGGCAGGCGGTGCATGACCGACGGAGCTGGGGCAGGCGGCGCATGACCGACGGAGCTGGGGCAGGCAGCGCATGAGAAGGGAGCTGCGGCGGGCGGCGCATGGCCGAAGGAGGTGCCGGTCTGCGCCGTCTTAATGCTATACCTACGATACTACAGTAAGTACCGTCAGAGCATATACAATTAAATAAAGATCAGATTGAATGTATTTAACAGTTGCAGGGACCGGTGTATTAGAGTAGAGTCACTGCACCGGGCCCCGCCATGAGTGTCCCCGCCTCCTCCCTCCACACTGATACTTCACTGGCCGCACTGTGCAGCATAGCGGCCAGCAAAGTATTCGCTTTATAAGATGCACGGCCATTTCCCCCCCACTTTTGGGGGGGAAAAGTGCGTCTTATAAAGCGAAAAATACGGTAAATGGGTCCGCAATCCGGGAGATGCGGTGTGCAACGGAAGCACGGATGGGAAGCCCACGGAAGCACTACGGAGTGCTTCCATTGTGTTTCTGTCCGTACCTCCGCACAGCAAAAAAACATGTTGCTCTGAAGAGGGAAGGGTGCCTGGTTCATAGAAAAAGGTCAGAAATTGATGGAAACACCAATGAAATGGTTTGGGAACAGCATGGGGAGGATGTCTGGATGCATCTTGGACTCCCAGGTCACCGCTGGGAACGATGTTGTCTGAGTAGCATGCCACTTTTTCAGACAATAATACGCACAAAACTGAAGAAAAAAAATCAATTTTAGAGGAAAAATTGTTAGGAAACATTCTTTCCTGTATATTTATTTGTATATAAAGTGCAAGTGCTGCCAAAAATTATAAGGAAGAGGTGTAGCTGGCCAGCTAAGACCTCTTCTAGGTTGCAAATATAGCTTATAGATTTATATAGCTAGACCTGCCAATAACGATAATACAGTTCCTATGTTTGCGTGTTAAAGACAAAAGCAGAGTTATTTACAGTGACTTCATGTTTGGATGTCATGAAATACTTATATTTTGTGTTCACAGAAGCAGAAAAGATAGTATGCCTTTAGGATTCATTATATAATGTAAGGTAAGCTCAATGACACAGCAGAAACAACAGAAAGCATAGAGTTTGTAACGGATGTCCTGGCACCCCGACTGGGTACCTCCGTCGAATGATGCTCCTAGTGCTTCCCGAGGACACCAAGCACTCCACTTGACACCGTAAGCACTGCAGACCCCAAGAACCGCCAAAGCGTGGTTGAGGTCTCACTGTCTCCTACTCACCCTGGACCTACGACATGGCTCCAGGCTCCAGTGGGTGAACTTCTCCTACATCCAGAGAGCAGGAACAGCTCTTACAAGAGCTAGTAGTAATAGCCAGGGGAGTATACACGTATAGCAATCCCCACACACATGAGACGAGGCTCTATGTTGAATGTAAAATAGGAACTCTTTATTGAGGGCTACCCACCCGTATTTATGCAGGTCCCCATCTGGTGGACACACCTCTAGGGGACCAGAAGGAAGACTGTGACACAGGACAGATATGCAGCAATTTAGGATACACAGACACAATACATCCCACAATGCATCATGGTTTCCTCCTCTCTGCCCTGGAGACACCCGAGGAGCAATTCAATTATCTCTCAGGACAAAGGGAAATCGCCAATACACATGTGGAGACAACAGGACAGAAATCACCATTTAAACATACAATGTCACAACCCTTACAGTAAACACAGACATTTAACATATCCCCAGATAGCTGTCACGAGGGTGTCAAGAGCCACGTCTGACTCCGTTATACCCGGGGTCAGGCAGTCGCAGCGGGTGGCTGTGCGCTCTATGTCTAAAGATCACGTTGTTTCTTAATGATAGTTTTCTGTGTTTGCCTTGCAGGATTTCAGTTTGGGGGGGTTTAGTTTTTTTTGGGGGGTGTGGTCCTAAACTTTTGATCAGCTGAAAAACAGCCTGTTTCAGTTTATTCGTTGTTTTTATTAAATTGAATGCTCAAAAAATGTTTTGTCTCCTATTTCTTCTTGTTGCATGTTGAAGCTCTACTTGGAACCTTGTTAAGATCCAGCCATACTAAATATGATTTTTTGCTAATTTTAAAGTGGTCTTAAACTTTTGATTAGGACTGTATATGTTCCGATAGTTAATATAGTGATTAGAATTGTATACTGAACAGTTATATGTGTATTTTACAGTTCCACCAAACAAACAACAAACAACTTGCAAATGAACTGCTCATACCAAACAAATTGCAATCTGCAAACTGCTCAAAGCAATTGCAACCATACAAATTGAAAATTGCAGACAAACTGCGAACTGCTCATACCAGACCATAAGCATTTGTATAGAACAAACTGCAAAGTTGAACAAGTAGAACTATTAGTTAGACCTCAGATACACCTCACTTAAAGTGAGAGTACAGATACTGAAGAGAGAAATATATCCACAATTTTATGTTGAATGACAAGATTGAACAGTTGAACCACCATTTTATGCATGCCACCATTTTGTGATACTTTATTCAACACGTGTTTTGTACATGGACTATCTGCTACGGAGGCGGCAGTGTTATATATCAAGAAAAGTTGGAGTTAAGAGTTAATAAAGAAGATATTTGAAGCATTTGGTGTGCTCTTTAAACCTACTGTTTCCATAGAACGGCGCTAAAGGAATTACAGAGTAATAGACAATCTGGTTAGACTAAAAGTCAGAGATATCAAAATTCTTCTAATGCCACAGCGCAAAAGGCACTTCATAGTGCCACTATAGCGGCTACAGGCCCTCGTCCATAATGTTTTAGATGGTCAGATAAGCAGGCCCTTGCTCCAATTGTTTTTGAGGGTCACCAGCACAAAAGATGATGTCACAGTAGTGCTCCATCCTGTATTAATACCCCCTGTAATGCTCTGGCCTATATTAACGCCTCCCTTTATAGTGCCCCTGTACTATACCACCTGTAGCACTCTATCATGTATTAATGCCCCTCTTGTAGTGTCCCCAGTGTTATAATGCCTCCTGTAAAGTTCTGGCCTGTATTAATGCCCCTCTTGTAGTGCCCCCTGTGTCTAACTAGTGCTTTGGCAGCTGCCATGAGGCCTGCACCAGTGGGGGGCCCAGTCCATTAAACCCAGCATGGCAGGAGCAGGAGGAGGACAGATTTTTCACTTTCAGGGCAACAGGGGGTCTGGGATGTATAGTATATCCTACAGTAGCACTGTGTCCAGCATTGTGCACAGGGGAGGGAAAGGGGGATGCAATTTTATTGGCAACATAGTTCAGCACTGGAGAGAGATAAGTGGTGGTGAAGGACCTGAGTGATGTCCTCATGTGAACAGTGCAGGAAGAAAGAGCTCAGCAGTGCAGAGGAGAAGTGGTTAGCCACCTGTGGGATGTCACAATGTGAGGGCGAAGCTGCACGTGGAGGAGAGGTTTTTGTTTTACTTTCCTCTATAAGAAGTTGTCAAATACTAGAAGTTGTAGTTCTTTCCTTGTACTCATAGTCCATATTAACAGCCTGGACATGCTGGGAGTTGTAGTTCTCTCCTCTTATACCCCTCTCCCTATAATTTCTGCTGATGCCCTATAATAACAGTCTGGTGATGCTGGGAGTTGTAGTTATCTCCTTCTATATCCCTTTCCATATAATGTTAACCTATACCCCATAATAACAGTCTGAACATGCTGGAAGTTGTAGTTCTCTCCACTTATACCTCTGTCAATGTAATATCCTCTCATAGCCCATAACAAAAAACTAGAAATGCTGGGAGTTACCCATGTGACACGTCACTGCTGTAGCCACTCATTGGCTGCAGTGGTCACAACCCCATGTAAAAAATTCTTTAAAATCTGTTATGAAAACTAAATTTAAAGAATAGATTTTTTAACTTGTTTTTATTAGTCTTTTCATCTATAGTCTATACACATACCAACAACAGGTAATCAATTTATGCAGGTACATAAATAAATCTCTTTTGAGTTTACGAGGTTTGATACAATCCAGAAGAGGCACTGTAAGAAGATTAAATCAAAGCTACATCAGAATTCAAATACTGGTAGATCACACATGTCATTAGAAGGAGGCGAGGTGGAGAGGTTCATATAAGAATGTAGAAATGGAAGAGGAGATAACCACACATCTAATCATACTTCTCACAGAAGTACTGATGGATCTCCAAGACCAAATGCTTTTAGATTTGCGCAACAGAAATCTATAAAAGAATGAACCGATAAAGGAAGGAGGTAGCAGTAAAGGATTAGGCATGTGTCTTCTCATATTCAGTGAAGGTCATTTATGCCAGTTTCACATCTATGGCATAGACCATTCTGGCAGCCTGCTGGAGTTCTCTGCACCCAGCATGGCCAGATAGTGTTGCCTGCCCAATGGACCCCACTCCGCGGTTTAAGCAGGTGTAATTACAAGCTGTCCCATTCACTTCTATGGGACGGTTCTGTAGTATACACTTGAATAGGAAGGAGCCATCCCATCCAAGTGAATGGGACGGCTTGTAATTACACCTGCTCACTGCTATGATGTCATTGGCGTGCAGGTAAATAATGAAGGGAAGGATGCGCTTGCACGGAGCATACTCTTCTCTCCAACCGGTTGATCAGCAGGGCTGACCCCTGCCGATCTGATATTGATGACCTATCCTCAGGATAGGTCACCAATATTAAAATCCTGAAAAAAAACCTTCAAGGTACTGAAGAATGTAAAGTTTCATACTAAAGAAATATCTGTTACATTTTACTTATGGGGGAAGGATGGTTAACTGCTTATTTTCTTTGCACAAAAGGCTTACTTTCAGTATTAATGGTATAACGGTGCAGCTTGTTTTTTCTTGACATATATCACTCTGTACTGGAAATATTTGCATTATACTCATAGACATGGCCAAACGTCAGTTTGAAAGGGATGTGACCCGCAAGAAAAAGTTTCTTTCTGTGTTTGATCTGGGGAGATAAACCAGTTGTGGCAGAAACATGCTACTTCATTCATGTTTCAGTTGAATAAGGACAGAAATTATCACAAAGGTGACTGAAAAAGGCTTACCGCACAATGTTCTACATAACTGTCATTATCACAAACGTGCACATATCGACCACTAGAGGATCATCCTGTCAGAAGTGAAGGCATAGCTTTCATACTCTGAACTAACCAAAAATACTTAGGGGAAGATTTATCATGAGGGTAGGGGCTCATGCACACAGCTGTTGCTCAGCTGTGCCGCTATAGCAGCCCGCAAACAGCAGGTCCGCAATATACAGCCCTTTGTGCACCGCACCACAGATGCGGTCCCATTCACTTGAATGGGGTCTGTATTCCGGAAGGTGCTCTATTTTTTGCGGTGCGGATGGAAGACGGACCCATTCAAGTTGAATAGGTCTGCATCTGACTGCGAAAACCACACGGATGTTGTCCATGCATTGGGGACCGCAAACTGCAGTCCCCAATGCACATTACGGCTGGCACACGTGATTGTTCGCAGTGATGGTCAGTTCGCAGTGTTCGCCATCTTTAGTAAGGTAGACGCACAGGTAAGCCCTCGGCGACTGTTCTCGGAACTGCCTTCTCCCGGTGACTGCGTTTGATTTCAAACCGGCTACCGGCAAAAGGCACAGGTAAAGGCTTACCTGTGCATCGCCGGACGGGTGAGTCTACCTTACTAAAGATGGCAGCCCGCATGTGTTCGCTGAACTGACCATCACTGTTTGTTCGTGTGCATGAGCACTAAGTCCGTTTTGCAGGAGTCTGTATTGCTGTAATTTTGGCCACTTTTATCAGACCTCACAAAATGTTTGATTAAATTTTGTGCATGTTTAAGTCTAACATTTTTGTCATGAGATGTTGCTCCACTTTGTATACCTCCGCTTTACTGGAGAAAGTTTGAGACAATTTTTAGAACTTTTTAAAAAGTCTCAGTTGATAAATATGGCTTAAAACAGCTTGACAAGCTAAACACACCAACAAATTGAAGTGCATAGAGTAAAAATGCTAAAATGTTTCAAAATATGTGTGCAAGTAGGCCCAAAAAGTCTTAAAGGGTTTCTACCACTTGCATATCACATATTTGGTGATCAGACACTAGCGATCCGCTAGTGTCTGATGTAGCTTACAAGCTAATTATTACCTTAATCCGTTCGGCCCATACCTCAAAAAAAGCACTTATATCTTTATGCAAATGAGCCTCTAGGTGCTATGCAGGCGTTTTTCCAGCACCTAGAGGCTCAGTCTACCTTGCAGTTTGCCGCCCAGCGCCTCGCTCCAGCACGCCCATCTTCAACTCTATTCGATCCTCCCCCTGCTTCTGC
This sequence comes from Bufo gargarizans, assembly GCF_014858855.1. Classification (NCBI taxonomy): domain Eukaryota; kingdom Metazoa; phylum Chordata; class Amphibia; order Anura; family Bufonidae; genus Bufo; species Bufo gargarizans. The sequence goes on along the minus strand of NC_058080.1, from coordinate 383,718,002 downwards.
CTTCCGAAATCTCGCGCCTGCGCCGTTCGTCGCGGCATTCGGCGCAGGCGCAGTCAATGTCTGACCGCTCCGTGCTCAGACATTTCCACTGCGCCTGCGCCGATGACATCGGCGCAGGCGCAGTGGAAATGTCTGAGCACGGAACGGTCAGACATTGACTGCGCCTGCGCCGAATGCCTCCGAATGCCGCAACGAACGGCGCAGGCGCGGGATTTCTGAAGGCTGAAGCAGGGGGAGGATCGAATACGGTAAGAGATGGGCGTGCTGGAGCGAGGCGCTGGGCGGCAAACTGCAAGGTAGACGGAGCCTCTAGGTGCTGGAAAAACGCCTGCATAGCACCTAGAGGCTCATTTGCATAAAGATATAAGTGCTTTTTTTGAGGTATGGGCCGAACGGATTAAGGTAATAATTAGCTTGTAAGCTACATCAGACACTAGCGGATCGCTAGTGTCTGATCACCAAATATGTGATATGCAAGTGGTAGAAACCCTTTAAGGCCTTTTTGAGACATTTTAAAACCAGAATTCGGGAATGCAGGGCTTGATAAATTCCCCACATGCATACAGATTCTGCCCAGTATTTGAAGACAGAGTGTGGTCCCAAGAATCATTAAAGGGCTTCTGTCAGCCCACTAAACCGTTTTTTTTTTTTTTTTTGTTTACTAATAATCCCTATACTGCGAGCTCTGCATACATAAGTTAAATAATCATTTTGGTTCAGTAGAATTTGATAAAAAGCTATTTTTTAAATATGCAAATTACCTTGCTACCAGCAAGTAGGGCGGCTACTTGCTGGTAGCAGCCGCATCCTCCGATCCTAATGACGCCCCTCCACATTTGGATTGACAGGGCCAGGGAACAGAATCGTTCTCTGCTGGCCCTGCCTGTTTGCATTCAAAATCCGGCGCCCGCGCCGCGGCCGTACATATCTTCAATCTGTGCAGGCGCACTGAGAGGCGGCCGCTCGCTCGGCCGCTCCATCCTCAATGCGCCTGCGCCGATGATCCTGGTATTCACCCTTCAACCCATGTAAAGGGATCTGGACTTCGCTGCAGAATAACTTCCTGGAATAGTCTCTGTGTAGTTAACAGCTGACGCACAGGGGTCAGAGACACCGGTGCAGGGCACAGAGGGGTCATGAAAAACCGTAGTTAGGGACAGGCTGAGTTCAAGGCTGACAGAATGCAAACAATACAGTTAAATGTCCAAAGTCAGCGCAGACACCGAATGGTCAATACGGGGACCAGATATACAGTACAGACCAAAAGTTTGGACACACCTTCTCATTCAAAGAGTTTTCTTTATTTTCATGACTATGAAAATTGTAGATTCAGACTGAAGGCATCAAAACTATGAATTAACACATGTGGAATTATATACATAACAAAAAAGTGTGAAACAACTGAAAATATGTCAATTTCTAGATTCTTCAAAGTAGCCACCTTTTGCTTTGATTACTGCTTTGCACACTCTTGGCATTCTCATGATGAGCTTCAAGAGGTAGTCACCTGAAATGGTTTTCACTTCACAGGTGTGCCCTGTCAGGTTTAATAAATGGGATTTCTTGCCCTATAAATGGGGTTGGGACCATCAGTTGCGTTGTGGAGAAGTCAGGTGGATACACAGCTGATAGTCCTACTGAATAGACTGTTAGAATTTGTATTATGGCAAGAAAAAAGCAGCTAAGTAAAGAAAAACGAGTGGCCATCATTACTTTAAGAAATGAAGGTCAGTCAGTCCGAAAAATTGGGAAAACTTTGAAAGTGTCCCCAAGTGCAGTCACAAAAACCATCAAGCGCTACAAAGAAACTGGCTCACATGCGGACCGCCCCAGGAAAGGAAGACCAAGAGTCACCTCTGCTGCAGAGGATAAGTTTATCCGAGTCACCAGCCTCAGAAATCGCAAGTTAACAGAAGCTCAGATTAGAGACCAGGTCAATGCCACACAGAGTTCTAGCAGCAGACACATCTCTAGAACAACTGTTAAGAGGAGACTGTGTGAATCAGGCCTTCATGGTAGAATATCTGCTAGGAAACCACTGCTAAGGACAGGCAACAAGCAGAAGAGACTTGTTTGGGCTAAAGAACACAAGGAATGGACATTAGACCAGTGGAAATCTGTGCATTGGTCTGATGAGTCCAAATTTGAGATCTTTGGTTCCAACCACCGTGTCTTTGTGCGACGCAGAAAAAGTGAACGGATGGACTCTACATGCCTGGTTCCCACCGTGAAGCATGGAGGAGGAGGTGTGATGGTGTGGGGGTGCTTTGCTGGTGACACTGTTGGGGATTTATTCAAAATTGAAGGCATACTGAACCAGCATGGCTACCACAGCATCTTGCAGTGGCATGCTATTCCATCCGGTTTGCGTTTAGTTGGACCATCATTCTTTTTTCAACAGGACAATGACCCCAAACACACCTCCAGGCTGTGCAAGGGCTATTTGACCATGAAGGAGAGTGATGGGGTGCTGCGCCAGATGACCTGGCCTCCACAGTCACTGGACCTGAACCCAATCAAGATGGTTTGGGGTGAGCTGGACCGCAGAGTGAAGGCAAAAGAGCCAACAAGTGCTAAGCATCTCTGGGAACTCCTTAAAGACTGTTGGAAGACCATTTTAGGTGACTACCTCTTGAAGCTCATCAAGAGAATGCCAAGAGTGTGCAAAGCAGTAATAAAAGCAAAAGGTGGCTACTTTGAAGAACCTAAAATATGACATATTTTCAGTTGTTTCACACTTTTTTGTTATGTATATAATGCCACATGTGTTAATTCATAGTTTTGATGCCTTCAGTGTGAATCTACAATTTTCATAGTCATGAAAATAAAGAAAACTCTTTGAATGAGAAGGTGTGTCCAAACTTTTGGTCTGTACTGTAGTTCAGGTCACACAGTGGAGGGTCAAAGTACAGTAAACTGGCAAAGGCTGGTACATGAACTTAGCAAACTAGTACCCCACTGGCACTGGCACCCTTTAAAGCGAGTACCCCTCGCAGCAGAGGACAGGCCTTGCTGGCAAGCAGGCTGTAGCCTGTGTGGAGAGACGGAACCGACCCGATGTCCAGACCCACTGAGAAGAAGACAGCGGGAGACAAGTCTGGGCCGCTGGGCAGGGTGAGAGGATCAGCACCGGCTCTGTAACACAAACCTTTTGTACCTTGCGGTTCTCATTCAACATTAAATGATGGTTGGGAGAAACATCCAATTCATAAATTAAAGCATAAAAATCCTACAATCATAAGTGTAAATTAACAAGGGGTGGGGTAGGGGAATGTCTACAATATTGTTTATGTGCATTTAGTACTTTACCCAGTGCATAAGGTCATGCTGATAGCTCCGCTGGTGAACCACACAGCTGGGAGTTGGGAATTACATGTGGCTACTTCCAGGGGTTGCTGCAATCCAGCAGTGGTGGCCATGCTTGCACACTATAGGTATTTGCACTGCAGCGGTGGCCATAACACCTAGAAAGGATCAATGTAAAATGCTATGGAATTCTATGACGGCATGCACCACAAAAGCCTATAAGAGGCATTCCATATTGCATTCCATCATAATTGCAGTCTGTGATAACGGAATCCATTATGGAATTCTTAAATAACCTGAACCCGAACACTGAACATGCAAATCGCAAGTTCACTCAACACTAGCCAACACCATTTTGAGAAATTCACTCAAATCAAATCACCAAAAATTCCGTTTTGGATTTGACCAGAACTTTTGGAAAAATCAGATTAAATTTGACTTGTCTAGAATCGATTTGCTCATCTGCATTGATTTCTGAAATGCCTTTCCTCCACACACAATGAATGTGCCTTGGTCCTTTGTAAAATTCTTGCAATAAATAAATCATATGCCAATTCTTTGTAGATGCAAAACAAAAAATGAGCGAAGGAAGATTAAAGGGGTTGTAAGGGAATGACAAAAAATGGCTGCCGGCAACCTGTCCTAGAATGTGAACAGGGCTGGATGCCTCCACTTGTAGAGCTGTCTAGTGGGTTTAGGGGGTGGGTCCTTACCACACACAATGCTCTGTATAAGCTACATATTGGTGAATTTTCCTGTCAGGCTACTCAGCCATGATGGCATATCATAGGCAGGGTCACATCATTACTATCTATTATAGAGCAGGCCCCACCACATCACCCCTCCTCCCCTTCCCAGGCAGCTCTGCATGCTGATGCAACCAGTACTGCTCACATTTTAGTCCTCAGTCTTGCTTAGCGCTGAGACCGCACCGATCCTTAGAACAAGGGAAGAAAAGCGCATATTATGCTCTTTCTTTCCTCACTGCACAAGACAGGTTTCCATAGAACTTCAAGGGCCCGTCTTGATCCCATTCTTGGCAATAAGAGAGACAGCACAATATGCATTTGCTTCTCTCCCCTTGTTTTAGTCTGTTTTCATATGTCTCTATGAAATATAAAAAGTTTTGTGAAGTTAGTGGGCTTTTAACATTGCATCTTATTGCTAATTACTCAGTTGTGCCCTCCTCTCAGTTTTGCAACCATGGTTCTAATTCAGGAAACTTCTTAAGTATACTTCCGATCTTGACGAACATGTCCTATACTTATTTTATGAAGCAAGGGCTAGATCAAACATCTATCCAAGACAACATTACTTATTACACAATGGATTTGTTATGTCCGAATTAGTTGCCTTGTTCTATTTAAAGTTTATTGTTTCCTTTATCGTGTCTTCCTAACTATATTTGTGAATAATTTCATAGTTGAGATCTTGTACTGGCCTTTTCTATGTGTATTTTGAAGAACTTTAACAAAATGAGCCTTTAACTGAAAAAAAACTAAAGACAATGGATTCCAAAGAGATACAAGCATGTTAATTTTTGTGATGTTACTTTTACTTTGTTATTTATTTTTGTAACAAAAAAAAAGAACTCTTCAGTCAGTATACCCTGATGCCAATAATATATACCATCCTAATCATAATGTTACTTATAATTAAGATCCACTTTAGACATTTGTAAGGATAATGAAGAACACTAGAACAATATATAACTTTATAGCATTACCCTATTAACTATTGTACTACCAGACCCAATAACCCATCAAAATGAAAGTTCATATATTCATTGTACCTTTGTGCTTGAAGTCCACTTCACAGGATACACCCAAATTTAAAATTTCCTTACACAGCTGAAAACCTTTCTGGTGCAATGGTAGACTGAACACCTAAGCCCAATTGTGCAGAGGTTTTCGTCCAGCCGATTCTCAGAATGTTTGCTGGGTTGCGGCCAGATTTCTGCCAGTCCCGCTTATAGTTTAATGGGGTCAAACAGGAATGCAGAGACTTCTGGCAATGCCGGATCCAGAGAGACCCGGCAGGTTGTTTCCTGCCAGTAACTGTAGCTGGCCAGCTAGGACCTGTCCTAGGTTGCTATTATAGCTTATATGTGTATACAGCTAAACCTGCTAATAACCTTAATACAGTAATACAGATAATATGCCTTTAAGATTCATTTCATAATGAAAGGTAAGCTCAGTGATACAGCAGAAACAACAGAAAGTATAGTGTTAATCTGTTGTTGCTGGGCAGAAGTTTAGACCAATCACAGCCAGCTTCTCACACAGCAAGAGTTTTCACCAATCACAGCCAGCCTCACACACACAGCCTGTCTGGGAATTCCCCCAGCTCCTGCTGCTACAATCATTATTCACCAGATACAGGAGCTGAAGAGACATTCACTCCACTGAGAACTGAGTTTTATGGGAACAAGAGGCCGATATAGATCCACCAATTTCAACCATACAATTGCAAAGTACAAATACAAATTGAAAGCTACAGTTGCAAACTGTGAACTACTACAATACCATACAAATATATTGCAATTCAAATTGCATACAACCATACTAGATCATACTCAACCAATCTGCAAATAGTTACTGCTAACTGCATATCGCTAATTTGTCATATTTTTTCAACACGTGTTTTGTACATGGACTATCTGCTATGGAGGCGGCAGTGTTATATATGAAGAAAAGTTGAAGTTAATAAAGAAGTTATTTCAAGTATTTGGTGTGCTCTTTAACCCCTTAAGGACTCAGCCCTATTTCACCTTAAGGACTTGGCCATTTTTTGCAAATCTGACCAGTGTCACTTTAAGTGCTTATAACTTTAAAACACTTTGACTTATCCAGGCCATTCTGAGATTGTTTTTTCGCCACATATTGTACTTCATGACACTGGTAAAATGAAGTAAAAAAAAATAATTTTTTTGCATAAAAAAATACCTAATTTACCCAAAATTTGGAAAAATTGGCAAATTTCAAAGTTTCAGTTTCTCTACTTCTGTAATACATAGTAATACCCCCAAAAATTGTGATGACTTTACATTCCCCATATGTCTACTTCATGTTTGAATTATTTTGGGAACGATATTTTATTTTGGGGGGATGTTACAAGGCTTAGAAGTTTAGAAGCAAATCTTGAACTTTTTCAGAAATTTACAAAAACCCAATTTTTAGGGACCACTACAGGTCAGAAGTCACTTTGCAAGGCTTACATAATAGAAACCGCCCCAAAATGACCCCATTCTATAAACTACACCCCTCAAGGTATTCAAAACTGATTTTACAAACTTTGTTAACCCTTTAGGTGTTGCACAAGAGTTATTGGCAAATGGGGATGAAATTTGAGAATTTAATTTTTTTGCCTAATTTTCCATTTTAACCCATTTTTTCCACTAACAAAGCAAGGGTTAACAGCCAAACAAGACTGTATCTTTATTGCCCTGACTCTGCCGTTTACAGAAACACCCCATATGTGGCCGTAAACTACTGTACGGCCACACAGCGTGGCGTAGAGTGAAAGGTGCGCCGTTTGGTTTTTGGAAGGCAGATTTTGCTGGACTGGTTTTTTGACACGATGTCCCATTTGAAGCCTCCCTGATGCACCCCTAGAGTAGAAACTCCATAAAAGTGACCCCATCTAAGAAACTACACCTCTCAAGGTATTCAAAACTGATTTTACAAACTTTGTTAACCCTTTAGGTGTTGCACAAGATTTAATGGAAAATAGAGATACAATTTCAAAATTTCACTTTTTTGGCAGATTTTCCATTTTAATATTTTTTTTCCAGTTACAAAGCAAGGGTTAACAGCCAAACAAAACTCATTATTTATGGCCCTAATTCTGTAGTTTACAGAAACACCCCATATGTGGTCGTAAACCGCTGTACGGGCACACGGCAGGGCGCAGAAGGAAAGGAATGCCATGCGTTTTTTGGAAGGCAGATTTTGCTGGACTGTTTTTTTTTTACACCGTGTCCCATTTGAAGCCCCCCTGATGCACCCCTAGAGTAGAAACTCCCAAAAAGTAACCCCATTTTAGAAACTACGGGATAGGATGGCAGTTTTGTTGGTACTAGTTTAGGGTACATATGATTTTCGGTTGCTCTATATTACACTTTTAGTGCGGCAAGGTAACAAGAAATAGCTTTTTTGGCACTTTTTTTTTGTTATTTACAACATTCATCTGAGAGGTTAGATCATGTGGTAATTTTATAGAGCAGGTTGTCACAGACGCGGTGATACCTAATATGTATACAATTTTTTTTTATTTATGTAAGTTTTATACAATGACTTCATTTTTAAAACCCCAAAAAGTTTTAGTGTCTCCATAGTCATAGCCATAGTTTTTTCAGTTTTTGGACTTTTTGATCGCTTGCTATTACACTTTTTGTGACGCAAGATGAAAAAAAATGGCTTTTTTTACACCGTTTTTATTTTTATTTTTTTACGGTGGTCATCTGAGGGGTTAGGTCATGTGATATTTTTATAGAGCCGGTCGATACGGGTGCGGCGATACCTAATATGCATACTTTATTTTTATTTATGTAAGTTTTACACAATGATTTCATTATTGAAACCAAAAAAAAATCATGTTTTAGTGTTTCCATAGTTTAAGAGCCATAGTTTTTTCTGTTTTTCGGCGATTATCTTGGGTAGGGTATGATTTTTGCCGGATGAGATGATGGTTTGATTGGTACTATTTTGGCGTACATGCGACTTTTTTGATCACTTTTATTACCTTTTTTGGGAAGTAAGGTGGGCAAAATTTAAATTTCAGTTTTTATTTTTTTATTTTTATGGCGTTCACCGTGCAGGGAAAGTAACATGACCGTTTTATAGATCAGGTCGTTACGGACGCGGCGATACCTAATATGTGTAGTGTATTTTTTTTTTTTTTTTATTCAGTGATAAATGTGGTGTTTTTTTTCTTAACTTTTTTCACTTTTTTTTTACATTTTTTTTTACCCAGACCCACTTGGTTCTTGAAGATCCAGTGGGTCTGATGTCTGTATAATACAGTACAGTACATCATATAGGGTTCTGTACTGTATTTTACTTACACTGAACAGATCTATGCTTTTAGCATAGATCTGTTCAGCACCATGGACAGCAGGACGCCTGAGAAGGCGTCCTGTTGCCATGGGAACCTTCCCCGTCTGCCACAACTTCGCAGACGGGGAAAGGTGAGCACGGGGCTGCGGGGGGCTGTCGCGGGGCTCTCTACCTCTCCATCGGGGGGCTGCAAAGGCACAGCAGCCCCCCGATGGGAGAGGGAGGGAGCTCCCTGACCGATGACAGTTAACCTTTTCCATACAGCGGTCCGTACGGACCGCGGTATGGAAAGGGTTAAACGGCTGACATCTGCACAGATGTCAGCCGTTTATACCAGGGTGTCAGCAATGTGCTGACACCCTGGTATAACCACTAGACGCCAACAAATTTTCAAGGGGAGGTGGGTGGGGGATCGCGATCCCGCCTGCCGCAACGCCCCCACCGCCTGCGACACACACCCCCCCTGCACCACCCGCCGGCATAAAATCGTACAGGGGTGCAGGGGGGGTTCAAAATCTTTATTTTGGGCACTCTAAAGTTTCTGATCTCCACGGTCAGGGACCGCGGGGATCAGAAACGGCAAAAAGCGCGGCAAATGCCGACACGGCGTCACATGATCCCCCCTGGCGTTGTGACAGGATGCTGGCTGAATGATTTCAGCCGACATCCTGTTCAGATTAACCCCCGGGGCGCCGCAATCACTATTTAAACTTAGGACGTACCGGCACGCCCTGAGTCCTTAAGGACTCGGGAAATAGGGCGTACTGGTACGCCCTAAGTCCTTAAGGGGTTAAACCTACTGTTTCCATAGAACGGCGCTAGAGGAATTACAGAGTAATAGAGAGTCTGGTTAGACTAAAAGTCAGAGATATCAAAATTCTTCTAAAGCCACAGCGCAAAAGGCACTTCGTAGTGCTGCGCCTGCCACAAGAACGGACTGCCACATTTCACAACACTGGTGTGAAACTAGCTTAAAGAGGACCTTTCACCACTCCTGAACCTGCCTATTTTAATAGCTACTGTACATCCATTTCCCACGTACTATCAATTCTGGAGCATCTATTCTTATGGCTCTATGTTATGCCAATCGTTTATTATTTGCACTAGAAGTTATGAATGAATTGCTAGCAGTCTGCAGTAAGGGTACAAAGGGGCACTGATTGGATAGTCAGTCTGTGCAGGTACACATCCCAACTGGTTACCTCCCATGTGTACACTTACTGAAGGCTAATAGCAATTCATTCATAACTTCTAGTAGAAATAATAAAGGAATGGTACAACACACAGTCATAAGAATAGAGGCTCCAGAAGTGTTATTACATGGGGGATGCATGAAGCTATTAAACCAGAAGTGGTGAAAGGTCCTCTTTAAACATAAGGCAGACACATCACAATCACCTACAAGTTGATCAGCAGTAGAGCTGGTGATCATATACAGTAGTAGAGAGTGTCATAAAATGGTAGCTGCATTTTTTTTATTCCCTGCACTGTTATGGGAACACTGAGGCTGTCAATGTTATGGTTGCACAGCAGCTGTGTTTGTTATGGGGTAAATGTGGTAGGCCTTATGAGAGTACTCTTCATGGGGTACTTTTTCCAGTTTTACCTTAAGCACCAAAAGAGATTTTCCTATCCCTGACACAATTTCCTTAGTGTGACTTTGCTGAAATCCTCTGCTTTCATTAGGGTTACCAATAGTTAGGCAGGGAGCTGTCACAATGTACCAGCCTGCTAGTATCTCACACTTTCCTGTCTGCAACTGAAAGATTTTAAAAAGGATCGGTCACCACAAAATGCAGTGCAATCTGCAGGCAGCAGTTATAGAGCAGGAGGAGCTGAGCAGGAGGGAGGGGGGTATCAGTGATTGATAGTATTCTCTGTGTATGTGTATACATAGATAGCTGTCAGTCACTGGTAGCTGTACATGTGGGTGGTGTTATCAGTGATAGCATTATTGGCGTAAGTGTGCATACAGAGATAGCTGTCAGTCACTAATAGTTGTACACAGGAGAGGTGTTATTAGTGATTGATAGCATTCTCTGTGTAAGTGTGTATACATAGATAGCTGTCAGTCACTGATAGTTGTACACAGGAGAGGTGTTATCAGTGATTGATAGCATTCTCTGTGTAAGTGTGTATATATAGATAGCTGTCAGTCACTGATAGTTGTACATGGGGAGGTGTTATCAGTGATTGATAGCATTCTCTGTGTAAGTGTGTATACATAGATAGCTGTCAGTGACTGATAGTTGTACATGGGGAGGTGTTATCAGTGATTGATGGCATTCTCTGTGTAAGTGTATATACATAGATAGCTGTCAATCACTGATAGCTGTACATGTGGGAGGTGTTATCAGTGATAGCATTATTGGCGTAAGTGTGTATATAGAGATAGCTGTCAGTCACTAATAACTGTACACGGGGGAGGTGTTATCAGCGATTGATTGCATTCTCTGTGCAAGTGTGTATACAGAGATATATATCAGTCACTGATAGTTATACACAGGTAAGGTGGTATCAATGATTGATAACATTCTGTAGGCAAGTGTGTATAGATAAATGTCAATCACTGATTGTACATGGGGGAGGTGTTATCAGTGATGGATAGCATTCTCTGTATAAGTGTGTATACATAGATACAGGGGCGTACATAGAAATCACTGGGTTCCATAGCAAGAATCTGAATTGGGCCCCTAGCCCCGCCAACTACACGCCCCTGGCCCATCCCATCCCCTGTTCTGGCTCCTCCCCTGCCACGCTCCCATTTGCCAATAAAGAAATGTATACATACGTTCATACGTATTCGTAATGACCCAGAGAATGAAGGGCACAGGTCAGTTTTGCAGCAAAGGAAATGCTGCAGGAACAAAACCCTGTGGTATCTGAATCTATGGGACACTTGTGGATATTCCATAAAAGTTTTATCTGCAGTCCTATGTATCACTACAAATAACACAGTGATAACTCTCTGAGTACAGATAATGTAGTAGATGTCACCTTGAGTCCTACGTAACACCACAAATAACACAGTAATGGCTCTCTGATTACCAAAAATGTAGTAGTGTTACCTGCAGTCCTATGTAAAACCACAGATAACACTAGGGCTGACAAGGTGGTAGTGTTACCTGCAGTCCTATGTAAAACCACAGATAACACTAGTGTAGATCATGTGGTAGTGTTACCTGCAGTCCTAAGTAAAACCACAGATAACAATAGTGTAGATCATGTGGTAGTGTTACCTACAGTACAGACCAAAAGTTTGGACACACCTTCTCATTCAAAGAGTTTTCATTATTTTCATGACTATGACAATTGTAGATTCACATTGAAGGCATCAAAACTATGAATTAACACATGTGGAATTATATACATAACAAAAAAGTGTGAAACAACTGAAAATATGTCAATTTCTAGATTCTTCAAAGTAGCCACCTTTTGCTTTGATTACTGCTTTGCACACTCTTGGCATTCTCATGATGAGCTTCAAGAGGTAGTCACCTGAAATGGTTTTCACTTCACAGGTGTGCCCTGTCAGGTTTAATAAATGGGATTTCTTGCCCTATAAATGGGGTTGGGACCATCAGTTGCGTTGTGGAGAAGTCAGGTGGATACACAGCTGATAGTCCTACTGAATAGACTGTTAGAATTTGTATTATGGCAAGAAAAAAGCAGCTAAGTAAAGAAAAACGAGTGGCCATCATTACTTTAAGAAATGAAGGTCAGTCAGTCCGAAAAATTGGGAAAACTTTGAAAGTGTCCCCAAGTGCAGTCACAAAAACCATCAAGCGCTACAAAGAAACTGGCTCACATGCGGACCGCCCCAGGAAAGGAAGACCAAGAGTCACCTCTGCTGCAGAGGATAAGTTTATCCGAGTCACCAGCCTCAGAAATCGCAAGTTAACAGAAGCTCAGATTAGAGACCAGGTCAATGCCACACAGAGTTCTAGCAGCAGACACATCTCTAGAACAACTGTTAAGAGGAGACTGTGTGAATCAGGCCTTCATGGTAGAATATCTGCTAGGAAACCACTGCTAAGGACAGGCAACAAGCAGAAGAGACTTGTTTGGGCTAAAGAACACAAGGAATGGACTTTAGATCAGTGGAAATCTGTGCTTTGGTCTGATGAGTTCAAATTTTTGATCTTTGGTTCCAACCACCGTGTCTTTGTGCGACGCAGAAAAGGTGAACGGATGGACTCTACATGCCTGGTTCCCACCGTGAAGCATGGAGGAGGAGGTGTGATGGTGTGGGGGTGCTTTGCTGGTGACACTGTTGGGGATTTATTCAAAATGGAATGCATACTGAACCAGCATGGCTACCACAGCATCTTGCAGCGGCATGCTATTCCATCCGGTTTGCGTTTAGTTGGACCATCATTTATTTTTCAATAGGACAATGACCCCAAACACACCCCCAGGCTGTGTAAGGGCTATTTGACCATGAAGGAGAGTGATGGGGTGCTGCGCCAGATGACCTGGCCTCCACAGTCACCGGACCTGAACCCAATCGAGATGGTTTGGGGTGAGCTGGACTGCAGAGTGAAGGCAAAAGGGCCAACAAGTGCTAAGCATCTCTGGGAACTCTTTCAAGACTGTTGGAAGACTATTTCAGGTGACTACTTCTTGAAGCTTATCAAGAGAATGCTAAGAGTGTGCAAAGCAGTAATCAAAGCAAAAGGTGGCTACTTTGAAGAACCTAGAATATTACATATTTTCAGTTGTTTCACACTTTTTTGTTATGTATATAATTCCACATGTGTTAATTCATAGTTTTGATGCCTTCAGTGTGAATCTACAATTTTCATAGTCATGAAAATAAAGAAAACTCTTTGAATGAGAAGGTGTGTCCAAACTTTTGGTCTGTACTGTATGTCCTTAGTGTGCCTCCCTGTGTCTCTCCCACGGACTCCATGCTGGCGGTGCTGCCTCCTCTTCCATCTTCTTCTTCTTGCCCCGCACAGAAGGTCCTGATATGATCACCAACATATTTCCTCAAAAAAAAAAGTTTGTTTATATATATATATATATATAGATATATATATATAAAAATGCACGTTGGAGAGGCGTTCTGTTCACAGATGAGTCCCGGTTTTCACTGTTCAGGGCAGATGGCAGACATCGTGTGTGGCGTCGTGTGGGTGAGTGGTTTGCTGACGTCAACATTGTGGTTCGAGTGGCCCATGGTGGCGGTAGGGTTATGGTATGGGCAGGTGTATGTTATGGACAACGAATACAGGTGCATTTCATTCATGGCATTTTGAATGCACAGAGATACCGTGACGAGATCCTGAGGCCCATTGTTGTGCCATTCATCTACGACCATCACCTTATGTTGCAGCATGATAATGCACGGCCCCATATTGCAAGGATCTGTACACAATTCCAGGAAGCTGAAAACATCCCAGTTCTTGCATGGTCAGCATACTCACCGGACATGTCACCCATTGAGCATGTTTGGGATGCTCTGGGTCGGCGTATACGACAGCGCGTTCCAGTTCCTGCCAATATTCAGCAACTTCACACAGCTATTGAAGAGGAGTGGACCAACATTCCAAAGGCCACAATCAACAACCTGATCAACTCTATCCGACAGAGATGTGTTGCACTGCGTGAGGAAAATGGTCGCGACACCAGATTTCTGACCCCCCCCTCCCAAAAAAAAAAAAGTAAGGCAAAACTGTGCACATTTCAGACCGGTCTTTTATTGTTGGCAGTCTAAGGCACACCTGTGCAATATTCATGCTGTCTAATCAGCACCTTGATATGCCACACCTGTAAGGTGGGATGGATTATCTCGGCAAAGGAGAAGTGCTCACTAACACAGATTTAGACAGATTTGTGAACAATGTTTGAGAGTAATGGGTCTTTTGTGTATGTAGAAAATGTTTCAGATCTTTAAGTTCAGCTTATGCAAAATGGGAGTAAAACCGAAAGTGTTGGCGTGGCTTCGGCATGGCGGCGTGAAGACGCATGTTAGGAGAGCTCCGTGACCTACCTCAGGAAAACTAGCGGAGACCACCTTTCTACTTACCTCTTTCTGGCCATGACTAAAGGGAGACGATCGAGAAGTCAATCTGCGGTCCCTCCTGAACAGTCCATCAGCCGTTTTTTCCGATCTAACCAGCAAGGGGGCTCGGAATCGTCCACAATGGCTGGCGCTTCCTCCTCACTGCGGCCCGCGGCACAGCCGTTTTTACCAGCGCCATCATCGGAGATCTCTCTCTCACAAGAGCAGCGCCTGGGTGATCCACATTCTTTCCACTCAGCCCCGGCCTCCTTAAACGAAATGGACACCCGACCGGGTCCTCCACTGCGCCACGCAGCTTTACACCAGCCGGACCTCACAGGTACTGCCACTCAGGCTAGATCGGGGCCTACTAAAGATGGTGGTCTGCAGGCCCGCGCCTCTTCATCCCATCCGGCAGGCCGGCATGCAAGCGGGTCTATACAAGCTCCCGGGAGGGACAGTGCATATAACCGCACTCTTATTGCTAGCCCCTCCAGGGGTTCCATGGGGGAGATGCCGCAAACCCTGATGAACTCTACTCACGATCAGGGCCACATGTTGCCCACCCCTGTCACCCAGTCTCCCAGTCAAGGCATGCCCGCCATCTTCTCATCGCTGACACAGCATCCAGAGGAGTCTCAGGGGCTCCCCCCACCCCCATCTTCCATCGACCGCATGTTGGCAGAACTATGGAAAATGGTATGGGCGCTGCCTACAAAATCTGATCTGGAGGCACAAATGGCCCGCATTGGCTCTGAAGGCAGTTTGGGATGATGTTCAACAACTAGACGACTGTCTGTCCTCGCTAGAACACCATTACTCAGCTACAGCCTCTTTGGTCCATTCCCACACTGCGTCCCTATCTGCACATACCTGTCAATTGCAGGACTTCTCTCTGCACCTTGACGACGTGGAAAATAGAGGCCGCCGGAACAATCTTAAGCTCCGTAACATTCCGGAATCTGTCCCCAACGACCAGTTACATTCCATCGTAGTCAACATATTCAATTTGGTCCTGGACAATCCTCCTCAGACCAAGATCGAGCTAGACAGGGTTCACAGAACCGCAGGACCCAGAAATCGTGACATGGATAGGCCACGTGATGTCATCTGCCGGGTTCACTTTTACACTGTAAAGGAGCGTATTTTGCGCAAAGCCTGGGAAAAGAAGGATCTTTTCTTTGAGGACACTCCGATCACTATCCTGCCAGATGTGTCCCGCCTAACCCTATCTATGTGGAGAATGGTGAGACCCCTGCTAGAAGCAATTAAAGAAGCAGGAGCATCTTACCGCTGGGGTCACCCGTTCCACATCATTGTCAGATAACCCAACGGCCAATCTATGCTAGTCCGCTCTCCGGCTGACCTCCCGAATCTGTTCAGATTCCTTGACATCCATCCATTCGCAGTTCCTGATTGGACATTGCCTCCATTCCTGCAAGATTCGCCACAAAGACCGGATTTTCCACGAAGATCAGCATCTCCTTCCTCAAGACGCACATCTCCTGGCCGTTCCAGCTCCCTCCGCGGCCGTCCATCCAGGCCCCACTACCAGCCTCCACGACGCCTTCCACAGTCTCCCTGTTGATCCACCATCCTGACCTCCATTGATGCGACCCCCTGCCTGCATTATTGAAGGGGACTTTGTTGGGCTACTCTCCATGTCCCTTCAGTCTCCGTGGACATTAATGGTCTTATGCCTCGATTTGTATCTTGCCTCCTGTGGTCTCTGTTCCCTCCCTGCGTTATTTTCCTTCCCTCTGTCTTGTAGGTATCAACCCCTACATCTCTCCTCTCCTCTCCCCGCTGTCATGGTTTCATTACCTTTTGGGAAGGGGTCTTCAGGATGCAAAATTATCCTTCATTCTCCTTTAGGTCACTGGGTGCTCTCCTTGAGATTAGGTCCCATCTTTTCTTCTAGACGCCATCTGTTCTACCTCCCCCACTAGGGCACTGTGAGTCCTTTCCTTTCTAGTTGTTCCGGACAGGCTACTCACAGTTACTTTCAATTTTACAGGTTTTTTTTCCTTTCCTTCCCGTCCTCTCCTCCTCTTGTCCTTATCCCCCCCTTCCCCTATTGGCAACACACCTCTCTCTCACAAGTGTACTTTCCACGCATCTACTCTTTGACTCATACTGTTACAATATGTCTGACGTTTTATTGGTCTCCCTTAATGTACAGGGTTTGAACTTACCTGAAAAGAGATCATCCCTTCTGCGTCTCCTTTGGAAGAAACAAGCACATGTGGCGTTTATCCAGGAAACACACTTCCGCTCCTCTTTCACTCTGAAGCTCTCTGACAGGCGTTTTCCTCATGCCTACCACAGCACTGACCCTGATACCAAGACGAAAGGTGTCTCTATCCTTATCTCCAACGCAATCTCTTGGGACCTGATTGATTCTCGCACTGATGGGACAGGCAGGTACCTATTTGTAAAGGGAAAATTACTTTAGTTACATTGGCGTCCGTTTATGCCCCTAACACGGGACAGGTTGGTTTCCTGAGCAAGACCCTTAGGGCCTTGGAGGACTTCACCGAGGGCCTCCTGATTCTTGGAGGTGACTTTAATGTTGTCCTAGACCCTCGCTTGGACTCCTCCAAGGGCCAGGTTTTTTTTCCCCACTCAACCATTTCCAAACTCAAGGAGCTCCTGTTCTCTCAACAACTCGCAGACACCTGGTGTCACGAGGGTGTCAAGAGCCACGCCTGACTCCGTTGTACCCGGGGTCAGGAGGTCGCAGCGGTTGGCTGCACGCTCTATGTCAGATAGGGAAGTTTCCTTATTGTAGCTTTCTGGGTTTGCTTTACAAACCCTTTTGGCTCACTCAGGGATCCGTAGCTCCTTCTCTCAGCTGTTCCTTGTCCAGCACTCCCAATCCTCCTTATATTCCCCTCTCACACTTCTCTGGTTGCCAGATATAGAGCTTCCTGCCTGGACATCTATTCTGACCCACTGGAGCTGTGTTGCTGCGTTCTCTGAGTGTTGCCTTAGAACGCTACCCTCCGGATCCCTGTTGGACCTTTGTGGACAATTGTTGCCGTCCACCTGGGTGTTTGTGTTTGTCTGTGTTTGTCTGTCCTCTCCCTGGTGTTTCCCTCTTAGTGCAGTGGTGAGGACTAGCGATCCCACCGGCCCGTTCATTATCTAGGGCTCATTTCAGGGAAAGCCAGGGTTTAGGCACGTGATCGCCGCACGGGTGAGGAACCCGTCTAGGGACGTCAGGGCAGGCAGGTGCCAGCTGCAAGGTGAGTTAGGGGTCACCACCTTTCCCTCTCCCTTGGGCAGGGCTTTCCCTGTTTTCCTCCCTGTGCGTGTTGCCGGTCATTACACCTGGCGCATCTTATATCCAACATTCCGAGACTATACATTCTTTTCCCACCCACACAACTCCTACTCCAGGTTGGATTACTTCCTCCTGAACCATGCTAGACTAGACCTTCTTACCAGGGCGGAGATTGACCCTATAACCTTCTCTGACCATGCCCTAATCTCCATATCTCTCTTTCCCGACCCACCAAACCAGAGCCTGGCACTGGCAGTTGAATGACTCACTTCTACAGGACTTACAGGTCACTTCTGAAATCCAGAGAGACCTGACTGACTATTTTGTGAATAATGTAACACCTGAGAGTGATCCCCTTACCATCTGGGAAGCCTATAAATGCTTTATCAGAGGCACCTTTATAAAGTTGGGGTCCTGATTGAAAAAAGAGAGAGCAGCAAAGATATCTGCACTTCTGTTGCGCACTCACGCATTAGAACAGCAACACAAACAGACCCTGGACTTGCAGCTGGGAGCAGAACTCACCCAGCTTCGAGATAAGGTTCGCTCACTTTGCCTCTCAAAAGCGAAGGTGACCTTAATCAAATGCCGTAGACACTACTATGAACATGATAATAAATCAGGCAGAACCCTTGCTGGTGCTTTGCGAAAGACCAGACTATGCTCCTACATCCCCCACGTGTCAACCCCCTCCGGTACAAAGGCTTCCCTTCCACGGGAAATCACAGAAGCATTTAGATCATACTATCACACATTATATAACTTAGATGACTCTCATCAGTCCACTGACCTTGAATCCATGCCCTCAATGAGGACTTATCTTGAATCTGCGGGCTTACCATCTCTCCCCCCAGAAGCGCTTTCTGCATTGGAGACGCCCATATTACTATCTGAGTTACAGGCAGCTATTAAAGACTCCCAAACAGGGATGGCTCCTGGTCCAGATGGGCTCACGCTACCCTACTATAAGCAATTCGGGGACATCTTGTCTACTCATTTTCTAGCTGCCTTTAACTCATTTGATATGGCCCGTACTCTCCCCAATGATACCCTAAGAGTCCACATCACGGTTGTCCCCAAGGAAGGGAAAGACCTTTCGCAATGCCAAAGCTACTGTCCCATTTCCCTGATTAACGTGGACTTAAAGTTGTTCTCTAAAATACTCGCCACTCGCTTCTTACCACATCTCCAAAAATTTATCGACTTAGACCAGACAGTTTTTTTTACCCTTGATAACACTACAAGGGCAATAAACATGATCTACCAAGCTGTCACCTCTAAGATCCCAACATTATTCCTATCAACTGACGCCGAAAAGGCTTTTGATAGGGTCAATTGGAAATTCATGTTTGAGACCCTACGACACGTGGGATTGGGGGAAAAGATGATGGCACGAATTACTAATCTTTACTCCAACCCCACGGCAGTGGTCAAAGTGAATGGCCAATTTTCCTCGCCCCTATCCATCCGCAATGGAACTAGACAGGGCTGTCCCCTATCCCCTCTAATATTTGTTATCTGTCTGGAACCGCTTCTGTGCCACATAAGGGGGGACCCCGATATTTCAGGGTTACGGATTCATGAGACCTCACACAAGGTTGCAGCCTACGCTGATGATTTACTGTTCTTCCTTACCAACCCAAGGGTTACCCTCCCAAACCTTTTACAGGAACTTAAAGTATATGCCCACCTCTCGAACTTTAAGATTAACTATCAGAATTTTGAAGCCTTAAACATCACTCTTCCACCTGCCACAGTCATGTCTATATCAGAGAACTTCCCCTTTAAATGGGCACGTTCGTCTTTAAAATACCTTGGGATATTTCTGACCCCTACACTCACTGACCTATATCAGGTTAACTACCCGCCTCTTCTTCGAACCGTAAAATCAGACTTAGACAGGTGGCATAAAAACACGTTTTCATGGTTTGGTAGGATCTCTATTTTTAAAATGAACATATTGCCAAAAATCTTATTCTTCTTTCAAGCCCTTCCGGTCCATATCCCCAGGCTCTCTTTTTTTACAATCTACTGAAAATGTTGACCCGTTTTATTTGGGCCGGCAAACCGTCCAGGATAGCCAGGTCAATACTTTTCCGCCCAAAACTGGAAGGCCTAGGGCTGCCAGACTTCCTTTCTTATCACAGAGCATCACATCTCCTTAGAATTGTAAATTGGTGTCGTCACAAGGCCTATAAACAGTGGATCACAATTGAGCAGTCCTTTCTGTCTACTCCATTGCCTGCTACTCCATGGTTGTCCACTCATATCCCATTAGAGGCGCGCCTACACCCGACCATAGGTCCCTCCCTGAAAGTCTTTTCTGTCATTCAAAATTGCCCCGGTATCTCCCCGTCCCCCTCTCCTATGTTCCCTATCCTGGGTAACCCCCTATTTCCCCCTGGGATGGAACGAGGACCGTTTCGGGATCTGATAAACTGCAACAAATTCAGGGCCCATCATTTGATCGCCTCAAATTTGTGGCTCACTCCCCAACAGATCTCTGAGATGGCCGAAACCCCTACCATCAACCCTTGGCAGTCTCGACAACTTAAACATTTCATGACCACACTTCCTCCGGCGGCAACATACAGGTCCTTCTAAAAAAATTAGCATATTGTGATAAAGTTCATTATTTTCTGTAATGTACTGATAAACATTAGACTTTCATATATTTTAGATTCATTACGCACAACTGAAGTAGTTCAAGCCTTTTATTGTTTTAATATTGATGATTTTGGCATACAGCTCATGAAAACCCAAAATTCCTATCTAAAAAAATTTGCATATCATGAAAAGGTTCTCTAAACGAGCTATTAACCTAATCATCTGAATCAACTAATTAACTCTAAACACCTGCAAAAGATTCCTGAGGCTTTTAAAAACTCCCAGCCTGGTTCATTACTCAAAACCGCAATCATGGGTAAGACTGCCGACCTGACTGCTGTCCAGAAGGCCATCATTGACACCCTCAAGCAAGAGGGTAAGACACGGAAAGAAATTTCTGAACGAATAGGCTGTTCCCAGAGTGCTGTATCAAGGCACCTCAGTGGGAAGTCTGTGGGAAGGAAAAAGTGTGGCAGAAAACGCTGCACAACGAGAAAAGATGACCGGACCCTGAGGAAGATTGTGGAGAAGGACCGATTCCAGACCTTGGGGGACCTGCGGAAGCAGTGGACTGAGTCTGGAGTAGAAACATCCAGAGCCACGGCGTGTGCAGGAAATGGGCTACAGGTGCCGCATTACCCAGGTCAAGCCACTTTTGAACCAGAAACAGCGGCAGAAGCGCCTGACCTGGGCTACACAGAAGCAGCACTGGACTGTTGCTCAGTGGTCCAAAGTACTTTTTTCGGATAAAAGCAAATTTTGCATGTCATTCGGAAATCAAGGTGCCAGAGTCTGGAGGAAGACTGGGGAGAGGGAAATGCCAAAATGCCTGAAGTCCAGTGTCAAGTACCCACAGTCAGTGATGGTCTGGGGTGCCATGTCAGCTGCTGGTGTTGGTCCACTGTGTTTTATCAAGGGCAGGGTCAATGCAGCTAGCTATCAGGAGATTTTGGAGCACTTCATGCTTCCATCTGCTGAAAAGCTTTATGGAGATGAAGATTTCATTTTTCAGCACGACCTGGCACCTGCTCACAGTGCCAAAACCACTGGTAAATGGTTTACTGACCATGGTATTACTGTGCTCAATTAGCCTGCCAACTCTCCTGACCTAAACCCCATAGAGAATCTGTGAGATATTGGGAAGAGAAAGTTTAGAGACGCAAGACCCAACACTCTGGATGAGCTTAAGGCCACTATCGAAGCATCCTGGGCCTCCATAACACCTCAGCATTTCCACAGGCTGATTGCCTCCATGCCACGCCGAATTGAAGCAGTCATTTCTGCAAAAGGATTCCCGACCAAGTATTGAGTGCATAACTGAACATAATTATTTGAAGGTTGACTTTTTTTGTATTAAAAACACTTTTATTTTATTGGTCAGATGAAATATGCAAATTTTTTTAGATAGGAAATTTGGGTTTTCATGAGCTGTATGCCAAAATCATCAATATTAAAACAATAAAAGGCTTGAACTACTTCAGTTGTGTGTAATGAATCTAAAATATATGAAAGTCTAATGTTTATCAGTACATTACAGAAAATAATGAACTTTATCACAATATGCTAATTTTTTTAGAAGGACCTGTATATCCGGGACAAGACGGAATTTAAGACTCTTTGTGACCAGTCTGGTGTGACTAGACGTACCCTCTCCCGAACATACAACTTGTTACTCACTCCACCTGACCAGCCTCCTCCCAACTTTATCACCCAATGGGAAACTGACCTAGATATCACACTTTCCCCGGAACAACGTTTGAGACTATATACATGCATTCACAAAACATCTACTGCCAGAAATGTTCAAGAAGCTGGATTCAAGCTTATGTCCCGTTGGTATAGGGTCCCTACTAGACTTAACTCCATTTTCCCATCAATCTCGCCTTTATGTTGGCGATGTGGCTCCGCGAGAGGCACTATATTACACACATTCTGGACCTGTCCTCATCTTACGAGTTTCTGGGACTCTGTGTGGTTGATTACGTCTAAGTTCACCTCTTATACCCTCCCTAAGACGCCTGCTTTTTTCCTGCTCCATCAGTGCGAGATTCCTCTTTCTACCTATAACAAATCTGTGATAAGGCACCTGGTAAACGCAGCAAGAGCTTGCATCCCGTGTTTATGGAGGCAACCATTTGCTCCCTCTGTAGCCATGTAGATCAACAAAATCCAGGAGATCATGAGAATGGAAGATCTTACCTCTTCACTGAGACACACTGAAAAGGGGTTCACCAAAACCTGGAGTCATTGGATGATCTTCCACGACTCCGCGGAATGTAGAGCGCTCTTATCACCTGAATGAGAGTGAGGTTTTCTGTTTACTACCTTTTTCCTCTTTCCCCTCCCCCCCCCCCCTCCCCTTTCCCACCCTTTTTTTATTTTTATTATTATTATTTTCCTTTCTTTCCAAGCTTTCTTTTCCTTAAGACGGCAGTATGTGTTTCAGTTTCTTCAAATTGTTCCACATATTATTGTGGGGTGCCCCTTTTGGGCACTGTTCTTATTTGCCTTGCTGATTGTCATCTATTATATTTTTGCTTCATTTATTGATCTATATTCAATATTTGCCTCGTGGCTCGTCATACTTTGGATAATTGGAAAAATGAAAAATCCTAAATAAAGAATTTATAAATAAAAAAAAACGAAAGTGTTGCGTTGATATTTTTGCTCAGTGTATATAGACATATATATACACATACAGTATATATATATATATATATATATATATATATATATATAAAAATTCTAAACACCCCCTGTGATGAATAACCCACCTCACAGCCCCACCTGACGTCAACTATGTCAAGCTCACGTGGTCCAGTTTCGTCACTGGTTACCAAGACGTGATGTTAGGCTAGATCAGCTTGGCACAGTTTACACAGACACCTCCTGTCCACACGGGCACAGGGAAGTACGAGCTACCTCCGGCGTGACTCCACACTCGCTCAAACCCTGACAAGCTGAGAGGGCCTTTTCACTGCCCCAGTGAAACAGTGCCCTGCTAGCCCAGTCCAAGGCAGAGTGCCACCAGTTCCTCGTTAGATATAAGCCTGGTCCGCTATTGGGATAATATCGGGTCAGACACCAACCCCAAGTAGCTTATAACTATGCCGAAACACGGACATGGGAATTTGTGATCGAGATATAAGAACAGCGCAAGATTAAATTATATATTTAATTGCCTTAAGGGCGTACTAGACATAACACTATATACATACAGAATATATACATTGGTCGGATGTGCAAATACAGATGACGTGGTACAAACAAGGTTAAACAGAGCAAAAGTCAGTTACCAGGTGGATGAGTAGTCCTTTGGGTTATGATCATGAATTCTGGGTTGCTATAGTCCTTAGCAGTAGTCACCTTGGGGCAGTGATGTCAGCAGATCCAGGTCTCCCCAAACACATGACATTATGTGGCCCCCTTCAAAGAAAGACCCTGGCCTCTGGCCTGCATGAGCATTTTCACCTGTAGTCGGCCACTCCCCTCCCAACATCTGGGAGAAGTCCACTCCCCCTTCCTGGTTCTGGTAGCCAAAGACCCACAAAACCCATTATGGCTCATAGCTCCATACTGGAAGGTCACAGGGAGATGGTTCTGGGACCAACGGATCCGCCTGGTTTCCAGCTACTAGTGGAGACCAAACATGGCGCTGTTATTTAGTTCCTACTGGGAGATCTCTGGATCTCCCCTTCCTGGCACCCTACCCCCAAGGCAGCGAGCAGGAGCATGTCCATCTTGGTTCTAGGGTTGTAGATATGTAATTGGTTTATGCCTGTGATGAACAGGCAATTCATAATTCCTTATGAACCTCCGGTTCCATGATGTCTGATAGATTCTTTTTTCTGATGACCAACTTAGCCCCCCACCGGCATTCATCCTGCCAGAGAGGTTGAGTTGTCAGTGTGGGGTGTGAATTGTAAACATGTGGTCTGTTTTGAAGCAAGGCTCCCTGTGGAGTCTCCTTTTTCTGCTAGCTGACAGCAAATGGCTGGAATTTGATCATGGCTGGAATTAGATCATAACTCCATATTCCTCACACCCCCTTTCTCAATTTTAAATATAAAAATAAACTAAAAATTATAAGCATAATTGGTATCACCACCTCCATAAATGTCTGAACTATTAAAATATAAAAATATTTTTCATGCACAGTGAACATCTTAAAAGAAGAAACATCAAAATGGCTGATTTGTTGTTTTTTGGTCATCTCACCCCACCAAAAATAAAAAGTGATCAAAAAGTATTTTGTACACCAAAATGGTACCTATAAAAACTACAATGTGTCCTGAGGCTTCCGGTTCCGGCGCCGACATGACTGGTCGCGTGTGAGTGAAGCTCCGTCCCTGCAGCACAGCGATAATAGCCTCCCAGTCAAACCAACTGCCTAATACTTGCAGGCAGCTGGGACAATCTACTTCCAAGACTACCGGACGGTCTATGGACCGTTATTTAATCTCCATGGGGAGTAAAACAAAAAAATCTGGCCAAACCAGAGAAGGCGCCAACTGAATCTAAGATGGCGACACGACAAGAAGAACCTACGGCTCCTACCTCGCTGATCGAACCACCTCAGCCGACTTCAGTCCCCGCAGAGGAGGGAGATCACCCCTCAGTGGACTACAAACAGTTGGCATTAGAAGTGGCAGCCCGAATTTTGCCTGACCTGCAAGAAGTGCTCTCTTCAACGGTGTCACAATCCTTTGCGGCACTACAATCAGAGGTCACACAGCATGAGACCCGCCTGGGAGAGCTCAAGTCCAGAGTGGCAGGCATTGAATCTGATAACGAACCGCTCAAACACCAACTAAACCTGACGGTGGCGGAGAATGCGAAGCTATGGAGCAAGTTAGATGATCTTGAAAATCGCTCCAGAAGGAGCAACCTCCGTCTGGTGGGCCTCTCAGAGAATATACCAGCGCGGGAACTTACCGCCATCTACGAGGTCGAGCTGCCAGAAGTACTTGGCGTGGGGATCAAGTGCAAGGTGGAAAGAGCACACCGGGTGGGCCCGGGAACG
Organism: Bufo gargarizans; assembly: GCF_014858855.1. Taxonomy (NCBI): domain Eukaryota; kingdom Metazoa; phylum Chordata; class Amphibia; order Anura; family Bufonidae; genus Bufo; species Bufo gargarizans. The sequence goes on along the minus strand of NC_058080.1, from coordinate 383,692,716 downwards.
CAACCAGAAGACACCACCAGGTCCCGAAAAACACGCTCGAATCAAGAACGAGGCAACAGACCTCTCCAAGTCATAGTTAAATATCTGGACTATGCCGACAAGGCCGCCATATTACGGGCCTATAAACAACAAGGCGGCAGTGTGCAACTACGAGGGCAGCGAGTACTTATATTTGGGGACTTCTCCGCAGATGTCACCAGGCGCCGAAGAGCTTTTGCTACCCTCTGCTCCGCGTTTTTTAAAGCCCAGACCCACTTCTCTCTACTGTACCCAGGAATCTTAAAGGTACAAATGCCGGATGGTAACGTGGCAACCTTTGATTCACCGATAGAAGCAAGTCGCCGACTGAAGATTGCTTATGTGGAGCGAGCCCCATTACCAGCGATCACCTACCGAAGCAGCTCGGAAAGCGCATCGGAACCACCCGGGATCACGGCGCCGAGAGCCTCGAACAGCGATCCGGGCTCATCTACGTGGGAATGGCGCGCTCCAGCAGCTATCCCGAATGAAGCTGGATGAGGGACTTACAATCGTTACGAAGAGGGGATGAGTAATATTTCATATGCACCCATTAATGTCCTGAGAACTTGTACTAATTGAGTTTGATATGCCTGTTGCATCGGATGTTCCGCTAGAACTCCAATTAGCATTACAAATGGCGATTGTTGTTTTCTAATTGCTGTCATTAACGTGGCTATATGTTAATCTATGCAATGTTTCGCTGTGCAAGGGAAGGGGAGAGTTGTAGATTTACTGTCATTCTATGGTGGTTTGTGCACGCGCGCTCTGAGTGTTGGGAAGAAGTGAAGCCTTTAACACTATGTGTAGGGGTGATTACCCTTTGTTTATGTCTATAAGTAGACTACTTAGCTATAGGATATGTTCTGTTAGACAGGTTAGAGGGTGGAGGGGGGGTGGGATGGGAATTGGGGTACGGGTTATCTCTCTCAACATGGCTTCTCGGGGTTCCACCATGGAGTTACCCTTATGGCTGACACTTTAAAGATAGTGACCTGGAACGTAAAAGGTCTCCGGTCACCTCACAAGCGTATTATGGTCTTAAAACACTTGAAACGCCTGAAAGCGGATATCGCTTTACTCCAAGAAACCCACTCAGAGCAAGAGGACTTCTTTAGGATGAAGCGCATGTGGGTAGGGGAAGTGCTTGGATCACCAGCAGTGGGGAACAAGGTAGGAGTACTCACGCTTTTAAAGAAAGGGCTCCCATACACTGTGGCGCAACATTTCCATGACTCGCTGGGCAGGATTGCGCACATTCATCTCACTTCTCATTCAGGGGATTTAAGCCTTTACAATGTATATGGTCCGAATGACCGCGATATTGGATTTTTCAGCTCTCTAGGTGCCCGCATAACAGGTGACCCTATAGAGCTGAAGATTTTGGGGGGCGACCTAAACGCAGTGGTAAACCCGGAGGAAGATAGAAGAAGAAGCCGACCTAGGGGCAAAGGACAAGACGTACGGGATCCTAGACTGTCTTTATTACTCCAAGATGCTGAGCTGACTGACACATGGAGGGTCTTTAACCCCGAAGGTAGGGAATTCACACACTTTTCAAACGCACATTGCTCCTGGTCGCGACTGGATTACCTACTGGTGAACACGAGTGGCCTCTCTCTTGTGTCTGATCCTCAGATAGAAGAGATGATTATTTCGGATCACTCTCCAGTCTCAATCTTACTTAGAGACCGCGTCCCGAGGGGTAATGACTTTTTTCTGGAGGTTTCCCTCTAATCTGTATACAGATGAGGACTTTAAAGATCGGTTAAGGGGATGGTGGTTGGAGTATCTCCAGGACAATAAGGACACGGTAGGGCCTCAAAGTCTCTGGGATGCGGGAAAAGTGGTTTTACGGGGTAGGATATTGGCATTTGTCTATAGCAAAAAGAAAACCATCAAAGCCAAAATAACAGACTTAAGTGACAGACTGAGGACAGCCTATACTAATTTTTTAGGCAACCCACTCCCCAGCCTAAAGCGCATTTGGCAGTCAGTAAAAGAAGAGTATGAGCAGTGGCTACACAGATGGGAAACGATCTCACAATCCAAATGGGAGGCCCGGCTATATAGACATGGTAATAAGTCGGGGAAATTGTTAGCTGGGTTGGCGAGAGGGCAGCGACCTACTACTATTATCCCACTCCTTAAAAATAACCTGGGACACTTACAGACGCACCCCAAGGAAATAAATGCGGTCATGAGAGGCTTTTATGAAGACCTGTACAGGGCCGCAAACACGCCTCTTTCAAACAATAGACAGTGGCTAGAAAAAGTATCCCTACCTAAAATCAGTGAGAAAGAGAAAAGTATCCTTAATACCCCCATTACCAAAGGAGAAATCGAGACTACTATCAAAAATTTGTCCTTGGGGAAAGCCCCAGGCCCCCACGGGTACACGGGCAGGTTTTTTCACCTCCTATCCCCAGAGATCTACCCTCTATTAGAGCAAGTGTATATGGGTAACATGCGGGGGGAGGGAATTCCGACCCAAACGAATACGGCCCATATAAAAGTCTTACCAAAGCAAGGGAAGGACCCAGCCTATCCATCATCGTACCGCCCAATCTCCCTAATTAATGTGGACCTGAAGATAGTTTCCAAAATTCTAGCGGACAGGCTAGCTGGAATACTGCCAAGATTGATTTCCCCGGCACAGGTGGGCTTTGTGCAGGGTAGGGCTGCGGTCACCAATGTACGCAAGCTCCGACCTGATCTCCATCCATCCCCAGCATTGGTTACAGTAGATGCTGAAAAAGCTTTTGACAACGTACACTGGGGGTGGGTGGAGCAGGTACTGGAGGTAATGGGGTTTGACGGAGCCTTCCGGCAGTACATAAGGGCATTATATTCAGACCTGTCGGCTAGGATCCACACCCCAGGATTTTTGTCACAGCCTTTTAGGTTGGGCAAAGGTACTAGGCAGGGATGCCCTTTATCCCCCCTTCTATTCAACCTGGCCTTAGAGCCCCTGTCCAGGAAGTTAGCAAGGGAAAACAAAATTGAGGGGATTAAAATAGGGAATAGGGAACTTAAACATGCCCTATTCGCAGACGACTTACTAGTTTTTCTGGAGTACCCATACAGAGATTTACCCCACCTGTATCAGTTGCTATCAGAATTCGGTGTTATGTCAGGCTACCGGGTTAATGCCACTAAATCTGAGATCCTATTTCTGGGCTCCACTATTCCAAATACGTCTGAGAGGCCACTGGGTGTCCCCCTACAAGTAGCTAGCAAATCAATCAGATATCTTGGTATCCAGGTGGGAAAGTGTCCAGGGTCGCTATATTCTTTAAACTACCCACCCATTATTCAAAAGATCAAAGGAGATTTGCAGAGGTGGATGAAATTCCCACTGTCTCTAGGGGGAAGAATACAATTAATAAAAATGATGTGCACTCCAAAGCTCCTATATCCGATGCAAACAATCCCCATTTTGATCAAACATAAGGGTATAATGAATCTAGAATCTGCATTCAGGGCCTTCATTTGGAGGGAACGCAAACCCTGCATAGCTTTTCTGAAACTTCAATTACCAAAAGGATTAGGGGGAATGGCACTACCTGATATACGATCATATAACTTAGCCAGTCTTTTAAGACACAGTATAGACTAGATCTTCGGATCCAATTTCTACACTAACTCACTGTTAGAGTCCCTACTAGCTCGGCCATGGTCTTTGGGGACACTTCTCCACACAAAGTTCTCTGCTCTACCCCTTGTGGCCAAACAAAGTACTCTATTGACAGACACTATAGCGGCCTGGAAAGGGGTGCGTAAAATCTTCAAATTCCCATTGATGATGTCAAAATTTATGCCAGTTTGGGGTCACCCGGAGTTTCCTGCAGGCAGCGAAACAAAACATTTTGTTCCATGGAAGCGAGGGGGCTTGGGGAAGGTCCAAGACTTCTGGGATAGTCAAGCTAAGGCCTATCTATCATTTCCAGAAATGCAAAATAGATTTCCGCAAATTAAATCACAACACTTTCTGGCGCATGCCCAGCTGATGAGCTTTCTTAGACATAGGGTGAGAAACCTGAGTGGGGAGTTCACTGCCAATGCCTTTGATCGAATGGTGGGAGATGGGTCCAGAAAAAGGTCACTTTCAGAACTCTATCACGAGATACGGGACCTCAAGCAAAAGTGTCTGGCAGACAGTCTATTCTCCCACTGGAAGAAAACTTTCCCTTCACTATATGCAGATACCTTAGTTATTCAGGGTTGGAACACAGTTAATAAAGTGATAATCAACCAAGTCTGGAGAGAATCACATTTTAGATTTATCCATAAAGCCATTTATGGCTTCCAGTTCTCGTCACCCCTTCCTTCCTCTGATAGAATATCTAAATGTCCTAAGTGTCAGTTGGACAGATCTGATCTGAGCCATGGGGTGTGGTCCTGTCCAGCCTCCCAGAAATGTTGGAGGTTAGTCAGATCTCAGATTAAACGCTATCTGCAAGTCTCGATATCCTTGTCTCCTGACTTGGTGCTCTTCCATGCTCAGGCAAATGGGTCTAATGTGCAATCAGTTATACATATCTTACTGTTGGCAGCCAGACGCTGTATTTTTAAGCACTGGCTCAAACCCCAAATGCCGTCAATGACGGAGGTTCTTAATCATGCAAAGCTTTGCCTGGATATGGAGAGGATCGAGGCGGAACAAATGGGAGAGCGGTTTATAAACTCTTTCTTCAAGAGATGGGAGTCTTTCATAGGAGTGGTATATTCTGATGAAGACATGCACACTTTAATGGCCCCATTCATCCTTTCAAAATGGTACCTGAAGAAGAAATTAACCCAAACTCTGGGGAGACTTCAGATTGATTGAAAAGTAATGCTGTTACATTAAGAGAAGTAGAGAGAGAGGGGGTGGGGGGGAATTTGTAGCTTGTAATTGGTATTCCACAGTGTTTTAATGTTGAATAAGATTGGGAAAAAGTAAATGTACGGCTTGTAATACTGATAATGACTTATTTAGATATTTTGTACCTTGTACAATTTGCCTATTTTGCTGAAAATCAATAAAAATTACTGTATATTTTAAAAACTACAATGTGTCCTGCAAAAAAACAAGCCCTGTAAGATCCTCACCTGTCTCGCACTCCGGTGTGACCAAAAAAGGTCCTCGTGGAGATGCGGGACAGGTTACGCACTTCTCCATTGATACACCAGCTCCAATCCCTTTGCGAACGGACGCGGGGATGCGTTCACATGTGCGCTGGAGGGGAAGACCGCATGGCTTTCGGGGACAGCTTGGCCGGGCTAGTGGCAGTACGCTGCGGCCGAGCTTGTCTCTGGTGCCTGTTGCGGATTCTATTCCGGTGTCCATGTCGACGCGATGGTGCACTCTCGCAGAGCCTGTCGTGCATCCGCATTTACGTTTGAAAACGGGTTCGCAAGGGGATACGCAGCCGCGCGTACGCGCTTCTTATGCGCCAGAGAAGGGAATAGCACCTGGCCGCAAGTTCAAAGCAGATTAGGAGGCCGGTATTGGTCTAATTGACTAATGACCGACCAAAGCCTTGTACACAGGTGTAGGGCAGGATCATGACCTATGGGGAGTAGACACTTGGCGCCCTGGGATTTGTTAGCAGGCACATAAAAGGTGGCCTCCCAGGTCAGTCAGTGCCCACTGTTATCCTTCCTTATCCAGGTGCAGGTCAGTACTGCTACCTACTGACGGAAGTTTTCTGGGACTCCGTCCGTTCCAGTGGGACCCAGGACCCGGGACTTTCCGTGACGCATCCGTTTACCTGGCAAGTTGCACAGAGACCTTTGCACGGATAGGGACTACTCCTGGCTTTCCTTTGTTTTTTGTTTGCCCAGTGAAGTTTACCTGGATTTTGTTAAACCCCCTTAGATCTGTAGACATGTAAAAAAAGAAAAATTGTGGGTATCATAATATGGCAATGCAAAGAAAGGTTTTTATTTTTCAAAAATAGTAAAACATAATAAAAACTATATAACTTTGGTAATGTCTTAATCAAAACAAACCACAGAATAAAGTTGTCATTACATTTTTGGCACAAAGTAAACAACATAAAAACAAAACTCCCAAAACATTAGTGGAATTGCAGTTTATATCCATTTTCATCCCAAAAAGAATTGTTTTACCAAATACAACTTGTCCCGCAAAAAAACAAGTCCCCAAACATCTATGTCAACAGAAAAATGTAAAGGTTATGGCTCTTGGAAGGTGTAAAGGAGAAAGTAAAAATGGAAAGACAAAATTCGGTACAGCATTATGCACCCACAATTGCATGGAGCGGGCTGCAACTGTATAATACAGCAGGCACCCGGCCACAATGACGGGGAATGGCAATCACGTCGAACCCCGTCATTTAACTCTCTGCCTTCTGATTGGAGCTCCTACAGTGAAATCACGGAGGTTCGATCGGTTACCATAGCAGCCTGGGGCCTGCTGAGGCTTGCCATGGCTGTCATAGTAAACTCCCTGCTAAGCTGTGCACGAGGCACAGTTTAGCAGGGAGCGCATCAAAATCCTATTCACCCTAATAGATCTCTCTGAATAACAGTGATCAAATAGTCGTACATACCACAAAAATGCTACCAATAAAAACTACCGTTCGTTCGGCAAAAAACAAGCCCTCGTACAGCTCTGTCGACTGAAATATAAAAAAGTTATGGCTGTCAGAAAATGGCGATGCAAAGATTTTTTTTTAACAATAATAAAACAAAATAAAAACTATACATCTTTGGTATCACCGTAATTATATTGAGCTGCAAAATAATGACATAATGTCATAAAAATTAAAAGTCTAGTGAGCATCCTCCCCCCTCAACCCTTTAGGCAGCTCTGCAAGTGGTGGTAACCAGTCCTGATTACTTTCTGATTACATTCTAGGACAAGTTGCTGGTGGCCATTTAAAATCATTCCTAGAGAACCACTTTAAGGGGTTAAATAACAATTCTATAGCATTTAGTCTTAGAACTCTTCAATCTGTTCTCAATCTGCATTCTGTGCTGACAGTGACAGGCTGTTTAGGGTGAAAAGTATATTGACTAAGGAGTATGGTAACACCTGGATCTAAATGTGTTGATAAAGGGATTGCCTGTTGTTTAATTGGTCATTGTATTTACCTGTATCAGGCTGGGGTGCCTAGGGCCCACAAGTACAATTCACTCTGGGGGGCGACTTTACAACTACATACTAATATTACCTGACCCCATTTTCAAAATTCTAAAACTGCACCTACACACACTTATTTTCAATGCTAGCCTGCTGCCTAGCCTGTGCCTCAGGTTGTTCTTTCCTGGAGACCCTAAAAGTCATATCAGCCACCCAATGCATCTACCCTGTTTTAATATGGACGCATAGGTTGGTTGAGATGCTTTACACTGAATATGTGCATGCAGTGCAGTCAGTTTACTGTGTCACTTGTGGGGGGACTAAGGGCTCATCTGACTCAGGGGCCCACTGGTGGATTCCCCTTCTCCCCCATTGGTCAATACAAGCCTGGTACTTACACACAAGTTTGCTTAAATTGATATTATGGGTGACTATAACAAACTTTGTAATATATTATATCTAATCAAACAAAATACCTTGTTCTTCAGTTATCAGCTGTCAATCCTCCTATTAAAAACTAAGCTTCACGCTGAAATTTGTGAGAAATCCATCTTATTAATACCAAGACGAACTGCCTGCTCACTGAAGGATCAGATTACATCTTTCCACATAAGTCTTTAGAAAAGAGAGGGATTAACCCCTTCCCAACATGTAACATACTATTACATCACATGTCGGGTGTTTAAAGATGGCGTCTGCTCCCAATCGGGTGCCATAGCAACTGGGTGCCTGCTGTTTCCTACAGCAGTCACCAGCGGCTAATGTCCGCGACCAGCGGTAATGCCGATCGCAGACATTTAACCCCTCAGATGCCGTGGTCATACCTGACCACGGGATCTGGGCGCACTGAAAACCGGAAGCGTGCGCATCCGGTTATGCTCCGGCTCGCCCCTGCGGCAATTGGAGGAGCCAGAGTGGCAGCAGCCCCTGTTATAGTCTCTATTACAAGGCTGCTGCACAGTCTTTCCGATGGAGACCTTGCCTGTAATAGAGCTCCATAGGAAAATAATAAAATCATCATAGACACCAATGCTAGTGCATTGGAGTCTATGATAATAGCAATCAAATGATTGATTGTTATAGTTCCCTATGGGAACTATAAAAAAAAAGTGTAAAAAATTTTTTATTAAGTTTTTACAAATAAACAAATATAAAAGTTCAAATCACCCCCCCACCCCTTTCATCAAAATAAGAATAAAAAATTTAAAAAATACACATCATGGGTATGACCGCATGCATAAACGCCAGTACTATCAAAATATATAGTATTAATACCATACGGAAAAGGGTGAAACGAAAAAAAAAAAAGGGTCAAAATGGCAGATTTTACATTTTTTGGTTGCTTCTCCCACAAAAAATTGAATAAAAAGTGATTTAAAAAAACGTACACGCCCCAGAATGGTATCAATGAAAAGCACACATCGCCCTGCAAAAAATGAGCCCTCATACAGCTCTGCACACATAAAAGTTATAGGGGTCAGAATTGGACAGAAAATAAAGTTTTTTTTTTTCAGCATCAATACGCAAGGAAAAGAATACATATGTGGTATCGCTGGAAAAAAGTAAAACTGTGGCAACATTGTGTTTTCTTTTCCAATTCCACCAACTATGGAAATTTTTTTCCCACTTCCCATTACATTCTATGCAATATTAAATAAGCCCTCATATGACTATGTGAATGGAAAAATAAAAAAGTTATGGCTCTGGGAAGAAAGGGAGTGAAAAACGAAAATGCAAAGTAAAAAAAGCCTCTATGGTAGAAAGGGTTAAAGACATTAGCTAATTTGTGTACATTCTGTGTTTTCATGCACATGTTGACACTGTATAGATAATAGCTAATAAACATGTAAAGTAACAAAAATCCTGTACCAAAATCTGTCGCGTACTCCTCATCGTAACCTAGGCGCAGCATCTGGCAGTCCATGTGCCTACACTGATATTTCAGTGTTCTTTTTTACACCAAAAAATTCTAAATGTGGTGGGGCCACTGGCCCAGATCCCTCCCTGTCCTTGCCATGCCTCCTTTTGCCCAAGTGGTATTGAAAAAAAACCCCGCAAATATGCAGTTTGTGACTTTTCACAGGGGTTTTCTGGCGTATATTAATGATAAATCTGCCCCAAGAAATATGTAGGAAAAGGTCCTATGGAAGAAGAGATTATTAGGCTAGGTTCACATCACCATTGCTTCTTCATTTTTCTGTTCGTGTATATGCCAGACACTAATGGCACCTGACAGATCCCATGAACTAACTCTACTATATCGCTGTCTTTTGTCCTATTATTGCCGGAATCTGTGATGGACACTCCTGAACCTCTGCAGCAGATCTGAAGCTAGCCTTAGTTCTTTCTCAAATTTCACCTATTGCAAAGCAAAAAGTCAGTAAAAAAAAACAATGGCTCATGTGGCCTTTTTCTTGCCATCAATCCTATATGTTTCTATGTTTGTAACATGCACACTTTTCTGTAGAACTGCAATGTTTTTCTCTCCACGCCCTGACATTACTTATACGGTTAATGTCCTTCATATCGATGTCTCCAGACCTACCCCTCCTCATTTTTCTTGCTCTAAACTTTAGAACAGTCTTGTTTTCGTTTGCAAAACAAACCTTGCGTTTCTATGCAATAAAAAACGTGTTTTTCTTTGCAAATCCTCTAAAGGGTAGTCTGTTAATGGAATGGTTTGATGCATGGATAAGAAAAATGTATTTCCAGGCTAAGCTCACATTCTTTTTCTTTCTACTATTTATTTCACCACCTTTCAAGCACATAATGGCTTTCAGAAATGTCTTTTCACGGCTATAGAATTTTCTTTATATTGGGATAAACCTTTAAAGGTATGCTGTCACCGCGACACTGTACCTTCAGCACTGTTTCTGGGTTGTACTTATCTACAGGCTTAAAGTGTACCTAAACCTTTTCATGTAGTTTATTAAAACTTATTGTACATGCTATAAAATACATTTTTCTAACATCCTTATTATTTTTTACACGTTTTCCCAGCAAAATAGGCACAGAGCAGGTAATTTATTAAAACTGGCATTTTAGACGCCGGTCTTAATAATCCCTATATCTGGAGGTGGATTCGTCAAAGTTATGAAGAGGCGCCGGCCTCTACATAACTTTGGCACATCCAGCGTCAGTCTAAGGCCTCATGCACACGGCCGTTGTTTTGGTCCGCATCCGAGCCGCAGTTTTGGCAGCTCGGGTGCAGACCCATTCACTTCAATGGGGCCGCAAAATATGTGTGCTGTCCGCATCTGTTGCAAATTGCAGAAGGCACACAGGCGGCATCCGTGTTTTGCGGACCGCAAATAAAGGAAGGGTTGTGTGCATGAGGCCTAAATGTAAGACAGCTTCCTAGTTGGCTTACACTTAGACCATTTTCTACGCCTAAAACTGTGGGCCCATCCCCTTACACTTTATTAGACCTGGCATGAGTGGGGGAAAAGTCGCAGATTGCTGCACAAATAGCCTTTGCACTGCAATCTGCGCCAGAAATACTAATATAGGCGTATTGCTGGATAATAAATGACCCCCATAAAGATCAAGTGCCTATTGAGATTTAGGATCAGAACTCCCATACAGTGCTGTGTATGGGGGTACGGACTCCCCTGCGGCTGCACTGAGCACTGTACAGGCCCAGTACCAGTACTGCTCTCCTCAGGCCTGGCACAGGTGGGCTATGTCAGGCTTTAGCAGAGTGGGTACAGGTAGAGGAGCATTGTCTTATGTGAGCTCCTGTATAATATGAAGCACTTCAGTCAGCTGTAGCAATTACAAGTCCGCACCAGGAGCTCTGCTTTACCCAGCACTAACAGTCTTTCAATCTTACAGACTTGTGTGTTCTTTTTACCTCATTGTGCCAATACTGTATGTGAGTGAGCAATAGAAGTCATACTCACAAGTTGCTGGTACAAAACCTTTTGTGTCTTATTTCTTTACTTCATTCCAATATATAATGGTACATCATGAGGGACGCTGAGACAGACATTGTTCACATCTCCTCCCCTCCACGCGATGTTTCGGGAGAGCACGCCCCCTTACTCATGCGTGCAGGTAGAGGGGGAGGTGGGGTATTTATAGCACCAACAGCTTATACATATATACAGGTGAAACTCGAAAAATTAGAATATTGTGCAAAGTTCCTTTATTTCAGTAATGCGACTTAAAAGGTGAAACTAACATATGTGATAGACTCATTAGGCTCCATTCACACGTCCGCAATGTGTTTTGCGGATACACGGAGACACGGATCCGCAAAACACGGAAAGCGGCAATGTGCGTTCCGCATTTTGCGGACCGCACATTGACGACATAATAGAATATGCCTGTGCTTGTCCGCAATTGCGGACAAGAATAGGACATGTTCTATTTTTTTGCGGAAACGGAAGCACGGATGCGGAAGTGCGGATCCGCAAATGTGGATGCGGACAGCACATTCCGTCCCCATAGAGAATGAATGGGTCCGCACCCTTTCCGCAAAATTGCGGAAAGGATGCGGACCCATTTTGCGGACGTGTGAATGGAGCCTTACATGGAAAGTGAGATATTTCAAGCCTTTATTTGGTATAATTTGGATGATTATGGTTTACAGCTCATGAAACCCCAAAGTCACAATTTTGAGGTCCCCTTTGCTCAGGGGGTATGGGTTAGGCCTCATGCACACTGCCGTGTTTCACAGCCGTATGCGGGCCGTGGAACCGCGGCCTGGATCCCTCCTGAGAGCAGGAGCGCACGGCGTCACTGGTTGCTATGACGCCGTGCGCTCCCTGCTGCCGGCACAGTACAGTAATACACTGGTATAGATCATACCAGTGTATCACTGTATTGCGGCGGCAGCAGGGAGCGCACGGCGTCATAGCAACCAGTGACGCCGTGCGCTCCTGCTCTCAGGAGGGATCCAGGCCGCGGTTCCACGGCCCGCACACGGCTGTGAAACACGGCAGTGTGCATGAGGCCTTAATTAGCTGACTACAGTGTGACACTTTGATTCTAGAATATTGAACCTTTTCACAAAATTCAAATTTTAAGCTGCATTAATGCAATTCCTTTTAATTTGCATTATTGAAATAAATTGACTTTTGCACAATATTCTAATTTTTCGAGTTTCACCTGTATACAAATCATATCCTTTTATACAAAATACATAGCCATAAATAACCCTAAAACATGAAAGTGATCAATCATATAAATGCACTAAAGCTACAAATTCCATTTAACCCTTTAGGTATTAAAGACTGGAGTTTCACTATCCAAAAGGTCTCCCTTTGTAACAATCTCCTACTGTTATCCTTCTCATGGACTCCACTTTTTGCTACCTCCAGAAACTGCCACCTGAGATCTGCCACCTGATCATAAAAATGTTGTGCAACCGTAGTTTCACCTTGTTTTTTTACCTCCACTGTATCCATCTTAGGCCACTTGCAGACGAGAGTGTCCGGATTAGGTCCGGATGCGTTGTGAATGCGTTCAGTGAAAAATGCGTGATTTCACAGGCAAAGTCATTCCGTCACAATAGAAGTCTATGGGCTACAAAACGGATCCATCCTGTTTCCGTTATGCAGGAGAGGACTCCCCTGCATAACGGAAACGGGACGGATCTGTTTTGCAGCCCATAGACTTCTATTATGATGGAATGAATAACAGTGCCTCTAAAGACATTTCGTTATGCATTCCGTCATAGAATTGCGTTATGGTCTGTGGTAACGGAATCCATAATGCAATTCACCTTTTACCAACAGACGAAGTTTGTAAGGATCTTCTATCTTCATTCAGCAGGACTTGCGCTGACGTCACCGCGCTCACCACGTGGTGAGCGCAATTACATCATTAAAGGTTCTTTTGCAGGTCCTCAAAGAAGAAGAAAGAAGACGATGCCAGCTGCGCGAACAAGAGGATTAGGTGAGTTAATTTTTTTTATTTTTCAACCCCTTAAGCAACATTTTACTATGCATTCTGTATTAAGAATGCTATTATTTTCCCTTATAACCATGTTGTAAGGGAAAATAATAACATCTACACAACACCGAACCCGAACTTAAGTGAAGAAGTTCAGGTCTGTGTACCACATTCAGTTTTTTTATCACGCGTAAAAAATGAACAACGCAATCACAGTCAAAACTGACTAAAATTGTGTGCGCACTCGCGCGGGTTTCCCGCAATGCACCGGGGACGCATCCGGAGCAAAACCGGGACGCCCGTCTGAAAGAGGCCTAAAAGTTGCTTTGTTCCAAATATAAAAAATGACACATTGAATACATTTCAGCAGTCTGTATTGAATGAAGTACAAAGTCTATGGGATAAGGTGCCACCTAGAAAAGAGAATTTATCTAAAAGTGAATGTTTGGCAGTACAGACCCTAAAAAAAAGATGAAAATATCATTATAAAAAAAGCAGATAAGGGAGGGGCTATTGTGATGAATAAGTCTATGCACAGTGCAGAAGCCTGTAGACAGTTGGCAGATACCAACGTCTATAGGAAACTGCCAGGAGATCCCACTGCTGTATTTAAAAAGAAGATTGAAGGTTTTTTGGAAGATAGTAAGGACAACAGCATTATTGATGCCAAGACTGTAAAAGCCTTGAGTAGTTTGTATCCCAAGATTCCGGTGCTTTATCTGCTGCCAAAGGTCCACAAGAATATGGATTCTCCTCCTGGACGTCCAATAGTGTCCAGCACTGACTCGCTGCTGCAGCCTCTTGCGATCTATCTGGACTCTTTTTTGCACCAGATTGTAGGTAGTTTTGACAGATGTCTGAGAGATACAAATGATTTTTTGGATAGTATCGATAGAATAAACAGCAGCGATGTTAGGTACCTGTGCACATTGGACGTCTAGAGTTTATATACAAATATACCGCAGGAGGAGGGACTTGAATGTGTATGTGAACAGTTAAAGCGCAATGCTAGGTTAAATAACCAGATGATTTGCTTTCTGATGACTTTGGTGGAATTTATTTTGACAAAATATTTTTTTTCGATTTGATAGCGATTTTTACTTGCAGGTGCAGGGGACTTCGATGGGGTTCTCCGCAGCTCAGAGATTCGCTAATATATTAATGGAAGCCTTTGAGACAAGTGATGTATTCTGTGTGGGTGGTTTGGACACATCGTCCACGTGGCTTTGCTATGTGGACGATGTGTTCATGCTATGGAGGGGTGATAAATCTTCCCTTCTACAGTTTATTACCCATTTAAACGAGTGTCATAATACCATCAAATTTAGGCCTCATGCACACGGCTGTTGTGCGGCCTTTCCGTGCATTATGGCCCGCAATTGCGGTCCCCAATGCACGGGCAACATCTGTGCAGCGGGCCGGACTCATTCAACTTGAAAGGGTCCGTGGTCTGTCCGCGCCGCGAAAAAATATGAACAACGAAAAGAAACACCACAGAAGCACTCCGTAGTGCTTCCGGTGTTCCGTTCTGTGACTCCGTTCTGCATCTCCGGAATTGCGGACCCATTCAAGTGAATGGGTCCGCATCCGTGATGCATGGTGCACATGGCCCGTGGCCTTGAGCATGAGGCCGTACACTGAGTTATGATGAAAATGTTATTCATTTTTTGGATGTGGAATTACGGTGCGTAGAGGGAGGATTTGAGACCACACTATTCACAAAGACCACAGATCAAAATAACCTGCTGCTTCATTACAGCCAACACGCCCCTCACATTTTTTCAGAGGGGTTATAATAAGAAAGAGGCGACTGAAATTGGAATAGAGGTTGGTAAAAAAAAACAAGACAGGACATCAGATAGGTTAAAAAGAGGGATAAGCAAAATAAACAATTTGTGTATTTTTCCAATTATGATTGACATTGTAAACTAATAAAAAAGGTAATTCTGAAATATTGGAAGGTACTTAGACATGATAAAAAAATTTGGAGAATGTTTGTTGATAACCCCCTTTTTGCCTATAAACAAGGTCCCTCTCTGAATAAGGCCTCTTGCACATGAACGTTGTGCATCCGTTCCGTGCATTGGAGACCGCAATTTGTGGTCCCCAAAGCACGGGCAACGTCCATGCGGCGACCGGGACGGATCGAGACCCATTCAACTTGAATTGGTTTGTGATCTGTCCGCACCGCAAAAAAAAATAGAACAAATTCTATTTTTTTGCGGTGCGGTGGCATGAACAGTGCTTCCATGGGGTTTACGATCTATGCTTCCATTCCGCATCTCCGTGATTGCGGACCCATTCAAGTGAATGGGTCCTCATCCATGATGTGGAGTGCAGAAAGGCCGGAGCACGTGTATTGCGGACCCGCCGTATGCGGGCCGCAATACGGCCACGGGCACACAACGTTTGTGTGCAAGAGGCCTAACATGCTGATTAGAAGTTACATAGGCCCTAAAAAAATGGAAAGACAGAGTTTCCTTGCAACCCAGAGGAGGGGTACTTTCACCTGCTTGAGGTGTGGGAATTGTAGTGCTATAATAAAAGGTGACACTGTAGTGCACCCCACACAGGGAGACAGGATACAAATGAAAGATTTTGCAACGTGCGAGACACATAACGTCATATACTACTTGAAATGCCCATGTGGTAAGATAAATATTGGGCAAACATCTTGGGCTATGAGGATCAGAATCAATGAGCATAAGTCCAGCATAAGGGCTCATTCACACGGCCGTACCCTTCCGGTGCCGTATTGTGGCCCGCATACGGCAGGTCTGCAATACACAGGGCACTTGAATGGGTCCGCAAATTCGGAGATGCGGTGCGGAACAGAACGGAAGCACGGAACAGAACCTCACGTAAACACTACGTAGTGCTTCCTGGGGTTCCATTCCATGCTTCCACAACGCAAAAAGATAGAACTTGTTCTATATTTTTGCAGAACGAATGGATCGGATGCTGCTGGTCCACGGTTTGTGCCCATGCATTGCGGACCGCAATTTGTGGTCCATAGCACGGGCACGGAGGGGCAACGGTCGTGTGAACAAGCCCTTAGGAAGGAACTCAGAAGGGAGAGTAAGATGGATAGAGTGGAGGTGCCATTTTTATGATCGGGGTCCATGAGGAGGATCAGGCCCCTTGCAGACAAGCGTTCCTCCCGCAGCGAGTCCGCAACGCAGCTCCCGGCCTGAACTCCCAGTGCTGCCATAATGCTGCCAGTGTTATACAATACATTCCAGAACTTTAAGGGTTAAATAGCATCATAAATCATAATAATGCTATGTGAATCCCGTCAGTGCTGGGAGGTCAGGCCTCGATGTGGACTCGCTGCGGGAGGAACACTCGTCTGCAAGGGGCCTAACAGTAGGAGATTGTTACAAAGGGAGACCTTTTGGATAGTGAAACTCCAGTCTTTAATACCTAAAGGGTTATATGAAATTTGTAGCTTTAGTGCATTTATATGATTGATCACTTTCATGTTTTAGGGTTATTTATGGCCTTGTATTTTGTATAAAAGGATATGGTTTGCATATACAGTACAGACCAAAAGTTTGGACACACCTTCTCATTCAAAGAGTTTTCTTTATTTTCATGACTATGAAAATTGTAGATTCACACTGAAGGCATCAAAACTATGAATTAACACATGTGGAATTACCGTATTTTTCGCCCTATAGGACGCACCGGCCCATAAGACGCACCTAGGTTTTTGGGGAGGAAAATAAGAAAAAAATTATTTTTAACCAAAAGGTGTGCTTTTGGGGGGTTTGGAACTAATGGTGGTCTGTGGGTGGCACTATTACTGGGGATCTGTGAAGGACACTGTAATGGGGGATCTGTGGATGACGGACACTGTTATGGGGGGATCTGTGGATGACGGACACTGTTATGGGGGGGGATCTGTGGATGACGGACACTGTTATGGGGGGGATCTGTGGATGACGGACACTGTTAAGGGGGGATCTGTGGATGACGGACACTGTTATGGGGGGGATCTGTGGATGACGGACACTGTTATGGGGGGATCTGTGGATGACGGACACTTATGGGGGGATCTGTGGATGACGGACACTGTTATGGGGGGATCTGTGGATGACGGACACTGTTATGGGGGGATCTGTGGATGACGAACACTGTTATGGGGGGATCTGTGGATGACGGACACTGTTATGGGGGGATCTGTGGATGACGGACACTGTTATGGGGGGGATCTGTGGATGACTGACACTGTTATGGGGGGGATCTGTGGATGACTGACACACTGTTACAGGGGGGGATCTGTGGATGGCACTGTTACAGGGGGGGGGGGTATCTGTGGATAGCACTGTTACAGGGGGGATCTGTGGGTGGCACTGTTACATATGTGCCATCCACAGACCCCCCACCCCATAACAGTGCCATCCACAGCCCCCCAGCCCATAACAGTGCCATCCACAGCCCCCCAGCCCATAACAGTGGCATCCACAGACCCCCCCCCCCCTTAACTGTGCCATCCGCGGATCAGCTCGATCATCCAATATCCATACCCCCACCCCCACCCCCCACCCCCACCGCCGCCGCCGCTGCCGCCGCTATACTGATATTAATTGTCTTATTCAATTAAATTGCATTAGATATGCCCCCTCGCTCCTATATTGCTAATCGAACCTTAAATCCTCATCCTAGGTGCTGTAATGCAGGCCGGGCGGCCGGCGCGTCACTCGCTGACGTCACTTGCCTGCGCCGCCTGCTTCATTCATAAAGTAGGCGGCGCAGGCAGGTGACATCAAGGAATTACGCTGCCGCCCGCCCAGCCTGCATTACAGCACCTAGGATGAGGATTTAAGGTACGATTCGCAATATAGGAGTGAGGGGGCATATATAATACATTTTAATCGACTAAGACATTTAATATTAGTATACTGGAGCGGCGGGGCGGTGCTATACTACACTGATTGCACCGCCCCGCCGCTATTCCCGGCCCCCAGCTCCTCCTCCCAGTCCCTCCCCCGGCCCAGCTCATGCTACATCGCATCCAGCGATGTTAAATTGTCAGCATTCGCCCCATAAGACGTCTTATGAAAAAAAAAAAAAGTGCGTCTTATGGGGCGAAAAATACGGTATATACATAACAAAAAAGTGTAAAACAACTGAAAATATGTCATATTCTAGGTTCTTCAAAGTAGCCACCTTTTGCTTTGATTACTGCTTTGCACACTCTTGGCATTCTCTTGATGAGCTTCAAGAGGTAGTCACCTGAAATGGTTTTCACTTCACAGGTGTGCCCTGTCAGGTTAAATAAGTGGGATTTCTTGCCTTATAAATGGGGTTGGGACCATCAGTTGCGTTGTGGAGAAGTCAGGTGGATAACACAGCTGATAGTCCTACTGAATAGACTGTTAGCTGCTTTTTTTTCTTGCCATAATACAAATTCTAAGTAAAGAAAAACGAGTGGCCATCATTACTTTAAGAAATGAAGGTCAGTCAGTCCGAAAAATTGGGAAAACTTTGAAAGTGTCCCCAAGTGCAGTCACAAAAACCATCAAGCACTACAATGAAACTGGCTCACATTCGGACCGCCCCAGGAAAGGAAGACCAAGAGTCACCTCTGCTGCGGAGGATAAGTTCATCCGAGTCACCAGCCTCAGAAATCGCAGGTTAACAGCAGCTCAGATTAGAGACCAGGTCAATGCCACACAGAGTTCTAGCAGCAGACACATCTCTAGAACAACTGTTAAGAGGAGACTGTGTGAATCAGGTCTTCATGGTAGAATATCTGCTAGGAAACCACTGCTAAGGACAGGCAACAAGCAGAAGAGACTTGTTTTGGCTAAAGAACACAAGGAATGGACATTAGACCAGTGGAAATCTGTGCTTTGGTCTGATGATTTCAAATTTGATATCTTTGATTCCAACCACTGTGTCTTTGTGCGACACAGAAAAGGTGAACGGATGGACTCTACGTGCCTGGTTCCCACCGTGAAGCATGGAGGAGGAGGTGTGATGGTGTGGGGGTGCTTTGCTGGTGACACTGTTGGGGATTTATTCAAAATTGAAGGCATACTGAACCAGCATGGCTACCACAGCATCTTGCAGCGGCATGCCATTCCATCCGGTTTGCGTTTAGTTGGACCATCATTTATTTTTCAACAGGACAATGACCCCAAACACACCTCCAGGCTGTGTAAGGGCTATTTGACCATGAATGAGAGTGATGGGGTGCTGCGCCAGATGACCTGGCCTCCACAGTCACTGGACCTGAACCCAATCGAGATGGTTTGGGTGAGCTGGACCGCAGAGTGAAGGCAAAAGGGCCAACAACTGCTAAGCATCTCTGGGAACTCCTTCAAGACTGTTGGAAGACCATTTCAGGTGACTACCTCTTGAAGCTAATCAAGAGAATGCCAAGAGTGTGCAAAGCAGTAATCAAAGCAAAAGGTGGCTTCTTTGAAGATCCTAGAATATGACATATTTTCAGTTGTTTCACACTTTTTTGTTATGTATATAATTCCACATGTGTTAATTCATAGTTTTGATGCCTTCAGTGTGAATCTACAATTTTCATAGTCATGAAAATAAAGAAAACTCTTTGAATGAGAAGGTGTGTCCAAACTTTTGGTCTGTACTGTATGTATCAGCTGTTGGTGCTATAAATACCCCACCTCCCCCTCTACCTGCACGCAATGAGTAAGGGGGCGTGCTCCCCCGAAACGTTGCGTGGAGGGGAGGAGATGTAAACAATGTCTGTCTCAGCGTCTCTCATGATGTACCATTTTATATTGGAATGAAGTAAAGAAATAAAAGATACAAAAGGTTTTGTACCAGCAACTTGTGAGTATGACTTCTATTGCTCACTCACATACAGTATTGGCACAATGAGGTAAAAAGAACACACAAGTCTGTAAGATTAAAAGACTGTTATGTGAGCTCCTGCCATACTCCCGCTCGCTCCGCTCTGGTAATAGCGCCGGCACAGACAGAAGCATTGATGCTCCAACCTGTACACCACGCATTACTCCCATACACAGTTCTGTATAGGAGTACGGATCTTAAAGCACAATAGGCACAAAAGTAAATGGAAAGGTTTAGGTACACCTTAAAATATGTGTAAAATGTGAAAAATATACTCACTTTACCAATTATGCTGCATTATCGCACCTTTGTGCCTCCCTGGCTCCTTGAGTTTGAAATAAACGTGATTTGACGTCCATGTGGTGACACATCATATTTAAAGGGGTTGTCCCATCTTGGCCTTTCATGGCTGAGATGGGAATAACCCACAGTAAGCATCGGCCCAAGATGGTCAGAGTTACAGGAACTGCTTAGAGGCTGGTGCTTCATTGTTTGTGCAAGGGTACTTTGACACTAGCGTTTTTGTTTTCCGTTGTTGAGTTACGTCACAGGAGCTCAATACAAGGAAAAAAACGGATCAGTTTTATCCTAATGCATTCTGAATAGAGAGCAATCCGATCAGGATGCATCAGTTCAGTCCCTCTTACTTTTTTTGGACGGAGAAAATACCGCAGCATGCTGCAGTTTTCTTTCCGGCCAAAAATACTGGACACTTGCTGGAATGCCGGATCCGGCATTAATTTACATTGAAGTGTATTAGTGCCGGATCCGGCATTACGTGTTCCGGATCCGGATCCGTCTGACAAATGCCATCAGTTTGCGTCTGGATTGCCGGATCATCTGCCCTAAGGCTACTTTCACATTAACGTTTTTGCATTAGGGCAAAACTGATCCGTTTTGGACCGCTTGTGAGAGCCCTGAACGGATCTCACAAATGGAAAGCCAAAACGCTAGTGTGAAAGTAGCCTAAGCCAGGAATTCAGGAAACAGTATAGCCTGCTATGCACCTCTGTTTGTGTTCCTCCCATTCACTGCTATGGGAGTTGCGGAAAAAGAGAGCACCAACTGGTTGGCTTTTTCCAGAACTCCGGCCACCCTGGGCTGAAGCTAACTGTGGGTTATTCTCACCTCGGCTAAGTAAGGCCAAGATAGGACAATCCCTTTAAGGCCTCTTTCCCACGGGCGTGTGCGCCCCGTTTCCGTATAGCGGACCGCATTTGCGGATCCGCAATACACGGGCGCCGTTCCGTGGGCATTCCGCATCACGGATTAAGACCCATTCACTTCAATAGGTCCGCAAATCCGGAGATGCAGAATGGTGCGGTACGGAACCACGGAACGGAACCCTACGGAAGCACTACGAAGTGCTTCCGTGGGGTTTCGTCCCGTACTTCTGTTCCCCAAAAAGATAGAACATGTCCTATCTTTTTGCGGAATGGCCGGATCACGGACCTATTCAAGTGAATGGGTCCGCAATCCGATGCGGCTGCCCCACGGACTGTGCTCGCGCATTGCGGCCCGCATTTTGCGGGCCGCAGTACGACCACTGGGCGCACGCGCCCGTGGGAAAAAGGCCTAAAGAGCATATGTTTTGCAGGATCAACCTAATTAAACCACGCACACTGCCAGAAAAAAAAGCATGCAAAAAATGTATTAAAAAGTGACACAAAGAACACTGGTAAAAACCCAATGGAACAAAATGCCATAAATTAGTGTGTGTGAAGGAAGGCTAAAGGTATATTTCCACGTGGCGAGTATTTCTCAGCTGCAATAGCCGTACCAAATTGGATTCAAAGGGTGAAATCTGAAGCCGATATCTACAACGTAAATTGACATGCTGTGAATTCAGCAGATTTTGGAATTTCTGCGACTGAAAATCAGTTCCATACATGTGAATAGGGTTGTTTTGGCGGGAAGCACGTGGATTTCGGAAAGCCCCATTCAAATGAATGTAACAGATTTTCAGTTGCAGAAATTTTATGCAATAAAGGCCTCATGCACACGACCGTTGTTTGGGTCCGCATCCGAGCCGCCGTTTTGGCAGCTCGGATGCGGACCCATTCACTTCAATGGGGCCGCAAAAGATGCAGACAGCACTCCGTGTTCCGCGGCCCCGCTATAAAAATATAATATGTCCTATTCATTTATATTGCCGGCGCCCGTTCCGTTCCGCAAATTGCAGAAGGCGACACGGGCGGCTTCCGTTTTTTGCGGATCCGCGGCTTGCGGACCACAAAAAACGGCACGGCCGTGTGCATGAGGCCAAAGTCTGCTGTGTGTGAAGGCAGCCTTAGGCTGGGTCACACCTGACTGATCAGCTACATAGTACAGTATCAGGCCTCATGCACACGACAGTTGTTTTTTGCGTCCGCAAATTGTGAGTCCGCAAAAAAACAAAAACGGATGCAGCATCAGTTTTTTTGGGAGGATCCATTTTTTTCCTCAGATCCCTTGTAATAAATGCCTATCCTTGTCCGCAAATGTGAAAAAAGTAGGACATGCACTATTTTTTTTGCTGAAGGGAAACACGGACAACGGACGTGGAACACAAACGGATGAACTATCAGCATTTTTTGTTGAGTCATTGAAATGAATGGGTCCAAATCCTATCCGCAAGAAAAAAGGAACGGAGGCCGAGAAAAACGACTGTCGTGTGCATGAGGCCTCAGCAAAATGTATGAGAATTTATCAATTCCCATCCACAGGCTGCGTTAAAAAAAACACAGCACAAAAGGTATGGCATCATGGATTTGAAATCTGCAGCTTGTCAATTTTTACTGCGGATTTCTCTTTTTGCAATGGAGAGGATGAAATCTGCTGGCTCTAATACATGCAGTTGTGTAGCAGTTTTTCATGTGTTTTTTTGTGAACGCATTGCGCCCGCCTGGCATCTGGACCCATTCATTTCAATGGGGCTGTGTACATGTGCGTTGGTTTTCACGCATCACTTGTGTGTTGCGTGAAAATCGCAGCATGTTCTATATTCTGCGATTTTCACGCAACGCTGGCCCCATAGAAGTGAATGGAGCTGCGTGAAATTTGCATTGCATCCGCGAGCAAGTGCGGATGCAATGCGTTTTTCACGGATGGTTGCTAAGAGATGTTGTTTGCATACATTCAGTATTTCATCACACGCATGCTAAACGCATTAAACCGCATTGCACCCGTGCGATAAAAACTGAACAACTGAACGCGATCGCCTACAAAACTGAATGACTTTGTTTGCGAAATCTTGCATTTTTCACTGAATACTTTCGCAACGCATCTGTACATAATGCGCACACGTTAGTCTGCAAGGGGCCTTAGGGTATGTTCACAGTTTTTTTGGGCATGGATTTTGGCACAGATTCTGCTCCAAAAACGCATGCAGATCTTTCCTATTGATTTCAATGGGAATCCGCATGTGAATTCATAGTGCGCTTTTTTTCCCACTTGTGATTTTAAAAACCACAACGCAGGAAAAAAAATTGACTAGTACATTCTTCATGTGGATTCCATTTAAAATGGCCAGAATATATAAATATAGATATAGATATACAAACCGGATTCCCAAAAAGTTGGGACACTAAACAAATTGTGAATAAAAACTGAATGCAATGATGTGGAGATGGCAAATGTCAATATTTTATTTGTAATAGAACGTAGATGACAGATCAAACGTTTAATCCGAGTAAATGTATCATTTTAAAGGAAAAATAAGTTGATTCAAATTTTTACGGTGTCAACAAATCCCAAAAAAGTTGGGACAAGTAGCAATAAGAGGCTGGAAAAAGTAAATTTGAGCATAACGAAGAGCTGGAAGACCAATTACCACTAATTAGGTCAATTGGCAACATGATTGGGTATAAAAAGAGCTTCTCAGAGTGGCAGTGTCTCTCAGAAGCCAAGATGGGTAGAGGATCACCAATTCCCACAATGTTGCGCAGAAAGATAGTGGAGCAATATCAGAAAGGTGTTACCCAGCGAAAAATTGCAAAGACTTTGCATCTATCATCATCAACTGAGCATAACATCATCCGAAGATTCAGAGAATCTGGAACAATCTCTGTGCGCAAGGGTCAAGGCCGTAAAACCATACTGGATGCCCGTGATCTCCGGGCCCTTAAACGACACTGCACCACAAACAGGAATGCTACTGTAAAGGAAATCACAGAATGGGCTCAGGAATACTTCCAGAAACCATTGTCAGTGAACACAATCCACCGTGCCATCCGCCATTGCCAGCTGAAACTCTACAGTGCAAAGAAGAAGCCATTTCTAAGCAAGATCCACAAGCTCAGGCGTTTTCACTGGGCCAGGGATCATTTAAAATGGAGTGTGGCAAAATGGAAGACTGTTCTGTGGTCAGACGAGTCACGATTCGAAGTTCTTTTTGGAAATCTGGGACGCCATGTCATCCGGACCAAAGAGGACAAGGACAACCCAAGTTGTTATCAACGCTCAGTTCAGAAGCCTGCATCTCTGATGGTATGGGGTTGCATGAGTGCGTGTGGCATGGGCAGCTTGCATGTCTGGAAAGGCACCATCAATGCAGAAAAATATATGCTCCCATCCAGACGTCATCTCTTTCAGGGAAGACCCTGCATTTTTCAACAAGATAATGCCAGACCACATTCTGCATCAATCACAACATCATGGCTGCGTAGGAGAAGGATCCGGGTACTGAAATGGCCAGTCTGCAGTCCAGATCTTTCACCTATAGAGAACATTTGGCGCATCATAAAGAGGAAGGTGCAACAAAGAAGGCCTAAGACGATTGAACAGTTAGAGGCCTGTATTAGACCAGAATGGGAGAGCATTCCTATTTCTAAACTTGAGAAACTGGTCTCCTCGGTCCCCAGACGTCTGTTGAGTGTTGTAAGAAGAAGGGGAGATGCCACACAGTGGTGAAAATGGCCTTGTCCCAAGTTTTGGGGGATTTGTTGACACCATGAAATTCTGATTCCACATATTTTTCCCTTAAAATGGTACATTTTCTCAGTTTAAACTTTTGTTCCGTGATTTATGTTCTATTCTGAATAAAATATTAGAAGTTGGCACCTCCACATCATTGCATTCAGTTTTTATTCACGATTTGTATAGTGTCCCAATTTTTTTGGAATCCGGTTTGTATAAAACATGCAGAATCCTGAAGCATATTGCCCATCGGGTTTCTTTTTTGTCACCCAAAAAAACTCTGTCTGAACATACCCTTTAAAATCCACACCGGATATCAGGTTACGTGCATATTCTGGTGTGGACACTGCAGCATTTGTTAAAAATCTCATCCAAGTCCTGTACAATGCTGTGGATTTGCCTCATGTAAATCCACAGCATCTATGACACGTGGTAATATACCGTTCACACCAGACTGATTAGCTGCGGTTTTACTGTCGCAGATTTTGGCGCAGCAAATCTGCAGCTTTGGGGTGCCTTCACACGCTGCAGATTTTGTGCAGAAATTTCCACAACTGAAAACCGGTTCCATTCATTTGAATGTGGCAGCAAGCCCGTGGATTTCTGCAAGTCCCATTCAGGTGCATGGAACTGATTTTTAGGTCGTAGAAAATTCTGCAACAAAATCAGCAGAGTGTGAATGGTCCCCCTGTATAGCATCAGCAAAGGGAATGAGTTTTTAGCAATTCACAGTCCCACGTGGCAGAAAAAAAATCCGTAGCAGAAACTGACCTGTGGTGTGGCTTTTAAATCTGCAGCATGTGGACTCTTGCACACGGTCCGCAAAAAATACAGATGACATCCGTGTGCATTCTGTATCTTGCAGAACAGAACAGCTGTCCCCTAATAGAACAGTACTATCCTTGTCCGTAATGCGGACAATAATAGGACATGTTCTATTTTTTGAGGAACGGACATGTGGAAACGGAATGCACGCGGAGTAACGTTTTCTTTTTGTAGACACAGTGAAATAAATGGCTACACATGTGGCTTGCAAAAAAAAAAATTCAAACGGAATGGGTACGGAAAGAAAATACGTTTGTGTGCATGAGCCCTAGGGGTTTATTCACATGTCATGTTATGTCCAGACTCTGCTGTGTGCTGCGCTTTTTTATTCAGCCACCAACCTGTCTAATGTACTGAAATCACATACATCATTCACATGGATGCTGAGGCCAATCGCTGGTCTCAGCAGTGATGCTGGCATGATGACCAGTGAGGCCGGAGATATGCTACAAACAATGTAGGTGACATGGTTATTTTACACCATTTTTTACTCTTTGCTCATTTTTTAACAAATCCCAGACAATTCCTTTAATTTACATGCATCATTATTTTCTGGTGTGTTACTTTTCGCTGTGATTTTTCAAAATCATGCCATTTTGTAATAGTTGCGTTTTTGCTGCGGTTGCAAAACGTGACAAAAAGCATCAATGAGTTATCTAACCAGCTTTTTATTATTATTTCTTAACAGTGCCATAATGTGCAGGTAGGTAGGTCGCTCATAAATCAGCTGCCTGCTCTGTCACACATGACAAGCCCTTTCGAATTTACACACAACTTCAAACACGTAGGAAGAAGAAAAAAAAGGCGGGCTTTTCAGCCCGGGGCTCCCTGCTACGTCAACACCACGTCACGCATCTATGTGTTAGCCCGTGTTTCCTTCGGTTGCTTAGCGACGGCCGACAGGAGGGCGTGGCTAACTGTTTAAAGGACTCCCTGAGCTGTTCCTCTGGTCGCAGACCGCGCTGAACTGAAGGGTTTATATAGTGCTGCTAAATTTAGGCTCCAGCGAGTGCTCAGCCTCCTTATCCTGAACGTGTTTCCTCCTCTCCTTGCAATTGGTTTGGTGCTTGCCCCCCGTGCCTTTATTTATAATCTAGGCCCCCTCTCACTGCAAGGAAAGTTTAGTTTTCGTACTGCACGGACGGACCTCTCCTCTGAGGGGTTTAACACTGTCATTTAGTTGAACTTTATTTTTTTTCTTTAGTTTTTTTTTACCTTTCTCTATCGCTGTGGCAATCTGTCCTGGATTTAAGGAGCACAAAGATGGCTCTGACGGAGACCATCCTCCCTTCTTTTTCCACCTTTGCGAACCAAAGAGAGAAGTGCTTCCAAGAAGTAAGTATGGAGGAGACCCAGGTGTGGGCAGGTGTGCGGGGCTCCATAGATCTGCATTCATTGGGTTTATTGCTTGCAGATGGGTCCAAGTCTGAGTGTTCATCCAGGTTTAGGGGCAGCCTGTTTTAACGCTTTGCTGCCTGCCTGAGGGTGAACTGTTCGTTGGCATTTAGCAGCAGGTGTGTGAGGTTCATGCATTTGATGGCCACACATTCAGGTTTCCTGGAAGCCAAAACCAGGAAGCAGAACTTCTTTTTTTTTTTTTTTTTTATTTACTCTGTCCTTTTATACTTTCTATTTATGATCCACTCCTGATTTATTTATTTTTTTGCTTGTAAAACTGCATCAGGAAGCCTGACTGTGTGGCCGTACCCTAAAATATTCCAGCTGTATGATCAGCGCCTTCACTTGTGTACTATGTAGGCTGACCCAGATTTGTTTCTCTTCCTCAGAAATGGAAGGGTGCTTATGAATCCAAGTCTTCGCACAACAGCTGTAATGTCCTTGAAGTGATGAACAGCACGGACGCCTTCTGCTCCAAGAAAGAGGATGAAGATCTGAACAATGTTCTAGAGTTCGTCTTGTCAATGGGCGCTGACAAGAATATCCAGACCTGTGGAGATTATTCCCTGTCTCCTACTGAATCCTGCACTTACTACCAAACAACCCCTTCTCCAGGGGGCTACAGCTCCGAGCACAGCCCACCTCCTTATAGTTCATCTAGCCTCATGACTGAACTTATGAGATCTGACCTGGACAGTTACTGTCATGCAAACAACATTCAGGGGAGGTTTTTTGTGAGTCAAAGCTTTGATTTTCCAGACAACATCAAAACAGAACCAACAGTGGACTCTTATGGACCTATAATTGGCTTGGTGCCTCAGTCCTGTTCAAAAATCAAGCAAGAAGGCAGTGCTGCTTGCATGATGGCATATGACCAACCAAGACTGGCAAACTCTCCACAGATGGGAGGCATTGACACTCCACCTCTGAGCCCAGATGATTTGATGATAAATGACTGTCAAACACAATTGATGTGCCACCCAGCAATGCCATACAGCCATGGTTACCCAAACGCATTCCATCATTCATCTTCCAACCAGTATCAAGGATCTCCACAATTTGGCATGTTTGAGGACAATTTAACTATGCAGCTGTCTGCTGCCAGGGGGGTCATAACTCCACCATGTTCTCCCTTGGAAATCCTGGATGCCAAACCAAAGAGGGGGCGCAGATCATGGCCCAGAAAGAGAACGGCTACGCATACCTGCTCATATGCTGGCTGTGGAAAGACGTATACAAAGAGCTCTCATCTCAAGGCCCATCTAAGAACCCATACTGGTAGGTATAAATTGCCATTGTCGCTAATGTTCTTCTATGTCCTTTTACTACAATAGTTGGAAATTACATATGAATTGTTCTGACAGTTGCAATGTTAAGTCTGCCAGGGCACTGTGGCATGCTTGGGGATCCCATAGAAATCTTTGCCTGGTCAGGCCAGATGTTCATGATCTTTACTTAACTCATTAGCTGCATGGTAGATGATCTAGGAATCGTTACTAATCTTTCTGCCTCCTCTTCTCTCCAGGTGAAAAACCTTATCACTGCAACTGGGAAGGATGTGGATGGAAGTTTGCCAGATCCGATGAGCTTACACGCCACTTCCGCAAACACACTGGTCATCGGCCCTTCCAGTGTCACCTGTGTGACCGTGCCTTTTCTCGCTCAGACCACTTGGCCCTGCACATGAAGAGGCATATGTAAATCCTGGACTATAGCAAATCAGTGTGGCACATTAAACACATGGACTGATTTGGGTCACACTACAGCTGGTACTGCGTGGGCGTTTGGATGTCCTTCTGCATCTCTAGTGGAACTTGCAAGGATTAACTTGACTTGGTGAAGACTAAGGCTGGACCTAGTAACTTGAACTTGCGCATTAACTGGAAAACCTCATGGATGGGGGTTATTTAGAGATATCTGTAGATAAAGCTGAATTCTTAGATTTGTTAACCCTTTGCTTGCTTTAAAAGCAGCAAACAGCATTTCACAGGGCATTGAATGTTAAACGTGGATAAAACAATTTGACCACATTGCATCGTTTGATGCAGAATAGCTCTATGTATTTGACATTGTCTGTATTCTTCATGCAGCGCCTGTTTAGCCCAGGTCCTGTCACTACAGTATGCACTTCTCTTCCCTGAAGTATTGACCTTTCATGGGGCACTTGTTAATCACTGTAATGTATGCGGGCTGGGTAAAGTCTTCCAGAAGAATTCGCAGTGCAGTGAATGTATGTATTTTTGACATTCCATTGTTTAACTTGATTGTAACTGCCTACTACAAGACAATGTTTGTATGAAACTGCCATATCGTGACGTTATTTCTCCTTTGACAGGATAAACCCTTGAGTATTCGAGAATATCCTGTTCAATATATGGATTGCATTAAGACTTTTTTTTTTTTTTTTTCATGAAATATTTTATATAAGCAGAGTGTTTGTAATGTTACACTATAAAACTGCAGGGCTAGAGGTCTTGCCTGAAAATAACCTTTTATATGAAATATTTATATGTAATTATACAGATTTGTAAATTTTTGTACAGTGTACATATGACGACAAATGGCACTTTGCTGTTTTTTGTTCAAATGAGGAAAAAGATTTTCATTGACATGCTTTTTCGTTTTTGTTTTTTTTTAAATAAAAAAATTCAAAGAAAAATTACCTGTCTGGCTTCCTGTTCAAACTTGCTTCCATACAAATGGAGGGGGACATAAGTATTTATACTATTTTATAAGCGAAAGGTCATTTCACTTGGGGCTTGTTCACACGACAAGTGAATGGGTCTGCAAATCCGGAGGTACAGAACGGAAGCACTACAGAGTGCTTGCGTGGGTTCCGTTCCATGCCTCTGCACCTCAAAAAGAGAGGACTTGCTCTATCTTTTTGCAGAACAGATGGAATGGGAACCCCATTCACATGAATGGGGTTGTGATCCGTATGCGGCAGCCCCACGGCCGGTGCCCGTGCATTGCGGAGCATAGCACTGGCATGGAGGGGCAACGGTTCTGTGAACAAGCCCTTAAAGGGGGTGTCCGGGTTCAGAGCTGAACCCGGACATACCCTTATTTTCACCCCGGCAGCCCTCCTGAGCCTGGCATCGGAGCATCTCATGCTCCGATGCGCTCCAGTGCCCTGCGCTAGATCGCGCAGGGCACGGGCTCTTGTGTTTACAATAAAACACTGCTGGGCGGTAACTTCCGCCCAGCAGTGTGTTCGGTGACGTCACCGGCTCTGAGGGGCGGGCTTTAGCTCTGCCCTAGCCGTTTTACTGGCTAGGGCAGAGCCAAATCCCGCCCATCAGTGCCGGTGACGTCACCGGGGTTCCTGTCAGCCCCATAGAGAGCCCTGGTACGTCACCGGAACTCAGAAAATGCCTTTGCCCTGCGCGATTTAGCGCAGGGCAAAGGAGAGCATCGGAGCATGAACTGCTCCGATGCTCATGTCAGGGGGGCTGCCAGGGGGAAAATGGAGGGCTGTCCAGGTTCAGCTCTGAACCTGGACAACCCCTTTAAACAGGACCTGTCACTGAACACGTTCTTCAGTTTACCACCGTCATGTTATAGAGCAGGAGGAGCTGTGCAGATTCTGGGAAAGCATTCACTATAACTTGCTGATTGAAACCTCTGCTTGTTCTATGCTTAGAAGGCTACTTGGGCAGTTCTAGTCAGTGTGAGTGTAATATAAATAAACACACACACACACACACACACACACACACTCACTCTGCATTTTAGTGAATGCTGAAGATGACTGGAGCATATGGAGGCAGACTTCTCGGCCTGCTTCTTTTCTAATCACACCACCCCCTACCTCCTTACATTTTCCCTAACCATCCCTGCATATCTGACTTGGCGCCAACCCTGACTGCTGCACCCTTGATCCACTCCCTAAACATACTGGGAAGATATGGAGAGGATTGGGGCTGCAGGAATAGTCAGGACAAATGTTATGAGGCTGGGGGTAGTTAGAAAAGAAGCAGGGGGGAAGCTGCATGGTTGTCTTCTGCAGACTGACATATTAAAAACAGAGAACGTTGCAAAGAAGACCCTTTATCCCTCCCCCCGTCTTCTAGTGGGTGAATAAAATAAAGTAGATCAGAAAAGTCTTAACATTCCTGTCCCTGCACAGTATTAAAAAATAAAGTGAAAAGACAGTTGCATTTTAAATCTTTCCAGGTTTAACTAATTATGCAATATGTCAATTTATGTTTCACTTGCACTTAAGAACAGCTGTTGTACTGGCAATGTCCACTTATGCCACCTGGTGCCTGTGCTGGAGTATTGCAGCTATATCTGAACCTACATAAGTTCCCTTAGTGATGAAACTTTAATTTCACAAAGTTGAAGTATAATTATTCCCAGTCATTAAAAGCAGCCTGTGCATGTTTCTGACACCATTATGTAGAATTATGTAGGTATAAAGTGACTGATTCTGTATGTCCTGAATTAAGTGGTGTGCTACTCACAGTAGTTAAATACTATATATGCAATGCTTTTTTCTGTTGTGTATTTATGGAACAAAACTAGACTTTTACCACCCAAGAGCCATATTATTGCACTAAGGGGCATGTTCACTTGCAGTGGTGACCAGATGTTATATTATGGTTTAGCTTTACTGATGTGGTTTTCACAATTGGTACTGCAGTTGTCTTTATGTGGTGAGTTTGTGTGGCACTAAATGTGGTACCTGTTAATGTGTACCCTGAAATGTGCTTGTTGGCTGCCTTGTGATGGCAAAACTTCAAGGCAGGAAAAACGAACAGTGCGTTTCCTGACGCTGCAAAGATGTTCTAAGTACTTCAGACACTGACATCATGGACATCTTACTGGTTTCTTCTGTTTTCTTTGACTATAGGAAAGAACATGTCCCCATTTGTACAAATTGGCATTTTTCAGAGTGAGTTCACACATGGCGTATTTTGTCCAGAATTTCAGTTGTGGAATATTCTCGCACTGAAATTCAAAGTACAGTAAAATGTCACAGAATGTATTAATATTTAATTCAATAATGAATCCATTCACTTCCAGTGTAAAAACGAACACCAGGATCTACAATGAAATCCGCATGTAAGACAAGTGGATTTCAGTGCAGATTTACCTATGGGGAAAATACTTGTGTGTGTGAACAAACCCTAAAAAAGCACATGACAATAACTATTACATCATCTAGAATATTTCATAACAAAGGCAATGTTATCTGGTAAAATATACATAGTGATATAACGATCTCTTATTACAGCAGAAAAATGTGCTAGTATTTATCAATGTGCTTGCACCAGTTTTCTGGCACAAATACATTGAATTATATTGGGGGAGAATTCTCAAAACTGCTGCAAAGGAAATGGAAAAGTGTTGCTTATAGCAGCCAATAAAGTTGTGCTTATTGTGGGATCTGAAAAGTGACATCTGGTTAAGAGATGAGTGAATCGGTTCTAACGAATCAAAAGGACTTCATCTACAAGTGGCTGACCCCACTGGTGAAGAAGCACCTATCTGCCACTAGATTGACAGGTCCAGCCTTGGCTTTAGCGCTGCGGCTGCTCAGGTGCCACTGATGCCTGCGCAGTCGCAGCTCCAAAGCAAAGTTTCTCTGTTAATCAGAGCAGCGGTGCAGGCAGGAAATTGTTAGGACCGTGCTAAATGTCTGGACCTGTCAATCTAGTGGCAGATGGGCACCTCTTCACCAGTGGGGTCAGCCACTCACAGGTGAAGAAGTCCTGCTGATGAGATGAATCGCTTCACTCATCTCTCTTCTGGTTGCTCCATATTTTTCTTCCAAAAGTGAAGATAAATGGATTTATTTCAAGCTGACAGCTTAGGGGTGTGCACTTTCTCAGGGAGCATGTCCTTTCTTTTGCAGCTGCCGGCAATTGAAGGATGGAACTGATAATGCACTTCCATCTCGGTGAGCAGGACAGAGAAATTAAAATAGAGCAAACAGCCGGTGGCGCTGTACAGATAGATTTGCAGTGGATAACTCAGTGTCTATTTTTAATTACATGCAATTATAAAAGTATTCAGGTCCTGTGCTCATTAAAAAATGTAGAATATTTTCCGAGGGACAACCTCTTTAAAGTCTGCCGCATATTCCATAATGGGACATGAACCATGTTGAGGAAGTTGTATGCTGTGCTACGGTACCAATAGATAAACAGGTGTACCACTTTGATGATGAGGCAGTATTATTTAAGGCAGGGGCATGGCTAAAGGCTCATGGGCCCTGGTGCAAGAGTTTAGCTTGGGCCCCCCTCCCCTTCACTCAGAGCTGGTGCACCTAGCTTTTCCGCTGCCCAAGGCAAATATTGAAATGGCCACCCTTCTCTCCAGTCCTACTGTTAAAGGGGTTGTCCTCTTTTTACCACTGATGACCTCATCGATATCAGATCAGCCAGAGTCTTCCGCCCCCCCGACGATCAGCTATTGGAAGAGAGGGCAGCACTCATATGAGAACTGCTTTCTCTGTTCTGTTCACCTGCTCCCCATAGCATTTGCAGTGATGAGCAGGTAAACAGAGCAGAGAAGGCAGCGCTCATACAACCCATTTAAAGACATACTTGGTTAACATTACATACAGCGCTACAGAACATACAGGGTAATACAGCACCACATATGTGCCTCTTACATCCAGTGACTTCTCTTCTCTGATGTAGATTTTCTCTTTCCTCTGCTCCTGTCAGACCAGACCGCCATGGTGACTTCTTTCAGCTGCGCCTCGTCTCTGCAGAGTTTAACAAATAGACATCTTACTTTCCTACTTTTTCATCCTCCTCCTCACCTTCTCAACACCCCCATCCTTCCACCCCCATTACTGTGCCCACTGTGCTCCCCAATACTTTCCTGCAGAAACAGTCCCCCCTGAAAACACTGGTACCACACAGTGCGTCAGTACAAAAACACCCTTTTATATTGTGCACTAGTACAAAAAAAATCCCCCCTTCCTTTCAGATCAGACCGCCATATAAAACCCTAAATGAGATCCCCCCATCTAAGACCAAACCCCCTTTAGACCTCTATGTCAGACCCCATATAAGACCCCAGTTTTAGACCTCAGATCAGACCCCCATTTGACCTCCATTTAAGACCCCAACCCAATATCAGACCTCAGATAAGACCCCATTAGACCTCCAGACCCCAATATTAGACCAATAGACCCCATTAGACCTCCAGACTCTCACTAGTCCTCCAGACCCCCATTTCTGACCCCATTAGACCTCCAGACCCCAATTAGACCTCCAGACCCTCAATCAGACCTCTAGACCAGTGTTTCCCAACCAGCGTGCCTCCAGCTGTTGCAAAACTACAACTCCCATCATGCCTAGACAGCCTTTGGCTGTGCAGGCATGCTGGGAGTTGTAGTTTCACAACAGCTGGAGGCACACTGGTTGGGAAACACTGCTCTAGACCCCCATTAGACCTCTAGACCCCTAATCAGACCCAATTAGACCTCCAGACCCCCAGTCAGACCTCTCCAGACCCCCCTGTTAGACCTCCAGGCTCTTCTCTTCTCAGGGCCCGCGCTGCAGTCACCTGACCTTCTGCAGCATCAGGTCAGAGTTCGCTCTGTACGTCCTGATGCTGCTGGCAGCCAGGACACAGCAGAGCGAGCAGGAGGAGGGGTAAGTACTGTACAGCGCTCACAGCACTTCTCTCCCCCTCCTCCTGCAGACAAGTGAGCGCTTCCATTATGGAAGCGTTCGCTAGTATTCCCGTTATAAGATTCACTGCATCTTATACAGGGAAAAGTACAGTTCCTCTGGTGTCCGGCCATTTCTTAGCATATTTGCCAGATGGCGCCCAGATCACCGCCGGAACCTATTATAGTTAATGGGGCTGAATGGCATTCCAGCAGCATCCAGCCGGCTGTTCCCAGCCGGAACAGCCTGCCGGATTGGTAAACGCAAGTGTGCAACAAGCCTGAGATTGACCTATCCTCTCGGAATACCCCTTTAAACTGAGTATATCAGCAGTTATGACCATGCAAAACTACTGACAGCACAAGGAAGGGGCTAAAGGAGAACGGTATAAACATACTTTTAATTGATTATCATGAGTAGCGAGAATATGATGTTTTATTCTGGTAAAAATCTGCACACTTAAGTGCCCAGGAAGTGTAGCTTCACTGTAAATTTATTTTTGTGTTGTGCTTCTTCATAGACTCTTACCTCTGCACTGAGTGATGCAAAGCAATGATGACTGCACATGTTCTTGGAGCTAACCATATTTAACAGAAGAAGACAATGATTTCAACCAGCATCCAACAAGGAGACCAGTACAGCTGTCAGTCAGAGCAGAAGGGAGGAGCTGTGAAGCATCTCAATGCAGAGAGCAGTTCACAGTGAAGCCCCTGCTCTGTGCACTTGCAGGAGCAGAATTTAGCAACATAAAACTTCATATTTACACTACTCTTGATGAGAAAAGCTCAAGGTACGTTTATACTGCCGACAGCACTACCTAGTGCTGTCAGCAGTTTAGCATTTTCAAACCTGCTAGCAGACTGCCTTTAAGATTACAGTCATGGCCAAAAGTTTTTAGACTTTCACAAATTTTGCTGCTTCAGTGTTTTTGAATCTTTTTGTCAGATGTTTTTATGGTATACTGAAGTACAATTATAAGCATTTCATAAGTTTTTTTTTAACTTTTATTGACAAATCCATGAAGTTTATACAAAGGCTCAATATTTCCAGTGTTGACCTTTCCAGTGTCTTCTGAAATTTGCCCTGGCATGCTGAACATCCGGACCAAATCCTGACTGATGGCCACCCATTCTTGCCTAATCTGTGCTTGTAGTCTATCACAATTTCTCTGTGTTAGCATGGTTGCCCATGCCGCCACTGTACAAACCTGCCAGGTGGGCATGGACGCCACCAAACTCACCTTGCCCACCCTGCCAGAGCTGCTGCCCCTCCTCTTCCTTACCCACAGCAGGCCTGGCCACTGGAGTCTCATTCTTATCCTGTAGGCTGCAGCCTGCGCTTCTCTGCCTGGCCTTTGCTTCCCACCCGTAGGATGCTTACGCTTTATGGCTCTTAAAGGGCCAGCGCACATAAGGCCCTTATTCTTTGCCAGTTTATGGCTGGCTGTTTCAGGATATTTAAGATACCTTCCCCAGCAGGAGGGTGCCTGAGCTTTGGGTTGTCTAGAATGCTAGTTCTATGTGAAGGTGTGCATTGTTTGTACCGTTTGTCTATTTATTTATTCTTACCCACCATTGTCTGACCACTGCCTGTTTACCATATTGACCATTCGCTGCCTAACCTTGGATTAGTTTCACAAATTTGCACAAACCTCTGCATGTTTCTTGCTTTATGGGTCAGCTGCCAACCACACTAAGACTATTCAAAGAGGTAGTGGCTTGGTGGATCCCCTGCAGTCAAGTCCAGATCCCTGTATAAGGGTTAAAAGGTGAATACCAGGGGCCTGCCAGGATAATGCCCTTAGAATTAGCCAAAAGTCAAACTGGTTATTTCCACACCCACTGTCTGTAACACTATGTTTTTGTTTGTCCATCTGCTTTTTGAGGATTGATCACAGATCTGGGGAGTTTCCTGGCCTAGAATCCAAAATGTTTTGTTCACTGAGTCACTTAGTATGGTGATCCAACGTTCTGGAAAAAGTCTTGTTCATCACCAAACTGATTCTGTAATTGGGGGAAGTTGCTCTTGGAGGATGTTTTGACACCATTTTTTTTTTCATGGAAGCGTTCTTAGGCAAAATTGTGAGTGAGCCCACTCCCTTGAATGAGAAGTAACCCCACACATGAATGGTCTCAAGATGCTTTTCTGTTGGCACCACACAGTACTCATGTAGCACTCACCTTCTCTTATCCGAGCATTCATTTCTCTATTTATCCCAAACAGTCTGAAGGGGGCTTTATTAAAGAAAATAATTTTACCTTATTCCTCTGCATTCCAATCCCTGTACTTCCTGCAAACTGTGAGTTTGTTCTTGATGTTTTTCTTGGAGAGAAGTGGCTTCTTTGCTGCTCTTCTTGACACCAGGCCATCCTCCAACAGACTTCACCTCACTGTGAGTGCAGATGTACTAACACCAGCCTACTGCCATTTCTGAGCAAGCTCTGCACTGGTGGTGACTCGATCCCGTAGCTAAATCCTCAGAAGTTCAGGTTTGGGTTCAAGGTTGTGTAGATCGTATTATTTTACCTTATAACATGGTTATAAGGGAAAAATAATAGCATTCTTAATACAGAATGCTTAGTAAAATAGAGTTGGAGGGGTTAAAAAAAATGTAAAAATAATTTAATTCACCTTAATCCACTTGTTCGCGCAGCCCCAGCTTCTCTTCTTTCTTCAGGACCTGGGTAAAGGACCTTTGATAACATCACTGCGCTCATCACATGGTCCATCACATATCATGGGATAGTGTTTATTGGATAGTGCGGCTGTATAATACATGTGACGTTTCGGCCACACTCTGGCCTTCATCAAACTGGTGCCGCTTGGTAGTATTATTGTATTATATTTGCTTCACAGTTCAATGACACCTACTGTATCTCTGTTACCAGTTTTCTTCAGCCAGAGGCCTTAAAATCACATAGTTGTCCTTTATGGGAATATTTAACGTTTCATTGTCATTACAATGTACTGCTAATAGCTAATACCACTATTTGAGCTTCTTTGCCACCAAGTTTGTTAATGCACTGTAACCACATAATTTTACTATTTGCAAAAAATAGATCCTTTCGAGAGATGCACAGAGTAGTGCTGGTTACTGAAGTGGAAGAAAGCAGCTCTCATTTCACTTTTATGAAGATTCACATGTTCAGCAGTGACAGGAAGACACAAAACATTGCTAGATGTCCAACAGTAATAAATATAGGCAGACACTTCTGTTTTACAAGTATATCGTCAATTATTTTTTAACTAGCGCTTATTCGAGCCGTTTTGTTCCACAGTCTTCATCTAATACAACAAATATGTTGTAATCTCATATGGTGACTTCTGGCACAATTGTAGCCTTAAAGGGGTTATTTGGGCTCTTAAAAATATCTGGCTGCCTTGTTCCTTGTTGTGGGAAAAGACTTTGGTCAGTACACACCCCTCTGTCAGGCCAATTCAACCGTCTTCGCTGCACTCACACTGGCTGCAGAATGTTCCACTCGGGTCCTGACCGGGTGTGTTTCCGATCTCTCCTGTTCAGCTGCATATACATTATATGAAGATGAACAGGAAGACTCAGGAATACAGCCGGTCAAGACCTGAATGGAAGAGACTATGCCTCAAGTGCCTCTTTACACGCCGCCACTTTTCCAAAAGGGGCATGGCCAAGTTGGGAAAGGAGCTTGCCCAACAGCCAAGACAAATTTATCTTAATTTATGTCAGTTTTCTGGTGAAAATCAAGCCAGAAATATTGCTCAGATTTCTATTTAGGTGCACAGACTGCTGGGGGATGCACCTAATTTATAATGAGGCCGCCTTGCACAATTTGGCACATTTAGAGTTTCTACACTTTCCCCCCATGTTCCACAAGGGAGGATATTTAGAGGAAAGTGGTGGTGCTTTGCCGCAGGGGGCAGTGTTTAAGATGTATCATTTTGTGACAAAATTGTACAACTATTCTGCCATAAAAATCTGTCTCAAAGTGAGCCGGCCAATATGCCAGTTAGCGGGCAACTGCAACCCTATACATTTAATATAATTTATGCCTGCAAACTGACGTAAATTACAACTGAAACTTTCACCAGCTACTAGCTGGCGTTGGTTTCTGTTTCTGGTACAGATCTCACAGCTGTGACAAATTTATTCAAGGAAGACTTACATAAAATTGTTTTTAATCACATATTAAAAGCTTATATGTGAATCTTCAATGAAATTTTATTTTTACAAAAAAGGGTGATTTTCTGGATATAATTTTTAGTCACACCATGTATTCTACTTTCTGTCTTGCTCTTTAACTTTCTCCTTTGTTTAAACTTTTAGAACATCAAACAGCCTCACTTAAAGGAAATGTGTCACCAAAAAATGTATCTGCTGTTAAAACCAGATAGTAGTTCATCTTTTTTCTCATCTGTTTTAATTTTCTGATTGCACTTTTTTTCCTTTTCTTTCCTGAATATGATTACGGGGGCTGCCATCTTGCCTGAGCTGTTCTTAACAGCATTTAGAAAGCGTTAAAATTGCTTTATAGCAGCCACATGGGCCATAGACACAATGGATAGGAGAGGACCTTATTGACTTTTATGGGACAGTTTTCTAGGCATGTTCTGTGACCAGTGCAGAGGTCATTGTACAAGGAAAGAATAGATAAGCTCTGACAATCACCTATTGTGAATGGTGGATCCTGCCTTATCTATACACAGAGGTGATATCATCATAGGCAGGATTAGAATGAGCTAACTGCAGTAAAGTGATCTGTATAAACCAACAAGTGGTGCCAATTATTAGACATAGTGGCCAGTGCAAAAACTGCAGGATTTTTTGTTTTAGTTATAATGTAAAAAGTGACATGGAAAATTACCATATTTTTCGCCCTATAAGATGCAACAGCCCACCTAGGTTTTAGAGGATGACAATGAGATTTTTTTTTTTTTTATCAGACCTCAGATCAGAACAGCAATCAGACCCCCAATGTTAATCAGACCTCAGCTCACAGCCCCAATCAGACCCCCAATGTTAATAAGATCCTCAATCAGACCTCAGATCAGTTCCCCAATGTTAAGACCACAATAAGTGTGGCAGGCGCAGCACTATGAAGTGCTTTTGCGCTGTGGCATTAGAAGAATTCTGATATCTCTGACTTTTAGTCTAAGCAGACTGTCTATTACTCTGTAATTCCTCTAGCGCTGTTCTATGGAAACAGTAGGTTTAAAGAGCACACCAAATGCTTGAAATAATTTCTTTATCAACTTCAACTTTTCTTTATACACTACGTGCAGAATTATTAGGCAAATGAGTATTTTGACCACATCATCCTCTTTATGCATGTTGTCTTACTCCAAGCTGTATAGGCTCAAAAGCCTACTACCATTTAAGCATATTAGGTGATGTGCATCTCTGTAATGAGAAGGGGTGTGGTCTAATGACATCAACACCCTATAACAGGTGTGCATAATTATTAGGCAACTTCCTTTCCTTTGGCAAAATGGGTCAAAAGAAGGACTTGACAGGCTCAGAAAAGTCAAAAATAGTGAGATATCTTGCAGAGGGATGCAGCACTCTTAAAATTGCAAAGCTTCTGAAGCGTGATCATCGAACAATCAAGCGTTTCATTCAAAATAGTCAACAGGGTCGCAAGAAGCGTGTGGAAAAACCAAGGCGCAAAATAACTGCCCATAAACTGAGAAAAGTCAAGCGTGCAGCTGCCAAGATGCCACTTGCCACCAGTTTGGCCATATTTCAGAGCTGCAACATCACTGGAGTGCCCAAAAGCACAAGGTGGGCAATACTCAGAGACATGGCCAAGGTAAGAAAGGCTGAAAGACGACCACCACTGAACAAGACACACAAGCTGAAACGTCAAGACTGGGCCAAGAAATATCTCAAGACTGATTTTTCTAAGGTTTTATGGACTGATGAAATGAGAGTGAGTCTTGATGGGCCAGATGGCTGGATTGGTAAAGGGCAGAGAGCTCCAGTCCGACTCAGACGCCAGCAAGGTGGAGGTGGAGTACTGGTTTGGGCTGGTATCATCAAAGATGAGCTTGTGGGGCCTTTTTGGGTTGAGGATGGAGTCAAGCTCAACTCCCAGTCCTACTGCCAGTTTCTGGAAGACACCTTCTTCAAGCAGTGGTACAGGAAGAAGTCTGCAAGGTAAGAAAAACATGATTTTCATGCAGGACAATGCTCCATCACACGCGTCCAAGTACTCCACAACGTGGCTGGCAAGAAAGGGTATAAAAGAAGAAAATCTAATGACATGGCCTCCTTGTTCACCTGATCTGAACCCCATTGAGAACCTGTGGTCCATCATCAAATGTGAGATTTACAAGGAGGGAAAACAGTACACCTCTCTGAACAGTGTCTGGGAGGCTGTGGTTGCTGCTGCACACAATGTTGATGGTGAACACATCAAAACACTGACAGAATCCATGGATGGCAGGCTTCTGAGTGTCCTTGCAAAGAAAGGTGGCTATATTGGTCACTAATTTGTTTTTGTTTTGTTTTTGAATGTCAGAAATGTATATTTGTGAATGTTGAGATGTTATATTGGTTTCACTGGTAAAAATAAATAATTGAAATGGGTATATATTTGTTTTTTGTTAAGTTGCCTAATAATTATGTACAGTAATAGTCACCTGCACACACAGATATCCCCCTAAAATAGCTAAAACTAAAAACTACTTCCAAAAATATTCAGCTTTGATATTAATGAGTTTTTTGGGTTCATTGAGAACATGGTTGTTGTTCAATAATAAAATTAATCCTCAAAAATACAACTTGCCTAATAATTCTGCACTCCCTGTATATAACACTGACGCCTCCGCAGCAGATAGTCCCTGTACATAACACGTGTTGAAAAGATATCACAAAATGGCGGTATGCATAAAATGGTGGTTCAACAGTTCAATCTTGCCATTCAACATAAAACTGTGATATATTTCTCTCTTCAGTATCTGTAATCTCACTTTAAGTTATTTAAGCACTTTATGATCTCTCTGAGAGATATATCTGAGGTCTAACTAATAGTTCACTTGCTGAATTTGGTCCCAATTTGCAATATGCAGTTAGCAGTAACTACAAACCGGATTCCAAAAAAGTTGGGACACTATACAAATCGTGAATAAAAACTGAATGCAATGATGTGGAGGTGCCAACTTCTAATATTTTATTCAGAATAGAACATAAATCACGAAACAAAAGAAACTGAGAAAATGTACCATTTTAAGGGAAAAATATGTTGAATCAGAATTTCATGGTGTCAACAAATCCCCAAAAAGCTGGGACAAGGCCATTTTCACCACTGTGTGGCATCTCCCCTTCTTCTTACAACACTCAACAGAGGTCTGGGGACCGAGGAGACCAGTTTCTCAAGTTTAGAAATAGGAATGCTCTCCCATTCTTGTCTAATACAGGCCTCTAACTGTTCAGTCGTCTTGGGTCTTCTTTGTTGCACCTTCCTCTTTATGATGCGCCAAATGTTCTCTATAGGTGAAAGATCTGGACTGCAGACTGGCCATTTCAGTACCTGGATCCTTCTCCTACGCAGCCATGATGTTGTGATTGATGCAGAATGTGGTCTGGCATTATCTTGTTGAAAAATGCAGGGTCTTCCCTGAAAGAGATGACGTCTGGATGGGAGCATATGTTGTTCTAGAACCTGAATATATTTTTCTGCATTGATGGTGCCTTTCCAGACATGCAAGCTGCCCATGCCACACGCACTCATGCAACCCCATACCATCAGAGATGCAGGCTTCTGAACTGAGCGTTGATAACAACTTGGGTTGTCCTTGTCCTCTTTGGTCTGGATGACATGGCGTCCCAGATTTCCAAAAAGAACTTCGAATCGTGACTCGTCTGACCACAGAACAGTCTTCCATTTTGCCACACTCCATTTTAAATGATCCCTGGCCCAGTGAAAACGCCTGAGCTTGTGGATCTTGCTTAGAAATGGCTTCTTCTTTGCACTGTAGAGTTTCAGCTGGCAACGGCGGATGGCACGGTGGATTGTGTTCACTGACAATGGTTTCTGGAAGTATTCCTGAGCCCATTCTGTGATTTCCTTTACAGTAGCATTCCTGTTTGTGGTGCAGTGTCGTTTAAGGGCCCGGAGATCACGGGCATCCAGTATGGTTTTACGGCCTTGACCCTTATGCACAGAGATTGTTCCAGATTCTCTGAATCTTCGGATGATGTTATGCACAGTTGACGATGATAGATGCAAAGTCTTTGCAATTTTTCGCTGGGTAACACCTTTCTGATATTGCTCCACTATCTTTCTGCGCAACATTGTGGGAATTAGTGATCCTCTACCCATCTTGGCTTCTGAGAGACACTGCCACTCTGAGAAGCTCTTTTTATACCCAATCATGTTGCCAATTGACCTAATTAGTGTTAATTGGTCTTCCAGCTCTTCGTTATGCTCAAATTTACTTTTTCCAGCCTCTTATTGCTACTTGTCCCAACTTTTTTGGGATTTGTTGACACCGTGAAAATTTGAATCAACGTATTTTTCCTTTAAAATGATACATTTACTCGGATTAAACGTTTGATCTGTCATCTACGTTCTATTACAAATAAAATATTGACATTTGCCATCTCCACATCATTGCATTCAGTTTTTATTCACAATTTGTTTAGTGTCCCAACTTTTTTGGAATCCGGTTTGTATTTGCAGACTGGTTGAGTATGATCTGGTATGGTTGTATGCAATTTGGATTGCAATATGGAATTTGAATTTGGATTGTGAACTTTGTAGTTTGCAATTGGTGGAACTGTAAGTAAACACACATATAACTGGTTCAGTATACAGTTCTAATCACTATATTAACAGTAGGAACATTATATAACTGTTTTAAATACCCATTTTGGCGCCTCTGCTTCAATAAAACACAGCTCTTAGAGGAGTGAATGTCTGTTCAGCTTCTCTCTCTGGTAAATAATAACTAGAGGCTCCTGCTAGGGAATTTCCCACACAGACTGTGTGTGAGGCTGGCTGTGATTGGTCTAGACCCCTGCCCAGCAACAACAGTTTAACTCTATGCTTTCTGTTGTTTCTGCTGTGTCATTGAGCTTACCTCACATCCATATAATGAATCTTAAAGGCATAATATCTTGTCTGCTTCTGTGAACACAATATATACAGTCATCCAAATATGAAGTCACTGTAAATAACTCTGCTTTTGTCTTTAACACACAAACATAGGAACTGTATTAAGGTTATTGGCAGGTCTAGCTGTATAAACACACAAGCTATATTAGCAGCCTAGGACAGACCTCAGCTCAGACCCCAATGTAAACAGCCCACAATCAGACCTCACATAAGAGCTCCAATATAAATAAAAACAACATTTAGACCTCAGATGAGACTCCTCCTACTTCATATCGCCCCCTCATGCCTCATATCAGCCCCAGCCTCAGCTAACATAAAATAAAAAATCAACTCACCTCTAATGCTCCTGATGTCGCTGCTCCTTTGTAAAAACCTGCACCTGCAGATTTTCAGGCAAATCTTTTTGCCACGTGTGAAGACACCCTAATGTAACATTCTAGTTCATTAAATGATCTTTCTGGAATACTCGATTATACTACTAAACCAACAACATGTGAGTAATACTCTGTTCCTTTAAAATTCACTTGCATTAAACATGATTTAAAAATACTAATTATCATTTCATAATTACAGCAGGCATTCAAACATATAGCGCCATTGCTGAAGAAGCAATAACGCAAAACACACATTGAGGGGAAGTCGCCATTTTACACTTAATCTAAG
Organism: Bufo gargarizans; assembly: GCF_014858855.1. Classification (NCBI taxonomy): domain Eukaryota; kingdom Metazoa; phylum Chordata; class Amphibia; order Anura; family Bufonidae; genus Bufo; species Bufo gargarizans. The sequence continues at coordinate 383,648,362 of NC_058080.1, read as the reverse complement.
GTATGTTACAGATAGTAAGGTCAATTTGTAGTCTAACCATATTATAATATATCTTTTTCATCCGTTGCACAGTAAGGAAAGACTTATAATGATCTAAGGGTTGGTTCAGAGGAGGTATTGAACTGCCTAGGATGTGTTACGCTATCCCTACATATCATTACTGTCAGTAACTAACTAAAAAGAGGTAGTCAGCCATACCTTACTTTAATGAGATTTTTGGTACCTATATACTATTATGCCATTATGGTTCTGTGATTAAATATGTACTATGGCGCTATCTGTTTAAATCTTTACTGTAATTATGAAATGGTAATTAGTATTTTTTAATCATGTTTAATAAAAGTGAATTTTAAAGTTTAGTAGTATAATCGAGTATTCCCCTCAGTGTTGTTACTTCTGACAAGTAACTGTACAGTATATTACTTTATAATGGCAGTACAGAGTTAGAAGAATTTATTAAGTTCCGAGATCATGATGCCCCCTTGTGGTCCAGCCATTTTCCATTGTACAGGACTCTAATATTACAATATTCAAACTGAATGTAGGTCCATTTCTGTATTTCATTCAGAATTCTACAGGACAATATACGGTAGTTTTTGGATATAGAAGAATATTCAGAACACATTTTTAACACAAAACAAAACTTTTCTTCTGTGGATTACTGTGGATTTTTAACAATTTTATTGAAAAGTGAAATAATTTACAGTAGATTTATAAAGTATTGCACTGTGGAAAAAATTTGATCTTATAGTAGGTGCTGTTTTTAGTGGTGTTACAACCACTATGGGGTTCTTATCTTTGGAGTGCCAGCAGGCACCTCGAAGAGTGCGGGGGCAGAATTACTAATGCAATTAACATAAGTTCTTATTAGAAACTATGGCTTTATTAATAAGCACCAATTGGTTGTAGGCCGCAACACTCCTCCACAGTTAATACTTTTTCACTTGTGTAAGTAAAAGGGGCGTGGCCTTTAATGTGATATGATTGCAAAGGATTTACCATTAAGGATCCTAATGCTTTTTTCATTAAAAAAATATTGGTGGGCAACTGCAGCAATATTAAGGGCTCATGTACAAAAGTGCTCTACTTCAGATCTCTATGACTTGGAGGTACTAATAGGAATATATGGAGACTCTACCTCCTCTTCCCCAAATTTCAGTAGATGTTTTTCATGTTGTATTCCGTACAAATCTGGCGAGAAAAAAGTTGTGCCATGTTCTATTTGATGGGATATATGATAAGAGCTGATTGAATGAATGCACATTACTGACTGCAACCTTTTTTTCCCCATAGCAACCAATTAGAATCCACCTTTCATTTTCCAAAGGAGCTGTGAAAAATTAAAAGTAGAATCTGAGCTAGTTCTACCATTTTGATAAATCTCCCCCTAAATATTTACATTTAGTAACATATCGGTGATGTCTCCTTTAAAGTTCTTCTCACTTTACCAACTTATCCAATGCACCCTATTAATGATCACAAACTCTTAGTGCCATAAGCTGTGCCCCTGTTACATATTTTGCCCCCTAAAAATAATGCACCACACACGCAGTGCCTTTAATGGAATTGCCCCATATACATAGTAGACAGTCTGCACCGCTATACTGCACCACATGCCCTGTGCCCCCTATATAGTGCTACTTACTCTGTGCCCCCTTATATAGTGCCACATGCTCCGTTCCCCCATGCTTTGTGCTCTCATGCACTGTGCCCCATGTTCTATGCCCACTTGCCCTGTGCCCACATGCTCTGTGCTGTCATATTCTGTGCACCCTTGCTTTGTACAAATGGTGTAACTACAGGGGAAGCAGCTGCTTCAGTGCCCGAGTGGAGAAGGGGCCTGGGAACAGTGTCTTTCCTAGTACAATTCAAGCCGAGCCCCCAGTGTGACTGTATCTGAAGGGGGCCTGGCCTGTTATGTACTAGAAAAGGTGTACATACCAGTATGAAGGACCTTTGGAATGCAGTAATGGTAGGCTAAAGGACCTTTAATGATGTCATCATGTCACATGATCAAAGGTGCTTTAGCCTACCATTACTGCATTCCAAAGGACCTTTAGCCTCCAAGAGACATCAGAGGAGTACAGTATGGATGGGTATATGTGTTTTATCTGAATGTATTGTTGAAGCTGCTTCCACTTGAAGCATTTATGATACACTCTGGTGCTCCAAATCAAGGTACCCCAGGGGGTTAATATCCACGCGTGGCAGGTCAGACAGTCTCTATGTTTATTACAATGAGTAACACAATTTTTACATCTTCAGAAGGGTCATCCCCCTCTGAGGCTCATGCCATTATTTCATTGACTAAGAAGGAAAAAGAGATAAGCAGAAAAGAGATAACACTTGGAGTCTGCGCATTGTGCACTTTTTTACAAACTTTGGAATGTGAACTTAATGTAAAAATCTGTACATCGGCGCCATATTATAATGGCGTCTTACTAACATTAATACTGCTTAAGTCATATATCACACTTCAAGGAGGTGCTTTTTTTTATAGGCACTGGATATATATGCGAATCATCTAGCTAAGTAATTGGCTCAAGCATTCTTCTGTGGGAGAAGTCAGGATGAGCTTGGCACACAGCTGCGTGCCCCCCCACTGCTGAGATACAGGCAGCTTGGAGCAAAGGGGGAGGGGAAGGCACTGCTTAGATAAGGAAGAAGCAGCTGAAAGTAACTACATAAAAAAAAAAGAAAGATATTTACACATCTCTATCAGTATATATCTGTGTTTAACTGTGTGTGTGTGTGTGTGTGTGTGTGTTAGTATGCATGTCAACATCTGCTTATTGTGTATATGGGAGATATCTGGATATGGGTAGTAGTGTATATATATATATATATATATATATATATTTATCAAAGGGATGGGCCCTGTAGGAAATTTGCTGTGGGGCCCAGTGAGTGCTCTGTGCCCCCTTGCTTTATGCCACCGTATAATGCTCACCTTTCCCTGTTTCTACAAAGTTAGGGCCCTTGCACACGACCGTATGCCCTCTGAGACATACGGTGCATGAGCGGGCCATTTGCCTTCTGAGACATACGGTGCACGAGCGGGCCATTTGTCCCGGAGCGACATTGATAGTGCGCACAGGAGCTCACAGCATCATAGATTACAATGATACTGTGCACGTCGGACCGCCTGCAGTGCTATTGTCTTGCACTCATAAAATCATATGAGTGCGGGAAAATAGCACCGTGGGTGGCTCGACGTGCACAGTATCATTGTAATCTATGATGCTGTGTGCTCCCGTGCATACGATCAATGTTGCTTCGGGACATAGGGCCCGCTCACAGACCGTATGTCTCGGAGGGCATACGGCCGTGTTCAAGGGCCCTTATCCAGGAATGCAGTCCTGGGCACTTTAGGCCAGTATCTGTAAAATATTGAGGGTGGCGCAATGACAGCATGACCACAACAGAGTGCTGAAGGGCAGGAAACCAATGGTACCCTTGTCCTGCCAGCACTGGTAGATGTTTAATTATATCTGCATCCACAGGATGCAAATACAGTTGAGTCCAGGGGCACCCAGAAACTGGGTGAATTAACCCAGTGACCGTGTTAACAGGAGAGGGGATAGTCTGGCGCCCTCTACAGGAGTGAGGTTGTAAAAAATTATGTTTTTCCCCGTAAACGGTGTACATAACCAAGGACAGGGACTAATTTGGTTCATTTGGCTCCAGTGATTTTATCCGGGTTTTTTTATCTCCGCATTGCAAAAGCTGTAACTTTCTAATTGTATTTTTTTATGCCACCGTTTGGGGTACCTTTGCTGTATTGTATAACCTTAAAAAAACATTATTATTTTTTTTTTGGGGGGGGGGGGCTACAGTGTGAAAAAATGCAATTCTTCCATTGTTTAAGGGTTTCGTTTTTTCAGTGTTCACTGCATGGTATAGATGACATGTTAAAGGTGTTATCACATGACTAATGTAAAAAATGAAAATTGCATGATTTTCCTAACATATGACGTAAAGTAATGATTTTTTTTCCCTTTTCTTATTTCCATTTCATAAAGACATGTACATTTGTACCCAAACACATTAACTCAGTAATTTCCATATTAACAATAAATAATTACAATTTAAAAAAAAAATCCCTTTTTCCCCCCCTTTACTTTTCCCCTTTATTCTATCCCCAATAGCCACCCACCACCCCTAGGGAGAAAGAGGGGGACAAAAAAAAAAAAAAGACACGGAGGCGAGTATTGCTTTCTCTTTCTTTTACTGACCACCAATAGCAGCAAAGAAAAAACAAGTAACCATGGTAACAAGGCCCTCCCACATAAGACCCCTATAATAATCCTGCTTTGCATAGATTCCTCCTCTTTCTTTGGCGGTGACACTCCTCTGTAGACACTGAAGGTCTAATCCACTAAACTCCCACGAAGAACTGAACTGGAACAGCACATGAACTCTCCAACTGAAGAACGGAACTGGGGAATAACCAAAAACGACTGTAGGTGTTAGACGTAGCTTGCCGGAATATTCATCCTAAAGAAAACAAGAAAGAAGAAAAAAACGGTAATCAGAACTGCTCTGAATTATGGATCAAACACCAAACCTGAAAAAATGCATATACAGGCATCCGTAATTTGCAAATATACAAATGAAGGTAACAATAGATCCCACATAAAACTAGAGAGGGAAGAAAAATGGGTAGGGGCAATACTCGCCTCCGTGTCTTTAATAAAATCATGACTTTACGTCATATGTTAGGAAAATCATGCAATTTTATTACATGACACGGAGGCTCCTATTGCGAGTTTAAAGCTGACTTACCACGAGGAAAACACATGAACAGGAGGACGAAAATAAAACTCACGAAACGTAGACACTCGAGACCAATTTGCCAGCTTCATTATGTCCTCCAATCTGGCCCCCGCAACAGCCATGGATGTCGCCGAAGCACCTCTATGCAATGTGCAGTAAACACCGAAGTGTCCACTCCTGCCAAGGACATAATACACTTAACCCATCGAGCCAGAGTGATGCTAGTAATGGGAAGAAAAGGGCGTCGGTTAGACAGGCGACTGGGCAGAGAGCTGGAGTATCCGGGAAGCTGGGATATGCCACAGATTTAATGTTGGTCTTGGTGCGACGCGTAATATTGAACACGACCCCAATCGGAGTTTATGAACGCGCATCATGGTCCAAAGCTCGGACATCTGATACTCTTTTACAAGAAATCAAACAGAATAAGGAAACCAACTTGGCCGAAAGCTGACGCAAAGAAAGTTCAGCGTTTGGAGGCCAAGAAGAGAACAAGGATAATACGGAGGCCACATCCCACATGGTCGAGAAACGGGGCCTAGGAGGACATGAAAGACGAGCGCTTTTAAGAAGGCGACACGCCAATGGATGCTGACCGGCTGGGCAACCGTCAAATCCCTGATGAGAGGAAGAAATGGCTGAGCGAAAAACATTGATGGTACGATATGCCCTACCATCCTCGAAAAGTGAAGTGAGGAATTGAAGGATCTCCGTCACAGGACCTGAAACGGGATCCACCTGCCTAGCCAAGCACCAATCAGCCCATGACTTCCAGGCTGCTCGATAAGCCCGTCTAGTATCGGGGGCCCATGCGCCTTCCAAGAGGCGTGTAGTAGATTCTGAAACTCCTGCGACGTCCCAGGGTTCCCTGAAATCCTGCAGGCTAGGAGTTGGAGGGTTTCTTATAAGACGAGAGGATGTTGCAGACCTGACGGGTCTAACAAGAGATCCGGAAAAAACGGGAGAAGGAGAGGACACTGGATCAGGCATTCCATCAGCTGAGGAAACCAAGACTGGGAGGCCCAAAAAGGAACCACCAGGATCAGCCTCCTGTTGACAGACTCAGGCTAGCACTCGGGGAATCAGAGCAAATGGGGGAAAGGCGTACATGAGGTTGCCGGCCCAGCTCTGCAGAAAGGTGTCGGTGGCTTCCGCATCCGGATCTGGGCGCCAACTGAAGAATCTGGGAAGATGGGTGTTCAAGCGGGATGCGAATATATCTATACAGCAGGGACCAGTCCGCGTGTGTATTGTGCAGACCAGGGAGATACTCCGCCACAATGGAGATCTCCCTGGACAGACAAAAGGTCCAAAAATCTCGAGCCAGATGGGACAATGTAGTCGAGAGTGTGCCGCCCATGGCGTTGACATAACGCACTGCCAAAATGTTGTCCATCCGTAACCTGATGGTCAGACCTCCTGTAAAACTGCGAATAGCGAAGAATCCCGCGAGAAGCTCCAAGGTGTTGATATGGAGTCTGGACTCTTCTGCGGACCAACGTCCCCCGGTGTGCACTCTGTCGCAATAGGCGCCCCATCCTAACAGGCTGGCGTCCGGACGTGGGCTGAAAATATCCTTGTCATTCCAAACTTCCAAGTTCCAGATCCACCATGTCAGTTCGTCCCTAGATTCCTCGTCTAACGTGATCAGGTCTTCGTATGATGCACCTGCGCGAAGGTGAGATATCTTGAGGAGTTACATGGCCCGATAATGTAATGGCGCTGGAAAAACTGCGTGGATAGAGGACGAAAGGAGGCACATTTCCTTGTGGATGGCCCGAACCTTCTATGACGGAAGACTGAGGGTCTCCGTTGTTGAATTGATTGTGAAGCCTAAAAACTCCATGGACTGGGAAGGAGTAAGGCAGGATTTCTCCATGTTGAGGAGAAACCCTAGGTGAGACAACAAGTCCATTGTCCAGGATAAGTGCGTGAGCAAGGTCGGACAGTCCTGGGCCAAGAGGAGGATATTGTTTAGGTATACAATTAGCCGAACTCCGCGACTGCGGAGGCAGGACACGACCGGTCATAGTAACTTGGTGAAGCACCAAGGAGCTGAGGACAGCCCGAAAGGGAGGCAAGTGAAACGCCACATCTCCATGTTCCATTGGAAACAAAGTAGGTTCCTGGAAGTCTCGGCAATAGGTACTGTTAAATAGGCATGCTTCAGGTCTAATTTGACTAGCCAATCTCCATGGAGGAGCATGTCTCTGAGGAGATGGATGCCCTCCATCTTGAAGTGGCGATAACGAACAAATGCGTTCAACGCCCGAAGGTTGATCACAGGACGCATCTCTCCTCCTTTTTTGGCCACCAGAAACACGTTGCTGATAACGCAATTGGAGAGGTCTGAAGCCGGTTCTATCGCACCCTTCAGAAAAAGTTGCTTCAACTCCCTGTGCAACAGGAGTTGCTTTTGGGCCAGGAGGACAATAGGATGAGGGGGTGCAATCAAGCTGGGAGGAACCACCAACTCTATGTGAAAACCCAGAACGGTAGTGAGGATCCATGGGTCGGCCGTGATGGCTGACCAAGCGTGGGAAAAGAGACGGAGTCTGCCCCCTATCCAAACAGTTGAAGAAGATAGGTAGACCAATCCGGTAGACTTATCGAATGGGCGTCTGGACCCCGAGAATCCTCTGGTCCCGCGGGATCGCCAAGAAGCACCACGTGTGGGGAAGAAGGTGGAAGGCTGGCGGAACTCCTGGCTGGACGATCTGAAGGACACGGAGCCTCGACCCGAACCACGGGTCTGGAAAGATGACCGGCCGGACAGACGGCCCCTAGCACTGCCGGCCCTGGTGGAGACCCGTCCCTGAAAAACCTGTCTCATTGACGATTGGGCTTTATTCAGCGCTGTGAAGGCACCAACAAAACGGGACAAATCTTTAATAAAAGAGTCTCCAAAAAGGAGACCCTGGGCATCTTTGCCCGCCTCAGTCAAGGCCAAATTGGAAAGCTTAGGTTCTATCTTGAACAGAATGGCCTTCCTTCTTTCAATAGAGAGAGAGCTATTAGCGTTGCCAGTGAGACACAGAGAGCGCTGTGTCCACCCCCTGGGCTCCTCCGGATCCACCTGAGTGTTCTGGATTCTGGCGGCTTCCGCCAACTCAAAGATCTTAGTAAGGGGGCCCAGGACATCCAGTAATTTGTCCTGGCAGGCCTTTAGGGCTGACTCAAGACCCTTACGAGGGTTCCACCCAGATTTGGCCAGAAACAGGATCATTTTAGGATCCACCACCGGTGTGTCACACACCTTGTTAGGGACAATGGGCCTAGGATGGACAATGGAACTTATTCCTAGCCTCCTTGATAAGGGGCTGACGTACACGGGACTCCAAGTATTTAGCAATGTGGTCCGATGGGAGCCACTCGGCGGACCTCGGGTGATGGAGCGCATCTGGGTCAAATAGCAGCTCTCCCGAATGGGTCCATAATCACATCTAAAGTATTAGAAGGGACCTTGGGGGGGTTGGAAACGGGGGGATTAGGAACTGACGATGGCCCAGAAGGGTCCACCTCCAACAGTTCCGGGTCCTCTTGCTCTGAACCAAAGTGAGGCTCTGACTGCACCTTCTCTTCTGATCCGAGTTCGGACTCGGACTGTGTATCGTACTGCACTCTGGCGCATTTCCATGGCCTCACCTTTTCTGCCTGGCGGGCATAGGCTCTTTTGCGCGTCCTCAGCTCGCTCTCTTGGGTGGCAAGTATCACACTCTTAGTGGTTCTGGAGGCTGGAGGATCAGAACTGGCTGTCCCTGAGGTCAAAGGTCTAGGGCGGCTACTGGGACCGGACACAGATGAGTGTGCCATAAGGGCATCCGAAATAGACTGCGAAATAGCAGTGGACATGGAACCCATTGCAGCCTGGATAGCCACAGCCACAGAACGTTGAATTGCCATAGCCTGATCTGAATTGGAACCTGCTGCCTGGGCATGGGGGGTGACCTCCATGTCCTCAGGAGCACGGTTATTGTGGCGGCCGTCCTCTGACATGATCCCTGTAACTAATGGCGCTAGAAAAAATACCCCTGACTATACTAGCAATAATATAATGAGGCACAGAAGGTGAGAAAAACGGGGCTGCACAATAAACAAGGCCAGGGTACCACCAGTAGAAGGCAGAGCAGCCGATGTGACCGAGCGTCCACTTGCATTGAGGGCGCGCACGAAATCCCGGAAGATTTCGCGCCGCTCTGGATAGAGAAGAGGGATACAGTGTTAACCGCGCCCGAAGTCTCGCGGGGCGGGAACAAGTGGAGCTGAGAGAGCAGCGGAAGAAGATCCCGCTCTAGGTATGCAGAAGATGGATGATGGCGGCCGAAATCACGCGAGATTTCGGCCGTCAATAATGGTTGGCTGAGGAAAATGCAGGAGAGGAAGCCGGTAAGAACCGGAGGCTTAGTGGGACACCGGAGAGAGGTGAAAAGCAGGTGGAATAAGGTAAGACCGATAGCCAAAGGGGGGGCGACCTCAAGAAAAAAGGGGGGAAAGAGACCGCAGGGCCAAACTGAAAAGAGGAGAAATATAACCCTGAAAAGGAAAATAGGTACAAAATACATGATATATATATATATATATACACTAATGCCACAACAATAACATATACTTAAATCCAAGGAAAGTGAATATGACCTCAATAAACATATATACCAATGTGAAGACCACAATGACTACTTATCTGAGTGGTCAGCAGCAAAGAAAGAGGGGGAATCTATGCAAAGCAGGACTATTATAGGGGTCTTATGTGTGGGAGGGCCTTGTTACCATGGTTACTTGTTTTTTCTTTGCTGCTATTGGTGGTCAGTAAAAGAAAGAGAAAGCAATAGGAGCCTCCGTGTCATGTAATAAAATCTGAGAGTATATACTACATGACAATATCTTTCTAAAATAGCTAGAACAAGCCCTGTACCTCGCATGGATCCAGAGATCTCCCAGATTTATATCAAGCTGGCAGCTCAAGGGGAGTGTCTTTTCTGCTGCAGCTAAGGGGGCGTGTCCATGTTCTCCCTATCACAGCTGAGGGGGGCGTGTCTCAGCTCTCCCTATCACAGCTCAGGAGGCAGTTGAAGGATGAAACTGAGCATGTGCGGCCTTCTCAGTGAGCAGGTCAAATAAATACTTATAGGGCGAAAAATACTACATGCAATTACAAAAGAATTCTGATCCAGGTGCTGATTTGAAGACTAATCACCCCCAATCAGATTTCAGATCATAGCTTTACATCCCGAACTATTTTTCTGGCAGTTATGGCTGAAAGTTTAGTTGGTCTACCTGACCGTGGTTTGGTTTCAACAGAGCCCCTACTTTTCCACTTCTTAATTGGAGTTTGAACACTGCTGATTGGCATTCTCAAGTCCTTTGATATTTTCTTATATTCCTTTCCTGTTTTATAGAGTTTAACTACCTTTTCCCGCAGATCCTTTGACAATTCTTTTGCTTTCCCCATGACTTAGAATCCAAACAACATCAGTGCAGCACTGGATGAAAGATGCAAGGGTCTGTCAGGAGTCAAGAAAGTCATCGACCTTTTATACACACCCACTAATTACAGGCAATCGGATCACAGGTGAAAATGGTTATCTTTAACCACTTCAGCCCCGCTAGGTGAAACCCCCTTCATGACCAGAGCACTTTTTACACTTCGGCACTACACTACTTTCACCGTTTATCGCTCGGTCATGCAACTTACCACCCAAATGAATTTTACCTCCTTTTCTTCTCACTAATGGAGCTTTCATTTGGTGGTATTTCATTGCTGCAGACATTTTAACTTTTTTTGTTATTAATCAAAATGTAACGATTTTTTTGCAAAAAAATGACATTTTTCACTTTCAGCTGTAAAATTTTGCAAAAAAAACGACATCCATATATAAATTTTTCGCCAAATTTATTGTTCTACATGTCTTTGATAAAAAAAAAATGTTTGGGCAAAAAAAAAATGGTTTGGGTAAAAGTTATAGCATTTACAAACTATGGTACAAAAATGTGAATTTCCGCTTTTTGAAACAGCTCTGACTTTCTGAGCACCTGTCATGATTCCTGAGGTTCTACAATGCCCAAACAGTAGAAAACCCCCACAAATGACCCCATTTCGGAAAGTAGACACCCTAAGGTATTCGCTGATGGGCATAGTGAGTTCATAGAACTTTTTATTTTTTGTCACAAGTTAGCGGAAAATGATGATGATTTTATTTTTTTTATTTTTTCCTTACAAAGTCTCATATTCCACTAACTTGCGACAAAAAATAAAAAATTCTAGGAACTCACCATGCCCCTCACAGAATACCTTGGGGTGTCTTCTTTCCAAAATGGGGTCACTTGTGGGGTAGTTATACTGCCCTGGCAATTTAGGGGCCCAAATGTGTGAGAAGAACTTTGCAATCAAAATGTGTAAAAAATGACCGGTGAAATCCAAAAGGTGCACTTTGGAATATGCGCCCCTTTGCCCACCTTGGCAGCAAAAAAGTGTGACACATCTGGTATCGCCGTACTCAGGAGAAGTTGGGGAATGTGTTTTGGGGTGTCATTTTACATATACCCATGCTGGGTGAGAAAAATATCTTGGTAAAATGCCAACTTTGTATAAAAAAATGGGAAAAGTTGTCTTTTGCCAAGATATTTCTCTCATCCAGCATGGGTATATGTAAAATGACACCCCAAAACACATTCCCCAACTTCTCCTGAGTACGGCGATACCAGATGTGTGACACTTTTTTGCAGCCAAGGTGGGCAAAGGGGCACACATTCCAAAGTGCACCTTTCGGATTTTGCAGGCCATTTTTTACACATTTTGATTGCAAGGTACTTCTCACACATTTGGGCCCCTAAATTGCCAGGGCAGTATAACTACGCCACAAGTGACCCCATTTTGGAAAGAAGACACCCCAAGGTATTCTGTGAGGGGCATGGCGAGTTCCTAGAATTTTTTATTTTTTGTCACAAGTTAGCGGAAAATGATGATTTTTTTTTTTCCTCTTTTTTCCTTACAAAGTCTCATATTCCACTAACTTGCGACAAAAAATAAAAAATTCTAGGAACTCGCCATGCCCCTCACGGAATACCTTGGGGTGTCTTCTTTCCAAAATGGGGTCACTTGTGGCATAGTTATACTGCCCTGGCAATTTAGGGGCCCATATGTGTGAGAAGTACTTTGCAATCAAAATCTGTAAAAAATGACCGGTGAAATCCGAAAGGTGCACTTTGGAATATGTGCCCCTTTGCCCACCTTGGCATCAAAAAAGTGTGACACATCTGGTATCGCCGTACTCAGGAGAAGTTGGGGAATGTGATTTGGGGTGTCATTTTACATATACCCATGCTGGGTGAGAGAAATATCTTGGCAAAAGACAACTTTTCCCATTTTTTTATACAAAGTTGGCATTTGACCAAGATATTTTTCTCACCCAGCATGGGTATATGTAAAATGACACCCCAAAACACATTGCCCAACTTCTCCTGAGTACGGCGATACCAGATGTGTCACACTTTTTTGCTGCCAAGGTGGGCAAAGGGGCACATATTCCAAAGTGCACCTTTCGGATTTTGCAGGGCATTTTTTACACATTTTGATTGCAAAGTTCTTCTCACACATTTGGGCCCCTAAATTGCCAGGGCAGTATAACTACGCCACAAGTGACCCCATTTTGGAAAGAAGACACCCCAAGGTATTCCGTGAGGGGCATGGCGAGTTCCTAGAATTTTTTATTTTTTGTCGCAAGTTAGTGGAATATGAGACTTTGTAAGGAAAAAAGAAAAAAAAAGAAAAATCATCATTTTCCGCTAAATTGTGACAAAAAATAAAAAATTCTAGGAACTCGCCGTGCCCCCCACGGAATACCTTGGGGTGTCTTCTTTCCAAAATGGGGTCACTTGTGGCGTAGTTATACTGCCCTGGCAATTTAGGGGCCCAAATGTGTAAGAAGTACCTTGCAATCAAAATGTGTAAAAAATGGCCTGCGAAATCCGAAAGGTGCCCCTTTGCCCACCTTGGCTGCAAAAAAGTGTCACACATGTGGTATCGCCGTACTCAGGAGAAGTTGGGCAATGTGTTTTGGGGGGTCATTTTACATATACCCATGCTGGGTGAGAGAAATATCTTGGCAAAAGACAACTTTTCCCATTTTTTTATACAAAGTTGGCATTTGACCAAGATATTTCTCTCACCCAGCATGGGTATATGTAAAATGACACCCCAAAACACATTCCCCAACTTCTCCTGAGTACGGCGATACCACATGTGTGACACTTTTTTGCAGCCTAGATGCGCAAAGGGGCCCAAATTCCTTTTAGGAGGGCATTTTTAGACATTTGGATCCCAGACTTCTTCTCACACTTTCGGGCCCCTAAAAAGCCAGGGCAGTATAAATACCCCACATGTGACCCCACTTTGGAAAGAAGACACCCCAAGGTATTCAATGAGGGGCCTGGCGAGTTCCTAGAATTTTTTTTTTTTTGCATAAGTTAGCGGATATTGATTTTTTTTTGTGGTTTTTTTCTCACAAAGTCTCACTTTCCGCTAACTTAGGACAAAAATTTCAATCTTTCATGGACTCAATATGCCCCTCACGGAATACCTTGGGGTGTCTTCTTTCCGAAATGGGGTCACATGTGGGGTATTTATACTGCCCTGGCTTTTTAGGGGCCCTAAAGCGTGAGAAGAAGTCTGGAATATAAATGTCTAAAAATGTTTACGCATTTGGATTCCGTGAGGGGTATGGTGCGTCCATGTGAGATTTTATTTTTTGACACAAGTTAGTGGAATATGAGACTTTGTAAGAAAAAACAAAAACAAAAACAAACAAAAAATTTCCGCTAACTTGTGCCAAAAAAAATGTCTGAATGGAGCCTTACCAGGGGGGGGTGATCAATGACAGGGGGGTGATCAATGACAGGGGGGTGATCACCCATATAGACTCCCTGATCACCCCCCTGTCATTGATCACCCCCCCTGTAAGGCTCCATTCAGACATCCGCATGATTTTTTACGGATCCATGGATCGGATCCACAGAACGCATGCGGACGTCTGAATGGAGCCTTACAGGGGGGTTATCAATGACAGGGGGTGATCAGGGTAATCAGGGTGATCACCCCCCTGTCACTGATCACCCCCCCCTGTAAGGCTCCATTCAGACATCCGCATGATTTTTTACGGATCCATGGATACATGGATCGGATCCACAGAACGCATGCGGACGTCTGAATGGAGCCTTACAGGGGGGTTATCAATGACAGGGGGTGATCAGGGTGATCAGGGTAATCAGGGTGATCACCCCCCTGTCACTGATCACCCCCCTGTAAGGCTTCATTCAGACATCCGCATGATTTTTTACGGATCCATGGATACATGGATCGGATCCACAGAACGCATGCGGACGTCTGAATGGAGCCTTACAGGGGGGTTATCAATGACAGGGGGTGATCAGGGTGATCACCCCCCTGTCACTGATCACCCCCCCTGTAAGGCTCCATTCAGACATCCGCATGATTTTTTACGGATCCATGGATACATGGATCGGATCCACAAAACGCATGCGGACGTCTGAATGGAGCCTTACAGGGGGGTTATCAATGACAGGGGGTGATCAGGGTAATCAGGGTGATCACCCCCCTGTCACTGATCACCCCCCCTGTAAGGCTCCATTCAGACATCCGCATGATTTTTTACGGATCCATGGATACATGGATCGGATCCACAGAACGCATGCGGACGTCTGAATGGAGCCTTACAGGGGGGTTATCAATGACAGGGGGTGATCAGGGTAATCACCCCCCTGTCACTGATCACCCCCCCTGTAAGGCTCCATTCAGACGTCCGCATGATTTTTACGGATCCATGGATCGGATCCACAGAACGCATGCGGACGTCTGAATGGAGCCTTACAGGAGGGTTATCAATGACAGGGGGTGATCAGGGTAATCAGGGTGATCACCCCCCCTGTAAGGCTCCATTCAGACGTCCGCATGATTTTTACGGATCCATGGATACATGGATCGGATCCACATCACGCATGCGGCCGTCTGAATGGAGCCTTACAGGGGGGGTTATCAATGACAGGGGGTGATCAGGGTAATCAGGGTGATCACCCCCCTGTCACTGATCACCCCCCCTGTAAGGCTCCATTCAGACATCCGCATGATTTTTTACGGATACATGGATACATGGATCGGATCCACAGAACGCATGCGGACGTCTGAATGGAGCCTTACAGGGGGGTTATCAATGACAGGGGGTGATCAGGGTGATCACCCCCCTGTCACTGATCACCCCCCCTGTAAGGCTCCATTCAGACGTCCGCATGATTTTTACGGATCCATGGATACATGGATCGGATCCGTAAAAATCATGCGGACGTCTAAATGGAGCCTTACAGGGGGGTGATCAATGACAGGGGGGTGATCAATGACAGGGGATGATCAGGGAGTGTATATGGGTGATCACCCGCCTGTCATTGATCACCCCCCTGTAAGGCTCCATTCAGACGTCCGTATGCTTTTTGCGGATCCGATCCATGTATCCGTAAAAATCATACGGACGTCTGAACGGAGCCTGACAGGGGGGTGATCAATGACAGGGGGGTGATCAGGGAGTTTATATGGGGTGATCATGGGTGATCATGGGTTTATAAGGGGTTAATAAGTGACGGGGGGGGGGGGGGGTGTAGTGTAGTGTGGTGTTTGGTGGGACTGTACTGACCTACCTGAGTCCCTAACAAAAGGGACCACCAGAGGACCAGGTAGGAGGTATATTAGACGCTGTTATGAAAACAGTGTCTAATATACCTGTTAGGGGTTAAAAAATTCGGATCTCCAGCCTGCCAGCGAACGATCGCCGCTGGCAGGCTGGAGATCCACTCGCTTACCTTCCGTTCCTGTGAGCGCGCGCGCCTGTGCGCGCGCGTTCACAGGAAATCTCGCGTCTCGCGAAAAGACGCGTATATGCGTCCAGGAGGAGTAAAGCAACCACCTCCCGGACGCATATACGCGTACAGCGGTCGGGAGGTGGTTAATAGCCATTGTAACCCATTTGTGTCCAGTTGTGTGCGTGTTATCAGGCCAAATCACCAGGGTATGTAAACTTTTGATCAGGATCATTTGGGTAGTTTGTGTTTTGATTATGAGTTAACCACTTAAGGACCACAGGTTTATACCCCCCTAGTGACCAGGCCCTTTTTTACAAATCGGCACTTCACAACTTTAACGGTTTATTGCTCGGTCGTGCAACTTGGCACCCAAATGAATTTACCTCCTTTTCTTCTCACAAATACAGCTTTCTTTTGGTGGTATTTGATTGCTGCTGACATTTTTCGTTTTTCCGATATTAATCAAAATAGGCCGCAATTTTCAACAACAAAAAAAGTGTATTTTTAACTTTCTCTGGTTAAATTGTTCAAATATAATTACATTTTATACAAGTTTGTGTCAGAATTTATTGTGCTACGTGTCTTTGATAAAAAAAAAATCCAATAAGTGTATATATAATGGTTTGCGCAAAAGTTATAGTGTTTACAAACTATGGTACAAAAATGTGAATTTCCGCATTTTGAAGCAGCTCTGACTTTCTGAGCACCTGTCATGTTTCTTGAGGTGCTAGAATGCCAGGATAGTATAAATACCCCCCAAATGACCCCATTTTAGAAAGAAGACACCCCAAAGTATTCGCGGAGGGGCATGGTGAGTTCATGTATGATTTAATTTTTTTTCACAAGTTAGCGGAAAATGACACTTTTTGAGGAAAAAAAATAAAAATAAAGTTTCCATTTCTGCTAACTTCTGGCAAAAAAAATATAAAATCTCCCACGGACTCACTATGCCCCTCAGTGAATACCTTGGGGTGTCTACTTTCCAAAATGGGGTCATTTGTGGGGTGTGTTTACTGTTCTGGCATTTTGGGCGGGGCAAAATTGTGAGCAACCCTGTAAAGCCTAAAGGTACTCGTTGGACTTGCAGCCCCTTTACGCACCTAGGCTGCAAAAAAGTGTCACACATGTGGTATCGCCGTACTCAGGAGAAGTAGGGCAATGTGTTTTGGGGTGTATTTTTACATATACCCATGCTGGGTGAGAGAAATATCTCTGTAAATTGACAACTTTGCATAAAAAAATTGCCACCTGTTATCCTAGGTGTTAGTTCACACCTAATCGGCATTTCTCAGGACAGAGCAGACCTCCCAAACTCAGGCCTCCAGCCTAGCACACGGCTCAGATCCCAATCCAGCGATTGCCAGAGCTCCTCTGTCAGAGAGAGAGAGGTGATCACACCCAGCTAACACTGCTGGCTGGGTTTATTATAGGCTAGTCAAGACCCGGCCTGGAACGTGGGGAGTAGTCACCCACCAAGCACTTTGACTACTCCCAGTAAGAGCCGTCCCGGATCAGATATACTAAATAGCTAGGTGTCAAACAGCAACTTCTGCTGACACATGAAAACTGCCTCTTACTCCACTGAGGCCAGAAACCTTGGTGACACATACCTTCCATCAACGACGGACCCTTCCGACAAGTGATAACTTCTACAACCAGGCCCATAAAGTGGTCTTTAAGCAAGTTGATTAATTTTCTCCCCTTCGCGGTTGAGGCAGAACCGTGACCCCAGTCAATATCTGGGAAGTTAAAATTATGACCACTGTACCCACTGCTGCAGCTCGCTCTGTTTGGTTATACAGCTTATATCTCCTCAGAGATGTTGGGGAAGGGGGTCTATATAAGTTACACCAAATATTATTTTAGTGTTTATTTCCGTTTCTAATTCCACACATAAAGTTTCAACACTCTCATCCATTATGATTGTGATGTCTATAGGAAAGATGAATTCATCTGATGGAGTGTTTTGCTCAATTATGGGTGATCATACAGTGCCTTTTCATGGGCCAATTATCAGGAAAGAGCAGTCATAGTAATGTTCTGTGAATAAAAGGATGCAAATGAGCTCTTAACAAGATCTGCCTCTAATGCCACCAGATTTAATCCAGCTAAATCTGCTATGCCAGTTTTGTGGTGTGAAAATGTTGCAAGTGATGTGTACAAATTTTGAGACTTTGTAAGCAGCATGTCACTTTCAGAAGTGGAATGAGAAGTTGGTCAGGTTTTACCAGTAGATCACTTTTAAGTCTGACTTGCAATTTTTTTAAATGTCACAAGCTCTGTCACACCCCGAAACAGCTGTCTGCAGATGAGGTGCTGGCTTATTTAATATCAGTCATGTCTCAAGGCCTATTTAAAGGGTCGAACATTAACTTATAGGATAGCTGCCTTACATCTGGTGGCATCAGAGGCAGAGCTCATTTGCATTTCAGTGAAAGTGCACCTGGGGGATTACCTGGCCTTGAGTATGACTTAAAAGTGATCTATTGGCAAAACCTGACCAACTTCTCATTCCACTTGACATGAGAAGACGCAGCTCACAAAAAGTTGCAAAGTTTGTACACATCACTTGCATCATCTTCATGCCACAAAACTGGCGTAACAGATTTGATAAGTGTCACCCTGCTCTAGGGATTTTTAGATTTCACTTTTAGTTTTTTATCTACAGTTGCAAGAAAAAGTATGTGAACCCTTTGGATTGATATGGATTTCTGCACAAGATGATGAAGATCAGATCGCATTTTATGACCTAATTTGTGCAGAAATCCATATCATTCCAAAGGGTTCACATACTTTTTCTTGCAACTGTATTCTCCTTGAATCGTTGATGAACCCTTTTTGTCTGATCTATATAATGTGGTATTTTGTTTATATCAGAAAGGGTCCATTCACAGGTCCACAAAATGGGTCCGCATCCGTTCCGCAATTTTGTGAAACAGGTGCGAACCCATTCATTTTCAATGGGGCCCGAATGTGCTGTCCGCATCCGCAGATCCGCACTTCTGTTCCGCAAAAAAATAGAACATGTCCTATTCTTGTCTGCAATTGCGGACAAGAAAAAGCATTTTCTATGAGCGCTCCGGCGATGTGCGATCCGCAAAAACACATACGGACGTGTGAATGAACCCTAATTGTATACTGTGATATTTCTATGTGGTAGTGGTTCCAGTTCTGAATTTTATCGGATCTTATAACACATGTATTCACTATGTTGTAGACCAACGACTGAAAAACTTGTGGGTGGCCATAATTTTCCATATATTTACTGACCTTGCTATGTATTCACACTAATAAAAATCACGATTCCCTTTGCAACTATAACCTCTGGGTGCAGTGAATTTCATATTGGGATATTGATAACTGACAAGTCCACAACTGGCACCTAGAACTGTGGCACTAGAATGCAGGTCTCATTGTTACATGCAATTCCCTTTAATAGGCTTCCATAGATGTTAGACCTGGAGACATTTGTTAGGCCTCCAGCTGCCATGGCAACCATGGGGGTCAATGAGGTACAGTGGGAGCCCCATTCCTTTTGTCAACCACTTTGATACCGTGGTCACTATCGACTGCAGGATCCAAGTGGTTAAACAGTCATGATTGTATCCAGCTCTGATATTGGTCATTGTAATGTGAGCCCAGCTGTATATTACTGTTGCAGATGGCAACTTCCATTCTGCTGGATCATGTACTCTGTGGTGTCTTCCTCTGTTTTACTTTTGTTTCTGTAGCAGATCATTACCATCATCCTACTTCCTGAAGCCTACAAACTTATGTCTACCACATGCTGCATGAGCTCCACCCGATCAGTCAGCCAACTCCTGGTGTGACTTGAATGCTAGAAGCAGCATGTCTGTTATATAGATGAGGAAGATCCTAACATGGCTGCTGAAGGAAAAATTAGTTGGAATGACTGCGAGAATCATTTAAAAACTGCAATTGTTTTTATTAGTTTACCAGTCCAGAATTTTTAGGGAAAAATAAATCATGATTGCAATATCACTATTGCAGCTCTGGGTCGTCGATGTCTCACTCAATCACTTCGGTGCTCCACGTCCTGGCAGTGGGGACCCACCTCTGGCTCTCCATACCCTCCCATCTTGCTAGCCTAGCCTCTCCCACAGAGCTGAGTGACCGGCTTGTTTTTGTCGGGTGAGATGTTTTTGTTGGCACCATTTTGGGTACATATGACCAAAACTGTTGAACTGTACATTTCTTTTTACGTTACGTGCAGGAAAAAATTTCGGCATACAAATTTCAATGACTAAAACCATGTAAGAAAGCTATAGTGTGATAAGGGGACACATGGGGTGAATTAGCAGAAGGCTGCTGACAGATGACAACCCCTGCCTGCAATGATGTTACCAAATGTATCACCCAATCGAGTAGTTGTGCATATAAAGTCATTACAAAGCTAGGTGAGAGTTGTCCATTTGAACTGTTAGTGCTATATTTTCATATGACGTCATGATATAATGATATGTTTTCATAGTCGCATGTAATAAAGTGCCTCAGACTTTCCCCATCACTGATAAATACAATATGCACAGCTCGGTAAACCCAGCCATATGCCAACATGCACTAGTAGTATGAAATCTATATTACATATAATAAATGCTTTGCTATGGCATTTGATTCATATGCAAAACAAAGTCATATTCAGGATGTGCATATTATACTAAGGCTGTTCTGTCGCAAACAATATTTTACATATTTTAAACCAGCAACTGGATCTGAATACTTTTGTAAGTGCATGTAAATGAAAATTTTGTACAGCCACTGAACTATTCAAGAAAATGTACCAGTATAGCGCCACCTGCTGTCTATTCTTTCCCACCACCCTGAGGTGGTCGCACATGCTCAGTTTAAATCTTTAAATCTTCAACTGCCATCAGTTATATCTTCTGTTTGAAGCTGTGGCAGTTACAGGGGAAGAGCGGCAGCAGAAAGGAAACCCCCTGAACTGCAATAGGGAGAGCTGCATCATGAAGGACACACCCCTGAGCTACCAGCCTGAAATAAATTTAGCAGAACAATTCGAGCAATGGGTTGATATCTGGTTCCATGTGTGGTGCAGGGCTAGTTCCAGAGATTGTCATGTACTATAATGATGTCAGATTTTTTTTACATCAGTCATGGCATAACCCCTTTAACACTAAATAAGCTGACTTATGGTAGATGTTGGTCATTGTATAGACCAGGCATGGCCAACCTGTGGCTCTCCAGCTGTTGTAAAACTACAACTCCCAGCATGCCCTGCTGTAGGCTGATAGCTGTAGGCAGTCTGAGCATGGTGGGAGTTGTAGTTTTGCAACAGCTGGAGAGCCTCAGGTTGGCCATCCCTGGTATAGACAGACCAGTGCTGCAATTTCAGATACTCCAGTGTGTATCCCAAACAAGAAAAGTAGAGGCAAAGACAAGTGTCTTTAACATTTTATAATCATGTTGTGTAATATGCAGGAACAATTTCTTCTTGACCTGTATAGATAGAAACTGTAAAACAGAGCACCACAGGGACATTTTCCAAAAAGTAACTTTTCATTTATTATATTAAAACAATAACATTTCTCTTATATTAAACAATAGACACACAACGGATTAATATTTCATTTATTATCCCTTCCTTTGTCCTAACAGCTATTTTGATTTCTAGTATTCTGGTAAAGTGGGGGTAATGTGGATAGGATGAGAGGGAGCATTGGAAAAACTTGGCATGTGATTTTGAAGGTCATTGTGCAAGAGGATTTCTCAACCAAAGATGTTGAATTAGAAGTTCTGGCACATCTTACTCTGTCTTTTATCTGACACATGGTATACAGATTTCAATGACTAAAATCATGTAAAAAGCTATAGTATGATAAGGGGGACAACATGGGGTGAATTAGCAGAAGGCTTCTGGCAGATGCCGGCAAAGACGCTACCCCAGTGCACATTCCCATGTGTACTGAAGTGCATCACCCAATCGAGTAGTTGTGACATGAACGGTTAGTGCTATATTTTCATATGACGTCATGATATAATGATATGTTTTCATAGTCGCATGTAATAAAGTGCCTCAGACTTTCCCCATCACTGATAAATACAATATGCACAGCTCGGTAAACCCAGCCATATGTCAACATGCACTAGTAGTATGAAATCTATATTACATATAATAAATGCTTTGTTACTGCATTTGATTCAAATGCAAGACAAGGTCATATTCAGAAGGGATGTGCATATCATTTTAAGGCTGTTCTGCTACCCATAATAACAACAACTCATTTTACCCAAAAGGGGAGAGAACACGTATATTTAAAAAAAAAAACAGAACCCACAAATAGTCATATGTAGGTGTGAGGTTTGCATGTGACTTCTAAGCAAATATCTCTTGACCACAGCTATAAAACCACAAGAGAGGAATACAAGGGCACCTGTTAACCCTGTGTTGAACAGTTAACTCTTAAAAATCTGCATTATTTTTTTCACAGCTTTCAGACATGGCTAAAAACAGACGTACTAAATGTCCAGCAACAAAAACCGAGAAAGACAAAAACAAAAAACAAAACAAGGCTTATGTGACAATAAACACTGAAGTAAACATGTTACAATTCATTTCTACAGCTCATCCTGCATATTGTGCACATATATAATAAATGCTTAATTTTAGGGATAGCATACTGACAATACTTGCTATAGGCTTAAAGTTGGAACACAACCACAATGAGATAGTTAAAAAAAAAAATCGAAATAGTCTGGCAGATCATCTCTGGTGGTTGCCGGTCTTCGGCGGCTTTTAGCTGGCTGCCTACTTCTCATATGTAAAAGCCAATGCATCCCATCGCATTTAGAACTGGAAGCAGTGCTGGATATATAATGGACCTGGAACTGGGCTTTTAACTTAAATTTAAACTTAGTTTGGTCCCACGGAGAAAAAGCCAGTATTAAAATGTAAGCATTAAAAAAAAAAAAAATCAATAATACTCACAAAAGGTAGGGTGACACCAACACCTTGTACCATGGCTTTAAAAGATAATTCAGCATCTATATCATCCATTTTCAAAGACTGATGCCATAGGGGATTGTGGAATATGGATAACGTATGGATTATTGCAGATGAACAGATCGTATACATGGTTTCAAAATCATAAACCACTAACACCCAAATGACATATAGAACACACATCTAGGTATGAGAGTCCACAGGGCCGAATATTGGAGTTACACAATAAATAAAAAATGAATCATATCAGAAATCTCTCGACTTTACATTAGGAAACCCTTTTGATTCTCATTTTTTGCAGTTTATTGGAAATGCTGCCAATTTTGCATCTACTCCTGAAATAGCTGCCCTTATATTACAGTATAATATTCTGATACCATGTCTAGCATTATGGCATTCTGGATCTGTTGTGGGAAAATGTAACAGGAAAACATATGTCCACATACACACAAATAAAATGAGACATACATTGAGATGCTTTTAACAGTTTCCTAAGTGGAGATATGTCCGGAGTAATATTTCCATCAATAGATGGTGCATGAGTGATGTCACTGGTTCCCAGTGAAAGACTAGTTGACAAATTAGGATGTCGAAACAGATGGTGGATTCAGCATTCCCTCTCTAGGTTTTTTTTTTTTTTTTTCAGAGTAAAGTTGTCATATAGTTGGCATAATGTCACATAGACAAGGGAGGTATGGGTGCAGTTCTCAAGAGCTGGGCATTTCTGCTTTGCTGAGAGCAATTGCTAACTCCAGATCTTCTTGTTCCTGGCGCTTTAAACGGTCTAGTCTTTCCTTCTCTGCCCGTTGACTTTCTCGTTTGGCCCACGCTAGCTGCTGCTCCTCGTTCCCAAACTGTGGGATATGAAAATAAAAAGATCAGCCTTTGTGCCTTTCAACACTGGACAGAACTTTATACACCATTTATAATCAGCCAGACAGCTCATGTTCCAATGGAGACCACCCTACCGGTTACATACACAGAATTTGAAATAAAGCAATCTAAATGGTAGCGCTAACTATACACAACATATTTTGTGTTATAAATCATTTTTTATTGTGTTTACTTTCTAACCAACAAATCCTTCCATCAAAAGTCTTAGAAGAAAGTTGATTCAGGGGTATTCCAGTTAATATTGAGATCAGGTTCCAGGCTGTTCACTCCTGCATCCTATACTGGTGGTCATGGCATACAGAAGGACTGTTTCAAGGGGTTAAATATCTTTCAAAAAGAAAACACATTAGACTGAGAAAGTGCTGCACAATGCATGAGGAATATGATCTGTAACATGTACCAAGCTTGGTGCAAAAGATTGCAGATCATTAAAAAAAAAAGCGGAGCAAAGTTTGTCTCATCTGCAGTCTTGCATTACCCCCATGCTGTGCTTTTAATGTGAATAAATGCTCATCAACATAGCTTTGGGGGTACTTTGATGGCTTATGATGGTCATACATGTTACAATAAAGTCATCCGAACCTGCAGATTTCTGAGGGACCACATAACCCTCTAATGTGTATGAGAGTGTCCCTACTCTCTCCAATGAAAATGTGAAGGAAAGGATGGCGGGACGTTGGATCCTTTTTGTTCTTGAAAGAGATAAGCTGATGCCAAAGTGTTTGTGAACACATGCACGCTCGCTGAAGCCCAGTATACATGTGCACGGTGGCGTATGTCAGGAGGCCTAGCTTGGAAACACTGATCTGTCCTTGTGATCTAGTAGAGTTACACAGCATTACTGTAAGATCTGGTCTCATGTCATTAAAGAGGACATGACCGCTCTCCTGCCAGGTCTGTTTTAGGAAATACTCGTCTCTCTCAACAAACCAGGAGCACTTTGTCTTAGAATTCTGTGTTGTTCCATCTGGAAATGGATGAGTAAACTCCTGGGCGGTACTGCTTTGGTGTGTTCCTACACACCGTGACTCTGTCCAATCACTGCTGATAGTGTCACACTATGTACAGATGTACCCCACTGACAACACCAGTGGTAACATTATTGTCAATGTATTCATACTTTACCAGGAAGAATAACAGAGTAATAGCATGATGCTGAGTAAAAGTGCTCCAGAATTTTATTGGGAATGCAAAAAACCTGACAGGTGCTCCTTAAAACATAGCAATTTTATACTGAAAAGTTGTGCAACTTTCTATCACAACTTGTGTTTCAATTTTTTTGTATTTTAAGATCTAGTGTGCAAATCACTGAGTAATTTTACACCTGCCAGACTGAGAATAATTAAAGTGTAACTGTTGTTTCAGTGTATTTTTAATATAGTGTAGGGACATGGATGTTACACATTTTTGTAATATTTTTTATCAGGGAAATATGTTTCTTAAAGCTAAGGCCTCGTTCACATCAGTGAATGCAGGACTTTTGTCTCCGCTCCACAATCATTTTCTGAGCGTAAACCTAACGGACCCCATTATGGTCTATGGGGTCCGTAGGCTCCGCTCGTCTCAGTTATGTGCCCAATCCATCCTTTCCGTTCTCCTGCTCCTATAACGGAGCAGGAGAACGGAAAGGCTGAACACTGATGTGAACTCAGCCTAAGGCTACTTTCACACTCACGTTTGGTGCTGATCCGTCATGGATCTGCACAGACGCATCTGTTCAGATAATACAACTGTCTGCATCTGTTCAGAATGGATCCGTTTGTATTATCTTTAACATAGCCAAGACGGATCCGTCTTGAACACCACTGAAAGTCAATGGGGGACGGATTCGTTTTCTATTGTGCCATATTGTGTCAATGAAAACGGATCGGTCCTCATGGACTTACATTGTGTGCCAGGACAGATCCGTTTGGCTCAGTTTCGTCTGACGGATACCAAAACGCTGCAAGCAGCGTTTTGGTGTCCACCTCCAAAGCGGAATGGAGACGGAATGGAGGCAAACTGATGCATTCTGAGCGGATCCTTAGTCATTCAGAATGCATTAGGGCAAAACTGATCCGTTTTGGACCGCTTGTAAGAGCCCTGAACGGATCTCACAAACGGAAACCAAAACACCAGTGTGAAAGTAGCCTAAGGCTACTTTCACACTTGCATTTTTCTTTTCCGGCAGTGAGTTCCGTCCTGACGGCTCTATACTGGAAAAGAACTGATCCGTTTTATCCAAATGCATTCTGAATGGAGAGCAATCCATTCAGGATGCATCAGGATGTCTTCAGTTCAGTCTTTTTGACTGATCAGGATGGAGATAAAACTGTAGCATGCTGCGGTTTTATCTCCGGACAAAAAAACTGAACACTTGCCTGAATGCCGAAGCCGGCATTTTTCCCCATAGGAATGTATCAATCAAAATACTGGAATGCCGGATCCGTCCTTCCGGTCTGCGCATGCACAGATTAAAAAAAAAAATTGAAAAAAAAATCATAACGGATCCGTTTGTCCGTATGACAAAC
This sequence comes from Bufo gargarizans, assembly GCF_014858855.1. NCBI lineage: Eukaryota > Metazoa > Chordata > Amphibia > Anura > Bufonidae > Bufo > Bufo gargarizans. The sequence continues at coordinate 383,622,337 of NC_058080.1, read as the reverse complement.
GGACAGACGGATCCGTTCTTGCAATACATTTGTAAGACAGATCAGTATCCTGATCAGTCTTAAAATGCATTCAGTTGGCATACGTTTTGCCGGATCCAGATTCTTCTGCCGCAAGTGTGAAAGTACCCTAAAACTGAGTACTACTAAGGAGAGTCCTTTTGAGTCTTAAATTCTACTGAGTGCTGAAGATGCCTGCATGTAACTTACAGAAGCTTCAAGCCTCTCTTGTCACTAACCCAGTCCCCTAATATGTACATGTGCCTTAACTATCACTGCCTGACTGGTTACACACAGGGGTCTTCAGTGCTCAGTAGAACTGAAGACAGACTCTCCTTAGCAATGATGAGTTAGAGCTTTACTAAGAAGACTCTTTACACCCTGGCTGGGGCATATCCAATACTATCTATGGGACATCATTTAGATTTACTACTTATGTGGACGTTCGATATTTGCTGGCCTATTTAGCACTACAAACTGGATACATGCACCAAAGAGGCCAACATCAGTGGATATTGTGCAGTATTGTGCTGCAGTTTGTCTAGCTGTTTCTTGCTAGTGCAGCCATGAACTACAGCTACATTATATCTCTCACTTGTTGATTATACCCTGTTACATCTGTGTTTCGGGTGCATTACTTAGAACCTCAATGAAATGACCAACATTTCATTGCATTTTGGATAAATAAAAAGGCATCAAAATTTCTGGAGTTTTTACGACAATTTTTTTGTGTTTATTCTATGTTTTCTTACAGCAAAGGAGAAAAATCAAATCACACAATGCAAACTCAAATTACATTAATATAATTCAATTTTATATTAATGTAATTTGAGTTTTCATTGTGCGTCTTTTTTTCCCCGTTGCTGTAAGGAAATGTAGCATAAACATAGATAAGTTATTGCAAAAATTCCAGACACTTTGATGCGTTTTTTTTTTCTTTTGTATCCAAAATGCAGCACTTCCGTGACAGCAGCCTTATAGAGCGTGCTCTAGCATACAGCATGATCACTTGCAGTTATATCACAGTAAGCATAACTATACACACCCAGTCCCCTTAATGCCCCCACAATGTAATTATTCCCCCTTTGTGCCAGTACATAGTAGTTATGTCCAGATATGTGCCCCCTCACAGTAGTAATTGTCAGATATGTGCCCCTTGACAGGGGCACAGTTCCTCATGAGCACAGTTCAGCCGCTGGTGCTCCACAGCAGTAGCAGGATGTAGTGTCGCACATTGCTCTGCTGGTCTGTGGAGGAGGAGGAGCACAGCAGATTCCCGGCCACACCGCTCCTCCTCCTACACAGACCAGCAGTGCGATGTGTGACACTACATCCTGCTACTGCTGTGGAGCCAGGTCCATATTTAGATTAGATTCTGCCCTAGGCACTTTAGTGCCAGCTTTCTCCCCCTAATGAAGTCCATAGCTGATGGTAAAATGCTCCCTAGGCCTTCAGCTATCCCTCAGGACTCCCTCATACACTTGGACAATTAAAGGACTGACCTGCTACGTGTGTGAGCTAGGCAGCTGAAGGCATCTGTATTGGTACCATGTTCTTATGTGCCTGCATTGCTGAGAAAAAATATTTATTATATAAAAACGGGGGCGTTACCATTACACCTAGAGGCTCTCCTCTCTCTGTAACTGCCGAGCCCTCTGCACTTTAGCATGGCCCGGTGGGACGAAATTTTCACTGCCAGGACCTGTCAAAGTAGACAGGGAGCGGCAGTTGCAGAGACAGCAGAGCCTCTAGGTGTAATGGTAACGCCCCCGTTGCTCCTAGAGGATCATTTGCATATATTCAAATATATATATATATATATATATATTTTTTTAATAATGCATGCATATATGAACATGGGCCCAACACAGAATGTCACTGATGGGTGGCTTTAGCGCTGCCCTAGCCATTTTACAGGCTGAGGCAGTGCTAAAGCATGTCCATTAGTGCTAGTGACATCACCGGGCTCATTGCCAGGTGGAAGCCACCCCCAAATAGTATCCCCAGTGGTAATAAGGCTCCCTACTGTGCCCTCAGTACTAATAAGGCCTCCCTATAGGGCACCTCTTATAATCTATAAGGCACTTCTATAGAGCCCTCAGTAGTAGTAATGCCCTCCACCACTGCCCACAGTATATATGTTCCCTGCAGTGCCCCCTGTAATTATCATACCTTCTGCTATACCCCCCAGAGTTATAATCATCACTGTAGTGCCCCAATAAATTATAATGCCCTCTCCCTCCAGTCTTCTATACCATGCAGTCCCATGTAAATAACACCAGTCGTCTCCAACCAGTCTTCTATATGATACAGTCCCATGGAAATAATCTTCCTTACAGTCTTCTATACCATGCAGTCCCAGGTAAATAACTTCACTCCTCTCCCTTCAGTCTTCTATACCAGGCACCCCTATGTAAATAACACCAGTCCTCTCCCTCCAGTCCCATGTAAATAACGTCTCTTCCTAACAGTTCTCTATAACATACAGCCCCATGTATAAATAACTTAAATCCACTCCTTCACCCCCCTCCAACACATAGTCCCATATAAATAACATCACTCCTTACCCTCCAGTCTTCTAAAATATCCATTCCCATGTAAATAACACCAGTCACCTCCCTCCAATCTTCTATAACAAGCATGCTCAACCTATGGCCCTCCAGCGGTTGCAAAACTACAACTCCCAGCATTCCCAGACAGTCTACAGCTATCAGCCTGCAACAGGGCATGGTGGGAGTTGTAGTTTTACAACAGCTGGAGGCCCACAGGTTGAGCATCCCTGTTCTATAACATACAGTCCCATGTAAAAAACATATCTTTCCTATAGTCTTCTATAACATACAGTCCTATGTAACTGACATCCCTCCCCTCCCTTCAGCCCCTCTAACTTACAGTCCCAGTTAAATAACATATTTCCCTCCCACTAAGCAGGGAGGAGGTATAATGGGGAGAACCACATCTCCCAGCATTTCTCTGACACTTACATTCATTCCATGGCATCACAGGTCTCCACTGCTGAGCGCTGCCTCTTTCTGCACTGGTCACATGACGGTGACCTCATCACAGGTCCTACCTCCACTGCTGAAAAGATCACATGACTATATCATCGAAGGTCCTTCAGCTATGGAGTGTAGACACAAACCGGCAGCAGATTTGCAGTAAGTGCTAATCAGCCCCTCCCCAAAACTCTGCCTCCTCCTGACCTCCACACCAAGGTGCCCAGGTTACCCTGTTGGCAGAGGTAGGGTATGAAAAATATTATAAGATAAAAAAATAATCGCCTCTGCTGGCACTGGGATGGGCCCCCTCCCTTGCTGGGCCCCTGTGCAGCTGAACAAGCTGCACAGGCGGTATGTCCGTCCCTAGTAAGGACACCGATTTTTTTTTATTCCATGTGAGCACCATTTTTTCCCTGATTTTTTTTCAGACCTTTCAGATTCCTTATGTTAAATTAAAGCTATGAAGACAGTGCAAACAAAGTCTAATGCATATATGACTTGCCAAAATATTACTGTTACATATCAAACTGGGATTCAGTGCTGTTCATCTTTGAAAGACACCATCCTACCTCTGAGAAGTGTAATTGATGACAGAGGTAAATTTGCTCATCTGCTGGATAAAGGAATAGTCTGTTAGGTCAGTTACAGACACCCATTATGCAGCTACAAGTTTTAATTTTCTGCCATAGTTCTACAGAACTGCGGTCTATGCTCAGTTATCAGATCCATGTAAGGGTTTGGGTATAAAAATACTTCTAGGATGAGCCATCTTAAAGTCAAAAGTGATGTCCAATATGGCAGCAGATCCTCCATTCGGCTTTGAGACTGCTTCAACAGAATAGACTGGGGCATGTATAAAATAATAACCTTGTTCCCACTATTTTCTAAACTGCATTGAAAGTATGAAACTTATGCACTTTTTGGTTGCCGTAGACTATTATCACCGTCTTCCATCTAATAAGATTTGCTAATGCAGCAACTTGAGTAAAGAATGTGATGAAATCCAAATCTCAGTGGTTTGGTAGGTTGCTTTTAGTGTGTCATCTGACTTTCTCCTTTCAATCTAAAGCCTCAAAATGGAGACCAAAGGAAGACCACATTTCAATTGTATTCAGAGGAGGAAAAGGAAATTGAGTTTAGGGTAGGAAGCCAGGGTCTTGAAGGAAGCAGCTGCAAGTAAGCATAGCAAAGGATAAGGAATATTTTGGAATGTCTGAGATTTAACTGCTTCCTTTCCACCAAAGACCATTACAATGCTTTGAAATAACTAACATAAGAAACAGTGATATTTTAAAATCAATCAGTCTTTGAAAGTTTGTGTTTAAAATGACTGTCAATTTCTTTAAATTTTTTTACTTAATATTAAAAAAAAATGGAAAATGTATGTTTTTTTGGCTGCTCTCCTTGTTCATTTTGGCAGTGGTGTACAATTGAAAATTAAATACAAAATATTGAACTGTAGCATTCAGCAGAGAGAGAGAGAGAAAACTCATATCTAGGTAGAGAAACCACTGTATGTTTCCTGCTTCTGTGAGGGAAGATGTTATCTGCTACTATAACAATAGATTAGTAGAATTAGAATGACAGTACTATTCTCTTGATAGGCCTATATAAAGGTGCCCACTGAAGGGCACTGAACTTAGCGTAATGCCCTGAGTCACTAAAGGGGAGTCTCTCTGGTCAGAGTGAATGGTCTGACTGAGAAAGTCAAGCAAGGCTGTTTGATGTGCTAAAAGTCCAAACAAAGGAGGAAATGAAACAGCCACGACAGGAAGTAGAATACATGGATATATATCATAAATATAGCCAATAAACTATTCACCCGTTACATGGAATATTCACATTCAGGGTATTATTTGTGATACTATTTTGATGGTAATCTTCCTTTAAGACAAATACTTTTCAATTCGGAAATCTTGGAATAAAGATCGAATCAGAACAAATACCTTATTCTTACCTTGCATCTGTTTTTCAGGGTTTCAGGAGAGATGCAAACACCACGTTCATATTAAAACAGAACGCTATGGACCATTTGTCCCAGTAATTCTATACACTTGGGGACAATATCACAGCACATTACAAAATGGTAAGCACATTACAAAATGGTAAAGTGCTGTACAATATGTTTGTGATACATATAAAGTATTATGTTCTGCAGTTGATAAAAATCGGTGCACATACAGTAAAGACCAAAAGTTTGGACACACCTTCTCATTCAAAGAGTTTTCTTTATTTTCATGACTATGAAGGCATCAAAACTATGAATTAACACATGTGGAATTATATACATAACAAAAAAGTGTGAAACAACTGAAAATATGTCATATTCTAGGTTCTTCAAAGTAGCCACCTTTTGCTTTGATTATTGCTTTGCACACTCTTGGCATTCTCTTGATGAGCTTCAAGAGGTAGTCACCTAAAATGGTCATCCAACAGTCTTGAAGGAGTTCCCAGAGATGCTTAGCACTTGTTGGCCCTTTTGCCTTCACTCTGCGGTCCAGCTCACCCCAAACCATCTCGATCGGGTTCAGGTCCGGTGACTGTGGAGGCCAGGTCATCCGGCGCAGCACCCCATTACTCTCCTTCATGGTCAAATAGCCCTTACTTTCAAAGTTTTCCCAATTTTTCGGACTGACTGACTGACCTTCATTTCTTAAAGTAATGATGGCCACTCGTTTTTCTTTACTTAGCTGCTTTTTTCTTCCCATAATACAAATTCTAACAGTATATTCAGTAGGACTATCAGCTGTGTATCCACCTGACTTCTCCTCAACGCAACTGATGGTCCCAACCCCATTTATAAGGCAAGAAATCACACTTATTAAACCTGACAGGGCACACCTGTGAAGTGAAAACCATTTCCGGTGACTACCTCTTGAAGCTCATCAAGGGAATGCCAAGAGTGTGCAAAGCAGTAATCAAAGCAAAGGGTGGCTACTTTGAAGAACCTAGAATATGACATATTTTCAGTTGTTTCACACTTTTTTGTTATGTATATAATTCCACATGTGTTAATTCATAGTTTTGATGCCTTCATAGTCATGAAAATAAAGAAAACTCTTTGAATGAGAAGGTGTGTCCAAACTTTTGGTCTGTACTGTAAGTCCCTACATCATCGTTTATTATTTTGGAAAGTAAAGTAGCTTTTCTGAGTGATCGTAAAGGGTCAGTTATCCGATGTCTGCTGGGTGAATTCTGATACGCTGCAAAGAATACTAAGAACATGTGGTCTTAAACTGGCCATACACACTTAAATGTACTCATATCACTGATGGACCCAATCTCTAACCATGTGTGGCCGTGCTGAAGCACAACTTTTGAGCTCTGAACCGAACCAAACCTATGGAACAAACTCACACATATCAGAAAAGATACCCAGCCACAAAACTTTATAATCGGTACTATTAAAAATGACATCAGTATGACACCCTATGTAGCTGTACCAGTGAGTTTACCCAAATCCATTAAACACTGAACTCCCCCCACCCACCAAGCTGAAACAATCTCGATTCTGTGACACCATATAGGGTATCACTTGTTCCCCCTCTGGTTAGACTACTTATCACATCTGCAGCCATGTTCCAGACGGCAGTTCCGGCAAAGAATGCCTGAGAATCTGGCCGATTCCCAGCATATTTGGGGGGTAGCTGCCAGATCCTATTATAGTCAATGGGTTCCGGCGGACAGGTGGGAGTATTCGGCAATGCCAGATCTGGAGAACTCGGCAGGCTGTTCTCTACCAGAACAACATGACAGAGACTCTGCTGCATATGTGAAACTAGCCAGCTAGTTTGCATCTCTGAAAAATGATGTGGGATTATGTGTCTACACATCATTATGCGTCTATGAGACCGTTCAGTGGAAACCCTTTCTGGGGATACGTTGAATGAGTGTAATAGTTGGAGGGTATGGTCACACGTGGAGTATAGCATTTACAGCAGCAGCAAAGTGGATGTGATTTTCATAAATCTCATCCAAATGGTATATGCATATGGTCATTTTCTACAAGAAAATTAGCGAATAACTTGACATGAGGATTACATTTTAAATCTGCAGCATGTCAATTTATGTTGTGGATTTCAGCATCTGATTTTACCCCATTTGCAATCCAAAAGGTAAAATCGGTGGCAAAATTTCCTTGATGACTTTCAGAACAAGATCCCCACCATTTCGTACACATTTTGCTGCTGCGGCCATACCCTCAGGCATCATATCGAGGTCTGTTATAGTGACAGGTTCACCTTAAAAGTCCAAAAATGACTAATCTAACCACTTCACTGCGTCCAACGAGGCACATTTCATCACTAACGCTGTAAGGTGTGTTACCTTACCTTAGACCACAAAATAAAATCCAGTAATTTTGAGTTTCTGATTTTGTTTGCAACCATTAGAACACACACTAACCTGTTTTCTGTCTGGATTCTGCATTGTCAGGCTACATGTAACGGTAGAAACATTAAGTGACCCACAGAGGAATACACAAAGGGAGGGGAATGCTCAAGATGTTTCCATTTATTGAAAAAACACACAAATTCTTATTGTATACATAAATACAACATAGCAAAAGCAGACATGCAAGAAACAGTGAAAGTCTGAGCAGCAAGAGATGCAAATTGCAAGCTGGTTAACATAGCAACCCAGGTCAGAAGAAAAGGAATGATTTAGCATCCTGGAAATAGTGGTCTAAACGCCCATTCCTCTCTTACCAGTCTATAGGTTGCATTATTGCTGAGTTTTCCCCCAGGTATGACATGGCTTTTCTTAATACATATTAGTAAGAGGGTAAATGCATTGCTAGAACAGGAACAGGCAAGTACATTGAATTAAAACATTCATATTAACTCCATTTTCCATACAAAAAAAAAATACTATATGTGAACCCTTTGGACTGATATGGATTTCTGCACAAATTGGTCATAAAATGTGATCTGATCTTCATCTAAGTCACAACAATAGACAATCACAGTCTGCTTAAACTAACACAAAGAATTAAATGTTACCATGTTTTTATTGCACACACCATGTAAACATTCACAGTGCAGGTGGAAAAAGTATGTGAACCCCTAGACTAATGACATCTCCAAGAGCTAATTGGAGTGAGGTGTCAGCCATCTGGAGTCCAATCAATGAGATGAGATTGGAGGTGTTGGTTACAGCTGCCCTGCCCTATAAAAAACACACACCAGTTCTAGGTTTGCTTTTCACAAGAAACATTGATTGATGTAAATGATGCCTTGCACAAAAGAGCTCTCAGAAGACCTACGATTAAGAATTGTTGACTTGCATAAAGCTGGAAAGGGTTATAAAGTATCTCCAAAAGCCTTGCTGTTCATCAGTCCACGGTAAGACAAATTGTCTATAAATGGAGAAAGTTCAGCACTGCTGCTACTCTCCCTAGGAGTGGCCGTCCTGTAAAGATGACTGCAAGAGCACAGCGCAGAATGCTCAATGAGGTGAAGAAGAATCCTAGAGTGTCAGCTAAAGACTTACAAAAGTCCCTGGCATATGCTAACATCCCTGTTAGCGAATCTACGATACGTAAAACACTAAACAAGAATGGATTTTATGTGAGGATACCACAGAGGAAGCCACTGCTGTCCAAAAAGAAACATTGTTGCACATTTACAGTTTGCACAAGAGCACCTGGATGTTCCACAGCAGTACTGGCAAAATATTCTGTGGACTGATGAAAAGAAAGTTGAGTTGTTTGGAAGAAACACACAACACTATCTGTGGAGAAAGCGAGGCACAGCACACCAACATCAAAACCTTGTCCCAACTGTGAAGTATGGTGGTGGGGGCATCATGGTTTGGGGTTGCTTTGCTGCGTCAGGACCTGGACGGATTGCTATCATCAAAGGAAAAATGAATTCCCAAGTTTATCAAGACATTTTGCAGGAGAACTTAAGGCCACCTGTCCACTAGCTGAAGCTCAACAGAAGATGAGTCTTGTAACAGGACAAGACCCAAAGCATAGAAGTAAACCAACAACAGAATGGCTTAAACAGAAGAAAATACGCCTTCTGGAGTGGCCAGTCAGAGTCCTGACCTCAACCCGATTGAGATACTGTGGCATGACCTCAAGAAAGCGATTCACACCAGACATCCCAAGAATATTGCTGAACTGAAACAGTTCTGTAAAGAGGAATGGCCAAGAATTACTCCTGACCGTTGTGCACGTCTGATCTGAAACTACAGGAAACGTTTGGTTGAAATTATTGCTGCCAAAGGAGGTTCAACCAGTTATTAAATCCAAGGGTTCACATACTTTTTCCACCTGCACTGTGAATGTTTCCATGGTGTGTTCAATAAAAACATGGTAACATTTAATTCTTTGTGTGTCATTAGTTTAAGCAGACTGTGATTGTCTATTGTTGTGACTTAGATGAAGATCAGATCACATTTTATGACTAATTTGTGCAGAAATCCATATCAATCCAAAGGGTTTACATACTTTATCTTGCAACTGTATATATATATATATATATATATATATATATATATATATATATACACACACACACACACACACACGCAGTAAAATTCCATTATTCCTGCAGAAATAGGACTTGATAAGCAAATGTTTCTCAAACATTCCTTACTAGCAAGCAGATATAGGAAAGAATTAGGGCTCAGGCACATGACAGTATGCCCTCAGAGACATACGATCTGTGAGTGGGTTATACCGGTATGTCCCGTACATCGTGCGCACAGCATCATAGGTTACTATGATGCCGTGCGCATCGGGCCGCCCGCAGGACTATTGTCCTGCACTAATAAGATCATATGAGTGCAGGACAATAGCCCTGCGGGTGGCCTGATGCGCACAGCATCATAGTAAACTATGATGCTATGCGCTCCCATGCGCACGATGTATGCCGCTCCGGGACATATGGCCCGCTCACGGACCGTATGTCTTGGAGGGCATACAGTCGTGTGCATGAGCCCTTAACAACATCTTTTATAGCTAGAGAAGCATAAAGAGATCAAATATGTATTAAATATGCAACAGCTTTGCTCAATATGACAGCACCAGTCTGGCAAGATTCCAGATTGCTGTACTAGAGGAATTTTACTATGTGTATATGTATATATATATATATATATATATATCGTGCAGAAGTTCATTCATTTCAGTAATGCAAATTAAAAGGAGTTGCATTAATGCAGCTTAAAACTTGAATTTTGTGAAAAGGTTCAATATTCTAGGCTCAAAGTGTCACACACTAGTCAGCTAATTAATCCATATCCCCTGAGCAAAGGGTACCTAAAAAATGTGACTTTGGGGTTTCATGAGCTGTAAGCCATAATCATCTAAATTATAACAAATAAAGGCTTGAAATATCTCACTTTGCATGTAATGAGTCTATCTCATATGTTAGTTTCATCTTTTAAGTCGCATTACTGAAATAAATTAACTTTCCACGATATTCAAATTTTTCGAGTTTCACCTGTTTATATATATATATATACACACACACACACACGCACTATGATATACATACACATATATATATATATATATATATATATATATATACACACACACATAGCAAAAGTTTGAACATCCCTTGTCGAATAACATGTTCTGTTGATTTTGAATGTTAATAAAAGCTAAGAAAACCTTTGCAGGGAACATACGGTAATTCAAAAATGCTATATTCCTGCAAATCTCAATGCACCATTAGAGTTTATTTGCTGAATTTATCATACTGAAAATAACAAAATTGTCATGTTCAAGGGTCTGTACCAACACCAGTGGATTCAATGTCAATTTTGCTGTGTTTTACAAGCTGTAAAAATAACAAAAAACAAACAAACAAAAACAAAACCAGCACAGGTGATTGTGTAGACATTTGCAGACTTCAATGAATAAGTCTGGAAAAAGAGAAAGCATTAAGGATAGGCACAACTTCTGCTTTTTTGAAGTCACTCCTGGTTTTGGCTTCTAAAACTGCATCAAAAACCTGACCACGTGGCTGTACCCTAAGGATACCATCCCACGGTGCGGCAGGCTGTCTGTGAATAGGCCAAGCCCACCAATTGGCAACCAATGGCTGCATGATTTTACCACAAAATCATGAGGCCATTGGCTGCAAGAGTGGGTATGGCTTGCCCACATGTTGCCAGCCACATCCATAGTCATGGTCATACTGTAATTTATTTTAAAACATGAGGTTTTAGGATGTCCTCCACAGTCTCCTGATCAAATTACTAAACATCCTTGGGTAGATCTCAAACATGCTGTGCATGCAAAAAAGCCAAAGAATAGTTCTCCAATCAATGAAATGTTTTTTGCAGAATTCCACATGCTTGCCTCCAGAACAACCCCCATTTAGATGAACAAAACTGATTCTTAGTTGCAGAAATTTCTAAACCGAAATGCACAGCGTGCAAAGGCTAGCTACATGAAACATCTTCTACCAAAGGGTAAGTGCTGACTGACAGGATACCCACGTTTTTGCACATATTTTAGGTTTAATTCCTTTCTACTGTGATAGATTCAGCAAACAGACTCAGCACGTGCAGACTTTCATCCTTAAGTCTGGGTTCACACCTGAGCGTTTTACAGCGCGTTCCTACGCGCTGTAAAACGCACAACAGGCAAGAACCAATGATTCCCTATGGGAATGGTTCTCACCTGGGCGTTTTACAGCGCGTACGATCGCGCTGTAAAACGCCCGACGCTCAAACAAGTGCTTGAGCTTCTTTTTGGGCGTTTGTCGCGCGTTCCCGCACATAGATATTCGGGAACGCGCGACAATGTGTGCACGCCTGTCTCTGTATGCGCGATTGTAAACGCCCGTACAATCGCGCATACAGAGCGCTCGTTTCAGAACGCTCAGGTCTGAACCCAGCGTAAGTCTCTTCTCTAGATGTGTTATTTTCACTTAGAAAATGTAATAAAAAGAAATCGGTTCTGGTCCGCGCTTCTCCCAGCAGAAAGTAGCCACTTGTGCACACAGACGCTGTGTTCCTCACTCCACGCTGCCAAGCAAGATCTCATACACTCCAGCACCTTCAAGAGAACGGCAACATAGTGCAGCATCCACGGTACTTTTAAATGAAATTCTGTTTTCTTGTACTCACAATCATGACGAAGCCATTGGGCGAAACCCGTGACGGGCAAACAGCGGACTGACTAAATATTTTTAATGCTGATTTCAAGTGCATGATTGAGAGTACAATAAAACAGAATTTCATTTAAAAGTACCGTGGATGCTGCACTATGTTGCCGTTCTCTTGAAGGTGCTGGAGTGTATGAGATCTTGCTTGGCAGCGTGGAGTGAGGAACACAGCGTCTGTGTGCACAAGTGGCTACTTTCTGCTGGGAGAAGCGCGGACCAGAACCGATTTCTTTTTATTACTATATACAGGAGAGAGGACCGGCTCCTTTTATCTGGACTGCTGCTATCATTTTGTTGGGGGATACACAGACTACAGTTTTCTTTACTGGTGTTTTGTATTGTACTTAGAAAATGTACAGAACAAATTAGCTGACAAGGCCGCTTTTGCATACATACCCACGCTTACATTCACAAGCTCTCACAGACCAAAAAAAAAAGAAACAAAAGGACAGAGATAGAAAGCAAATTGACCAGACTGTCCAAGCAGCCTCATTTACAGCTTTATGCTCCATGTTTGAGGATATGCTTGCCAGAGCACTTTAACAAATTGATAAAAATGTAACCGCTGCAGATAGGTCCACACGTATGGCTACTGATTTTCCCTCTGCGTATGTGGGAAGAAAATCTGCAACTTATTACACTAAGCAGCAAAGCATGCTGTGGAAAAATACCCATGCAGAAATTGACCTATGGTGCATATTTTACATCCACAGCATGTAAATTCTTTCTGCAGATTTTCAGAGTAGATATCACCCTTTGGAATTTCACCTTCTGAAATCCGCCTGGTAAAGACGCAGACTTAGGAGAAATCCCCAACCGATTTGTTTTTGCCCCGTGTGGACGTACCCCTAGGCCCCTTGCAGACGAGCATGTCCGGATGCGTTGCTAATGCGTCCAGTGAAAAATGAGCGATTTCGCAGGCAAAGTCATTCAGTTTTGCCTGCTATCGCGTTCCGTTTTTATTGCGTGGGTGCAATGCGTTTTGATGTGTTTTGCACGCGCGTGCTAAAAAACTGAATGTATACAAGCAACATCTCTTAGCAACCACCAGTGAAAAACTATTTTCAAGCAGCTCCAGTCACTTCTATGAGGCCAGGACTGCGTCCAAATTGCAGAATATAGAACATGCTGCGATTTTCACGCAACGCACAAGTGATGCTTGAAAACCAACGCACATGTACACAGCCCCATTGAAATGATTGGCTCCAGATTCGCATCACGCATTGCACCCGCGCAGAATACTCGCTCGCGTGAAAAGGGCCTTAGTGTAAGTTACACTTTCATGGGCTAGAAAGGCAGTTAAAATACAACTACCCAGATGACATGGCCTATCTGCTGGGAGACATAACGTAAAATCCTGTAGCATATGCATTCAGAACATGGCTATGGTAATGATATACAGACTGCAGACTGGTCCTACATCACATCACTGCAGAATGTACTAAGAAATCCACTTCCAGAGTGTACAGATTTGAAGCAACCAGCACAGTGCTAAATAAGTGGTGTTCCTCTTAACCCAACCATTACTAGCCTTTGCTGTATTGCGTCCTTCCTTTAGGCAAGCCTACTCTACAACTTGGCCCAATGATGAAAAACACATTAAAAGCAACAATGTAAAACAAAACACTTGTTGATCCAGAGACTTTACAAAGAATGTATTCGTTTTCCAGACCATCAGTAACCAGAACACACCAACACTAATACATTAGGTAAATGAAAATGGTTTGACAACAGGTTTATAATACAGAGCAAGCCGTGTAAGGATTATTGGTTCAGATCTTCACAGTTTTGCATCTGTCCCAATACAGAAGAGGGATCAGCAGCATTTTATTGGGCTACGGATTAATTAATGGGAACCAAGGCTTCTTTATACGAGGGGAGAGGAGATTCAACTTACAGAGCCAAAGTTTGCAAACCCAGCAGATGTTCCCTTAGAGTGCTTCCCTGGTTGTGAGGTGGCAAATGGGTCTTTCCCACTGAAGGGGTCCGTAAACGCCTTTCTGCTCTGAAAAGGATCTCCTGGTTCTGTCCCAAATGGCTGGAAGGGATCACTGGACTTCTGAAAATGTGCTGAACTCAGCTGACTGACCGGAGTATTCTTACCTGGAGACAGAAAGGCAGAAGTATGACGTTTTATTTTATATTATGAGATGCATAACAGAGGTAACAGGCAGTCATTTATAAAGGCTGATATAGTAAAGTAAAAAAACATGATTACAGTATATTCCAGGATGGAACTGCCATCCCTTCAGTGCTTTATAAAATGGTGTATGTAATATTTCCAACCGCTTCTAGAAACGTGCAAAACGACTGACAGCTCAGGTACAAGCCTGCACAGGTAGCAGATTAGTAGACAGACAAACGGTCAATCCTTGGAGGAAGATGTGAATTAGCTTTTATCACTTAGGCTACTTTCACACTAGCGTTTTTACTGGATCCGGCAGGGTCCAGCAAAAAACGCTTCCGTTACTGATAATACAACCGTCTGCATCCGTTATGAACAGATCCGGTTGTAATATTTTTAACATTGCCAAGACGGATTCGTCAAGAACTCCACTGAAAGTCAATGGAGGACGGATCCGTTTTCTATTGTGGCAGAGAAAATGGATCCGTCCCCATTGACGTGCAATGGGGTGATGCCGGATCCGTCTTGCATCCGCATCCCAGGACGGAAAAAATACTCTCCCGTATGGGAATGCAACTAAACGGAACGGAATGCATTTTGGAGCATTCCGTTCTGTTCAGTTCAGTTTTGTCCCCATTATTGTCAATGGCGTTTAAGTTTTCCGGTATTGAGTTCCGTCATAAGGGCTCAATACCGGGGAAAAAACGCTTCAGTTTTGTCCTTATTTATTGTCGAATGGGGACAAAACTGAAGCGTTTTTCCCCGGTATTGAGCCCCTATGACGGAACTCAATACCGGAAAACTTAAACGCTGGTGTGAAAGTAGTCCTATGTTTCTATGTTGATTTACCATTAAACTGTCCTATGGATGCAGGAAATCCCAGGTAGTTGGATAAAGGGGTTGCCATACAATCACAGCTTATTACCTAACCACAGGATTTGTGATAGCTGGGAGGCGTTGCACAGCAGTCAGAAGAATGGGGTGTCCACATTTGGAATGTAACAACATACAAGCTGCTACTCAGACTGATGGCGATAGAAGAGTACTGTGCCTGGCTATCGTCAACAGTACCATAGGGACTGAATAAAGGGCAGCACACCAACGCTCCTTTGGACACCAATTATTATTTTAGGGCCAACTGGAAAAAGAACCTTTTAAACACACAAAAACTATGTTTTTAGTCATGGTTTCCATGTAACTCGGTGATCCCCAACAGGTGCCCCCCATTTGAATAGTACATAAGACATTGGGTAGTGCGACGATTGAGCCTACTGACTCCTATGTTGTACAATTATGAGCTGTGTTTCCCCCTGTCATTGCCCTATGTGACCCCCACTATGACTAGTGGATTTACACAACTTTGTTGGAGTGGACCGGGCTCTCTATTCATTCCTATAAGATTAACACTGAGGTTCCCATAGGAATGAACACAGTCTATCTTCCCGTCTACTCCAAAAATGCTATGTGAACTGGCTAGTCAGAGAGACGACAGAGGTGTGGATATCTAACATATGAGTTCCTTCTTTTTTTTTTTTTTGTTTGTCAGTTCTTGTATATATACATACAAAAAAAAAAATAAGAGACTTCTACCATTTTTTCTTAAATCTGTATCGCCATATGTATAGCAGCCATCATTGGGGACAACAAAGCTATAGACTGGCAGCGGGCGGAAACTACTACGTCTACTGACCAAGATGATCGCCACCTCATTGGAATCTGACTTAACAGCCGTAGGATGACATCAAGTGACCTACATAAAGAATGGCAAGCGGGAACTGGGGTGAAATCCACGATAAGAACAGTTCAAAAAAAGCTTTCTAGAGGCAGGGCTGAAGTAGCTGAGCTGCTTGAATCCCTGTGTATGGAGTGGCATAACGTTACCCAACAGCAATGTGAAAAACTGGTGGAAAGCATGCCAAGGCATATGTGATTAGGAATTATGGTTGTTCCAGGAGCTACCGATTTCTGGACTCCACCTAAGCTTAAATATTAGTACTGTGTTGTAAAATGAATATGAACTTGTTTTCTAAGCATTATTTGAGGCCTGATATTACTGCAGCTGTTTTGGTATTTTGAGCGGTTTTATTTTTAGAAAATGACAAGATGCTCTAAAATACAATATTTGTATCTGGAATTTTGGGAAAATGTCAGTAAAACAAAACTGCTCTTTTAATGTGTGTACATACATTATATATACAGCGGATATAAAAAGTCTACACACCCCTGTTAAAATGTCAGGTTTCTGTGCTATAAAACAATGACACAAAGATAAATCATGTCAGAAATATTTCCACCTTTAATGTGACCTATAAACTGTACAACTCAATTGAAAAACAAACTGAAATCTTTTAGGTAGAGGGAAGAAAAAAATATAAAAATAAAATAATATGGTTGCATAAGTGGGCACACCCTTAAACTAATACTTTGTTGAAGCACATTTTGATTTTATTACGAGTCGATCAGCATGGCACATTTTGACTTGGCAAGATTTGCCCACTCTTCTTTGCAAAAACACTCCAAATCTGTCAGATTGCGAGGGCATCTCCTGTGCACATCCCTCTTCAGATCACCCCACAGATTTTCAATCGGATTCAGGTCTGGGCTTTGGCTGGGCCATTCCAAAACTTTAATCTTCTTCTGGTGAAGCCATTCCTTTGTTGATTTGGATGTATGCTTTGGGTCATTGTCATGCTGAAAGATGAAGTTCCTCTTCATGTTCAGCTTTCTAGCAGAAGCCCGAAGGTTTTGTGCCAATATTGACTTGTATTTGGAACTGTTCATAATTCCCTCTAGCTTAACTAAGGCCCCAGTTCCAGCTGAAGAAAAACAGCCCCTTGGCATGATGCTGCCACCACCATGCTTCACTGTGGGTATGGTGTTCTTTTGGTGATGTGCAGTGTTGTTTTTGCGCCAAATAGATCTTTTAGAATTATGGCCAAAAAGTTCAACCTTGGTTTCATCAGACCATAACACCTTTTCCCACATGCTTTTGGGAGACTTCCGATGTGTTTCTGCAAAATGAAGCCTGGCTTAGATGTTTTTCTTCGTAAGAAAAGGCTTTCGTCTTGCCACTCTACCCCATAGCCCAGACATACGAAGAATACGTGAGATTGTTGTCACATGTACCACACAGCCAGTACTTGCATGATATTCCTGCAGCTCCTTTAATGTTGCTGTAGGCCTCTTGGTAGCCTCCCAGACCAGTTTTCTTCTCGTCTTTTCATCAATTTTGGAGGGACGTCCAGTTCTTGGTAATGTCACTGCCATATTTTCACCACTTGATGATGCCTGTCTTCACTGTGTTCCATGGTATATCTAATGCCTTGAAATTCTTTTGTACCCTCCTCCTGACTGATACCTTTTAACAATGACATCTCTGATGCTTTGGAAGCGTTCTGTGGACCATGGCTTTTGCTGTGCGATGCGACTTAGAACATTTCAGGAAAGACCAACTAGAGCAGCTGAACTTTATTTGGGGTTAATCAGAGGCACTTTAAATGATGGCAGGTGTATGTTGACTCCTATTTAACATGATTTTGAATGTGATGGCTTAATTCTGAACACAGCTACATCCCTAGTTATAAGAGGGTGTGCACACTTATGCAACCACTTTATTTTTTTTTTTTTTTTTGTTTTCTTCCCTCCATCTAAAAGGTTTCAGTTTGTTTTTCAATTGAGTGGTACAGTTTATAGGTCACATTAAAAGGTGGAAAAAGTTCTGAAATGATTTATCTTTGTTTCTTTTTACATCACAGAAACCTGACATTTTAATAGGGGCGTGTAGACTTTTTATATCCACTGTATATACTAGCAGAAAGACCCGGCTTTGCAAGGGTATATTTAATCTATTTCATTTAATGCTTGTGTGTGTTGTTAAAAGATAGACAGTATCCACTATAACAGTGACCTCCACAGCCCCCCACCCCTTAAAGGGCTTCTGTCACCCCACAACAGTCATTATTTTTTTTTGGGCTAGTTACATTCATTATAGCGCGATATATGAAAATATAATAATGTCACTTACTTTCATGCGGCCATTTCTTGAGAAAACTAAGTTTTATAATATGCAAATCCGGTCTCTACCAGCAAGTAGGGCGTCTACTTGCTGGTAGCCGACGCAGAAAACCGCCCCCTCGTCGTGTTGATTGACAGGGCCAGCCGTGATCTCCTCCTCCGGCCGGCCCTGTCAGTATTTCAAAAATCGCGCGCCTCTGTTCATTCGGCGCAGGCGCTCTGAGATGAGGAGGCTCGTCTCCTCAGAACTCCCTCAGTGCGCCTGCGCCGATGACATCACCGAAAGAGAAGACGTCATCGGCGCAGGCGCACTGAGGGAGTTCTGAGGAGACGAGCCTCCTCATCTCAGAGCGCCTGCGCCGAATGAACAGAGGCGCGCGATTTTTGAAATGCTGACAGGGCCGGCCGGAGGAGGAGATCACGGCTGGCCCTGTCAATCAACACGACGAGGGGGCGGTTTTCTGCGGCGGCTACCAGCAAGTAGACGCCCTACTTGCTGGTAGAGACCGGATTTGCATGTTATAAAACTTCGTTTTCTCAAGAAACGGCCGCATGAAAGTAAGTGACAACATTATATTCTCATATATCGCGCTATAAGGAATGTAACTAGCCCAAAAAAAAAAAAAATGAGTGTTGTGGGGTGACAGAAGGCCTTTAACACTGACCCCCCCCCCCCCCCCCACAGTGCCCAGTCTTCTTAAAATAGGACCTCCACAGCAGCCCACCCCCTCTAACGGCGAGTTCCACAGCACCCCACCCCCTTGACAATGACCTCCACAGGGGCCTGTCCCCTTAAAAGAGATCTTCACAGCGACTGCCCCTTTAACAGTGCCCTGCTCCCTTAACAGTGACCTCAACTACCGAGCTCCGTTCCCTTAAAATGTGACTTCCACAATACCCCACCCCCTTACGGTGACCTCTACAGCATCCCTCCCCTTAACAGTAACCTCCACAACATCCCGCCTCTTAACAGTGGCCTCCACAGCTGCTGTCCCTTTATTAGTGACCACCACAGTACCCCATCTCCTTAACAGTGATTTCCACAACACCCAGCCCCATTAACAGTGGCCTCTACAGCAATCTGGCACTTAACACTGACCTCCATAGAGGTCCGTCACCTTAAGGGTCCATTCACACGTCCGTTTTTTCTTTCCTGATCTGTTCCGTTTTATGCGGAACAGATCTGGACCAGTTCTGTACCCATTCATTTTCAATGGGTCCTGGAAAAAATCGGACAGCACAATGTGTGCTGTCCGTTTCCGTTGTTCCGTTCAGCATGTCCGAAAAAATATAAAACTTGTCCTATTCTTTTCTGCAAAAATCGGATCCTGGTACAATACAAAGTCAATGGATCCGCAAAAAACGGAAGACATTCGTATGTCATTACGTATGTCATCCGTTTTATGCGGATTCCGTTCCTGGAAATTAAATCCTGCCAACAGAAACTTAAAAAAAAATAAAAAAATTTCAAAGAAATCCAAACAACTTTATTTGCTTATTGAAATTTATACATGTTTCCTTTTTTTGCGGATCCGCAAAAAACGGATGACATACGGAAACATTTTCAGGAAGAACGGATCCGCAAAAAACGGACCGAAATTCGGGATATAGAAAAATACTGACGTGTGAATGTAGCCTAACTGTGACTTCCACGGTTCACCTGCCACCTTAATAGAGACCTCCACAGTTCCCTGCCCCTTTATTAGTGACCTCCACAGTACCCCATCTCCTTAACAGTGATTTCCACAACACCCCGCCACCTTAACAGTGGTCTCTACAGCAATCTGCCCCTTAACACTGACCTCTATAGCGGACCGTCCCCTTAACTGTGACCAGAGGTCCGGTTTTAGGCCAGATAGTCTGGCTTTTAGACTCCCTGTCCTTCGTCTGGAGCAGGGCCTGGACAGACACAGCGATGTCCTTTTGAACAGCTCACTCCCAGACAGCAGCACTGTGCTGTCTGAGCATGAGCTGTAGGGAGAAAGTCACCCTTACTCCCACCCCTGCAGCTGACAGAAGTTGATTTTTACCTTCATTTTTTCAATACCCGTCGGCTGCAGAGTGGAAAGGGGCGTGACCTAAGTCAGGGGCGTGGTTTAGCGGGACCTGGGGTCGGGGTTTTTAAGTCCGTCTTTTGAGGGTGGCCTAAATGGCCATCCTACCTGCCCCCTTAACTGTGATCTCCACAGCACTCCGCTCCCTTAACAGTGTCATCCACAGCTCCCTGCCCCTTTAAAACGGACCTACAGCAGTGAAGAAAAATGGCTGGGTTGTTATGGAAACCTGGTGTAAAACTGTGTGTATGTGGAGACTAAGGACCTGCAAGCTTGTATTAGCTGATAAGGGACATGTGACCGTGTATGGCAGTTGTGATATGGAGAGAAAGACCTACAGGCTTCTATTGGCTAATATAGGTCATGTGATGTGCCATATTTGCATTTTTTTAATTTTTATATATATTTATATATATATCTCAGGAATGGTACGTCCTAGAGAGCTGAGGTCTAAAACCTTCCCAGACACCTAATGTACCTGTGTGTCAAATTTTGTGATTGTAAATGCGACGGTGCGGATTCCTTTAGCGGACATACACACACAAACTCAGCTTTCTATATAAGATGTGGCACACTTTGTACATGTGGCATCTGACCCGGTGTTGGCAGGCTCAACGGTTTATTACCACAGCTTATATGAAAATCACACCTTTTGCAAAAATGCATCTGAATTCCTAGCACTGCATAAGTGAACCAGAGCAATAAGCTTGGAAACAAAAAGCATCTGCAGAAAACCACAGCTATAGTCACACTGTTTGTTTGTTTGTTTTTTTTAACTGATGATTTTTTTGCTAAAAAGGCAACAAGAGGGTGATTTTGTGACATTTCAAGTCAAAACCTAATAACTACCTTGTAATATGCAAAGAGAATTCAATTTCACCGTGGAAATACATATATATAAGGGCCGTTAACGATGAGTTGAGGACCTCCATAAATTAGCTGAACAAATGAGTGTCTACAAAGAATGTCTCTTCCTCTGGAGGTCCTAACACCATGCAATACTTTTTTTTCTTTGTGGTGCTCCACAGAAGCTGGACACTTCTGCAGACTAAAGGTCATTGCTGGGGAGTAGCAGGAAAACCTGTGATCGGTTGGCACGCATGTTTGGTGTGGACCAAATATATGCCACAAGAGTGTCTATGGCAAATCATCTGTTTGATTTCTTTTGAACTACAATTGCAAGAAAAAGTATGTAAACCCTTTGGAATGATATGGATTTCTGCACAAATTGGTCATAAAATGTGATCTGATCTTCATCTAAGTCACAACAATAGACAATCGCAGTCTGCTTAAACTAATAACACACAAAGAATTAAATGTTACCATGTTTTTATTGAACACACCATGTAAACATTCACAGAGCAGGTGGAAAAAGTATGTGAACCCCTAGACTAATGACATCTCCAAGAGCTAATTGGAGTGAGGTGTCAGCCAACTGGAGTCCAATCAATGAGATGAGATTGGAGGTGTTGGTTACAGCTGCCCTGCCCTATAAAAAAAACACACCAGTTCTGGGTTTGCTTTTCACAAGAAGCATTGCCTGATGTGAATGATGCCTCGCACAAAAGAGCTTTCAGAAGACCTATGATTAAGAATTGTTGACTTGCATGAAGCTGGAAATGGTTATAAAAGTATCGCCAAAAGCCTTGCTGTTCATCAGTCCACGGTAAGACAAATTGTCTATAAATGGAGAAAGTTCATCACTGCTGCTACTCTCCCTAGGAGTGGCCGTCCTGTAAAGATGACTGCAAGAGCACAGCGCAGACTGCTCAATGAGGTGAAGAAGAATCCTAGAGTGTCAGCTAAAGACTTACAAAAGTCTCTGGCATATGCTAACATCCCTGCGAATCTACGATATGTAAAACACTAAACAAGAATGGATTTCATGTGAGGATACCACAGAGGAAGCCACTGCTGTAAAAAAAAAACAAAAAAAAAAAACATTGCTGTACATTTACAGTTTGCACAAGAGCACCTAGATGTTCCACAGCAGTACTGGCAAAATATTCTGTGGACAGATTAAACCAAAGTTGAGTTGTTTGGAAGAAACAAACACAACACCATGTGTGGAGAAAAAGAGGCACAGCACACTAACATCAAAACCTCATCCCAACTGTGAAGTATGGTGGTGGGGGCATCATGGTTTGGGGCTGCTTTGCTGCGTCAGGCCTAGACGGATTGCCATCATCAAAGGAAAAATGTATTACCAAGTTTATCAAGACATTTTGCAGGAGAACTTAAGGCCATCTGTCCATCAGCTGAAGCTCAACAGCAGAGGGGTGTTGCAACAGGACAACAACCCAAAGCATAGAAGTAAATCAACAACAAAATGGCTTAAACAGAAGAAAATACGCCTTCTGGAGTGGCCCAGTCAGAGTCCCGACCTCAACCCGATTTTGATGCTGTGGCATGACCTCAAGAAAGTGATTCACACCAGACATCCCAAGAATATTGCTGAACTGAAACAGTTCTGTAAAGAGGAATGGTCAAGAATTACTCCTGACCGTTGTGCACGTCTGATCTGCAACTACAGGAAACGTTTGGTTGAAGTTATTGCTGTCAAAGGAGGTTCAACCAGTTATTAAATCCAAGGGTTCACATACTTTTTCCACCTGCACTGTGAATGTTTATATGGTGTGTTCAATAAAAACATGGTAACATTTAATTCTTTGTGTGTTATTAGTTTAAACAGACTGTGATTGTCTATTGTTGTGACTTAGATGAAGATCAGATCACGTTTTATGACCAATTTGTGCAGAAATCCATATCATTCCAAAGGGTTCACATACTTTTTCTTGCAACTGTATATTGAAGGATCTATTAGACTACATACTATATTACAATACAGACACACCTAATTTTTCTATTAGGAGTCTCTGGAAGACACATA
The DNA here is from genome assembly GCF_014858855.1 of Bufo gargarizans. NCBI lineage: Eukaryota > Metazoa > Chordata > Amphibia > Anura > Bufonidae > Bufo > Bufo gargarizans. Next base: position 383,599,130 of record NC_058080.1, on the reverse strand, counting down.
CAACTGCACAGCAATATGTAAAGTACACTCCTCACAAAAAGTTTTGCTTGTGGGTGAAATTTCAGGATGAACCTAAAATGCACTCTAATCTTTACAGGTGAACTTAATTTGACCTTATCTAAACTTTTGAATATCACCGTTTCTTAATTACCGCTGTATATTAGTGACGTCATAGGAGCAATTGCACTTGCACTGGCCGCTTCTAAAACGTCTGAGTCGGGCCGCCTGTGCACATTGCCTGCCAGTTCTCACTGCAACCGCCCCCTCCTCGTTCCTACTTTACCTGGACTCCACCCACCGACCCAAGAACTGGCATGCATAGGCCACACTACGGCCACCCTGAAGCCCAAACTTTAGCATCCAATGAGAGAGGAGGAAAGACAACTGCATCCTCACAGGCCAGCTGCGAGCCAGGCCTGTACCATTGTCCACAGTGGGGGAAAACACATGCAGACTAGTGTAATGAATAAACATGTCTTCTAGGTCAGTGTTTCCCAACCAGTGTGCCTCCAGCTGTTGCAAAACTACAACTCCCAGCATGCCCGGACAGCATTTGGCTGTGCGGGCATGCTGGGAGTTGTAGTTTTGTAATAGCTGGAGGCACACTGGTTGGGAAACACTGTTCTAGGTAATACCGTCTCCTATCCTATCTTACTATCTATTGGCAGGCTCATCTGTTTTTGCAGCAGCCCCTGCATATGACAGTGCCAGCTCTAGCGTTGAGAAATAGCAACCAAAACAAAAATATACCACTTTACCATTTATTGCCCCCCATATACACATGAACGCCCGACTCCTCCCCATACAGAGTGTACAGCACCCGGCCACCCCTGTATACAGTGTACTTTGTACAGTGCACATAGATGGCGGTGTAACTAGACCCAAGCGGAATATACAAGTCATGAGTCCCACCAGTATAAGCCCCTATACAGTATAATGTCTGCTTGTGGCCCCCATACAGTATAATTTCTCCTTGTGGCTGCCCCCATACAGTATAACGTCTCCTTGTGGCTGCCCCCATACAGTATAACGTCTCCTTGTGGTTGCCCCCATACAGTCTAACGTCTCCTTGTGGCTGCCCCCATACAGTATAGCGTCTCCTTGTGGCCCCCATACAGTCTCCTTGTGGCTTCGCCCCCATACAGTATAACGTCTCCTTGTGGCTGCGCCCATACAGTATAACGTCTCCTTGTAGCTGCCCCCATACAGTATAACGTCTCCTTGTGGCTGCCCCCATACAGTATAACGTCTCCTTGTGGCTGCCCCCATACAGTATAACGTCTCCTTGTGGCTGCCCCCATACAGTATAACGTCTCCTTGTGGCTGCGCCCATACAGTATAACATCTCCTTGTGGCTGCCCCCATACAGTATAACGTCTCCTTGTGGCTGCCCCCATACAGTATAATGTCTCCTTGTGGCTGCCCCCATACAGTATAACGTCTCCTTGTGGCTGCCCCCATACAGTATAACGTCTCCTTGTGGCTGCCCCCATACAGTATAATGTCTCCTTGTGGCTGCCCCCATACAGTATAATGTCTCCTTGTGGCTGCCCCCATACAGTATAACGTCTCCTTGTGGCTGCCCCCATACAGTATAACGTCTCCTTGTGGCTGCCCCCATACAGTATAACGTCTCCTTGTGGCTGCCCCCATGCAGTATAACGTCTCCTTGTGGCCCCCATGCAGTATAACGTCTCCTTGTGGCTGCCCCATACAGTATAACGTCTCCTTGTGGCTGCCCCATACAGTAAAATGTCTCCTTGTGTTTTTTTCTTTTAAACGGGTATTTATCGCAATATATATCGTTATCGCGATAAATTTCTTAATATCGTTATCGTCTGAATATTTTTTATATTGCCCAACCCTAGCTCAGAGATTATGAAATAACTAGCAGGTTATGTAGGACACTGTGCATGTAAGTAATATTGCTTACTAGTTTGTCTGGGCGCCGCTCCGTTAGCCGCTGTGCCCCTCTGCAGTTTTTTCTCCCTGGCTGTGACGCTCTCCTCTGCAAATGGACCGCGCTACAGCCAGGGAGGAGGAGACACCCATTGAGAAACAGGGCAGTCTCCTTCTCCCTGTATCGCTGCTATTCATTAGCATGCCAGCTGGGAAAACTGCAGGGGGGGGGGGGGGGCACAGCAGGCAAACGGAGCGGCGCCCAGACAAACTAGTAAGCAATTTTACATCCGTGCACAGTGCCCTACATAACCTGCTAGTTATTTAATAATGTCTGGACCCATGAAAGGTCCTCTTTAATGGCAAAATTCACAACAGGTGTTTGATCCACAAATCACCCAATAAATTCCCTGGTTCAATTAGAATTGGAATTTAAACAGTCCTCTTCATCATGCTGTTCACATTTTGACATCATGAGATCAAGAAGACACCTAACAATTGATCAACAGTAACTCACCATTGCGAGGCTTCAAGCAGGATGTTCTCAGTTGGAAGTGGCCACTGAGCTTAGAGTGTCAGAGTGTCATCAGCAAGTTGCAACAGAGATACAGAGAGACTAGAAGAGTCACAGAAAGGCATAGAAGTGGACGTCCTTTGACCACATCCCACATTGACGACCGCTTCATTGTGAACAATGCGGTGCCGAACCGGATGATCAATGCCACACAACTCCAGGCACATTTAAGGGAGGTGAGAGGCACCCAAGTGTCACGTCAAAACAATCAAAACCATTTACATCAGTGGGGTCTGTGAGCTAAACGACCTACAAAGGTACCTGACCACAGGCGTCATCATCTTGCATGGGCAAGGGAGAATCTACGCTGAACGAGGTACCAGTGCTGTTCACTGATGAAAGACGCTGAGCAGAAATGATGGCCACCAACGATGTTGGAGACATCAAGTAGAGTGCTATGCATATGTCACCAGAGAAGCCATTGTTGGTGGTGGTGTTAGTGTGCCCAGGTGTGTCTAGTCAATACAGAACTGCCCTACGCTTTGTGAATGGTACAGAGACAAGCCCATACTACTTGAATAACATCATAAATCCAGTCATTGTGCCTCTGCATGAACAACACAGGCCGAATTTTATCATCATGGATGAAAATGTGCCAGCTCATCAAGGTCACATCATTAGGAAACGGATGCTGGATACTGAAGTGGTATGCACTTTTCCAGACCTCATTCCCATTAAAAACCTATGGGATCATCTGAGTCGCCGTGTAGAGGCTCGTAACTCTATACCCCAGAACATCAATGACCTGAGGGCCAACCTTCAAGAAGTGGGATACCATGCCTCAGCAGACAATAAGTCGACTTGTGAACGTCGTTTTCAAGCTGTTATTGATGCTGTACAGGGCGTGCGGTCTGTACAGTATTAGAATGTATTGGCTCGGAAAAATAGTTCGGTAAAAGGTTTTTAACATTAGAAATTAATTTCTGAAGTTATCTGAAGTCTCGCGAGACTTCGCAAAGTAATAATTTCAGCTCATAGGAGCCAGTGCATTCTAATACTGTACAGAGCGCTCGCTCTGTACAGTATTCTAACAAAGTTTTATGCGAATCAACTTCAGATGTTTCATCCAAAGTCAATTCGCTCATCCCTAGGCGTAACGCCTGGAAACGAGCAGTGTATAATGAGATGGAAAAATTAATCAAGCAAACAAAGAAGGCAACATAGACGATCACAATACATTAGTAAGTCATTTGTTGAAGTAAGACAATCCCTTTAACATTAGCTAATGTGAGAAAAGCCTTTTGTTCCTTTCTGATCTTGTGGACTATTACATGACTTGCTCTTAGCAGAATCTTTGTTGTCAACCACTCCTAGAGAGGATAATAATGCAGCCAACGATTATTTGAATAATCGATTAGTTGTTGATAATTTCATCAATTAAATCGGGGGGGGGGGGGGGGGGATCTGTGAATGGCAGTGTTATGGGGAGGGGGATCTGTGGATGGCAGTGGTACTGTTATGGGGAAGGGGATCGTATGCTATATGTGTCATCCAAAGATCTCCCCCATAACAGTGCCATCCACAGATCCCCCTCCCCATAACAGTACCATCCACAGATCCCCCTCCCCATAACAGTACCATCCACAGATTCCCCCTCCCCATAACAGTACCATCCACAGATTCCCCCTCCCCATAACAGTACCATCCACAGATTCCCCCTCCCATAACAGTACCATCCACAGATTCCCCCTCCCCATAACAGTACCATCCACAGATTCCCCCTCCCCATAACAGTACCATCCACAGATTCCCCCTCCCCATAACAGTACCATCCACAGATTCCCCCTCCCATAACAGTACCATCCACAGATCCCCCTCCCCATAACAGTACCATCCACAGATTCCCCCTCCCCATAACAGTACCATCCACAGATCCCCCTCCCCATAACAGTGCCATCCACAGATTCCCCCTCCCCATAACAGTGCCATCCACAGATCTCCCAATACACCGGCCACTTCAGTATTTAGACTATTCCTTAACTGGCAGTAACTTTTACTTGAACTTTAAATCAGCTCTATGATCTTTATTACCTTACAAATACAATGAAGCTCCAGTAACAGGCAGAGCAGGCGGCGTAACGTCACTCACTCACGTGACACACCTGCTCCGCCCACTTTATGAATGAAGCAGGCTGAGCAGGCGCGTCACGTGAGTAAGTGACGTAACGCCGCCGCCCGCTCTGCCTGTAACCGGAGCTTCATTGTAAGTTAGTAAAGATGCGCTGATTTAAAGTTGAAGTAAAAGTTACTGCTGGTTAAGGACCCTGACCGCCCGCTCCCGCCCCGCATAGCAACGATTTGGCCGATTATTCGATAACGGGATTCGTTGACAACGAATCCTGTTATCGAATATTATTGATAACTTCGATTAATCGTTGCAGCCCTAATAATAATGATCTTGAATTTCCTCCATTTGTACACAATCTGTCTGACAGTGTATTGGTGGCATCCAAACTCTTCAGATATTTTTTTGTAAGGTTTTGTAACCTTTTTCAGCCTGATGAGAAGAACAACTCTTCTTCTAATGTCCTCAGAAATCTCCTTTGCCATGACACACTTCCACAAATGTGTTTAAGAGGACCTTTCACCGGTCCAGACATTATCATGCAAATAGCAGGCAGGGTAGGGCATACTGAATGCATGTTATATCGCTTACTATTTTCCCTATGCGCTGCTCCGTTCTGTTTTCCCGCCTGGTATGTAAATTCATACCATCGGTAAAGGGAAGAGGAGACGGCCGTGTTTTTCAAGGGGCGTCCCCTTCTCCCTGACTGTGACGATCTCAGCTGCGATTGAGCAGCTCACAGCCAGAAAGAAGGAGACGCCCCTTGAGAAACAGGGCCGTCTCCTCCTCCCTGTACCAATGGTATGAATTTACATACCAGGTGGGACACCAGAACTGGGGCACAGTGGGGGAACGGAGCAGCGCTTAGGGAAAATAGTAAGCAATATAACATGCCTTCGATATGCCCTACCCTGCCAGTTATTTACATGATAATGTCCAAACTAGTGAAAGATCCTCTTTAAGATCAGACTTTGATAGATCCTTGTTCTTTAAATAAAATAGGTCGCCCATTCACACTTGATTGTCATACCACTGATTGAAAACACCTGACCCTAATTTCATCTTCAAATTATCTGTTAACCCTAAAGGTTTACATATTTGTGTCACACAGACATGATATTGGATAATTTCCACAATAAATCAATCCAGTAAGTCTAATATTTTAGACTGATTTGTTTGATTTGGTTATATTTATCTACTTTTAGGAGTTTTGTGAAAATCTGATATAGTTTCAGTTTAAATTTATGCAGAAATATAGAAAAGTCGAAGGATTCACAAATTTTCAAGCAACCCTGTAAAATGCAGCTTTGTGCTCAAAAATGACCCTGCGTTGTGTGCTACTGTCTAAACAAGATCATGTTAACTCACTACAGCATTATCATATTTTGATCTGCATGGAAATGTATCTGCTATTTGGCCAGAGATAAATAGCACAGGGTGGTGACTGTGGCACATCGTTAATACCATCAGATATGCACGACTGAGAAGAAAAAAAAAAAAAGAAACAAAAAAAACGTGAGAACGGAACAAACACTTAATTTCAAGGGAGAGGTGCTAACCACTGAACCATCTCGATGGCACTCTAAGACTCTGCTCTTTTGTTAGTAGGGCACTGACATAGACCGTTATTCACACGGTTATCACTGTTGCTCACATACAACACTGACACATTTAATTTTTCATTTTTTTACAGTTACTCTGCGTTCCTTCATAAGCAAGAGTCTATAATATTGTTAGAGAATAGTTGTCGTGAACGGATCGTGTTCAAAATCAATTCCTATTCTGTAGCTGTGATGAATAAAAACACTATGATTAACCCCCGAGTGTACACCCTTGAACACCATATTGTTTAACTAAATAGGTTCAAAATTCAGTGGCGACTGATTTCTTAATATATGTGAATAAAATGATGGCTGCCAAAAATAAGGGGAATGTAGGAATTTAAATCATACAGTTCTACACTGGAAACAATAGAAGTGCAGTACGCAGTAAGCTCCCTCTAGTGTTTGCTACAGGCAGAATGTTATGTTTTCAATATGTCTGTGCAGAGGATTTTAAAGGGAACCTGTCACCAGGATTTTGTGTAAAGAGCTGAGGACATGGGCTGCGAGATGGCCTACTAGCACATCCGCAATATCCAGTCCCCATAGCTCTGTGTGCTTTTATTGTGTAAAAGATTTGATGGAGAATATGGAGACACTAAAACATCTTTTTGTTTCAGAACGGCTATTATTGTGCTAAAGTGAAATACATGGAGAACATGGAGACACTAAAACATCTTTTTGTTTCAGAACTGCTATTATTGTGCTAAAGTGAAATACATAAAAAAATAAATAAATACATATTAGGTATCGCCAAGTCCGTAACAACCAGCTCTATAAAAATATCACATGACCTAACCCCTCAGGTGAACACCGTAAAAAAAGAAAAGAAAAAATGTGTAAAAAAAATGAGCCTTTTTTTTTGTCACATTACATCACAAAAATTGCAACAGCAAGTGATCAAAAAGGCGTATGCCCCCCAAAATAGTACCAGACAGTCACCTCATCATGCAAAAAAAGCGATCACTCTCAGACAATGGAGACACTAAAAATTCATTATTTCGGTTTCAAACCGCGGATCTCCAAAAAACGGAAGCCGCCCGTGTGCCTTCCACAATTTGGGGAACGGAACGGGCGACCCATTGTAGACATGCCTATTCTTGTCCGCAAAACAGACAAGAATAGGACATGCTATATTTTTTGGGCGGGGCCACGGAACGGAGCAACGGATGTGGACAGCACACAAAATGTCTGCATCTTTTGCAGCCCCATTGAACTGCGGCTCGGATGCGGACCATAACTACGGTCGTGTGCATGAGGCCTTAATATAACTTTACTCCATATACAAAACAAGCATAGAAGCAACCTTCTGTGTCATCCCATCTCCCCATAGATTTCAAGCTTATGCAAGCAGGGCGCTCACTTTTTTGTTGCTATGTTATTTATGACTGTTTGTACATGAACCCTTTCAACTTTCTACTTGGGTTACACTTTTACCAACTGATACCAACTTTTTAAATGAAAAATTACAATTTCTTCTGGCCAGCCATAGGCTGGGGAAGATTAAGGTGTGCGCTTGTGCAGGCCATGCCTTGATGTGTCAGAGCTGTTTTGGTTGCACAATGGGGACCCACACAATTTTAAGGCAGAAGATTTTAATGTTGTAGCTGATCTTTATATAAATATGCTGGATTTACATATGAATACACATTTTCCCTTCAGCAGGTGCCTGGTCCCCTGGGACACCTACAGGTTCAGTGACTGCTACACTATCTAGGTTACACACAGACCAAACTCTTTCCACAATAATGGCTGCAGTAAAGGAGTTGTAAGCGTGTCGCTGGGGACAGGAAGCAGAAAAGGCTGATCAGCATGTAACGAGCAGCCATGGAATCCCACTTTTCACATAATGCTTAGGGGTCTGAGACTGTCCATGTCTGACATGTAGACATGCTGTTAGACACAGAGAATCTTGGAAAAATGGCATTGGGCACCAGAGTTTATTAGAAGTTGGTCACTCGGTACAGAGAAAAGTGTGCTGACGGTCACCCTAGAGAACAAGCAAGATTTTTACAGTTAATAAAGTAGATGACACTATAAACATAAAATATATTTATGTTCTATCAATCTAAGGCTCTTAGTTTATTATCAGAGATGTTGCCCGTGTGGTCACTGCTTTGCCACCAACAGAGAATAGTAGAGAGGTTCTCTGCTCTCGGGGCATCCATGAAGGAGGATCTGACTAAGGCAATACTTTTTACAATACTTTGAGGACAAATTCATAGATTTCTTCTTTTTAAAACCATAACAAAGTGTTACAGTTATTACATATTTACTAACAGGAATTTAAAGGGAAACGATCACTTAGAAAACACGTACAAAACTGGTGACATGGCTAAATAGCTACAGAAACAGTGAGTCTATCCATACCTTTATTGTACTTGTCCAATAAAGGTTCTTTTCTATTGTCACTGTGAAGGGTCAAATAGGCGTGAATGAGGCACTGAATTGCCCTGGAATGCAGCCCTGCTGAAAGCCCGCGCATGTGCCGTCAGTGACAGAAAGATTCCGCTCACTCTGGACCCGCTCTTACTGCACGGTCACTGACAAGTAAGCTGTATCTTTCAGTCACTGATGGTGCACGTACAGGTTTTCAGCAGGGCTCTTAGAGCTCTGTCTGTCAATCATGAAGGAAGAGGATGGAGAGGGTGGTGTAGCAGAGCCGAGAGAGGAGTAGGGCCGGAGCAGTTAAAGGAATAGTCCCATTTTGAAAAAATCATGTCCGCCGGGCTCTCTCTCTCCGGCCTCTTTGTCCCGACCCGGGGATGCCGGGAGGCCACTGAAAGTTATGTAAACAGCATGGCTTTCGGGGCTACGGAATTCGCCCAACTTAAATTCCAGTCAATGGGAGTTACCAAATTGCATAACTCCGCAGTATTGGCTTTCTCCGGCCTCCTGGTGTCCCCAGGTTGGGACGATAATGTCAGAGAGAGCCCTGCAACCATGTTTTTCAATATGGGAATACCCCTTTAAGTGCCTTATTAAAGCCTCTTTGACCCGTCACAGCGGCAATGAAAAGGATTTTATACATAATTCCGGCCATTGACAAGTACAGAAGAGGTCTATATAGTCTCACACTGCTTTCATCCTAATGCATCCATGTCATAAGTTTGCTACATTATTTGTTTTCTAAGTGACACTTTCCCTTTAAGTGATTTGTTCATTTTGTTATTTGTTCAGAGACTTCATTCCACCAAATCTGCTATATGTTCTATCTAAGCAGCCTGATTATTGATATAAGGATGGGAAAAAGCCCTATATTACCAGTTTACTACTGGAAATTTGTTATTAATAATTATTGGCGATTTATGAAGGAGTCAGACTCTGATAAAATAGAGGAGTTGGGAGTCGGACCTTTGGTGTACCAACTTCACAGCCCTGGTTATCCCACTAATCAAAAAAATAAACTATATCTATAATCAACACCAATATTTTATGACAGTGGCCAGCATAAAAGATAATGCCGATCTCAGCAGTTTAACCCCTCAGATACCACAGTCAATAGCAACTGCAACATCTGAGAGATTAGACAGAGGAAGGGGGTTCCCTCTGTGCTCCTATCTGAGAAGTTGAGGCAAAATCGTGAGGTTCCAATCTATTTTTATGGTAGCCTAGGGCCCTGTGAATGCTCCCAGACCTGCCACAGGGCTTACTAGGACAACATGTTCAGGTTCCCTAAGGGTAAAAAGAATTACAGTAAAAATATATATAAAAAAATGTAATAATAAAACTTGCCCTGCAAAAAATAAGTCCTCTGATGGCTATGTGAACGGAAAATTAATATAGTTCTGGCTGTTGGAATGCGGGAGGAAGAGACAAAAATAAAAAAATGAAAATTGGCTCAATTTAACAAAAGCCTAACCACTAAGTGCTCATATTGAACCATGGCAGAGAAAGCCTCAAAAGCACACACAGGAAAAATCATAAATCCCCCTTACAAGTTAAAAGACATCACAGTAGACCATCAGTTGGTCTGCTATTGCAAAGCTACAGATTTTAAGCTCAACCTCAAACACAAAAAGGTACAACCCCATTAAATGGGGTTCACTTTCCATGTGATTTGCTGCATGCCACCCAAAAATGGCAAATGCTCCTTAAAGGTTTTTTTTACTATTTATTGGCACCCCTGCTGATCAGCTGTTTGAACAGAAGGCAGCACTCATACGAGCACTGCCTTCTCTGCTCTGTTTACCTGCTCGCCACTGCAATTGCAGGTGTAATTACAAGTATGGCGTCCATATTCACTTCTATGGGAGAGCTCTGTAGTATTCACTTAGACAGAGCTGTCCTATAGAAGTGAATGGGGACGCTATGCTTGTAATTACACATGCTCACCACTGAAATTGCTGGTGCCAGCAGGTAAACAGAGCAGAGAAGCTGGTATGAGCGCTGCCTTCTCTTCAAACAGCTGATCGGCAGTGGTGCTGAGAGTCAGACCCCCTGAGGATCTGATATAGATGACCTATCCTGAGGATAGGTCATCAAAGGTAAACCCCTTTAAAGGAGGTTTCTGGGCTCCAGATATTGATGACCTGGCCTCAGATATGTGGGGACCAACCCTCTCATGATCAACTGTTCAATGAAGCCGCTAGAACTACCACTCTGAACGGAGCAGGAAGCACTGCTTCATTCAACGTGTAGCCATGCCAGGTTACTGCAGCTAACCTCCCATTCAAGTGTGTCATCAGAATAGGTAATAGATGACAGACTGGCAACCTGGTACACACTTGCAACCATTATACACCCTTCACTAGTAATTGACAATTAGCAAGGGCTACATGGCGACACTGGTCACCCCTGTCACGGCCAGGATCCCATGGGATGACTGCAGCAGTCACAAGAAACCCTGCCGTGTTGGAATGGGGTGGAATGGGCCTATTCTGATAACACACTTGAATGGGAGGTTAGCTGCAGTAACCTGGCATTGCTACTACACGTTGAATGAAGCAGTGCTTCCTGCTCCGTTCAGAGTGGTAGTTCTAGAGGCTGCATTGAACAGCTGATCTTGCGACTGCTGTGGCGATCCCATTAATTTCCACGGAATCACCGCTGCCCAGCGATCCCGGCCGCGACCAGTGTCGACGTGTAGCCTTTGCCTTAGGCTACTTTCACAATGGCGTTTCTGGGTCCGCTTGTGAGATCAGTTTCAGGGCTCTCACAAGCGGCCCAAAACGGATCAGTTCAGCCCCAATGCATTCTGAACGGATAAGGATCCGTTCAGAATGCATCAGTTTGGCTGCGTTTGGTCTCCGTTCCGCTTTTGAGGCGGACACCAAAATGCTGCTTGCATGACGATGCAGAGCCAAACGGATCCCTCCTGACTAACAATGTAAGTCAATGGGGACGGATCCGTTTTCACTGACACAATATGGTGCAATTGAAAACGGATCCGTCCTCCATTGACTTTCAATGCGAGTCAAGACAGATCTGTTTTGACTTAGACTTTTTTTTTAAAGAATAATGCAAACGGCTCCGTTCTGAACGGATACAAGCGTTTGCATTATTGGTGCGGATCTGTCTGTGCAGATACAAGACGGATCCACACCGAACGCAGGTGTGACAGTAGCCTTACTGTGACTGCATTTTTTAAAAATAACTTAGGCCTCTTTCACACTTGCGTTGTCCGGATCCGGCGTGTACTCCACTTGCCGGAATTACATGCCGGATCCGGAAAAACGCAAGTGTACTGAAAGCATTTGAAGACGGATCCGTCTTCAAAATGCTTTCAGTGTTACTATGGCACCCAGGACGCTATTAAAGTCCTGGTTGCCATAGTAGGAGCGGGGAGCGGTATACTTACAGTCCGCGCGGCTCCCGGGGCGCCCCGTGCGCATGGATGACGTGCCATGCGATCACGTGATCCATGCGCTTGGGGCGCCCTGACGTCACTCTGGAGCGCCCCGGGAGCCGCACGGATGGTAAGTATACTGCTCCCCGCTACACTTTACCATGGCAAACAGGACTTTAGCGTCCCGGCAACCATGGTAACCACTCTAAAAAAGCTAAACGTCAGATCCGGCAATGCGCCGAAACGACGTTTAGCTTAAGGCCGGATCCGGATCAATGCCTTTCAATGGGCATTCATTCCCGATCCGGCTTTGCGGCAAGTCTTCAGGATTTTTGGCCGAAGCAAAAAGCGCAGCATGCTGCGGTATTTTCTCCGGCCAAAAAAACGTTCCGTTCCGGAACTGAAGACATCCTGATGCATCCTGAACGGATTTCTCTCCATTCAGAATGCATTAGGATAAAACTGATCAGGATTCTTCCGGCATAGAGCCCCGACGACGGAACTCTATGCCGGAAGACAAGAACGCAGGTGTGAAAGAGCCCTTAGCAAACCTCAAGGAGCAGTGATTGCTACATTTTACATAAACAACTATAGTCAATGAGCTTCAATCAAAATTGTCTAAAAAAAATTATAAACATTTTTTTTATACAATCACTCAGAGCTTAATTTTCCTTTCTTAAACTGCTCTAGAAAAGAAAGATGAGCTCAGATTAGTTGTTATAGGCAACAAGAACAGTTTTAGGCCTCATGCACACGGACGTTTTTTTTCACGGTCCGCAAAACGGGGTTCCGTTGATCCGTGATCCGTGACCGTTTTTCCGTCCGTGGGTCTTCCTTGATTTTTGGAGGATCCACGGACATGAAAAAAAAGTCATTTTGGTGTCCGCCTGGCCGTGCGGAGCCAAACGGATCCGTCCTGAATTACAATGCAAGTCAATGGGGACGGATCCATTTGATGTTGACACAATATGGTGCCATTTCAAACGGATCCGTCCCCATTGACTTTCAATGTAAAGTCTGGAGTTCTGTTATACCATCGGATTGGAGTTTTCTCCAATCCGATGGTATATTTTAACTTGTAGCGTCCCCATCACCATGGGAACGCCTCTATGTTAGAATATACTGTCGGATATGAGCTACATCGTGAAACTCATTTCCGACAGTATATTCTAACACAGAGGCGTTCCCATGGTGATGGAGACGCTTCAGGTTAGAATATACAAAAAAACAGTGTACATGACTGTCCCCTGCTGCCTGGCAGGTGCTGCCAGGCAGCAGGGGGCAGACCCCCCCCCCCCTGTTTTTAACGCATTGGTGGCCATTGGGCCCCCCCTCCCCTGTTGTTAACTCGTTGGTGGCCAGTGTGCGCACACTGGCCCCAATGTATTAAAACAATAGAGGGAGGGAGGGAGGGGGGTGCGCACACTGGCCACCAACGAGTTAACAACAGGGGGGGGGGGGGCCGCACAATGATATTCAAACTGGGGAGGGGGGGGGGGGTCTGCCCCCTGCTGCCTGGCAGCCCTGATCTCTTACAGGGGGATATGATAGTACAATTAACCCCTTCAGGTGCCGCACATGATGGGGTTAATTGTACTATCATATCCCCCTGTAAGAGATCGGGTGCTGCCAGGCAGCAGGGGGCAGTCTTGTACACAGTTTGTAGTGTATTCTAACTAGAAGCGTCCCATCACCATGGGAACGCCTCTGTGTTAGAATATACTGTCGGATCTGAGTTTTCACGAAGTGAAAACTCAGCTCTGAAAAAGCTTTTATGCAGACGGATCTTCGGATCCGTCTGTATGAAACTAAAACCTACGGCCACGGATCACGGACACGGATGCCAATCTTGTGTGCATCCGTGTTCTTTCACGGACCCATTGACTTGAATGGGCCCGTGAACCGTTGGCCGTGAAAAAAATAGGACAGGTCATATTTTTTTCACGGCCAGGAAACACGGCTCACGGATGCGGCTGCCAAACGGTGCATTTTCCGATTTTTCCACGGACCCATTGAAAGTCAATGGGTCCGTGAAAAAAAACGGAAAACGGCACAACGGCCACGGATGCACACAACGGTCGTGTGCATGAGGCCTTACTGTGACAGTGTTGGTAAATGAGGCTCAATATGTCTTCTGTAAATATGGTTTGTTGTAGAGGGTGTCTAGGTGACCTATATTCATAATTACAATAGATACAATAATAAAGGAAGCGTATAACTAAAGAAAAGACTAAACAGAAAATATGCCAAAAAAAACAAAAACAAAGAATATCTCAGCCCTTCCTCCATTAATCTCCTCTTTTCCAGGGTCTTACTTAGTCTCATTTAGTCTCATATTACAATTAAGAATACAAAATATTTAAAGGGTAACTTACCTTTTATTTAACTTGATATAAAACTATTCTATATGGGCCACAATTCATTTTTGTAATTTTCAAGTTTGCCATGCAAATGATAAGAAAAAAACCGACGCGGACGCACGGACGCACGGACGCACGGACGCGGATGACAATCTTGTGTGCCTCCGCATTTTTTCACGGACGCATTGACTTGAATGGGTCCGCGAACCGTTTTCCGTGAAAAAAATAGGACAGGTTATATTTTTGGGACGGACTGGAACCGCAGATCACGAGTTGTGCCAACTTTTTAAGTTGTTGATAGGGGATAACTAGCTGATCGCTGGGGGCCAACCGCTGGGATCCCCACCGATCACAAGAATGGGTTCCTGATCTCAATGGGAGTTCTGGAGACAGCAGAGTACAACGCCCAGCTATAGCTGGTGCTCCCACAGTGAATGAAGTCGGACTGCACATGCTTTATGTGCCGCTCCATCAGAATGGGGGAACAGGACCCCCGTTCTCGTGACCGGTGGGGGTCGAAGTGGTCATCCCTCAGCAAACAGTTAGTTACCTCTATCTGAAACTTGACACAAGCCCTTTAAATAAAAGGTCAGTTACCCTTTTAAAAAAATCTTCTCTATGCATTTCCATAGATCAGACATGTCCCCATCCTCACAGTACCTGTGACAGGCCGCAAAAGAACTGGCTGGAGCATAACCCACCCTGTTGTCCCCAGTCTGCAGAAGGACAAAAGAGATCGTTAAAAGGTTTTTCTGGGATTTCAATATCAAATCGGCGGCGTTCAATACCCGGCACCCCCACCGATCAGCTGGTTGAAGGGAAGGCCGCGTTCTGTGTAAGCACAGCCTTCCCCCTTTTTTTTTTACCTGCTTGCCGTTGAGAGCAAACAGATGTAACTACAAGCCATCCCATTTATTTCAATGGGATGGTTCTGTAGTATACACTTGAACCTGCTTGCCGTTGAGAGCAAACAGATGTAACTACAAGCCATCCCATTTATTTCAATGGGATGGTTCTGTAGTATACACTTGAACCTGCTTGCCGTTGAGAGCAAACAGATGTAACTACAAGACATCCCATTTATTTCAATGGGATGGTTCTGTAGTATACACTTGAACCTGCTTGCCGTTGAGAGCAAACAGATGTAACTACAAGCCATCCCATTTATTTCAATGGGATGGTTCTGTAGTATACACTTGAACCTGCTTGCCGTTGAGAGCAAACAGATGTAACTACAAGCCATCCCATTTATTTCAATGGGATGGTTTTGTAGTATACACTTAAATACCCCCTGATCTGATAACCTATCCTGAGCATAGGTCATCAGTATTGAAATCCTTTAAAGGGGTTTTCCACGTTTAGATCTGAACCCGAACATATCCCCATTTTCACCCAGGCAGCGCCCGGCTTTTCAGGCGCGATACAGTGCAGGGCAAAGGCTAGTCTATCGAGGGCCGGAGATTCCGTTCCGCAAAGAGCAGAATGCACACAGTCGCTATCTGTGTTTTGCAGACCGAAGTGCACCCGTCTAACAGCCATTAATAACAGGTACACTATGTGAAAAAAGATAAAATGCTCACCAGACCACAGGCACGCGTGGGAACACTCGCTCCGCAGCAGAGACAGCAGTGCCTGACACTCCTAGAGTTGTGATGTTACATAATCACGCTGGGAGCATCAGTCCCCACTGCCTTCAATAAGGAGCGAGTGTCTGGCTCTTTCACATGAGTGAGTTTTCCGTCTGACATGCATCGCATCCGGACTGAATCCTGACCTATTCATTTCAATGGGTCTGTGCACATAGGTGTTGTTTTTTTATTCATCATCTCTGTGTTCAGGAAAAATGGCAGTGTATCCTATATTGTGCGTTTTTCATGCAGCCCTGGCTCCACAGAAGTGAATGGAGTTTGCATGAAAAATGGAAGGCATGATTTACTGATGGCTGCTAGGAGATGTAGATGGTTATTCTTCAGTCTTTCTTCTTGCACTAAGACGAGCATTATAGATATTGTGGGCACAAGTGGGGCCATTATAGATACTGGGGGCACAAAGGGGGCAACGCACGGGTTGGGGTTTAAAAAAATCAGTTTTTAATAGATGTTAAATGCGGATGCAAATCAGACGTTAAAAACAGACAGAAAATGGATGCACACTGATGCAAAATTGCTATAAAAAACTGACAGTTTATACATCTTTAGGGTCCATTCACACATCTGCACTTTGGGTCCGAATCCGTTCCGCAATTAAGCGGAACGGGTGCGAACCCATTAATTTTCAAGGGGAACGGAAAAGATGGGGACAGCACACAGTGTGCTGTCCGCATGCGCATTTCCAGTCCGCAGCTCCACAAAAAAAAAATAGAACATGTCCTATTTTTGTCTGCAGTTGCGGACAAGAATAGGCATTTCTATCGGGGTGTCGGCCCGGTGTTTTGCGGATCAGCAAAACACTGCAGAACGTGTGAATGGACCCTTTACTGGAGGTTTTTGACTGTCGTGTAAATGAACCAATCTAGGTTTAAAGGTTTATGCACTATGTAAGCAGTGGAGAGCAAGATAAAAAAGGTCACAGGTTCGAGAAAAAGGCTGCAATGTGTCAAGTTCATCAGTAATACAGTAAGTATATGTATCTGCGTTCACACTGCAAAAGTCTATTACAGGAAAAAAAACAAGTTAGAAAAAAAAAAGTACAAAATGGGAAGTGGTCACGGGTGGGGCACTGTAAACTCCATCTGCAACCAAAGTAGGGAGACCACGAGCATAGTAATATCACCCACATGCTGCTTCCGGAGAGCACAGAAAACAAAAAAAAATCAGTTCCTCTCTAATCAACAACTCTTTTCTAGAAATGATGCATTCATAGCCGTAACCGATTTTCAATAACATAATGTAATAAAAACTAATCGAACCAGGTCATGTGCAAAGGAAAGCACATAATCTATCAAAACTATTTTCAGGTCAATGAATACATTTTGGCTATTAAAAATAGAATTTAAATTATATATATTTCTTTTTACTAGAGATGAGGTGGTATGTCTAATATCCCGGCCCGAAGTGTAGAAAGGGTGAAAAAATCTGCCCATTTCTGGGTCAATTTGCTCATATCTAAAGTTAGGGTTTCAAATGCGGGACTAAAGCTAGATAACTTTGCAAGTGTTACCTTGCAGCCGTAGATTAATAATTAGAGGGAAGTTTTCTGCTAGCTAAACAAGATGTGACACGCATCCTTTACACTAATCTGTTTTTATTTTCCGATTTTAGATTTTTTTATTTCAATTTCTTGAACGTGATTATGGCGGCTGAAATCTTGCTTGAACTGTTGTTAAAGGGAGGTAGCAGGGAATGAGTTAAAAATGGCCACCAGCAACCTGTCCTAGAATGTGAGCAGGACTGGGTGCCCCCACTTAGTGGGATCAGGGGTGGGGCGTCACTACACTGCTCTACAGTAGGCAGTAATGATGCCATCCTGCCTATGATGAACAGCCTGACAGGAGTGCTGACCAACATTGTTGTGTTATGCAAGTGACAGAGCGCAATGTGCTGTAAGGCTCATCCTCCTCATCCCCTAGGAAGCTCTGCAAGTGGAGGCAATTAGAGATATGCCTTACAGAAGCCACCATGGACCATAGAGACAATGGACAGGAGGGGACCTCACTGACTTCTATCAGTTTTCTAGGCATGCTCAGTGGCCTGTGCAGAGGTCAGGAGATGGTAGCTAAGATGTAATTTGACCGATTCTGAATGGTAGATCATGTGCGATCTAAATGTAGGTGATATCTGTCATTGTAATCCTGTGTGCAATGATAAGGAGATGGCTGTAGTAAAGTGATGTGTACAGAAGAGGCACCTATTTTTAGGCTTAGTGGCAGTGTGAAAATTGCAGGATTTTAGGATTTTTATTACATATAGTGACATTGAAAATGTAAAATATCACCAAAAATTCTTTAAAGACAAGTTTAACACAAAAACCGGATTTAGGGTCCATTCACACGTCCGCAACGGTTTTGCAGTCCGCAAAACACGGACACCGGCTATGTGCGTTCCACATTTTGCGGACCGCACATGGTGGGCACTATAATAGAAATGCATTTTCTTGTCCGTGCCTGCGAATGAAAAAGAATGCCTTTTTTGTGGGGCCACATTGAAAATAAATGGGTCCGCAAAATTACAGAATGGATGCAGACCGATTTTGTGGATGTGTAAATGGACCAATAAAAAGGTTATTTTCTGATGACGCTCCCTTTATCAGATCATAATACAAATGTGCAAAGCTGTCAGTGCTAATTAAGTCACAGTATTTTGATGTGTCTACAAAATATATATGTAAAGCATGAAAAGACTAGACCCTTTTTCCCACTCTGTAACCCAATTTCTTGCACTTGTCTACAAGATGCAAGCTGACAAGGTGTTTGAATACTAAGTGAAAGGGACACCTATTGGCTGGTCTGTGGTACAACAGCACAACTCTTGGTACATGAATAGACAGGCATAAGGCTGGGTTCACACCTGAGCGTTTTACAGCGCATACGATCGCGCTGTAAAACGCCCGACGCCCCAAGAAGTACATGAGCTTCTTTGGGGCGTCTTGTCGCGCGTTCCCGTACATAGAATTCAGTGGGAACGCGCGACAATGGTTTCCGGGGTGCAACAAGGGCGGCACCAGAGGCCCCACTTCTTTTTACTTTCGGCTGCATCCCCACCCTTTTGACTAACAGAGCCAGGCAGCGAACACATACTCATGCCTCATCCTTAAGTCTCCCGAAGTCTTGCGACTGCTTGTTCGCTTCACAGTTTGTCACAAGTGCAGTGAAGAATACACTGGCCTGCAAGCTTCTGTACAGTGCCTACGCAAAACAGTGAAGCGAACAAGCAAACTTTGCGGTCTGGCATAAGTACGTATTTACTGTTAGGCTCTGTCAAACTGGTGGGGCGTGGCCAGGAAGAAAAAGCAGATCTGCAGACACAGCGAGGTGCAACAGCACCGCCCTCGTTGCACAGGGGCTAATTAGTATAAAATAAAAGGCCTAATTTCTCTACAATGGGGCCACCATCTGGCATGTAAGATGGTTGCATAGTGAGCTATGTGGTGACAGATTACCTTTAACCCTTTAGACAGCAGCTTATGACCTGACTAGTATACAATGTGCACCCAACTCCCAACCAGGTGTATGATTATAGTTTCATCAGTGCAGGGCGCACTATGTACAGCACAGGCAGGGCACTGAATGTAGGCAGGCTGTTACAGCTAAGTGATAAACTACATGGAAGATATACTATATTAGACTGCAGTATTCAGGGTGAATTGCTGGGTTGGTTTTTTGTTATAAATAAGTGGGTTTTGGGTTGCAGTTTGGGCACTCGGTCTGTAAAAGGCCGCCATCACTGGCTTAAAGCTATTTAAGTAAAACCCTAAATAAAGGAAACATTCCGTATAGGTTGAAATCTTTTTCTTTACATGGAAACCAGTACAGATGAACCAACACCATACACATTAGGCTATTGTCTACAATCTAGTGTGTAAGGGAAGCTCCTCACTCCCCCCTGACAGATGAAGTAGGGGGATAAAAAGATCAGGCACATTGCATTTCAACAACTGATGCAAGCCACAGGCCGGCGTCTGGCACCAACTTTTTCCCTACAGAAAACACATATACATTCAACTGAACTGAGTGGAAATAATAGCTGTTGTATGGACACAGCAGTTTATTCCGGGCAATTCTCGTCATATTTGGCAGGTTGCATCCGGATCTGCTGGACCCCATTATAGTTAATGGGGCCGGACGGAGAATTTCAAGCTTCTGACAATGCTGGATCCAGAAAAAACCTGCAGGCTGTTCCCTCCTGGGATAGCCTGCCATATCTTAAGCGCCAGTCTGAAACTAGCCTAACAGCTAATGAAGGTGCAGCTTCAGTATGCACGTAAACTATCCATCTCTATAGTACCTACAATACATTGGCCCTTACCTACAAATGACTTTATTGGTAGTGATGGGTGAGGTTCCTCTACCCCCAAAGTAAAAAAAAAAAAACTCGAAGAAAAAAAACCTAGATTGTTTTCTTATTATAGCCCTCAAAAATATGCTGTGTAGATCAAAGTGGTTTTCACAAAACAAACAGCTCCCCCTTAGGCCCCACGCACATGACCATGTCAGTTTTGCAGACCACACACCGCAGATCAGGGACACAGGCCGTGTGCATGCCGCATCGCATTGTGGACCCATTGACTTGAAAGGGTCCGCAATCCACATGTTGAGGCCAAAGACAGAACATGTCAAAACATTTGCAGTGAGGCCACACGGACCTAGAAGCACACGATTCAGCATGTCTGTGTCTCTGCACCTCTTCCCATCTCCAGGGAATTTTTATTAGATGATGTAATCTGATCCTTCATTGAACAGGCAAGATTGTCTTGGCTTTAATAAGACAGATTTCTCACAAATTTCAGAGACAGTTTAGAAAGGGGGTGGGCAGTTGATAACTGAAGAACAAGATATTTTCTCTGATAGAATATAGTATACTACAAAGTTTGTTATAGTCGCCTGTACAATTTGTAAGTACAATGATCATCTAAACGACAAGCAGTCCCTTTATGAATACATTTAGAACCAGGTGTTACCATACTCCTTAGTCAATATAGTTTTCTCCCTACACAGTCTGTCACTGTCAGCACAGATTGCAGATTGAGATAGATTGAATATGCGTTCAGTGAAACTCGCACCATTTTGCAAGCAAGTTCAGTCAGTTTTGTCTGCGATTGCGTTCAGTTGTCCAGTTTTAGAATATAGAACATGCTGCGATTCTCACGCAACGCAGATCTGATGCGTGAAAAAAAAAAAACGCTCATGTACACAGATGCATTGAAATTAATGGGTCAGGATTCAGTGCAGGTGCAATGCGTTAGCGTCACGCATCGAACCTGCGCAGAAAACTGGCTCGTGTGAAAGAGGCCTATCACAGTGTACAGGGACACCGGCAGTGTGACAAAAACAATGGTAACAACCAGTTGTCAGTTTATTCACACATTTCCAGAGAAGAAATAATCAGAGATACAGCATAAAACATAGTTCTAATAAAGGATGCTATAGAATTCTTATTTGATGTGGAACATAAGTATAACCGATATGAGAGCTAACAAGTCCTCTTACAACTTTCTATGAAGCCATTTCATTCTGGGAAACACTGTGGTTTACTTATGGCAGTATTAGTTGAGCACGGTATGGCATGCAAACATAACATAGTTTCATTGTCAGAGAGGAATGGCACACAGCTCAGGAGCAGGAATTGGGAAGTACTAATGGTGCACTTACAGCCTCTATCTCTGGGCCCTTATATATCAACAGACTGACATCCATTGACCACTGTGTAGCACTCCAGAAAGGAGTATCTGACTTACAGTAGTGGTCATCTATGCAAGTGTCTCTCTCCACTGTATTTTATGGGAGTCTGCTACCATAAAACCCGTAATTTACACATGCAAGTATGATCTCCATGCCAATGTGGTTAGAAGGTGACTCCCATTCTCCTGAACACCCATTAGACATTTATGGCACATACTTTTGATAGTATTGCCCATTTAAAGGAAATGTCACAAAACATTGCATCTGCCAGTTAAAACCAGATAGCAAGATGTCTTTTTTTTTTTTTTTTAATCGGTTTGTATTTTACAGATTTTGTTATTATATTTCCTGGGCTGCCATCTTGCCTGAGCTTTTCTTAACAGCACTTAAAAAGCATTATGAAAATTGCTTTACAGCAGCCCCATGGGCCATAGACACAATGGTCAGGAGAGGACCCCATTGACTTCTATGGGAGAGTTTTCTAGGCATGCTGTGTGACCTGTGCAGAGGTGGATCTTGTCTTATCTATACACAGAGGTGATATCATTACAGCCAGGGTTGCAAAAACAGATAAGCAGATAACAAAGGCTATGTACACCTTTGGAGTCTTTTTTTTAAAATGATTGCATTTAACTTATTTTCGGCTAAAAATCATATTTTCAATTGGCCTATATTAAAAATATTGAGCTGTTTAGACACAAAGGGTTAACTGTTTTTCGAACTGTGTGACTGGTACTTTCACTTTGTGCTGGTCATCTAATTACCCTCATTTCTAAGGCTACTTTCACACTTGCGGCAGTGTGATCCGGCGGGCAGTTCCGTCGTCGGAACTGGCCGCTGGATCCGCCGATCTGCCGCTGACTGAAAGCATTTGTGAGACGGATCCGGATGCGGATCCGTCTCACAAATGCATTGCAAGGACGGATCCATCTCTCCGCTTGTCATGCGGACAGACGGATCCGTCTTGTACATTTTTTCATATTTTTGCCGATCTGCGCATGCGCATGCCGGAACGACGGATCCGGCATTCCGGTATTCTGAATGCCGGATCCGGCGCTAATACATTCCTATGGGAAAAAATGCCGGATCCGGCGTTCAGGCATGTATTCAGTTTTTTTGGCCGGAGAGAAAACCGTAGCATGCTACGGTTTTCTCTTTTGCCTGATCAGTCAAAACGACTGAACTGAAGACATCCTGATGCAAACTGAACGGATTACTCTCCATTCAGAATGCATGGGGATAAAACTGATCAGTTTTTTTCCGGTATAGAGCCCCTGTGACGGAACTCTATGCCGGAAAAGAAAAACGCAAGTGTGAAAGTACCCTAAACTACTGAGAGGTCAAACACTTATTTAAGCCACATTCTGATCAGTAAGATAAGGATTGAGCTTTGATGAGTGTTTATAATGTCAGAGAGCAGAGATAAGGAGTCCTGCATCTCAGATAGCGGAAAAGACAAAATCCATAGATAGCTAGTAGAGCATGTCAGCTCTGTACAGAAAAAAGGATTCCATATTGTTAATAAGGACCAATTAAAAAAAGGGTTTTTAGCCCCCAAAGGTGTACATAGCCTTTAAAGTAATCTGTACAGACCAAGAAGTGGCGCCTATTACTAGTCTTAGTGGTCATTAGGAACTCTGCAGGATTTTAATAAAAATAACATCAAAAATTATTTAAAAAAGATGTTAAACATAAAAATGTGATTTAAATAATAGGTCTGATGAGACATTCCCTTTAAGTTTTATTGTGGCCCTTTGGAGTGCTTCAATATGAGAATGTTACCCTCTGACCAGAAAAGTTTGTTCACCCCTGGCTTAGAGGATACCACTGACATGATCTGACCAAGAACAGTTACATAAGGATTCACATCTGAAAATCACATATATTCTGATCTATGCACCGTAGTCCTCTCATAGTACTTACACAGTGTTGTACACTATTAACATTTCGTTTAACTGTAATAAAGATACTATTTTGTCACCCTTTTAAAAGGTGACTCTGCGCCTGTACGTTTTGTAACACTGGAGTTAGCCACAGAAAAATAAGAAAACAATGTATTTTAACTGCTTTAATACGCCTTTTCCACTTCGTAACTGAGCTTTCAGTTCTACTCATTCCTCAGGTTTTTGAGGCAAACCACAGATTACCAAAGTACCGTAAGCAGTTATCAGTTGTTCAACTCAGAGCTCAGTTAGCAATAGGTGCTTTATTACAAAAAAGATACTGAGAGTATATTAACAGAATAAATGTTGCTTGTTTTTTAGTATCAAACCTATTACTCCAATATATCAGGGGGAGAAAAACAGAACTGGATCGCACATCCACAATGCTATGCTTTGATCTAATTAAACTCGCTTCCCAGCACCATAATAAAGTGTACAGCCCCCCATACTACATGCTGTACAAGAGGCATTAGTGTACATTTTGATAAAAAGGTATAAGCCCACTCACCACGCCACCATACCAGAAAAGTAGTCTGCATATAGTGGTCATTGACCTGTAGCTCCTGATAGCAATGGACATGGTGTGTTAGACAACTGTTCACATGGTGCAGTACTGGGTGGTGGCCGTTTTTGTGGCGCTGTGCTGGTGGGTTGGTGGGACCCAGTGCCATAGGCAGCATTGTCAGACAGCAGGGTTGCTGTTTGACTCCTAGGTCCCGCCGCCTACTAGGGCAGTGCCGCTTTGTCACCGCATTGTGCTGTGCCTTTTTGTTAGAGTAGGTCCCACTCAAAGAGGCGACCTTGGCGTGGTGAGTGGGCTTATGCCTTTTTATCAAAATGTACTCTAATGCCTCTTGTACAGCATGCAGTATGGGGGGCTGTGCACTTTATTATGGTGCTGACTAGGGAGCTTAATTAGATCAAAGCATAGCATGGTGGATGTACGATCCAGTTCTGTTTTTCTCCCCCTGATATTTATTACTCTAATATGTTTGAGGGGTTCCTAACTATAGAGCTTCTGTGACATTGCTATCAGTAAAAGAACCCTCCTCAATATACCCCATAATGATTGTGAGAATTATGAGAGATGAAAATGATATTCAAATATTATTCCTACCTAAAACAAATACATATTTGCAAACAGAATACATAAGTGAAAAATAAATTAAAGGCGTATACACATAACTATTTATGGTATATCCTGTGTATATGTTATAAATGGCTGACAGATATGGGTCCCAGTCTCTGGGACCATCATCTACTGGAAGAACTGGGGTATCTAGGTACCATCTTTTGCGAATTCATGGCTGTCACAGTCTACACACAGCTTAAAGGGGTTCTCCGGGAATGACTTAAAATGGCCAATAGCAACCTGTTCTAGAATATGAGCAGGACTGGTTACCACAACTTACGGAGCTGCCAAGGGTAGTGAGGGAGCAGGGCTTCACTACACACTGCACTCTGGCACTTGCATATACTACATATTGGTGAGTTTTTCTGTCGGGCTGCTCAGCCATTATGGCATATCAGAGGCAGGATCACATCGTAGCCACCTACTGTAGAGCAATGTAGTGAGGCCCCACCCCTAGGTAGCTCTGCAAGTGATGACAACCAGTCCTGCTCACATTCTAGAACAGGTTGCTGGTGGCTATTTTAAGTCATTCCTGGAGAACCCCTTTAAGTGAGAGCCTTGCTTGCACGTTGACCTCTCCATGGATGTCTATAGAAGTTAGGCTACTTTCACACCTGCGTTAGGTGCGGATCCATCTGGTATCTGCACAGACGGATCCCGCACCTATAATGCAAACGCTTGTATGCGTTCAGAATGGATCCGTTTGCATTACCATGAAAAAAAAAAATTGTTTTGACTTACACTGAAAGTCAATGGGAGGCGGATCCGTTTTCAATTGCACCATATTGTGTCAGTGAAAACAGATCCGTCCCAATTGACTTACATTGTAAGTCAGGACGGATCCGTTTGGCTCCGCATCGTCAGGCGGACATCAAAACTCTGCTTGTCCGCCTCCAGAGCGGAATGGAAGCAAACTGATGCATTCTGAACTGATCCTTGATCCATTAAGAATTGCATTGGGGCTAAACTGATCCGTTTTGGGCCGCTTGTGAGAGTCCCTGAAACGGATCTCACAAGTGGACCCAGAAAAGCCAGTGTGAAAGTAGCCTTAAAGGAATAGCCAAGTGCTGCTTTATTATTAATTAACTCACTTATATGTTTGGGGATAACTTTTAACAACTAAAATACCCCATTAAAAAAAGATATATTATGCAGATTAGATTTTACATGTAATGTGCCGAAACACAACAGTGCAATCTAATCTGACAAATTAAAATATATTCTGAAATAGGTCACAGATATTGCACCTTTAAAATAAAGGTCACTTAAGTGAGTTACGGCCTATGTTAATCTCACTTCTGCTTTGCATCTTGAATGGTCTTTTTAAAATTAACTAATTAAAAAGAATCTTGACTGCCCATGCAATACCGGGCTACTCCCGAAAATGCTTTAGATCTGTGGGTCTGCATATTGGGGAACCTACCCTTGAGTAAAAAAAGGCTTTCGATTATAGTCTATCACCTTATTCACTCAGTAACAGGTTATAATATCAAAAAAGACCCATAAGAGACATTACTTAAAAGGCCTCTATCACCAGAAATACTGTTATGTAGCTGACTGACACTAGCGATGCGCCCATGTCAGCACTACATAACAGTATGTTTTTTACCATTCTCCCTGCAGTCGTTTTGGTAAAAACAAGCACTTTTATAATATCTTAATGAGCCTCTAGGTGCTATGTGGGCGTAAAATCAGCACCTAGAGGCTCCGTCTACTCACCCTTTATCCCGCCCAGGTCCTCTGTTCTGCCCGCCCCGCTCCTCTTGATTGATGCCACGGTCCACCGCATCGTTGACGAAATCCCGCGCCGTTCACTTCTGTATTCGGCGCAGGCGCAGTGAATAAATGATGCGCTCCTGGTGCCGGATTCCTCACTGCGCCTGCGCTGACTACGTCACAGTGAGGAAGGCGGCATTAGGAGAGCGGCCTTCACTCACTACACCTGCGCCGAAGACAGAATTGAACGGCGCAGGGGCGGGATTTCGTCAATGATGCGGTGGACCGTGGCATCAATCAAGAGGAGCTGGGCGGACAGAACAGGGCACCTGCAGCCGTTTTTTTACAAAAACGGCTGCAGGGACAAATATTAGAAACATACTGTTATGTAGTGCTGACATTAGCGCATCGCTAATGTCAGTCAGCTACATAACAGTATTTCTGGTGGTAGAAACCCTTTAATAACAGCTTAACAGGGAACGGCAATCATAGCAAACTGTCATTTCACCCCTCAGATGCCGCGTTCAACAGTGATCGCGGCATCTGTTTAAGGCAGAGGGATGTCTGATTGATTACCTGGGACCTGCTGAGGCTTGCCAGAGCTGTCATAGCAACCTTTCTGCTAAGCTGTGCACAAATGATGCAATAAAATCGTCTTCATATAAGGCCTCTTGCACGCGACCGTATGGCTTTTTCAGTATTTTGCGACCACAAAAAAATACGGATGATGTCCGTGTGCATTCCGTTTTTTGCGGATTGGAACAGCTGGCCACTGATAGAACAGTACTATCCTTGTCCATAATGCAGACAATAATAGGAGATGTTCTATCTTTGAACGGAACGGAAATACAGAAACGGAAGGCATACAGAGTACCTTCCGTTTTTTTTTGCGGATCCATTGAAATTAATGATTCCGTATATGGAACGAAAAAAAAAAACGTTTGTGTGCAAGGGAAACAAGATCAGTTCTATCAGCGTAGGTTGTGTTACCATGATGAGCCCTTCACTGAGGTCTTAAGACGATGAAATATACAACACAGTATAGCCATTCATTTTTCAATGACATAGGGGAAGGACGAACAATTTTTCTGGGAAAGTTCTTTCAATGATCTTTTGCCCTCAGATGAGGTTACGAGGTTTAACTTCAAAAGTAAAAGAACTGGAAAAAACTGGAGAGTGTACTGATGACACTCCCCCATCATTTTCCTCTACGTATCAGAAAACAAATGGCCGCAGTCCTATCAGTACACACACAACCTGTCCTAATCACAGAGCAGGACAAGTTACTTCACAACACTGAGGTAAAGAGCTGCCTTATCCTCCTCTCTGCTTGTCAGGGATTATGAGCCTGAATACAGCTGATAACATCTTCAGCTGAATCTCTGTAGGGAAGAGACAAAGTACAGAGAGGAAGTGGGGATGTGACTAATGAGCAGCAGCACTTGTATGCAGTCTCCATTACCACAGTCTGTCCTCTCTCTGTACTTCATGTCTCCTCATGAACTCCATTCCCACAGAGATTCAGCTGAAGATCTTAGGGTACTTTCACACTAGCGTTAAAGTTTTCCGGTATTGAGTTTAATCACAGGGGCTCAATACCAGAAAAACACTGATCGGTTTCATCCTAATGCATTCTGAATAGAGAGCAATCCGTTGAGTATGCATCAGGATGTCTTCAGTTTTGCTGCGGTATTTTCTCAGTCCAAAATTCCGGAACACTTTTATCATTGTCAATTGAAATGCATTAATGCAGAATCTGGCACCAAGTGATTCGGATTTGGTTTTCCGGTCTGCGCATGCGCAGACCTTTAAAAATGCGAAACAAATAAATACCGTATTCGTTTTTCCGGATGACACCGGAGAGATGAATCCGGTGTTTCAATGCATTTGTTAGACGGATCCGCATCAGTATCCGTCTACAAAATCTATCTGCACACGGATTTCCAGATCCGGCAGGCAGTTCTGGCGACAGAACTGCCTGCCGGATCTACACAACACAAGTGTGAAAGTACCCTTATTATATGTATTCAGGATCATAATCCCTGACAAGTAGGAGAGGAGGATGAGGCAGCTCTTTACCACAGTGTTGTGAAGTAACTTGTCCTGCTATGTGATTAGGACAGGTTTTGTGTGCACTAACAGGATAGCGGCCATTTTATTTCTCCTAATGATTGCTCCCCAGACAAAACGAGCCATTATAACTAATAAAAGGTATTTGGGAGTATATTTATAATAAAGTAATATTAAAGTATTTTCATTTTCTTAATTCCCAGAGAACACCTTTAACCCGTTCCTTACGCAGCAAATTTCAATTTTTTTTCACTCCCCGCCTTCCCAGAGCCATAACTTTTTTATTTTTCCATTTACAGAGCCGTATGAGGGCTTGTTTATTGTGGTACAAGTTGTAGTTTCTAATGGCACAATTTAATAATGCATAGGGAAAAAATTTCAAACGGGGTGGAATTTGAAAAAAATGCAATTCCGACAGAGTTTTATGGGTTTTGTTATTACAGCATTCACTATGCGGCAAAACTGACTTGTGGTCCTCATTCTCCAGGTCAGTATGATTATGCTGATACCACATATGTATAGTTTTTCCTGAAATAAAAAAGCTTTTAAAAAAAAAATTAAAAAATTAATTTTATCGCCATATTCAGACCTCCCCCTAACTTTTTTTTTATAGTTATGTCTACAGAGATGTGTAAGTGCTAATTTTTTGCAGGACGATCTGCAGTTTTTATAAATACAATTTTGGGGTGTGTATGACTTTTTAAAATCACTTTTTAAAGAAAAAACTGTGAATCCTCAGTATAGGTCATCAATATTACCGTATTTTTCGCCCTATAAGACGCACCGGCCCATAAGACGCACCTAGGTTTTTGGGGAGGAAAAAAGAAAAAAATTATTTTTAGCTTTTGGTGGGTTTGGAACTAATGGTGGTCTGTGGGTGGCACTATTACTGGGGATCTGTGAAGGACACCGTTATGGGGGGGATCTGTGGATGACGGACACTGTTATGGGGGGATCTGTGGATGACGGACACTGTTATGGGGGGATCTGTGGATGACGGACACTGTTATGGGGGGATCTGTGGATGACGGACACTGTTATGGGGGGATCTGTGGATGACGGACACTGTTATGGGGGGATCTGTGGATGACGGACACTGTTATGGGGGGGATCTGTGGATGACGGACACTGTTATGGGGGGGATCTGTTGATGATTGACACTGTTATGGGGGGGGGGATCTGTGGATGACTGACACACTGTTACAGGGGGGGATCTGTGGATGGCACTGTTATAGGGGGGGATCTGTGGATGGCACTGTTACAGGGGGGGGGGGATCTGTGGATGGCACTGTTACAGGGGGGGGGGGATCTGTGGATGGCACTGTTACAGGGGGGGGGGATCTGTGGATGGCACTGTTACAGGGGGGGGGGATCTGTGGATGGCACTGTTACAGGGGGTGGGGGATCTGTGGATGGCACTGTTACAGGGGGGGGATCTGTGGATGGCACTGTTACAGGGGGGATCTGTGGATGGCACTGTTATATATGTGCCATCCACAGCCCCCCAGCCCAAAACAGTGGCATCCACAGCCCCCCAGCCCATAACAGTGGCATCCACAGACACCCCCCCCCCCTTAACTGTGCCATCCACAGATCAGCTCACCCACCCGCCGCCGCCTCTGCCGCCCCCAGTGCTAATATTACATGTCTTATTCGATTAAAATGTATTAGATATGCCCCCTCACTCCTATATTGCTAATTGTACCTTACATCCTATTCCTAGCTTCTGTAATGCAGGCCGGGCGGCCGGCGCGTCACTCGCTGACGTCACTTGCCTGCGCCGCCTGCTTCATTCATAAAGTAGGCGGCGCAGGCACGTGACATCAGGGAGTCACGCTGCCTTCCGCCCGTACTGCATTACAGAAGCTAGGAATAGGATTTAAGGTACAATTAGCAATATAGGAGTGAGGGGGCATATCTAATACATTTTAATCGAATAAGACATTTAATATTAGTATATCGGAGCGGCGGGGCTATAGTACATTGATTGCACCGCCCCGCCGCTATTCCCGGCCCCCAGCTCCTCCTCCAGTCCCTCCCCCGGCCCCAGCGTACGCTACATCGCATCCAGCGATGTTAAATTGTCCGCATTCGCCCCATAAGACGCAGGGGCATTTCCCCCCGATTTTTGGGGGGGAAAAGTGCGTCTTATGGGGCGAAAAATACGGTAACAGGCTGAACAATTCCTTTACCCTTAAAAGGAATCTGTCCACTCCGAAACACCCTCCAAACTAGAATAAGTGGTGCCAAGTCTAGTTATTTAATTATTAGCTTCATACTCACTTGTATTGCTAATGCTGTGCTCTAATAAACCAGAAGTAAAATGCATTGAGAGGACTCCTGTGCTCACGCACATAACAGAGAGAACTGAAAGAGGGATCCTCTCAATGCATTTTCCTGCTGTTTTGTGGCAGAACAGAGTATGAATGCAAGTGAGTACGAAGATAAAAATTACATAATATATCAAGGGTAGAAAACAGAACTGGATCGTACACTTTAATATTGTGCTGGGAAGCGAGTTTAATTAGATCTCAGCATAGCATTGTGGATGTGTGATCCAGTTCTGTTTTTCTCCCCTTCATATATAAAAATTACATAATCAGACCCCACGTCACTTACACTATACACCACTTACGCCAAGTTCACACTTCAGTTATTTGATCAGTTATTGTGAGCCAAAACTAGGTGCGGGTCAGAAACACAGAACCAGCCCTGTACCTCACATGGATCCAGACACATCCCTATTCATTGATCTGCTAGATTTATATCAAGCTGGCAGCTCAAGGGCGTATCTTTTCTGCTGCAGCTCAGGGGGCGTGTCTCAGCTCTCCCTATCACAGCTCAGGAGACAGTTGAAGGATGAAACTGAGCATGTGCGGCCTTCTCAGTGAGCAGGACAAAGAATTAAGAAAAAGAACAAAGAGCAGGTGGGCGCTATACAGAAACATTTTATTGAATAACTCAGTGGCTTCACAAAATGTTTAATTACATGCAATTACAAAAGTATTTAGATCCACGTGCTGGTTTGAAAATTGTACAATGTTTTTGGACAAACCCTTTAAGGAAGAGTGCTGAGAAAGGGGGTTCTGCTAAAATGTTTTTTTTTTTTGCCTTAAGCTACATTCACATATTCGTTGGAGGCTGATCCCGTTATGGTCAATAGGATCAGTTAGGCACTGTTCCTGTCAGTTATGTGCCGAATCCTTCTGTTATTTTTGCTTTCTGCTCTTATAATGGAGCAGAAGAATGGAAATATAAAGCGCTGATATAAAAGTAGCCTGACAAACGGCAGAATGCCTCCTCTCTGTAACTATGTTAATAAAAAATTTAACTCACAAGTTAATTTGTCATTTTTACGGCACAGTAAACGGTAAAAAATAGAACAAAAACAATGATGGAAGTGTTTTATTATGCCAAAATTGACTTGGTACTTAATTCCCTCCACTAATCAGATTGGTGTGGTATTAAAAAGCAGGAAGTGCTCAACCCCATATGCAGTGGTGCACTATACCGGTCGGGTGGGGTGGGGTGGGGTGGGGGGAGGGGAGGGGAGGGGCAGATCCTGCACTTGTGGTTTGCTGCTAATTCCAATCCCCAGCAAAAATGCATACAATGGAGGATGCCCGCAGCGGACCACAAGTACCACAATGGACATCCTACACAGGATAGCAAATGTGTGGATGTGAACAGTAAACATTATATAACCATAACAAAGAGAGGTGCACTCTATGGTCTTACTAACCCTCATACTAATGTAAAATTGAGAGATTAGCCAACATATCCTACTTGGAGGACATGTCTGAGCTCAAAGCACCGCGCCACTGTTTCTCAAGTAGCTCAGGAACTAACGCTAAACCTACCTGTGCCGTATGGGCAATACCAGGAGCCAGTGGGCGAACTGCGGGAGCGCAAGGTCCGACTCACAGCAATCTCCCAGTAACCTTCCAGCATGTGACCATGCATACAATGGGAGGAGGGAGAGAGCTCTGAGCCCCACGCAAGACTGGCTGATATAGCCCGGGCCTCACATGTGCACCAGAATACTGCCTGTGGATGGAAATAAAGGCACATTCAGACTAGGAGTTTTTACACCTCCAAAAAATTTAATGAATGAGGGATGGTCACATGCTGGAGGCTACTGGGAGATTGCTGTGAGTCAGGCCTTGCGCTCCTGTAATTCGCCCACTGGCTCCTGGTATTGCCCATACGGCACAGGTAGGTTTAGCTTAGGTCCCGAGCTACTTGAGAAACCTTGGCGCGGTGCTCGGGCTCAGACATGCCCTCCAAGTAGGATATGTTGGCTAATCTCTCAATTTTACATCAGTAACAAGGTTAGTAAGACCGCAGAGTGCACTTGTCTTTGTTATTGTTATATTACCTCCACTAATCAGCCTGAACTCTGTTCAAGAAGAAAAGACAATACTATTTTGAACAAGGCCTGTTGAGGCTGTGTGACTGCGGGGGGGGGGGGGGGGGGGGGCGGGGGGGAGCACCTGAGGGCCCTTCTTCAGGTTATATTTTACTTGCTATTCTTTTGCCTGTGTGGAAGAGGGGAGCTAGATAGGGAAGAAGAGGGAGGTTTGAGGGAGAGGAGGAGGCTCACAGACCTTCCTCCTGTCCCTGTATGGCCTCTTTCACACGAGCGTGGCGTGTGAGGGCCCGATAAGATGCAGGTGCGTTGCGGTAAAATGCACGATTTTTCCGTGCGAGTGCAAAGCGTTTTAATACGTTTTGCACGCGCGCGTGAGAAAAATCGCCATGTTTGGTACCCAGACCCAAACCCGGACTTCATCGCTGAAGTTCAGGTTTGGGTTAGGTGTTCTGTAGATTTTATTATTTTCTCTTATAACATGGTTATAAGGGAAAATAATAGCATTCTTAATACAGAATGCTAAATTAGGGATGGAGGGGTTAAAAAAAAAAACATGCGTGAAAATCGCACCGCATCCGCACTTGCTTGCGGATGCTTGCGATTTTCACACGGTCCCATTCACTTCTATGGGGCCTGCGTGAAAAACGCAGAATATAGAGCATGCTGTGATTTTCACGCAACGCACAAGTGATGCGTGAAAATCACAGCTCATGTGCACAGCCCCATAGAAATGAATGGGACAACCAAGCAAGTGTGCATGCTGGTAGTTGTAGTTTCACAAGAGCTGCAGTGCAGGGGGTTGCAGTCGGCTTAGATGCTGCAGTTGGGGTCATAATTATATTGCAAATTTTAGGCTTATGCAAAACCCTACTTACAACAATGGAAAACAAATGATCTGTTTACCATTTTAATTATTCATTACAGAATCTTTCAGGGGTTTTAAAGGGGTTTTCCAAGATTTTAATACTGATGACCTATCCTCAGGATAGGTCATCAGGATCTGATCGATAGGGGTCCGCCACCGGGAACCCCCCTGGATCAGCTATTTGAGAAGGCAGTGGTGCTTTTCCTAGGCCGAGTGACGACATAATCATCTGTCACATGGCCTAGGAGCAACTCAGCCCCATTCACTTGAGTGCAATACCAAGCATAGCCGCTAAACAATCTAAGGCGCTGTGCTTGGTGAGCTGCGAGAAGGCCGCAGCTCTAACAGGAGCGCCGGTGCCTTCTTAAATAGCTGATTGGCTGGTGTCCCGGATGTCACACCCCCACCGACCAGATACTGATGACCTATTAAAGAGGATAGGTTATCAGTATTAAAATATCAGAAAACCCTTTTATTGTAAATAATACTGTAGTAGAAGAGCCAAGCTTGGATCTTACAATTTTTTTTCTTTAATATCAACTCTTTTTAGTATACTGCATATGTGTTTAGTATCCTGGAAATGCCTGTGAATTTCCCAATGTTCAAAGGAATGGAAGCAATACGTTCATGTTCTCATTTATTAGCATTTGAGGCAATACCGACAAAGCAACTTAGCATTGTTTCAGCTATCAAATTATCATCCCGCTGAGATCCCATGTTGTGCAGATCCAAAGCTTATGTGCACACACCATAATGTGGCTTACCTTTCCAAAAAAAAGCATACAGATAGCAGTTAGTTTTCAGAATACGTCCATTGTTTGTAAACCTTCCATAAATAAATAAAATAGACAATTTGATGGTATGTATACATCTTTATCAACTTACCACCTGGAGGCTTTGGCCGTGGAGGGACGCTTCTTTTGGGTGGCAGTGCTGGCATATCATGCTTGCTTTTAAATGGGTCTTCAGAAAATCCTGTACTTGGGAAAGTGGCAGCAAATGGATCTGGCGTTTGATGCTAAAATTGCAGAAGTTAAGAAAAAAGATATTAAAATCCAAGGTAAAAAGGGATAAACTTAACTTTCCCTTGAAGACAGAGCATCTCCGTTATAGACTTTCCTGGCTATTTGCTGCTTCATGTGAAACAGAGTTGATGCAGAAATCTCTGCAGCTGTCTCATTCATTTGAATGGGGCTTTCTGAAATCGATGTGCTTACTGCCCTAAACAACGCCATACAGATGATTTTCAGTCCCATAAATTTATGAAATCAATCTGCTGCGTGTGAATTCCCCCTTAGGGTTCATGCAAACGACCATATGTATTTTGTGGTCCGCAAAAAACGGATCTGCAAAAAATACGGATGACGTCCGTGTGCATTCCATATTTTCCGGAACAGAACAGTTGGGCCCAAATAGAACAGTACTATCCTTGTCCATGATGTGAACAATAATAGGACAAGTTCTATATTTTTTTTTGCTGCAGAGAGGTAGAGGACCGGATGGTGCTGCGCATGCGTGAGTGTGTACGCCCCTACGACCCCCTTTACCACAGCCTGAACAGGAGTTGAACACACAGCACAAGTGCAGCCACCGCGGCTAAACTGCAGCGGTGGCCGTATCCCCTTACATCAAGCAGTAAACAAAGTAAGGGAGAGGGAGCCAGAAAGAGGAGGCACTTCTGATAAAGAAATTCAATTCATAAGTGCCCTCCAGTGACTCTGGCTGAAAACAGGGACTAAACTAGTGAAATAGGAATACCAAACAAATCTACCTACAGGTACCATTGCTAGTAAGGCATATCAGGATGGAATTTAAAAAGCCTCTGTCAGCACGGTCAACCCTATTAAACCAGGCATATTGTCTGGTAGGGTTGATCATGCTGACTAAAACAATATATTTCTTTATTTTATGGCTTGCAGCTTTGTTGAGTTATTTGTAATGTTATGCAAATCAGCCATTTGAAAACTGAGGGGTGGGCTGCCGTGCTTCCAGCACCGCTATAGTTATACCCAGGGGTCGAGTGGAGGGGGAACGCATGGGAACGGCGTTCCTGCACTTTTTTCATGGCAGGAACGCCGTTCCCTTTCAGCCTCAGCCCTTTCACGGCTGAATCAGATTCACAGGGGGAGACGGAGCGCACTGTGCAGGGCAGGTTAAGGGAGGAGGGGCGGCTTCAGTTGAGAGGAAGCTGTCTGTGCGGTGCCGCTGCCTGCGACTCCTCTCATGGCGCCCCGCCCCCTAATGACATCATCTCCTTCACTACGAGA
This sequence comes from Bufo gargarizans, assembly GCF_014858855.1. Classification (NCBI taxonomy): domain Eukaryota; kingdom Metazoa; phylum Chordata; class Amphibia; order Anura; family Bufonidae; genus Bufo; species Bufo gargarizans. Next base: position 383,563,142 of record NC_058080.1, on the reverse strand, counting down.
TCATTTAGAATGTCTTTTAGAAAAGTTTGTCCTGGGATTTGAACTCACGACCTCTACACATCAGAGGAAGGCATTTACCCTCACAGCCATGAAAACCGTCTAGGTAAATGCTTAAAAAAAAAAAAAAAAAATATAAGACTTCTAATTATACCTAGTGTACTGATATCTAGTGTACAACCATACACATGACAGCTGCCCACTGTGTATGGATGTAGCAGAGCTGGGTGTGTTGGGGCAGCTGTCATGTGTATGGTTGTACACTAGGTATCAGTACACTAGGTATAAGTAGAAGTCTTAGTTTTTTTTTTTTAAGCAACTACCTCAACAGCTTTTATGGCTGTGAGGGTAAATGCCTTGCCTGTAATGTGTAGAGGTCATGAGTTCGAATCCCAGGACAAACTAAAAGTGTTTTTTTTTCTTTTTCTGATACTTCTACTGATACCTTGTGTACTGATACCTAGTGTACAACCATACACATGACAGCTGCCCCAACACACCCAGCTCTGCTACATCCATACACAGTGGGCAAAGTTACCTACAGTAGAAGTCTTATATATATATTTTTTTAAGTAGCAAGCTAGACAGCTTTCATAGCTGTGAGGGCATATGCCTTGCTTCTGCTGTGTAGAGGTCATGAGATCGAATCCCAGGACAAACTTTTCTAAAAGTGCTATTTTTTTAATTTATTTTTTAGTCCGCAGCGACACAAATTACAGCATGCTAGATTTTCTGTGCTTTTTTATTTTTTGGAGGGGGGGGGGGGGGTTGCAGTGGATCTTGGGTGAGTTCCCACACTTTTTTTCCCAGGACTTGACCCCTGGTTATACCCCTAGTGCTCACTACACCCCCTTGGCAAGCAGTAGAAGAACACAACAGCACAGGCGGGAGATGACAGCACCAGATGTGATGTCTAGCTTTGTCAATCAAAAGGAAGGAGGGTGTAGTGGTGCTCAAAGCAGGACAGCTCACCCTTGGTGCTTCAAATGGCTCACCTGTATACTGATAAAAGTACAAATAACTCCCTGCAAGCTATAAAATAAAGAAATGTATTGTCTTAATCAGCATCATCAACCCTACCAGGCAATATGCCTGGTTTTATAAGGTTGTTCGTGTTGACAGAGGCTCTTTAATTTGCTCGTTCTTGAGAGAATGCTACCACTGATCTATCTGTCGTGTTTGCTTTTACTTTATTTGACGTAACACATGCAGTTGATGGTCCATCCAAAGTCAATTTATTTTAAAGCTGCTCCAAAAATGACAAAGAAATAAATATGTCTACTCGCCTTGAGACTGGTAAATTACAAAATTGCTTTTACCAGCACCAACTTGTACTTCCAACCTACATATACATAGTCCCCCTGCTTCTAATCATAATCCAGCATCCGTTGAAATTCGTTCATAGATCAGAGGTTTGTGACAGGAACGTGGTTTCCTCCGAATTTTGTTTTACATGTTTTAGTACCTGAGTGCTAGAAAGTTTAGAAGTAGAAGTGATAGCAGGGATGAGTAGGAGGCTGTATATCATACCCTACTTTCAAGGGATCTTTAAATATCTACAAACTACATGTACGTGATGTACAAATTATTAGAAAGGACAGAACCTAAATGAGGACAAATAGAAAAGCCTTTTTTTCTCTTAAATGCCCACTTGTTATCGTGTACCAGAAATGTATACTATGTTTTATTACAGTTCTCAAAAATGTATTAGACTTTCCACACTTCATTTTGCAGTGTCTGCTTCCCAAATGTATCAGAAAAGTATGTCAAAAGAGCACATAGGCCCCTTCTCCAATCTGGTCAAAAGAGCGCAGTTTTGGCCACCATCAGACCAGTATATATCGCTGTAACTTTTACTGGTCACATGAAACAGTGAAGCATCCTGCGTTATTCCCTTCAGGATTCCAATACCAGCATCTTTCTTTTTTTAATTCAACGATAGGAGTCTAAAGGAGACAGATGCCAGTGTATGCCTATACAGAGACATCAATCAGAGTTATATGTTGGGAAATCTACCCATCGTATATCCCCCACAGACACTGAAAAACGAAGTATGAAAAGAGCCATAGATTAGCAGGAGAATTATAAAATTACAAAGATTATAATGTGGCAATTGCCAGCAGGGAAAGAACCACACTGTATTATTTTACAGTTCTTACTGCTAGGGATCATAGGCAAATTCCCAGGACCTTGAAATGTATGATTTCCCATCATAGTTTACAAGGTGATCTGCAGAGATTCACAAAACGAAGGGGGTACATGAACCTCTCTAGCGCATATTATACACTTTCAGAAAACTTCAAGCACATTAGTCGAGCACCAACAGAACCTGCAAAATTTGGTCTCATGGTTATATGTGGATTTCCCTATTAAAATGCCATCATGTGAAACATATAGATAGACTGCTACCCCCTCATATGTTAGCATGAGGAGACTATGTGGTATAGCACAGCTGATAAAATGTTTGTAAGGGTACTTTCACACCAGCGTTATTCTTTTCCGGCATAGAGTTCCGTCCTAGGGGCTCAATAGCAGAAAATAACTGATCGGGTATATCCTAATGCATTCTGAATGGAGAGTAATCCGTTCAGGATGCATCAGGATGTCTTCAGTTGAGTCTTTTTGACTCTTCAGGATGGAGATAATACCGCAGCATGCTGCGGTTTTATCTCTGTCAAAAATTCCGGAACACTTGCCGGAATGCCGGATCCAGCATTTGTTCCCATTGAAATGCATTAATGCCGCATCACACCCCGGATCCGGCATTGCGGTCTGCAGCATGCTCAGACCGCTAAAAATGTGAAATAAAAAAAAATGTCTGATCTGTTTTTCTGGATGACACCGGAGACAGATCCGGCATTTCAATGCATTTGTCATACGGATCAGGATCCTGATCCGTCTGACAAATGCCATCAGTTTCCATGCGTTTTAAAGTATCCGGCAGGCAGTTCAGGCGACGGAACTGCCTGCCGGAATCCTCTGCCACAAGTGTGAAAGTACCCTAAACTGTTGCAGTAGGACAGTGGCACCATACATCAGGGAAACCATAGGGTTTTGTACTGTACTGAACAAAGATTTTTTTTTTTTCACCTCTCCTAAAGAGGAACCCTGGATCGGGGGTTGAACATGTAATGCTACTTTACCTTCAATATTTTAGCAGTATAATTTCTTTCACAACAGCTCAGACACTGCAGTATGAGGGGATCAAGTGGCTCCCTGTCACTGATGTCATCTTCCTGGCTGCAGTGGTAACATTGTATGCACATAGGCAGCCAATTACTGATCTTAGCAGCATACAGGACGTCACTGCTGAAAACAGTGATTGGCTGCAGTGGTGACCTGTGTTTACTGAATGTCAACGCTGCAGCCAGAAAACAAACCGCTGCTGGGAAGACCAAGGCTTATCGCTGGAAAGGGGTAAAAGTGGTGGGTATGGAATTTTTGGTCACTTTACCATAAAGTACAGGAGCTGTCTAAGATTTTGTCTCATGGTTATATGTGGCTTTCCCTTTTAAAATGACATCAGGTGAAGCATATAGCATATAGCTATCCGCTCTTAAATAAGCATGAGAAGATTGTGTGGTATATTTAACTCCTTTATCATAGTCTATCCTACACTAAAAAAAATCCTGGATTGTAATCCGGCATGATGACAGTCCTGAACAAGGACAATTACTTTATGATAACTGTAATATGAAATTCAACAATCTATTACCTGCCAATTCTTTAAATAGCAACACCAGTACAATAAACTGGCCAAAACGGTGATCAAAACCCACTGATTTCCTTTCTAATAATTTGCAATGTGATCAAAAGATCAGAAACAAGCAGCTATTCAGCACTGATTATCTGAAATCAGGAACTTAGAGAAAAAAAAATGGAGAAAAATTATCTGGAAAATTGTACCATGCGAAAATGTTCTAGTAAGGGTACTTTCACACTAGCGTTTTTTCTTTTCCGGCGCCGATTTCCGTCCTAGGGGCTCAAATCCGGAAAAGAACTGATCAGTTTTATCCTAATGCATTCTGAATGGAGAGTAATCCGTTCAGGATGTCTTCATTTCAGTCTTTTTGACTGATCAGGCTTTTCAGAAAACTGTAGCATGCAGTATTTTTACCTCCGGCCAAAAATCCTGAACACTTTGACTGAACGCCGGATCCGGCCTTTTTCCCATTGACTTGCATTAACGCCGGATCCGGCGCCGTGTGTTCAGTCAAACCGGATCCGGCTTTTGCATGTTAAACCCGAAAAATGTGAAAAAAAAGTTAAAGTCCATAAATGGCGGATCTGTTTTTTCCAATGCATTTTTTCATTGTGATCAAAATCCTGATAAGGATTCAAATGTAATCCGTTTTCACGCGTTTTTCCGGATATGGCGGGCAGTTCCGGTGTCTCTGGATTTAAACAACGCTAGTGTGAAAGTAGCCTAATTCTTTGTTCTACATCAGGATCAGGTACTAATCAACACAGGCACTGCTATTTTGTTGAAATCTTTCTGCAACAATCAGATCTTGGGTACAGCTTGAAAAAAAATTCTCAAGTAAAACTACAGAGCAACTGAGATGAAAACATGTCCTGTTTAGCTTATCTCCATCAGCGGAGCAGTGCATGTGTGGTTACGACTGCCACTTATGGGAAAGTTCTCTGCAAGAATTGTTGATCATTATTTATGTTTTATCACATCGGCTTTGGACACTGCAGCTTCACCAACTGTAAAATGTCACATATATTCAAAAATACAATTTTCTGTGTCAAGGTCTTCAGATCTCACATTAAAGCCAGACTTTAGATGCAGAATTGTTTATGACATTACCATCTCCCTAAAGGGCACCCTGTTTGTACATCAGGGGTGCACACCCTTCTCTGGTCTGAAGGCCACAATGTCAGCTTCTACCAATAACACTCACAATAAAACATAAAGGGGTTTTTAAGGGTATTTTCACACTAGCCTTATTCTTTTCCGGCAGAGTTCCAAGCCGGAAAATAACTGATGAGACATATCCCCATGCATTCCGAATGGATAGAAATCCGTTCAATTTGCATCAGTATGCATTCCGTTCAGTCACTGTGAGGCGTTTTGGCCGGACATAATACCACAGCATGCTGCGGTATTATGTCCATACAAAATGCCTGATCAGTCGCCGGAATGCCGGACTCGGCATTAATTCCCATTGACTTGCATTAGTGCCAGATCCGTCCTTCCGGTCTACGCAGACAGAGAAAACTGTGAAAAAGACTGCAAGATGGATCAGTCTATCTGCATGACAAGCGGAGAGACGGATCCGTTCTTGCAATGCATTTGCACCCAGATCAGTCTATATATGCTGTCAGTTGTCACACTGATCGGCGGATCCGGCAGGCAGCTCCGACGACGGAACTGCATGTCAGAACACACTAACGCTAGTGTGAAAGTACCCTAACCAAGACATTATTAACCCTACTTGGAATGTCCCTCCTTTGGTGTCAGACAAACAGTGCCAGCTATACAGTCGGTGACCAGTGCGGGGAAGAAAGAACACAACTGATGGCACTGAGTTCAGAAAGACATGGCTCTCAGAGGACAGCCATATTCTTCTTTTGCAAATGTAACGTTACCTTCTTCCTAAGGTTGGGCACTGCACAGAACTGCATGGCAAGCTTATGTGGCTCCCAGGCTGCAGGTTTGCCGTCTTACATCCTACCTGTTTCATGGATGGTCCCCTATCTTGCACAGAATAAATGATGGAGACCCCAGCTACTGTGTAGTCTATTACATATAGCTACTATATAGACAGCATGGTGGCTAAAACCACAGACAGCAGGGCAGAGATAGACCATCAGAACATGCAGTAGGGGGATTTGAGTGGAGACTACATTGTAGCATGCTGAATGGTATTTTATAGTCTTTTGGTTAGGGGAATTTTGCAAGTGAAGCAAAAAGCTCTAAATGTTATAAAACTGTGTTCTCAAGATGGGTACACAATGGAATTATAATAAAATTACTTATTATAGCCATTATTCTTATGAATAAATGCTTACACAATGGCCCTCAATTATTATTCAGTTTGAAAATTGTATGCTAAAAACCTGCATCTAAGATTTTTTTAAATCTTTGTGACATTTGTCTTTTAACAACAAAAATCAGGTGAGAAAAGTAAAGTAATTAAAAAACTGATTAATAAGCAGAAAACATTGTAAGAATCATTTTGGTAGCCCAACAAATAAAGTTAGGGCTGTTAAACCACCACGTGCACTAAATCACAAGCATGGTCATTTTGGAATGGAACTCAATGACTGAACCAACTGGTAGGTCCATCTCCTGCATGCAAAAGTCCCGACACCCAAATCGCTTCATGTGCTCACAAAGAACCGCTGGATTTTATGTCTAGGCTGCAAGCTTTTCTGCTGTGCATGTTCAAGAGGAGCAGTGGTACAATTTCGCAACAATCCTTTGTAGTTTTACTGCTTGGCCAAGAGCACCTTTGATGTGCATGATATAAAAGCAAAGCGATGTTTCCTTTACATAGGTGTGTCTGCACATAGTGTTTTCATTCTTCACTTGAAAAGATGTGTTTTTTTTTGCAGATGGGCACTTGATCAGTATCAATTAACGTTAAAAGGTATTACACAGAAACGTGAATATCCATAGCGCTTATTGCAGGCAGTGTATATAGCAAAACTCAAGCATTTGCTTACACAGAGTCGAGCTGGATGTTTGGAAGTGCGGGTCAAATACATTAAGTGTACCTAAACACTTATGTTCATTTTTTTAATATACTTTATTAATTTATTTAAGGCTTTCCCAGTGCAATGGGCAAATAAACTTCAGGTGCCTTTTGGGTTTTAGGATCCATACACCCATACAATGCTGTGTATGGGGGTACAGACTCCCCTGCGACTGCACAGGCCCAGTACCAGCACTGCTCTGCTAAAGCCTGGCACAGGTGGGCTATGTCAGGCTTTAGCAGGGCAGGTATAGGCAGAGGAGCCATTTCTTATGTGAGCTCCTCCTGTTAATAGCCTGCACACCACATCAGTGCAAGCTATTATATATAAAATCAGTGAATATATGGTAGGCAGGTTTATGTTCAGCCACCACATGTCAACTGTTTCCACCAAGTTGTCAGTTCACAGCCTCACTGCCTATATAAGGCTACATGCACACAACCGTTCATTTTTTTGCGGATCCGCAAAACACGGAAGCCGTCCGTGTGCCTTTCGGAATTGCAGAACGGAACGGGCGGCCCATTGTAGAAACGCCTATTATTGTCTGCAAAACGGACAAGAATAGGACATGTTATTTATTTTTTGCGGGGCTACGGAACAGAGCAACGGATGCGGACAGCACACGGAGTGCAGTCCGCATCCTTTGCGGCCCCATTGAAGTGAATGGGTCCGCATCCGAGCGGCAAAAACTGCTGCTCGGAGGCGGACAAAAACAACGGTCGTGTGCATGAGGCCTTAGTCAGGATCTGCAGAAATTTCATACAATACACTACCTGAAAATATTTCTGGATTCTCCTGCTTTAGTCAAAAGCCAAAAGTAACAGCAAATACTATCTATCACGATGGGAGGGAAAAATAAATAACTAGAAATAGCTGACAGATACTCTTCTATCATATTTGCTGAGCGCCAAATATGCAACCCATTACACCGGGCTCTGTACAGACACTGTCTAAGTAAGTTACGAATGTACATTCATTCTATATGTACACTATGTTTCACATTCAATGTGCTGAAATATGTGATATTGGTGGGAATGATGCTAGCATCAAAGCTCTGCTTATACAGTCAGAACCACAGCCATAGGAGCCCTAGAAATGCCTAACACAGTTCTGCTTCACACTGTATTCAGAAATAAATCCCTCCAGTGATAAAAACCCCAACTGTGCCCCTCATAGTATTCGGCCGCCTTCAGTGCCCCTGCAGACTACTACTTACATGAATCATGATTTTATACTGACCTCTCTGCAGTCAGTGGCATAAATGACTGTTAGCGACACTGAGTAATCTGGCGTCGGATACTGCCCATTGAGTTAGAAGGAAGAGTCAGTTGTCTGGGGGCTTTAGGTACTTGTGCAATGCTGTGCAAGGCTAAACTATACGACTCACAGCCCAACTCAATTTAACAGAATGTACGGAATGTTAAAACACTGATAAATTATAGTTTATTAATCCCGCAACCAGAAAAGCTAAAGAATTCAGTTAAAAACAAGTCTCAGCTTCAGAGATAAAACCACACGTGTTTATTACACCTAACACTGGCAGCTTTTGAAGTGGTGAGAGAGATACTAGAGAGCTCCAGGTTTCGGTATGAGCAGATACCAGCAGCTCATCATATTAATTCTGACACCTAGTGGTGGACCACAGGGCCAGAAAACGGCGCACGTAGAGGGGCCAGGAATTAATAATGATGTAGCATGGCATGGATGTTATTGGAAATGTTATACCTACCTTGGACATGTGGCTAAAATCTGCAAAACTTTCATTGCTGCTGAAAGCACTACTTCCAAAAGGATCCAGTGTCCCAAAAGGGTCTGAAAAAGTAATTGTTTTAAGCAACTGATTTTTGCAACTGTACAATTTACTGGTGGTGGACAAAATAGTTTGAGAAAGCATTGTTCGGAAATAGTTTCCAGAAGATATTGTTAAACTGCATTAACAAGGTGTTTAGACAATCACAGTACATTTTTGTACTTACTTGTAAAAATCCATTTCTTGCTACGTTCTTTGGGTGACACAGAAAACCGTGGGTATACTGGAGCATTAGCTCCTTCTACAGACACTGAGTTAATCAGTATGTACCCAAGCAGTAGAACCAGTCAGGAGGAACCACAAGAAATGGGACCATCCCAAAACCCAGCAAACTGGGTGGGAGCTGTGTCATCCAATGAACAGACAGAAAAGGATTTTACAGGTCAGGAGTTACTTATCCTTCCGACATCTTATACCCCAATCCAGCGGCTGCCCCTTAGCGAGGGAAGCTACACTGGAATAAAGGGGGCTTGAAGGAAAGGTAACATGATTACTGCTAGGTCACAGCAGATTTTGCAGTACACCCAGCCTCCTTGCCTTATGGAGTTAAGGAATAAGCAGCCAGGTTGGTGACCCTCTGGTCATCCTCCCTACTAGTGGGGTAACAGGGGTTTCAGTCTCCTCTATTCCCAAAAAAAGAAAAATGTTAGCAGACCCGCAAGCAGGCATGTCTGCCTCCTAGGGACACTAATTAGCTCAGTGTCTGCAGGAGGGGGTACAGCTGGTAGAAGGAGCTAACGCTTTTTCACTTAGTGTTGCCTCCTAGTGGCAGCAGCTATATCCATGGTCTTCTCTGACTTGGTCCATCAAAAGTTGAATCCAAAGCCAATAATGCACTCAGAAAACAAGCTTGCTAAGGGTGGTGTTACACACAGATTTGTCTCAGCTTTTTATTTAACCAATGGCCAAAAGTGAACCCTGCAGGAGACCATATATATTCAGCAGGGAGTCCTTAGGCTAGTTTTACTATAGTGTTATTCCGGCAGGGAGCAGCCTGCCCGAGATGTCTGGATCCGGCACTGCTGGATGCTACCTGACAACCGTCGGCCCCATTTACCATAATGGAGACTGGTGAAGATCCGACAACCGCAGGCAGCAGGATCTCCGCCGGTCCTCATTATAGTGAATGGGGCCAGAACTTGATGCAATAGCTTCCAGCAATGCCGGAACGCAGAGATATGCAGCAGGGTGCTCCTTACCGGAACAGCCTGTCGAATCTAAAAGCACTAGTGTGAAACTAGCCTTACTTTGTATTTCTCAATCCCTTCCAACTCACTTCTGGCTTTGGCTAAAAACTGCATCAAAAACGCAAAAGACTGAAAAACTGTGACATCAGCCTAAAGCTTCATCTAACTCACCCAAGGGAAACATTAATGGAAACATCATGTCTTAAAGGGGTTGTCTGGGTTCAGAGCTGAACCCGGACATACCCTTATTTTCACCCAGGCAGCCCCCCTGAGGCTAGCATCGGAGCATCTCATCTTTTGTTTATTATAACACACTGCCGGCTTTGATGGGCGGGCGTTAGAGCTTCCCTAGCCGTTTTAATCCCACCCCTCAGTGCTGGTGACGTCACCGGGCTTCCTGGCAGCCCCATGGAGAGCCCCGGTACATCACCGGATCTCCAAAAAATGCCTTTGCCCTGCGCGATTTAGCGCAGGGCAAAGGAGAGCATCAGAGCATAAACTGCTCTGATGCTTAAGTCAGGGGGGCTGCCTGGGTGAAAATGGAGGTATGTCCGGGTTCAGCTCTGAACCCGGACAACCCTTTAAGTTGCAATTATCAGGTGATACTCAGCAAGTTCATGCCTTATATTGGACATCCTTGTAAAGACACTCAACTATGAGCATACAATCAGTGTGCAAAGATTTCTGCAATTCCAAAATATGCTACATCTATCATTAGACTTAGATGATTATTTATGCACACTGTGAGAACATGCCGTAGCTGAGGACTTTATATAGGTCATCAATCTGTTTAAAATCTTTTGCAACACAAGGTGCACACAGATGGGAATGATAAAACCAAAACCAAGGCATGCTTGGAGAATTAAAATAGACTACTCTTGGCATTAAAGGGGTTGTCCCATCTTGGACATTGGGGGCATATCGCCAGGATGTGCCCCTAGTGCCTGATAGGTGTGGGACCCACATCTATCCTTAGAGCAGAGCCTGCAAAGTGCCAGAGGGTGCACCGCCCATGCGTGGCCGCACTCATTCACTTCTATAGGCCTGCCAAAAACAGTTGACTGCTGGCTTGGCTATTTCTGTAAGCCCCATAGAAATTAAGGGAGCGGTGGCCACACTTGCACCTTGCGCTTTCCATTCATTTCAATGAAACTTCCGAAAATAGCTGAGCACATCGCTTGGCTATTTTCAGCAGTTGCATAGAAATAAATGGAGGGCGGCCGTGCATGCAAGGTGCACCCTCCGGAACCCGCACCTATCAGACACTGGTGGCATATCCTAGCGATATGCTCCCCAATGTGCAAGATGGAACAACCCCTCTAAGTGAGATGTGCATAGTAAAAATGTTTTACATTCCTTTTAACCATAATGTTATAGTATACAACCTTTTAAAAGGGGTTTTCTGATATGTTCATACTGAAGACCTATCCGAAAACTAAGTAATCAGTCATCGACCACTGCAGTATCTGACACTGCACTGTCTCATCTGTATGGCAGAATCTAATACTGTAGCACTGCCCCATATAGATGAATGGGGCTGAGCTGAAGACCAACTGCACACAGGATGTCGTGTCAGGTACTGCGTCAATCAGAGATCAGGGGAAAGAAAAACTTTAAAAACTGTCAGAAATTGAACACTTAGGCCTCTTTCAGACAGGCGTTGGGGGAAAAGGTGCGGATGCGTTGTGGGAACATGCGTGATTTTTCCGCGCAAGTGCAAAACACTGTAATGTGTTTTGCACGCGCGTGAGAAAAATCTGCATGTTTGGTACCCAAACCCGAACTTCTTCATAGAAGTTCGGGCTTGGGATCGGTGTTCTGTAGATTGTATTATTTTCCCTTATAACATGGTTATAAAGGGAAAATAATAGCATTCTGAATGCAGAATGCATAGTACAATAGGGCTGGAGGGGTTAAAAAAAGAAAATTAACTCGCCTTAATCAACTTGCTCGCGCAGCCCGGCATCTCTTCTGTCTTCTGCTTTGCTGATTGCAGGAAAGGGACCTGTGGTGACGTCATTTCGTTCATCACATGATCTTTTACCATGGTGATGGATCATGTGATGACCGTAGTGACGTCACCACAGGTCCTTTTCCTGCAATCAGCAAAGCAGAAGACAGAAGAGATGCCGGGCTGCACGAGCAAGTGGATTAAGGGGAGTTCAATTATTTATTTATTTTTAACCCCTCCAGCGCTATTGTACTATGCATTCTGTATTCAGGTCCCCATCCCGATCGTCTCCTAGCAACCGTGCGTGAAAATCGCACCGCATCCGCACTTGCTTGCGGATGCTTGCGATTTTCACGCAGCCCCATTCACTTCTTTGGAGCCTGCATTGCGTGGAAATCGCACAATATAGAGCATGCTGCGATTTACACACAACGCAGAAGTGATGCGTGAAAACCAACGGTCATGTGCACGGCCCCATAGAAATGAATGGGTCCGGATTCAGTGCGGGTGCAATGCGTTCACCTCACGCATTGCACCCGCGCGGAAGACTCGCCCGTCTGAAAGAGGCCTTAAAGGAAAACAGAGTGGCAATGCTCTCAGTCCTAAATAAGGTACTTCTTTGTGAAAGTCTTCTCACCTGGTTCTTTCTTTGGCAGCGTTGAAGAGGAGAAAGGATCTCTGCTCTCAAAAGGATCAGACTAATAGAAGAAAAAGAAAAAGAGTTTCTGTGATCGAACAATGATCGCTTAACTGCTGTGTTAATTGGCCAAAGCTACCAAATTTTACCAGATGGTTGGAGATCTAAAATCCAACACCCCACCCCCTGACACACACACACTGTCTGCTGCTAAAGGAAAGAGATCAAGCAATGTGAATTCCAACATGTCAAAGCCTTTGCTTGTTAAGCCAGCTTCCTATTAAAATAAACATTAAGCTGAACCAAGTGTCCATATTTAAAAGGAAGTGGGGAGAGATAACAGTCTTGTGTAAAGGTGGATTTAGACATGCAGCAATCTACTTCACTGTATGAGGACGAGGGATCGCTACAGCAATCCCTCATCCTCATACAGAATCATGGCTCCTGAGAAGCAGATCGCTAGACAGCACGATCTGCTGCTCAGAAGCCATGATCGATGGTACCTGCAGGAGTGACAGGATGACCCAATGAACGAGCATTTAGACAGCCAGATGATCGGGAACGACCAGTCGCAGGACAATTATTGGTGCGTCTAAATGCACCTTAAGGCCAGATTTAAGAGGACCTGTCAACTCTCCTGACTTATCTGTTGTAGTAACTAACTTGCATTCCCCTCATTTTTTTTTTTTTTTTTATTTTTTTTTTTAAGTCTTTTGCTTCACCCTCTTAACCCTTTTGCTAAAGGTGCCGTACATCTACAGCGCTGGAGTGATAGGCAAACATGGTGCTCACTCGCACAAGCAGTGGGAGTCATCGCAGGCGGGTCTCCGCCGTTTCAAACAGCAGAGACCCGCGGCTAATTACAATAATGCTGATCACGGTAAAGCCTTTAGATGCCGTGACGGCATCTAAAAGGTGAAAAACCCGGAAGCCTGTGCTTCAGGGCTTCTTACCAGCATCCTCTGCGGCCAGTGAGAATGCTGGTAATTGATTTTAATGCACCGAGTCTCGCTGAAGAGACTCAGGGCATTAAAACTGCATTTCTTATTTTGGCCACCAGCTGGCAGACCAACATACGAAATGAGCAATTCTCAGTAATAAAAAGATTTATTTATTTTTTTTATTGGATTTTGTATGCACAAATATGAGCTTCAAAATCATAAAAAAGTAAAAAACAAAACTTAATATATAAAAATTGTTTAAAATATAAAAGTTTAAATCACCCCCCTTTTCGATATAAAAAATAAATAAATAAATAACAAAAAAATATAAACATCATGGGTATCACCGCCACTGAAAACACCCGTACTATTAAAAAAATTTTTTACATAAAATTAAAATTATATTCTACTGTAAGGACATATTCACAAAGTGAGGTCAGGCTGTATTTTCTTTAAGTAATTGCTGTAAACTTGCAGCAAAAGATGTCATAGCACCATGTGAATATTCCTGCTGCCAAGATCTGATAGACAAATAATGCATAAATGCAAAATAAAAATACCAGATGAAGGAGTAAATCCTATTGTGCATGTGTTACACAGTTGCAACTTAATGCATTTAGATGGATACCATATCTCACCTTTAAAGGCAATGTCATCGAATGGACATTATTCTTAGTGAAGGGGTCAGTAGAAAAAGGGTCGCCTTTACTGGGCTTCTGGAAAGGGTCATCTGAAGTAGGAGCATGAAATGGGTCGCTTTCCTTAAATGGATCATCACCAAAAGGATCTGAAAAATAATTTCTAATAGCTTAACTTTCCACAATCCATACAAATAATGCTGCTATCAAAAAAGACTGTCTGGCCATACACATTATGCTCGTTTGTCCGACAGCTACCACTCCCAACAACCCCCATACACATAACAACTCAGCATGCATGTGTCTTGAACAGGAATGAAGCCATTGCCAGACACTTCTGGCAGGGACTCACCTCCCTGGGAAAAAAAAAGGATCAAGCTGTTGAAATCCAACATGCTTGATCCTCATCTTCCCTGACAGTGGATTCATCTAACATCTACTTGATTGTGTATAGTCAACGTAAGACCAGGCACTTACTGCTCTTGAATGGATCAGTTCCTTTGAATGGATCAGCCGTGAAGGGATCCTCGGTTTGGAACGGATCAGAATAAATGTCCTGACTGCTGCTGTTATTAAACAAAAGAGCTTTGTTCTTGAACGGATCGTCCTATCAAACAGGCATAAAGTTAACGATTAGCATGAAACACAAATTCTGCAGCATGACCTGTTGAGTATGTCTCACAGATATTCACAGCAGATTTCACTCTGCAGAGTATGAATCTGCATGTAATATGTGCATATTTCACACTGGAAAGCCATTTGCTGTATGAGGACATAGTCTTAATATATCATATGGGAAGGCCCAGTCACTCGAGGGGAAAAATAATAGAAAGCAAATATTCACACAGGTCCGATGATTATCACAATACATTAGTAAGTGCCTTGTATTAACTTTCTCTATATGATAAATGCCATTTGCTGAAGTGAGAGACACCCCCTTTAAGCACACAAGCAGTTCTACCAAAGAATATTTAAAGAATAATAAAGTTAAAGTTTTGGAATGGCCTGACCTTAAGGCTACATTCACATAAACGTATTTTATTTTCGTGTCCGTTCCGTTTTTTTTGTGGATTGGATTAGGACCCATTCATTTCAATGGGTCCACAAAAAATGCAGACAGCACACAGTGCGCTGTCCGCCTCTGTATGTCCGTTTCATAGCCCCACAAAAAATATAGAGCATTTCCTATTCTGTCTGTATGGATGCAATACGGATGCCAAAAGGACGCCATCCGTATTGTTTGCGGATCACTGTTTTGTGGACCACAAAACACATATGGTTGTGTGAATGTAGCCCATTGAAAGGAATGGGTCCTCATCCAATTCGCAAAAAAAAAAAAAGGAACGGACACGGAAACAAAATGTGTTCATGTAAATGTAGCCTAATCCAATAGAAATGTGGAAGGACCAGAAGCGAGCAGTACATGAGAGGAAACCCAGCAAAATAGCAGAGTTGTACTGAGAAATGGGCTAGAATTCTTGTTTCTGCAGGAATATTGGCCCATGTGGACAGGAAAACTTCTCAGGTGCCACAAATTTAGATGGATTTATTGACATGGTCTGAACAGCCTGTTTAAGGGCTCTGTCACACCTGCGTTATTGTCTTCCGGCATAGAGTTCCGTCGTCGGGGCTCTATGCCGGAAGAATCCTGATCAGGATTATCCCCATGCATTCTGAATGGAGTGAAATCCGTTCAGGATGCATCAGGATGTCTTGAGTTCCGGAACGGAACGTTTTTTGGCCGGAGAAAATACTGCAGCATGCTGCGCTTTTTGCTCCGGCCAAAAATCCTGAAGACTTGCCGCAAGGCCGGATCCGGAATAAATGCCCATTGAAAGGCATTGATCCGGATCCAGCCTTAAGCTAAACGTCGTTTCGGCGCATTGCCGGATACAACGTTTAGCTTTTTTAGAGTGGTTACCATGGCTGCCGGGACGCTAAAGTCCTGGCAGCCATGGTAAAGTGTAGCGGGGAGCAGCATACTTACCGTCCGTGCGGCTCCCGGGGCGCTCCAGAGTGACGTCAGGGCGCCCCAGGCGCATGGATGACGTGATCGCATGGCACGTCATCCATGCGCATGGGGCGCTCTGACTTCATTCTGGAGCGCCCCGGGAGCCGCGCGGACTGTAAGTATACCGCTCCCCCGCTCCTACTATGGCAACCAGGACTTTAATAGCGTCCTGGGTGCCATAGTAACACTGAAAGCATTTTGAAGACTGATCCGTCTTCAAATGCTTTCAGTACACTTGCGTTTTTCCGGATCCGGCGTGTAATTCCGGCAAGTGGAGTACACGCCGGATCCGGACAACGCAAGTGTGAAAGAGGCCTTACCTCATTCCAGAGATGCTCTATAGGGTTAAAGGGAGTCTGTCACCTCCATATGGCCATATACAGTGCTTACATGGCTCTGTAGCACACCTATAGAGGATTGTAACGGTACCTTTGTCTTTGTCTTTAGACTTGCACCAGCAGGAAAAACAAAGTTTAATTCATATGCAAATGAGCACCCACAAGTGCCCAGGGGCGGCGTTCAGTGTGTAGGTGCCCAGGCTGCTCTGCCTTCTTTTCACTTTACTCCTCCCCAGTCTCTTCCTTTGCCCGCCCCCCAGTGCAGACCTATCGATGAGGCAAGAGACTTGGAGGGCGGGCAAAGGCAGAGGCTGGGGAGGAGTAAAGTGAAAAGAAGGCAGAGCAGCCTGGGCACCTACACACTGAACGCCGCCCCTGGGCACTTGCGAGTGCTCATTTGCATATGAATTAAACTTTGTTTTTCCTGCTGGTGCAAGTCTAAAGAAAAGAACAAAAGGTACCGTTACAATCCTGTATAGGTGTGCTACAAAGCCATGTAAGCACTGTATATGGCCATATGGAGGTGACAGACTCCCTTTAAGATCTGGGGGCTGTGAAGGCCAGAGAAGCAAAGAAAACTAGCTATCATGTTCTTGGAACCAACCTATGACCATCCGATCCTTGTGTCATGGTGCAATGCCTAGCTGAAAGTGTCCTTATACCATAGGGTAAACAGCTATCATGAAGGGATAAATATGGTCGACTACAATGCTTAGGTAAGCCCTACTGGCCAAATGTCCAACCACAGGCATCAGAGGATCCAGGGTGTGCAGAGAAAAAATTCTCCACACCATTACTCCACCTCCACCAGCCTGAACTGTTGAGAACTGACAGGAAAGATTAATCTCTATATGCTGCTTGCACCAAATTCTGATTCTTCCATCAGCATGATGCAACAGAAATATCGATTCATCTGAACAGGTGAAGGAACGAGTTATGTGCTCAGATACATGAGTTGGAGCATTAGCATTGTGTCCAACTGCAATTTGCTCAACTGTGCCCCGCCTATTTGTCAGAATGATTCTGTACATCGTGCTGTGTTGTTCACACCCCCGGAATCCCATTTGCCGGGATGTTCTTCCTCGATCACACCTTTCTCTGTATAATCTTGACACTGCTGCACAAGAAAACTCCACAAGGCTGTTCCTGACTAGTTAAGCACCAATATTCATGCCTTATTCAAATTTCTCAGATTGCTCAATTTCCCCATAGTAAGTGGATTCACACTTTAAAAGATCTATGGAGAAAACTTGATCACTTAGTTTTATGCTGCACTCTGGGGTCATTGTCAAAAAAATTTGAGCCCTTATACTGAGATTTTTGCTCAGCTCTGTCTGCCCTTATGTGCCTACGGATCATATTGCATGCTCGATGTGGCAAGTTCCCATTAAACACTATAGTTGCAAGAAAAAGTATGTGAACCCTTTGAAATGATATGGATTTCTGCACAAATTGGTCATAAAATGTAATCTGATCTTCATCTAAGTCACAACAATAGACAAGCACAGTCTGCTTACACTAATAACACACAAAGAATTAAATGTTACCATGTTGTTATTGCACACACCATGTAAACATTCACAGTGCAGGTGGAAAAAGTATGTGAACCCCTAGACTAATGACATCTCCAAGAGCTAATTGGAGTGAGGTGTCAGCCAACTGGAGTCCAATCAATGAGATGAGATTGGAGGTGTTGGTTACAGCTGCCCTGCCCTATAAAAAAAACACACACCAGTTCTGGGTTTGCTTTTCACAACAAGCATTGCCTGATGTGAATGATTCCTCGCACAAAAGAGCTCTCAGAAGACCTACGATAAAGAATTGTTGATTTGCATAAAGCTGGAAAGGGTTATAAAAGTATCTCCAAAAGCCTTGCTGTTCATCAGTCCACGGTAAGACAAATTGTCTATAAATGGAGAAAGTTCAGCACTGCTGCTACTCTCCCTAGAAGTGGCCGTCCTGTAAAGATGACTGCAAGAGCACAGCGTAGACTGCTCAATGAGGTGAAGAAGAATCCTAGAGTGTCAGCTAAAGACTTACAAAAGTCTCTGGCATATGCTAACATCCCTGTTAGCGAATCTACGATACGTAAAACACTAAACAAGAATGGATTTCATGGGAGGATACCACAGAGGAAGCCACTGCTGTCCAAAAAGAAACATTGCTGCACGTTTACAGTTTGCACAAGAGCACCTGAATGTTCCACAGCAGTACTGGCAAAATATTCTGTAGACAGATGAAACCAAAGTTGAGTTGTTTGGAAGAAACACACAACACTATGTGTGGAGAAAGCGAGGCACAGCACACCAACATCAAACCTCATCCCAACTGTGAAGTATGGTGGTAGGGGCATCATGGTTTGGGGCTGCTTTGCTGCGTCAGGGCCTGGACGGATTGCTATCATTGAAGGAAAAATGAATTCTCAAGTTTATCAAGACATTTTGCAGGAGAACTTAAGGCCATCTGTCCACCAGCTGAAGCTCAACAGAAGATGGGTGTTGCAACAGGACAATGACCCAAAGCATAGAAGTAAATCAACAACAGAATGGCCTAAACAGAAGAAAATAAGCCTTCTGGAGTGGCCCAGTCAGAGTCCTGACCTCAACCCGATTGAGATGCTGTGGCATGACCTCAAGAAAGCGATTCACACCAGACATCCCAAGAATATTGCTGAACTGAAACAGTTCTGTAAAGAGGAATGGTCAAGAATTACTCCTGACCGTTATGCACGTCCGATCTGAAACTACAGGAAACATTTGGTTGAAGTTATTGCTGCCAAAGGAGGTTCAACCAGTTATTAAATCCAAGGGTTCACATACTTTTTCCACCTGTGCTGTGAATGTTTACATGGTGTGTTCAATAAAAACATGGTAACATTTAATTCTTTGTGTGTTATTAGTTTAAGCAGACTGTGATTGTCTATTGTTGTGACTTAGATGAAGATCAGATCACATTTTATGACCAATTTGTGCAGAAATCCATATCATTCCAAAGGGTTCATATACTTTTTCTTGCAACTGTATATAAAACATAAAAACTAGTACTAAGCCAAACTAAATCATACTATAGTGGGCCTCCCCCGCCTTTACTTCTGTAAGCATGGATGTCAGTGCATGCAACTTAAAGGGGTTGGCCACTCTCCATGTATTTCCTACTACTGTGTGGGAGGCAAGGAAAAAGTTAATTTCCTAATATATGTCATTAAGCAGATCTGCTTGTATTTTCTATTATCTGAAGCCACGCCCCCTGAGCCCGCTCTGCCCTGCAGCCGAATCCATCCATGGCTGCACGCGACATGAAGGAGCTTCACAACAAACTCGTCCATGCGAGATCATCTGTGCAGTCTATCTGCGCCTGCGCTCTTCTCCCTCACCTGTAAAAGCAGAGCATGCACAGTCTGCTCCCATCACTATTGCCCTCCAAGTGTGAAAGAAATCAGCAGCTAGTGGAGGAGGAGGATGTGCTTCCCTGAAGTTCCCTGCCATAACACCCTCCTGAGCCCCTGCATAAACTAGGCATTTGATAGATTTTTTTCTGGTCGCTGTCCCGTATATATAAATATAGATATATAGTGTGCGTATGTGTTGGTGTATAAATATATATATATATATGTCATATTATAAAAATTAGTTTCTGTCTGTCTAGACGTTCTTTATGCGCGACCAAACTACTGGACCGATCTTTACCAAATTTGGCACACAGGTACATCAGGTGTCCGGGAAGGTTTTTGACCGAGTCCCAGCTCTCTAGGACATACCGTTCCTGAGATATTCCCAAAAAATGACCTGCATTAGCCAATACGAGCCCCCAACTGCCATGCACACAGTCACATCTCTTATCAGCCAATAGAAGTTTGAAGGCTCTTAGTCTCCACATACACACAGTTATATTCCAGGTTTCCATAACAACCCGGACATTTTTCTTCACTGCTATAAGTCAGCTTTAGGCCTCATGCACACGACCGTGCCGTTTTTTGCGGTCCGCAAACTGCGGATACGCAAAAAACGGAAGCCGCCCATGTTGCCTTCCGCAATTTGCGTAACGGAACGGGCGCCGGCAATATAAATGCCTATTCTTGTCCGCAAAGCGCGGACAAGAATAGGACATGTTATATTTTTTTAGCAGTGCCGCGGAACAGAGCAACGGATGCGGACAGCACATTGAAGTGAATAGGTCCGCATCCGAGCCGCCAAAACGGCAGCTCGGATGCGGACCCAAACAACGGTCGTGTACATGAGGCCTTAGGCTAGGGCTACACGAAGACATGCACAGCATACACAGCAGACAGTATCACACATGATGGGATTAGATACACAGCTCAACCGACAGTATCACACATGATAGGATTAGATGCACAGCTCAACAGACAGTATCACACAGGATGGGATAAGATACACAGCTCAGCAGGCAGTATCACACAGGATAGGATTAGATACACAGCTCAACCGACAGTATCACACAAGATAGGATTAGACACACAGCTCAACAGACAGTATAACACAAGATGGGATTCGATACACAGCTCAGCAGGCAGTATCACACATGATGGGATTAGATACACAGCTCAACCGACAGTATCACACATGATAGGATTAGATGCACAGCTCAACAGACAGTATCACACAGGATGGGATAAGATACACAGCTCAGCAGGCAGTATCACACAGGATAGGATTAGATACACAGCTCAACCGACAGTATCACACAAGATAGGATTAGACACACAGCTCAACAGACAGTATAACACAAGATGGGATTCGATACACAGCTCAGCAGGCAGTATCACACAGGATAGGATTAGATACACAGCTCAACCGACAGTATCACACATGATAGGATAGGATACACAGCTCAACAGACAGTATCACACAGGATGTGATTAGATACACAGCTCAGCAGGCAGTATCACACAGGATAGGATTAGATACACAGCTCAGCAAACAGTATCACACAGGATAGGATTAGATACACAGCTCAGCAAACAGTATCACACAGGATAGGATTAGATACACAGCTCAGCAGACAGCATCACACAGGATAGGATTAGATACACAGCTCAGCAGGCAGTATCACACAGGATAGGATTAGATACACAGCTCAGCAGACAGTATCACACAGGATAGGATTAGATACACAGCTCAGCAGACAGCATCACACAGGATAGGATTAGATACACAGCTCAGCAGGCAGTATCACACAGAGGGGAGAGGTGCTGTAGAGGTCACTTTTATGGGGGAAACTGACGATATCTTTTAAGGAGACACAGAAACTTTAATCTATTTCATTTAAATATACCCGTGCAAAGCTGGGTCCTTCTGCTAGTCTCTTATATATATAAAAATAAGTTTCTGTCTGTCTATACGGAAGTTCTTTATGCGTGACCAAACGACTGGACCGATCTTCACCAAATTTGGCACACAGGTACATCAGGTGTCCAGGAAGGTTTTAGACTTTTCAGCTCTCTAGGACTTACCGTTCCTGAGATATTCCCAAAAAAGGACCTGCATTAGCCAATAGAAGCCAGCAAGCCTTTCACTTAAATCCGAACTGCTATTTACACGGTCACATGTCCCTTATTAACCAATAGAAGCTCACAGGTCTTACTCCAGGTTGCCATAACAACTGATCATAGGTTTTAGCCGTTTGCAGGTCCTTAAATATTCAGCCATTTGACGGCACAACTACACTGCTACATGCATGGGGGGCACGGGCCACTATTAAACGGACGGGCGCTGTGGAGTTCACTGTTAAAAAGGCGGGCACTGTGGAGGTCACTGTTAAAGGGGCAGGCACTGCGGAGGTCACTGTTAAAGGGGCAGGCACTGCGGAGGTCACTGTTAAAGGGGCAGGCACTGCGGAGGTCACTGTTAAAGGGGCAGGCACTGCGGAGGTCACTGTTAAAGGGGCAGGCACTGCGGAGGTCACTGTTAAAGGGGCAGGCACTGCGGAGGTCACTGTTAAAGGGGCAGGCACTGCGGAGGTCACTGTTAAAGGGGCAGGCACTGCGGAGGTCACTGTTAAAGGGGCAGGCACTGCGGAGGTCACTGTTAAAGGGGCAGGCACTGCGGAGGTCACTGTTAAAGGGGCAGGCACTGCGGAGGTCACTGTTAAAGGGGCAGGCACTGCGGAGGTCACTGTTAAAGGGACGGGCAATGTGGAGGTCACGTTAAAGGTGCGGGCACTGCGGAGGTCACTGTTAAAGGGGCAGGCACTGCGGAGGTCACTGTTAAAGGGGCAGGCACTGCGGAGGTCACTGTTAAAGGGGCGGACACTGTGGAAGTCACTGTTAAAGGGGTGGGTACTGTGGAGGTCACTGTTAAAGGGGCAGCCACTATGAAGGTCACTGTTAAAGGGGCGGACACTGTGGAAGTCACTTTTAAAGGGGTGGGTACTGTGGAGGTCACTGTTAAAGGGGGAGCCACTATGAAGGTCACTGTTAAAGGGGTGGTCAAAGTTAAAGGGGCGGGCACTGTGGAGGTCACTTTTAAAGGGGCAGGCACTGAGGAGGTCACTGTTAAAGGGGCAGGCATTGTGGAGGTCACTGTTAAAGGGGCGAGCACTGTTAAAGGGGAGGGCCTTGTGGAGGTCACTGTTAAAGGGGCAAACACTGGAGGTCACTGTTAAAGGGGCAGGCACTGCGGAGGTCACTGTTAAAGGGGCGGACACTGTGGAAGTCACTGTTAAAGGGGTGGGTACTGTGGAGGTCACTGTTAAAGGGGCAGCCACTATGAAGGTCACTGTTAAAGGGAAGGTCAATGTTAAAGGGGCGGGCACTGTGGAGATCATTGTTTAAGGGATAGATACTGTAGTGGTCAATGTTAAAGGAGCGGGAACTGTGGAGGTTACTGTTAAAGGGGCGGTCATTATTAAAGGGATGGGCGGAGGTCCCTGTTAAAGGGCAGGCAGTGCGGAGGTCACTGTTACAGGGGCAGGCACTGTGGAGGTCACTGTTAAAGGGGCGGGGACTGTGAAGATCGCTGTCAAAGAGGCAGCCTCTATGAAGGTCACTGTTAAAGTGGTGGTCAATGTTAAAGGGGCGGGCACTGTGGAGGTCACTGTTAAAGGGGCGGGTACTGTGGAGGTCACTGTTAAAGGGGTGGGAACTGTGAAGATCACTATTAAAGGGGCAGGTACTGTGGAGGCGATTGTTAAAGGGGCGGGTACTGCAGAGGTCACTTATGGGGGAAACTGTTGATATCTTTTTACAACACACAAATATAAAATGAAATAGATTAAATATACCTGTGCGAACTAGGGTCCTACTGCTAGTGTATATATATATATATATATATATATATATATATATATATATACACACACACACATTTTTATTTATTTTACTTAAAAATATGTTTAAAGGGACCGTCCAGATCTATGGATGACATATTCTCAGGATTGGTCATCAGTATCTGATCGGTGGGGGCCTGACAACCAACATCCCTGCCAATCAGCTGGATGAAGAGGAGGCAGTGCTCCATGCGAGCGCTGCTTCCTCTTCATTAGGGCTAATGCACAAGGCCATTGCCCGGTCGTATTGCAGCCCACAATACACGGGCACCGGCCGTGTGCATCTCGCATCACAGACCCATTCACTTCAATGGGTCCGCGGGTTTTCTGTCAGTGCCTCCGCACCACAAAAAAGTAGTGCATGCACTACTTTTTTGCGCTGCGGACAGATCACGGACCCATTCAAGTTGAATGGGTCTGGATCTGTCTACGGCCGCCGCACGGATGTTGCCATGCATTTGGGACCGCAAATTGCAGTCCCCAATGCATGGAACGGCCAGCACACGGTTGTGTGCATGAGCCCTTACACTGCTTGCCGTCTCGCAAGTGCAGTGTAATAAAAGTACTCACTCCATTCAGGTGTATGAGGTCTTTTTTTTTTTTTTTTTTTTGCAGGACAAATAGTATTTTCTATTGACACTATCTACTTTTGAATTTGATGTGCTGTAAAGCTGTAAAATCCAGATGGGGTGGAATGTAAAAAATAAATAAACCTGCCACAGTGTAATTACAGTGATACCACATTTGCAATTTTTTTTCTTTTAACCCCTTTAGGACCGGGCTCATTTTCACCTTAAGGACCAGGCCATTTTTTTGCAAATCTGACCAGTGTCACTTTATGTGGTGATAACTTTAAAACGCTTTGACTTATCCAAGCCATTCTGAGATTGTTTTTTCGTCACATATTTTACTTCACGACAGTGGTAAAATGGAGTTAAAAAAATTCATTTTTATTTATAACAAAAATACCAAATTTATCAAAAATTTGCAAACTTCCAAGTTTCAATTTCTATAATACATAGCAATACCTACAAAAATAGTTATTTACTTTACATTCCCCATATGTCTACTTCATGTTTGGATCATTTTGGGAATTACATTTTATTTTTTGGGGACGTTACAAGGCTTAGAAGTTTAGAAGCAAATCTTGAAATTTTTCAGAAATTTTCAAAAACCCACTTTTTGAGGACCAGTTCAGGTCTGAAGTCACTTTGTGAGGCTTACATAATAGAAACCACCAAACCACCCATTCTAGAAACTACACCCCTCAAGGTATTCAAAACTGATTTTACAAATGTCATTAACCCTTTAGGTGTTCCACAGGAGTTAATGGCAAATAGAGAACATTTCTGAATTTTGATTTTTTGGCAAATTTACAATTTTAATCCATTTTTTCCAGTAACAAAGCAAGGGTTAACAGCCAAACAAAACAATATTTAGTGCCCCGATTCTGTAGTTTGCAGAAACACCCCATACGTGGCCGTAAACTACTGTACGGGCACACGGTAGGGCGTAGAGGGAAAGGTGCGCCGTGTGTTTTTTGGAAGACAGATTTTGCTGGACTGGTTTATTTACACCATGTCCCATTTGAAGCCCCCCTGATGCACCCCTAGAGTAGAAACTCCATAAAAGTGAAACTACACTCCTCAAGGTATACAAAACTAGTTTTACAAACTTTGTTAACCCTTTAGGTGTTCCACAGGAGTTATTGGCAAATGGAGATTAAATTTGAGAATTTAAATTTTCTGGCAAATTTTCCATTTTAATCAATTTTTTCCAGTAACAAAGGTTAACAGCCAAAAACTCAAAATGTATTGCCCTGATTCTGTAGTTTGCAGAATGCAGGCATTTCCTGGCCGTACTGTAAAGTGGGGTCTATTAGAGGACGTCACCACTCCAGTAATGCCTGAAACTAGGTTTCTTGACTAGGCCCATGTGCAGCATGAGGCCCCAAAACGTCCTCATCTCGGCTGCACTGACCTTATGTCCAGCCACCGGCCCTAGCCAAAAAGGAGCCTGGGTGTTGAGCAATAAACTGTTGGGCGTACGGGTTCGTTTGCTCCACCAACAGATTCACAAAGTGGTCACTGAAAAAAAGACTAAAATAGTTATATTCAGTGAAGCCCCCTGTGTGAATCTGGATTCCTGCTTGGCCAACAAAATCAGGAATCACAGGCTCAAAATGCTCTGGGGTACACCAGACAAGTTCACCAGTAGGGGGCTCACGTGGGCTTATCTGGTGGGCCAGAAAACTAGTACGAGCTCCAGAGCTGCTCGTACTAGTGTGAGCCACAGGGTCCCGGGCATGGCGGTCCCCTTGCTCCGCCTTGGTGGCTCATCATCATCGCTTGATGATGAGGATGCGGATGACAAAAGGAAAGTGGGGGTCATCCTCATCCTCAATGGGACTCTCGGATTCGGAGGCAAGCAGGGTGTATGCCTCCTAGGCTGAGAACAGCCGGCGGGCCATAGGGGAGTGTGTGTGTGTGCGCGTGAAAACTTTATTCAGTGTGCGTGTGTGTGGGGAACGGGTGTTCGCATACTTTGCCCTACACCTAACAGAAAAAAAGAAACTAACCCAAAAAATTTGAAAATCCCCAAAAGTGTAAAAAATAAAAAAAAGATTCAAACGCGCTGATCAGCGGTACGAAGCTGATGAACGGTGGGATGGGCGATGCGCTAACAGTGGCCGAACGATAAGAGTGCCGGCCAGAGTCAGCGCATGAGAAAAACAAAACAAAACACTTGCGCCCCCCAAAAAAGTGTGTGTGGGGGTGGGGGGGGGGGGGGCAAGCTGCAGCACCCCTGCGGGGTCTAGGGTCGCACAGCTGAGTGCTGTGGACCCCAGACACCTGCTCCGTGTGCTAGACCACAATAAAAAAAAACTCCCCCCAACTCTCCCTCACTATCCCTGCCTAATCTATCTCTCCCAAAAACACTGATGTGTGCCTGATGGCACAAAAAAACTCACAGAACAGTCGGAAGCTCCTCTTTCTCTCGCTCCACGGACTTGTATGAGCGGGGAGAGGAGCTCCGGCAATTCAAAACTGCCGCCCGCCCAGCCAACCAATCAGAAGCGATCCTGAAAGGTGGCGTGACCGTCCTATTCCGGGGTTATCGGGTCACCAGAGACCCAAATAACCCGGCAACGCAGAAAACCGCAGGTTTGTACCAAGGTACACAGCATTGTACCAAGGTGCTTGCTCAATGATCCTTAAGTACCAGGAGGTTAATACTGAAAAAGATCATTTCAAAAAATATATTATTTTCTTTGCATCTCCATATTCTGATTCCCATTTCTGTTTTAGAATTATGTCTACGTTGATGACTGAGGGCTCATTTTTTGCATTGTGATCTGTAGTTTTATTATTTATACCACTTTGGAGTGTGTGGGTGAGTGGGTTTTTGATCACACTTTATTTTTATGAAGCAATGAAAAAAAGTCAAATTGGCCATTTTGATTTTTTTTTTTTTCCCGTTATATTGTCCACCCTGAGGGATACATATTTTAATAGTGATAGCTTTTTTTCAAAAGTGGCGGTGCCAAACAATTTATATTTTTACTTTATATTTATTTTTATC
Organism: Bufo gargarizans; assembly: GCF_014858855.1. Taxonomy (NCBI): domain Eukaryota; kingdom Metazoa; phylum Chordata; class Amphibia; order Anura; family Bufonidae; genus Bufo; species Bufo gargarizans. Next base: position 383,536,058 of record NC_058080.1, on the reverse strand, counting down.
TTTATTTTGGAGAAAGAGGGATGATTTTAATTTTTATATTTTAAAAAGCCCTCCTAAGGGATCTGAACATGCAATCTTTAGATTGCTTCTCCTATAGACTGCTGTGAATTAGCATTTGCAGTCTAAGGGCTCATGCACACAAGTGTGTGTGCCCCGTTCCTGTATTGCGGACAGCAAACATCCCATTGACTTGAATGGGTCTGCAATCTGCAAGATACAGAGTGGTATGGAGCGGAGGCACGGATCAGAAGCCAACGGGAAGCAGTACAAGGTGCTTCCAAAGGATTTCTCTCCGTGCTTCTGCACCGCCTAAAAATAGAACGTGTTTTATCTTTTTGTGGTGCGGAACGTATATATTGCGGATCGCAGACCCATTAAAGTGAATTGGTCCGTATCTGCAAACTGCCTGCACTCGGCTGGTACCTGTGCATTGCGGACCACTATATGTGGTGCAGCACTCTTTGGGAAAGCCACCTCAGATGCTGTGGTTACAAAAGACCATGGCATCTGTCTGCGATTGGCATTATGGTCAATCACAGACATTAGCCCTGGTTCTCCTTAAAACGCAGGGCTAATGTCCAGAAACCCAGAACAGAACCTAAACAAACCTGTCTCAGCAAACTACACTTTGCTGAAACCGCTGCAGCTTTCTGGATTTCAGTTATCTCATCCAGCTGAGGTATCTGGGCGAGATATACACACCTTCCACCACAGTAGATATAGATAGATATAGAGATTTAAATACATACAGTAAATGATCATAGATCTCTCTCCATCTTCACACACATAATATATATACACACACACACTGTACACCTATGTACATATCCACACACATGTATGTATTTTATATATATCACATTGTGGGAAAAGCAGTAACCATTATTTAATGCCGGGAATGTAGGATTGCTATCATTATGTTGATTTCCCTATGTAGTTATTTGACTGGTGGACTGATGAGATGACACCTGAGGTGCTGTTGTCACTACGGCATCACAAGTAGGCAGAGATGTCATGTGACTGCTCCCCTGGAGACGCTTTGCTGTGATGCATGCTGGGATTTTTACTTTCACTTTGCAGCTGCTCCACCCACACAGCCTCTCATCAACGTGAGCATGCTATGCTGAATGCAGTAGAAAAATTATATATACACAGTATACCTCTCGGTTTTAGTTATTGTCTGGGGCAATTTATAGTTTTTTTTATACTTATGGTGGCCAACCCCTTTAAGATATACATCTGTGTCACAGGTTGTTAGGGGCCTCCATAGCATATTGTGCAAATAATATTGGACAAGAGGGGGTTTTGTTTGCTAAAATGTCAGACTCCTAAACATTGTGTGAATGGACCCATTATAGTCATTGGGGTTCGCTCAGAACCATTCCTTTTAGTTATGTGCCGCATCCGGCACTTTGGTTGGTGTGAATGCAGCTTTAATCCTTTCCTCCAGTGTGTCTTACTTTAAAAAAAAATATATATATATATAGCAGTTTGCAATCAAAAAGAAAAAAAAAAGTTTGCACTGTGATAATCTGAAAAGCGTCCACTATTGGTAACAAAACAATCCAAGGTCATAGAAACTGAGCCATTAATCTATGGGCAAATCATTACAAAATGTTGGTTACCAGGAACCGCTTCTTTAGGGCCTGAACCAGTGTTGTTTCTCACCGCTGCTGTGGAAAGCTCCAGCCTCTCGTTTGAGGAATAGGAATCAGCATCTGGTAAGTTATTCAGACTTCCGCCGTGATCTCCGTTGAGTGCATTGTTGTATTGCTCTATGGTCTTGTTCATTTCCTGCTGACTCTCCTGAAGCTGGGACAACTTACTTCGGGCCTGGACAAAGGAAGTTAGAAACGCGTTAATTAATTCATATCCTATAGAGCACAATTTGTGGCTACAATACCATTCTGTGTGGCAACCATGAGGGAATACATGCTGGCAAAAGACACAGCTGCCAAAAGTCACTAGCATCCTTCTGATGCAGCTTCAAATGTAACAATACGGCCTTCAAACCAGAAAAGATTGTGCACCCCTGCTCTTCTGAGATCAAGCAAGAGAGCAATTGCTGTTTCAGAAAAACACCACCAATCAAAACAGTGGATATGTCAATACATTTCTGAAATTAAATGTCATGAAACCAAAAGGATATGTATGCTATGCTAAATCAAAAGGTTCTTGATGTTTTAATACAGTCGATGCATCCTCAAAACCTACAGCTCTGACTCCCGACACGATTTCTAAAGTCAGAGCAGCTAGCATCATTATTATGGTCTTGTTTGTTTTTTGCTTAGATCGTTAGCTCATATATCTATCTGCTACAAAACCGGAGCTATGCCAGGAAAATGCAACCCTCCCCTCCTTCAGCTGACTGTGATCTCAGCCAACCTGCAGAAGGATAGGGGGACCAGTGGGGGACGTGTTGACAGGGTTCAGGAGGAAAGGAGAGAAAAAGATCCTTCTCAATCCCTGTCTAACTCATGGCCTGAGGGAAGGGTAACATGAACTTCTGTGCATGTTATCATTCCCCCTTCCCCACGAATCAGAGAGCATGCTATGACCCAGACATTTACCAGCATCTAGATCGTAGTGCCAAATAAGTCGCACCCAACACACAAGCATCAATAAAGTCTACATTGTACTCTGTCCCTTTCCGGTCCATACGCAATCTGGAGAAAAATAGTGAGACCACTTCTTTAGCGATACCCATGCATTGCCATATGTCATGCACAATATAAAGTTTTTTATGTGCAAGCTGATTAGTCATTTATATGCAGCCTCTGACCTTATGTGCCTTGCCACTATTTGCTACAGCTCAGCTTACAATCATTCATGCTGCAAAACCTTAACATTATCTACATGAAAGGGGTTTTCCTGGTACTTTTATATTAATAGGATAAGTCATCAATATCTGATTGGCGGTTGTCCGACACCCCCCATGATCAGCTGTTCGCCAGTAGCTCCCTAATGAAACTACAGCGCTCCCTCCATCGTGTAGAGCAGTGTTCCCCAACTCCAGTCCTCATGGCCCACCTGACGGTCATGTTTTCAGGATTTCCTTCCTGCATCAGGACTTACCTCAGGTATTTATTCTGTAGGATATTCTCAAATCATGACTGGTAGGTGGGCCCTGAGGACTGAAGTTGGGGAACACTGGTGTAGTGGGTAGAGTTGGTTAATGCAGTGCTGCTCCTATTCACTTCAATGCTTCAGTGCTGCAGTAATCTGCTCAGTGCACTACATAATGGATTGAACTGTGCAGTTCTGGCGCCGGAGCTACTGCAGAACAGTTAATCAGCAAATGTACAGGCTGTCAAACTCCCACCAATCAGAAACTGATGGCCTACCCTGAGGAGAAGTCATCAATATAAAAGTACTTTAAGGGTACAGCTATACTGGGAGGAATTTTGTTGAGAACACTCAGTGGAATTTTTGCTGTGGCTAAGTCGCAGATTTATCGCCGCATTCTCTCTGTTCATTGCAAAAGGTGAATTCCACAGCGAAAGTTGACATGCTGTGGCTTTATGATCACTCTGCAGTTTTTCTTTTTGACAGGTGGATAGGATTGTTCAGATCTCATGCACTATTCTGATACTGCAAAAAGCGGAGATCCACAAATCTGTTGCAGCAAATCTGAATGGACATCCCCCTTTTTTCCTTCCCACATTCCAATAGCCATAACATTTTTTGTTCACACTTATTTTTTGCAGGACAAGATGCATTTTTTAACGGCACCATTTAATTTACCATGTTTTGTATTGGAAAATGGGCAAAAAAATATTTTGTGGGGTAAAATTGAGAAACACAAAAAAACAAAACATAATGCCGCCAAGGTTTTTTGAGTGCTGACATTACGCCGTTCACTGTGTGTTAAAAATGACATGACGTCCTTATTCAGCAGCTCAGTACGATTACAGCCATACCAAATTTGGATATTTGGTTTTATTACTTAAAAAAAATTATTATATTTTCTTTGCATCACTATTTTCCCGTGGGTCAGTAAACAAATCACAGAAACAAGCACTAGTTTGATCCATGATGTAGACCAAGCAAGCCCATTGAAGTCTATGGGTCAGTGAAAACCATGGACACAACATGGATGGCATCCATGTTGCGTCCGTTTTTCACTGAAGAATGACAATATATGCTTTGGAAATTAAATTTCAGCTGAGCAGCGCCCGTGGATTACAGATGACACACGGAAGGTAAAAAAGGACACACAGAACAAAACACGGATCCTTCACGGATGAAGCAAGAGCACTTTGTTCACGGATGAAAACTGACATGCAAATGTGGACGAGTCCTTATAGTATTACATTTGACCATTCAAGTAATTGGCGCTCCATGTAGTTTATGGACAGGCTGAGTCCAACACAAGAGCCGTTGCTTGTTAGGGCTCATCCAGATGGGCAATGTTCTCGCCTGATGCTGTCCAGTTTTAAAACATACAGCACCCATAATGAAGGACCCATTATTGTGAAAGGGACAATTCACATGGACAGTGGGTGGGTGCAGAGAAAATCTCAGCCATCTCTATCATGATCTGATTTTCCTGCAAGATTCACCATGGGCCCTGTTGGACACTGTGGTATATGTCACGTGACAGATGCGGAATAGAATTATGGCTCCCGCTATAAACAGAGGCCACAACGCAGATGTGAGCAGAGCCTTAATAATTGATTTATTGTTTGCCATTTTATATTTTCAACTCAAAATAAGAGCTTGTCCTACTGTCAGTGAAATACATTGCACGAGAAAAGTGTTACAAGGTATCAAAAATAGGCTGAGGAGGATGAAAACCAGACAAACCACATCCTTGAAGAAGCAACGTTTAAAAGGTTAAAAACAGCAGCCTTGCGCATAGACTAAAATATAAGACACGAGCAGCTCTTATGACAGCCTGGTCAGACTGTGATAGTCTGGAAGACTTCACATGATCCTAAAGTTTGCAATTTTTATGTTTTTTTCCCCCATACATTAAACCTATGCTTGTAAACATGGAGCATAGAATTTAATTATTGAATTTAAGTGGGGAAAACAGGGATGCAAAAAAGACGTCTGTGGCATGCATGGTATTCCACTACTTTCACTAAAGAATCATGCCCTTACCAATACTATCAGGGCTACTATCAGACTGTAACAACCTGTACTGCACTACAAAACCCATGCAAAGACAGGTGAACGATTTATGATTTTTTTTCTTCTAATTTTATACAGGTTTCTGACACTTTTTGAAAAAGTTCTCAAAATAACTTTAATACCCCACTAGGGATGAGCGAATCGACTTTGGATGAAACATCTGAAGTCAATTTGCATAAAACTTAGAATACTGTACGGAGCGAGCAGTACAGTATTACAGTGTATTGGCTCAGATGAGCCTAAGTTATTACTTCTACTTTCCACTGTTAAAAACCTTTTCCCGAAACTTGGAACCGAAACCAAGTTCCGTACAGTATTCAAACGAAGATTTATGCAAATCGACTTTGATTCGTACATCACTTTTCCCTGCCCATTCCTTGAGAAGTGATTTGCTTGTGCTCTGTTCAGGTAGCCAGGAATTGACAATAATGTTTTTCCTAAAAGGTGTCCGGGCTGTGTAGCTGCACATCGGGGCCACTTCTTGGTCTTGCTTTAAAGCTGACAATTTAACTACCACAGAACCGGAGATACAGCCATCAGAAACACAACTCAGTGAGCTGTATCTCTGACTTTATGGCAGCTAGAACTGCGATCCAGTCTTGTTTTAAAGCTCAAATTGAAGCTTAGTGTAGCCTGAGATATTAAAGGTTAAAGCAGCTATCCCCTCTTCAGCTGGATGTGATTTCAGGAGGATGGGTTGTGGGGGGCAAGTGGGGGACATGCAGACAGACTGCAGGGAAGAGAGAGAGATCATTTCTTCTTGTGCAACTGTACATGTAAAACTTTACAATCTCCCTTCCATCATCAATCAGATAGAACATGTGCACTCCGATTGTTATAATGGGGGGAGAGGTCTTTTTTTTTTTTCAGAAAAGGAGTGAGAAAATGAGCACTCTCTGAGCCTAATTAGACCATTGATTAACACCAGGTCCCAGATGTTTACCAGTGTCCAGATCACACTGTCAAATCAGTCACACCAAACACTTGCACCACACACAGACAAACATCTATAAAGTTTCTATTCTACACTGTCCCTATTCTGTCCATACCCGATCTTTAGTGTAAAATATGCAGACCTTATCTCTAGCAATACCTATTACATACTGCAGTATCCATCATCACTACACAAAAATCTATGAAAACATTTCTGGAAGTCAGACATTTTCTCTCAATGACTGTCATCATAAACTATTGTTTTTAATTTATTTTACCAAACAAACAAGGTTAAGCTGGGTTCCTCCATAGGGTATGGCACAAGTTGGCAGCACTGAAATATGTATAGGGGATATATTGGGTGGTTCTCTCCTTGGGGAGAGAGCGCCTTAATCAGTGTGAGGAGACTTATAGGCCCTACATGTTACTCTGGAATTCTAGGAAGAAAGGGATGCAAATTAGCTCTTAACAAGCCTCTAATGCCAGCAGATGTAAGGCAGCTAATAAGTCAATGCTTGACCCTTTAAATAGTGCTTAAAACATGAATCTGATATTAAATAAGCCAGCACCTCATCTGCAGTCAAAGGGGATATATTGTTTATGGCTTTGTGGTTATTTGCTTCTCCATAAGAGCTCATTCAATTACACTTGTTCACACATGAGGCCTTTGCATAATTTTTGGCTGCATCAAAAAACTATAAAATCACAGGATTTATTTTAAAAAAAGGCCACACAGAAGAACAAGGCCACAAAACTCAAAATAAAAACAAACTACTGGTGTTAAATAACAATCTGTGTTAGCCTGTGTTAAGCCACAACCGCAAAACCACATCCCCTAAAAAGCTATCAAAATGGTACCAATGAAAACTACAATTCATCAATTATTTTGTAAAAACAAGAGTTTTTAGTGAGCAAGTTGTAATGGGAAGTGGGTCTGGACCCACTTTACCAACTAACCGGTTTGAGTTTGGGCTTTCTCTAAGGGTGTCATCCTGTCAGTCCCCTGGTTTTCACTCTTGAACCCCTACACAGGGATCTGGTCTTCCCTGCAGGGAAGGCACCAGGCTGCTACCTCTTGACAGTCCCGGTGTAGTTGGTGGCTGACTCACGAGGTCACCAATGCGGAGCACTGAGGAATCAGGCAAAATACGTAGTCAGAAACAGGCCAAGGTCAGGGCAGGCAAGAGTTCCTTCTGTATCTAGGAAACTGGTCCATGGTCAAGTAAGGTAGCAATGGTTCAATACAGTAGTGAGGCTGAAGTCAGGATAATCAGAGTAAAAGGCAGGCAGAGGTTCAGTATACGGGCAGACAAACAAATAAGTAAATTTTTGCTGGAAAACTAGTGGGAAAAAAGATCCCAGAATAAATAGAAAGGCTGAAACAAATACTCGATTGAATAGAGTAATTTGACACAAAAAATGCTTGATGCAAATTTTTTGAATCGAGGACTTGTTTATGCCATGTGACCATGGAGCGGGAGTGAAGAGCTTTATACTACTCACCGCTCTGTGATCACCCGCCGGCTCGCGCGATACACTATCCTCCTGACACATAGTCAGGACATAGAGCACGTATGCGTGCACTATGATCTGACGCTGCGTGACAACAGGATGACAGAAGACAGATGAGTTGTGGAGTGGCGCCCCTACAGGTGAGGTAAGTATTAAAGGGCTGCTGGAGACTAGGAGCGGAGATGATGGCACTGGGGGAGCAGAGGGCACGCTGGCATCGGAGGGGATGATGGCACAGAGGACTGATGGCATTGGGAATAGATGGGACAGAGGACTGATGGCACATAGAGCTGATGGCACAGAGGACTGATGGCACATAGAGCTGATGGCACAGAGGATTGATGGCACCTAGAGCTGATGGCACAGAGGATTGATGGCACTGGGGGGAGCTGATGGCCCTAGAGGACTGATGGCATGGGGGGAGCGATGGCACTGGGGGGAGCTAATGGCACAAAGGAACAGAGGACTGATGGCACTGGGGGGGGCTGATGGCACTGGGGGGGTCTGATGGCATGGGGGGAGCTAATTGCACAGAGGACTGATGGCACAAAAGGTTGATGGCATAGGGGGGTGATAGCACTGGGGGACTGATGGCACAGAGGACTTATGGCATGGGGAGAGCTGATGGCACAGAGGATTGATGGCACTGAATAGGTGATGGCACTGGGGGGTAGCTGATGGCATGGGGGGAGCTGATGGCACAGAGGACTGATGGCACGGGGGTCTGATGATGGCACAAGGGGGTCTGATGACATTTAATAAAGGAAAATGTAATTTTTTTATTAGTTTTTTCTTATCAGAGTACTCGATTAATCATTGGATTGAATCGATAGATTACTTGACTACTAAAACAATCGATAGCTGCAGCCTTAATTTAGATCTAAGGGCCCTTTCACACTTGCGTTGTCCGGATCCGGCATAGAGTTCCGTCGTCGGGGCTCTATGCCGGAAGAATCCTGATCAGCATTATCCTAATGCATTCTGAATGGAGAGAAATCCGTTCAGGATGCATCAGGATGTCTTCAGTTCTGGAACGGAACGATTTTTGGCCGGAGAAAATACCGCAGCATGCCGCGCTTTTTGCTCCGGCTAAAAATCCTGAAGACTTGTCGCAAGGCCGGATCCGGAATTAATGCCCATTGAAAGGCATTGATCCTTAAACGTCGTTTCGGCGCATTGCCGGATCCGACGATTAGCTTTTTTTAGAGTGGTTACCATGGCTGCCGGGACGCTAAAGTCCTGGCAGCCATGGTAAAGTGTAGTGGGGAGCGGGGGAGCAGCATACTTACCGTCCGTGCAGCTCCCGAGTGACGTCAGGGCGCCCCAAGCGCATGGATCACGTGATCACATGGAACACGTCATTCATGCGCACGGGGCGCTCTGACGTCATTCTGGAGCGCCCCGGGAGCCACACGGACTGTAAGTATACTGCTCCCCCGCTCCTACTATGGCAACCAGGACATTAATAGCGTCCTGGGTGCCATAGTAACACTGAAAGCATTTTGAATACGGATCAGTCTTCAAATGCTTTCAGTTCACTTGCGTTTTTCCGGATCCGGCGTGTAATTCCGGCAAGTGGAGTACACGCCAGATCCGGACAACGCAAGTGTGAAAGGGCCCTTAGTCAGCAACTGGACTGGGTGCAAGGAGGAAGGTTAATTCTTGCTGTATTACAGAGAAGTTCATTGACTACTGGCCCTAATAGAGACAGAGAGGAGCAACATCCGTGCCTAACCAGGATAGCAGGGCACTGGTGAACACGGACCACCACCGTAACAGCAAGAAGAAGAACATACAGTATCTCACAAAAATGAGTACACCCCTCCCATTTTTGTAAATATTTTATTCTATTTTTTCATGGGACAACACTGAAATTATGACACTTTGATACAATGTAAAGTAGTCAGTATACAGCTTTATAACCGTGTAAATTTGGTGTACTCTCAAAATAACTCAACACGCAGCAATTAATGTCTAAACCACTGGCAACAAAAGTGAATACACCCTTAACCACTTCAGCCCCGCTAGCTAAAACCCCCTTAATGACCAGGCCACTTTTTACACTTCTGCACTACACTACTTTCACCGTTTATTGCTCGGTCATGCAACTTACCAACCAAATGAATTTTACCTCTATTTCTTCTCACTAATAGAGCTTTTATTTGGTGGTATTTTATTGCTGCTGACATTTTTCACTTTCAGCTGTAAAATGTAGCAAAAAAAAACGACATCCATATATAAATTTTTCGCTAAATTTATTGTTCTACATGTCTTTGATAAAAAAAAAAAATGTTTGGGTAAAAAAAAAAAAAATTGAAATGTGAATTTCCGCTTTTTGAAGCAGCTCTGACTTTCTGAGCACCTGTCATGTTTCCTGAGGTTCTACAATGCCCAGACAGTAGAAAACCCCCACAAATGACCCCATTTCGGAAAGTAGACTCCCTAAGGTATTCGCTGATGGGCATAGTGAGTTCATGGAAGTTTTTATTTTTTGTCACAAGTTAGCGGAAAATGATGATTTTTTTTTTTTCCTTACAAAGTCTCATATTCCACTAACTTGCGACAAAAAATAAAAAATTCTAGGAACTCGCCATGCCCCTCACAGAATACCTTGGGGTGTCTTCTTTCCAAAATGGGGTCACTTGTGGCGTAGTTATACTGCACTGGCAATTTAGGGGCCCATATGTGTGAGAAGTACTTTGCAATCAAAATGTGTAAAAAATGGCCTGCGAAATCCGAAAGGTGCACTTTGGAATGTGTGCCCCTTTGCCCACCTTGGCTGCAAAAAAGTATCACACATGTGGTATCGCCGTACTCAGGAGAAGTTGGGGAATGTGTTTTGGGGTGTCATTTTACATATACCCATGCTGGGTGAGAGAAATATCTTGGCAAAAGACAACTTTTCCAATTTTTTTTATACAAAGTTGGCATTTGACCAAGATATTTATCTCACCCAGCATGGGTATATGTAAAATGACACCCCAAAACACATTCCCCAACTTCTCCTGAGTACGGCGATACCACATGTGTGACACTTTTTTGCAGCCTAGATGCGCAAAGCGGCCCAAATTCCTTTTAGGAGGGCATTTTTAGACATTTGGATGCCAGACTTCTTCTCACGCTTTAGGGCCCCTAACATGCCAGGGAAGTATAAATACCCCACATGTCACCCCATTTTGGAAAGAAGACACCCCAAGGTATTCCGTGAGGGGCATGGCGAGTTCCTAGAATTTTTTTTTTTTGGGCACAAGTTAGCGGAAATTGATTTTTTTTGTATTTTCTCACAAAGTCTCCCTTTCCGCTAACTTGGGACAAAAATTTCAATCTTTCATGGACTCAATATGCCCCTCACGGAATACCTTGGGGTGTCTTCTTTCCGAAATGGGGTCACATGTGGGGTATTTATACTGCCCTGGCATTTTAGGGGCCCTAAAGCGTGAGAAGAAGTCTGGAATATAAATGTCTAAAAAATTTTACGCATTTGGATTCCGTCAGGGGTATGGTGAGTTCATGTGAGATTTTATTTTTTGACACAAGTTAGTGGAATATGAGACTTAGTAAGAAAAAACAAAAACAAAACAAAAAATTTCCGCTAACTTGTGCCCCAAAAAATGTCTGAATGGAGCCTTACAGGGGGTGATCAATGACAGGGGGGTGATCAGGGAGTCTATATGGGGTGATCACCCCCCTGTCATTGATCACCCCCCTGTAAGGCTCCATTCAGACGTCCGTATGATTTTTTACGGATCCACGGATACATGGATCGGATCCGCAAAACACATGCGGACGTCTGAATGGAGCCTTACAGGGGGGTGATCAATGACAGAGGGGTGATTACCCATATAGACTCCCTGATCACCTCCGTCATTGATCACCCCCCTGTAAGGCTCCATTCAGACGTCCGTATGATTTTTTACGGATCCACGGATACATGGATCGGATCCGCAAAACACATGCGGACATCTGAATGGAGCCTTACAGGGGGGTGATCAATGACGGAGGTGATCAGGGAGTCTATATGGGTGATCACCCCTCTGTCATTGATCACCCCCCTGTAAGACCTTTGATGACGTCACTGCGCTCATCACATGGTCCGTCACATGATCCATCACCATAGTAAAAGATCATGTGATGAGCGCAGTGACGTCATCAAAGGTCCTATTCCTCAAAGAAGAAGACAGAAAAGATGCCGACTGCGCGAACAAGTGGATTAAGGTGAGTTAAATGTATTTATTTTTAACCCCTCCAGCCCTATGGTACTATGCATTCTGTATTCAGAATGATATTATTTTCCCTTATAACCATGTTATAAGGGGAAATAATACAATCTACACAACCTTGAACCCAAACCTGAACTTCTGTGAAGAAGTTCGGGTCTGGGTACCACATTCAAAACACATTGCACCTGCGCGATAAAAACTGAATGGAACGCAATCGCAGTCAAAACTGACTGCAATTGGGTACCTACTCGCGCGGATTTGGCGCAGCGCATTCGGACCTTATCCAGACACGCTTGTCTTCAAGGGGCCTAAGGACATGGATTACTGGAACCAAGTCCTGTGGTCTGATGAGACCAATATAAACTTATTTGGTTCAGATGGTGTCAAGAGTGTGTGGTGGCAACCAGGTGAGGAGTACAAAAACAAGTGTGTCCTGCCTATAGTCAGGCATTGTGGAGGGAGTGTCATGGTTTGGGGCTACATGAGAGATGCCTGCTGTGGGGAGCTACAGTTCATTGAGGGAACCATGAATGCCAACATGTACTGTGACATACTAAAGCAGAGCATGATCCCCCTCCCTTCGGAAACTGGGCCGCGGGGCAGTATTCCAACATGATGATAACATCAAACACACCTCCAAGACGACCAGTGCCTTGCTATAGAAACTCAGAGTAAATGTGCTAGACTGGCCAAGCATATCTCCAGTCCTAAACCCTATTGAGCATCTGTGGGGCATCCTCAAACAGAAGATAGAGGATTACAAGGTCTCTAACATCCACCAGCTCTTTGATGTCATCATGGAGGAGTGGAAGAGGATTCCAGTGGCAACCTGTGAAGCTCTAGTGAACGCCATGCCCAAAAGAGTTAAAGGGGTGCTCCCTTGCCCTGCCCTGGATAGCACAGGGCAAGGGCTCTTTTGTTTACGATAACACATTGTTTACAATAACACACTGCCGGGCGGTGTGTTCGGTGACGTCACCGGCTCTGATGGGCGTGCTTTAGCGCTGCCCTGGCCATTTAACTGGCTAGAGCAGCGCTAAAGGCCGCCAATCAGTGCCGCTGACAACCACAGGCAGAAGGATCTCAGCCGGTCCTCATTATAGTGAATAGGGCCAGAACTTGATGCAATAGCTTCCAGCAATGCCGGAACGCAGAGATATGCAGCAGGGTGCTCATTACCGGAACAGCCTGTTGAATCTAAAAGTACTAGTGTGAAACTAGCCTTACTTTGTATTTCTCAATCCCTTCCAACTCACTTCTGGCTTTGGCTAAAAACTGCATCAAAAACTGACGCAAAAGACTGAAAAACTGTGACATCAGCCTAAAGCTTCATCTAACTCACATGGAAACATCACGTCTTAGGCTACTTTCACACTAGCGTTCGAGCGGATCCGTTCTGAACGGATCCGCTCATATTAATGCAGACGGTGGCTCCGTTCAGAACGGATCCGTCTGCATTATATTGTCAAAAAATGTCTAAGTGTGAAATTAGCCTGAACGGATCCGTCCAGACTTTTCCATTGAAAGTCAATGGAGAACGGATCCGTTTGAAGATTGAGCCATAGTGTGTCATCTTCAAACGGATCCGTCCCCATTGACTTACATTGTAAGTCTGGACGGATCCGCACGCCTCCGCACGGCCAGGCGGACACCCGAACGCTGCAAGCAGCGTTCAGGTGTCCGCCTGCTGAGCGGAGCGGAGGCTGAACGCCGCCAGACTGATGCATTCTGAGCGGATCCGCATCCACTCAGAATGCATTGGGGCTGGACGGAAGCGTTCGGGTCCGCTTGTGAGCCCCTTCAAACGGAGCTCACGGACAGCCGAACGCTAGTGTGAAAGTAGCCTTAAAGGGGTTGTCTGGGTTCGGAGCTGAACCCAGACATACCCTTATTTTCACCCAGGCAGCCCCCCTGAGGCTAGCATCGGATCATCTCATGTTTTGCTTATCATAACACACTGCACTGCCTCAGTGCTGGTGACGTCACCGGGCTTCCTGGCAGCCCCATGGAGAGCCCGGTTCGTCACCGGAACTCCTAAAAATGCCTTTGCCTTGTGCGATTTAGCGCAGGGCAAATGAGAGCATCGAAGCATGAACTGCTCCGATGCTCATGTCAGGCGCGGCTGCCTGGGTGAAAATAGAGGTATGTCCAGGTTCAGCTCTGAACCCGGACAACCCCTTTAAGGCAGTGCTGGAAAATAATGGTGGCCACACAAAATATTGACACTTTGTGCACAAGTTGGCCATTTTCACTTAGGGTGTACTCACTTTTGTTGGCAGCGGGTTAGACATTAATGGCTGTGTGTTGAGTTATTTTGTGGAAACACCAAATTTACACTGTTATACAAGCTGTACACTGACTACTTCACATTGTATCAAAGTGTCATACTTCTGTGTTGTCCCATGAAAAGATATAATAAAATATTTACAAAATTGTGAGGGGTGTACTCACTTTTGTGAGATACTGTGTATAACCATATAAATTCTGCATCTTTGTAATTGTACTGTACCCACAGCATAAAGTTATGTTATTTACAGTGAACGCTGTTAAAATACAGTACTGTGCAAAAGTTTTAGGTGTGGACAAAAATGCTGCAAACTAAGAATGCTTTCAAAAATAGAAGTGTTGAAAGTTTAAATGTTGAAAATTGAATGAAAAAAAGAGAAGTTTTTGAAGGAATTAGTCAGGGAGGTTGATCCAAACTAACTTTTTTGGATGCAGGTTTACTTAAATACTTCTGTCTCTATGTAACCCTAGACACACTGAACGATGTTAATGATGACGTTGTCTGTCAAGTAATACCATCAGGGAGGAGTTTTATTGCCTCCAAATTTAGGCTAGACTTTAGAGTCTGACTTTACGCTGCTGTAATTTGCCCACTGGCTCCTGGTACTACCCATACGGTACAGGTAGGTTTGGCGTTAGGTCCCGTGACACTTGAGACACCTTGGTGTGGTGTGCGGGCTCAGGTGTGTCCTTAATATAAGGATATAATGGCTAATGTCTAATTTTTAACATCAGTGTGAGGGTCAGTCAGATGTTACTGTTTGCATCCACCACAATAGTGCACCTAATCTTATAACTATTTATTTTATGTCTTATTGTACATCCACACATTTTACCATCTGGTGTAGGATGTCTCTGTGGCACTTGTGGTCTGATGCAGTCATCCTCCATTGTATGCATTTTTTGCTGGGGATCACCCTTAGCAACAGACCACAAGCGCAGTATCTGCTCCCCCGAGCATAAATACACAATTACATTTGGGGTTGAGCATTTCCTGCCTTTTGAGACCACGTATTTTTGTCATTTAAATCGTAGACTTTAGAGTTGCAGTATGTCGCAGTGCGACACCATAGACTATCATTAAAATACATGTCACGCGACACTGGTGTGACACAAGTCACCATGTAGCCCTAGCCTTACTTTGCAGCAGGACAACGAGCCCAAACATGCAATTTCATTAAAAGGGTTATCTGATCCCTGAAATGCACCTCTACAATATCCTGCTTATCACTGTTTATTGTATAAGGACAAGAGAGAACACAGGAGAGTTGAAAACTGATTATCACCAATAGACCACCCTGCTTATCACTATTTATAGTGTAAGGACAGGGGAGAACACAGGAGAGGTGGGGACGGATTATCACCACTAGAACACCCTGCTTATCACTGTTTAGTTATAGCTATTTGGAGCACCAGGGGGATGGCCATAGCACTAGGGGCACTGCTAACGCAATGCTATCATGCTCTCTGCATTTCCACCTCCCCTGTGAGTGACAAGGCTAAACATCTAGTCTAGCTCTGTGTTCTTGTGGTACTGGTGAGGCTCACTGACTCAGCGCCTGCAGAGCTCATCAGTTCCACTGACCAGGTAAGCTCAAAAAGCAGCATATGATTCACTGAGCAAGCTCTGAGTCATTGAGCCTCAGCACTGATGTGACAACACTGGCCTAGACAAGATGGCGGCGAGAATGAACAAGAGTAGGAACAAGTCTATTCAGGATGCCCTAGCTCGACTGCGGGCTGCAGAGTCAGATCATAAGGCAAATAACAACTCCTCTACTTTAGCTTTCCTTCAGGAACGTAGAGCTGAGCTTAGGAATATTCTTCTGTACCGTCAAGAGCTAGGTCTGAGAAGATTTCAAACAAACTTCTATCACACAGGGGATAGAGCAGGAGCATTATTGGCGCGTAGGTTGAAAAGTAGTGCAGCTGCAGCTAGGATAACTAGCCTAAAGTTTAACAGTAAAGTGTATACGCACCCTCAGGAAATAGCCGATGCTTTTGCAGCATATTATTCCTCCCTATACAATTTGGGATCAGATGAGCGTACGTTTCAGCCCTCTGAAGAAGCAATTTTGGAATATCTAGAATCCCTCAAGCTTCCCAGAGTTTCTGAGGATGACTTGTGTATTCTGAATAGGCCAGTTACTTCAGAGGAGATATACACTACAATTAAAGGCACCCCATCTAATAAGGCCCCAGGACCTGACGGTTTCCCGGCAGAATATTATAAAACATTCCACTCTGCACTCGTACCTCGCCTAGTTGAGCTATATAACGCATTTCTGACTTCTGGGAACATCCCCTCAGAAATATTATAGGCCACTGTAGTCACTAAACCAGGGAAGGCCCCTGACGCCCCTGAGAATTTCAGGCCAATTTCCTTGCTAAACGCTGACCTAAAGTTATTTGCTAAGATATTGGCAGCACGCCTCAACAAGGTGCTACCTGCCCTTATAAATCCTGACCAAGTGGGTTTTGTGCCAGGTAGACAATGCAGGGATGGCACTAGGAAAATGCTGAACTTGATTCCGGTTGCAGAGTGGTCCAGAGCCTCCACGATCTTTGTCTCACTAGACGCTGAAAAAGCGTTTGACAGAGTGCACTGGGGGTTTCTGGATCAGACTCTTTGGAAATTTGGGTTTAAAGGGCATATATTGCAAGCTATTCTCGGGTTGTACTCAGCGCCTAGGGCTAGTGTTCTAGCCTCAGGCTTTCTGTCAGCTCCCTTTTCAATTACCAATGGGACTAGGCAGGGGTGCCCACTGTCGCCCCTGATATTCGCATTGGTGATGGAGCCGTTGGCGGAAAAAATCAGGAACTGTACGCAGATCTCTGGAATTTCAGTAGGGAAATGCTCCCATTGCATAGGAGTATACGCTGATGACGTTATTCTGACTTTCTCTAACCCCTCAGCATCACTCCAGGCTGTATCTGAAATATTAAACCAATATTCCTCAATATCCTACTATAAGCTAAATGTCAGTAAAACTAATGTATTGCCGATTAATGTGCCGGAAAGTCTGTATCTGGTATTACGCGAATGGTATCCCTTCACTTGGGCTACTGAATCGATACAGTATTTGGGTGTGGAACTCACTAACTCGTTGCCTACCCTGCTTTCACTGAATCTTAAAAAATTGAGGTCTGAATTGCTGACTGATTATTCCAAATATAGTAAAGCAATGCTTTCATGAATAAACGCAGTTAAGATGTTAATCCTTCCCAAAATCTTATATATATTCAGGTGTATACCCCTGAAAATACCCAAAGAATACATTAAGCTATTGCAAGGTGACATGCTCAAATTTATATGGGGAGGCTTCCCCCCCCCAGGATTAAGGAAAAACGTGTTATTCCCATCTATTAGCAAGGGGGGGCTGGGGGTCCCAGACCTATATAGTTACTACTTAGCCAACCTACTGGATCAAACTATGGAGTGGTGGTCACCTTCGTCACCTCATAAGTGGCTCGGCATAGAGGAGGTTTATGTTAGGAGGAGATCCCTTTAGTCACTGCTAGCTGCCTACTTGTTGAAGCCTACCACTTATCCCGTACCACTGAATACAATGCAAGCGTCCCTATTCGTTTGGGCACACTTATTAAAAAAAAAGGTCACTGTTGCCTCTGGAAAAGAAATATATTCCTATCACAGCCATTGAATATCATATTCCTACACTTCAGGTTAAAGGCTGGCTGAATTGCGGGATTGATACTCTTGGGAGTTTGTTTGACGAGTCCACTATGCGCTCCTTTGAGACACTCCATTCCACATATAAATTGCCTAATTCGGTTTTCTATCAATACTTGCAGATACACCATTTCCTCTCACCTCTCAATTTGGATACCATTGCACATGTGAGTGCCCCACTGGGTAGGCTTCTAAGAGCAGATGATCGTTCCCATTCTAGTCTCTCATTTTGGTATTCTCACCAGATGCTGATAGGTAAGGATAGCAAAAAGCCTTTTATGTCCAGATGGGAGGATGAAATGGGAAAGGAATTCTCTCTAGGTGAGTGGACGGATGCCATGTATTGGTCCATGAAATGCTCTAAATGCATAAACCATGCAGAGAAAAACAGGAAAACACAATTGAGGTGTTACCTGACAGTGGATAGACTGGCTCATGTTATCCCTAAGTATTCTCCATTATGTTGGAGAGGATGTGGCCGGTTAGGATCACCAAACCATATGTGGTAGGAGTGCCCCGTGTTAACCCAGTTCTGGAACCAGGTTACTCAGGTTTTGGAGGAAATAACAGGAGTAGCGGGGATATTGACCCCTGAGTTAGCAGTCCTCAGTGTGGGACTGGTGGACGTTCCGAGTGATAGAGGCGCGGCAGTACACATCTTATTTGCAGCAAAGAAGGTTATTGCGCGCCAATGGAAAAGCTCACACCCACTTTCACTTAGTGAAGTTTTCAAAATAGGTAATCATCACATGCAATGTGAGTTCACGTTCACCTCCTCGATGAAAGCCAGAATTGCAGTGCACAATTCGTGGCTACAATGGTTATCTAGCCTATATGCAGTGCCGCTTTCAAAATACCTGATGTAGCCTTTCTGCGCAAACTTCACAGCAATGGTTGTATATGGCCTGCGGAGTACTGGTGTACTGCAAGAGATACGTGCTTATATGTGGTACCTATAGAAATTGTACTTACTACAGCTCATGTCGTCTATGCAATTTTTGTACCCTATTATTTTTCATGTATGGGACCTTTATGATTTATTTATTATTTGTTAACCTTTTCTTTCTTTCTTTCTGTAAGTCTTTGTTTCCTTTGCTAAATTGACTTGAGAAAAATTTTCAATAAAAACGTATTGATTAAAAAAATAAATAAATGAACCCTATATAGAAAGAAATAACTAGATTTTTGTAATTACCGTAAAATCTGTTTCTCTTCCGTTCATTGGGGGGGGGGGGGGGACAGTCTTGATCTTGGGTATAGCTATTGCCACTAGGAGGCGACACTAAGCAGAAAAAAGTGTTAGCTCCTCCTCTCAGCTATATCCCTCCTGCAGACACTTAACTAATCAGTTTGTACAAAAGTAGTAGGAGCAGCCAGGTGAAGCCAACAGCCAATAATAAAAAGGAAGAAAACCGGAGATGGGTCATCCTGAAGAACCAGAAGGACCCATCTAGGAAAACCAGTAATGTACATATAGGGTGGGAGCTGCGTCCCCCAATGAACGAAAGAGAAACAGATTTTACGGTAAGTACAAAAATCTAGTTTTCTCATGCGTATCATTGGGGGAAACAGTCTTGACCTTGGGACGTTCCAGAGTAGTGGGTGGGCACTGGGCGCCGCTCCGTTCTCCTGCTATGCCGTCCGGTATCTCCGGTCACAAAGTTATGGAGTCTGTATAGTTATGGAGGCGGAGTCTGCCCTTGTTCTGCTGTAGCGCTGGCCGATCGCAGTGCAGAGCTCACAGCCTGGGAAGTTATTTTCTCCCAGGCTGTGAGCTCTGCGATTGGCCAGCGCTACAGCAGAACAAGGGCAGACTCCACCTACCATAACTTAGTGACTGAAATCTCCGCCTACTATAACTTAGTGAGCGATGATACCGGAGGGCACAGCAGGAGACCAGGGATAATAGTAAGTGCAGTGAGATCCCCGGGCTCTATATGTCTGTATACTTAGTTCACATTGTCATAATCGGTGAAAGGTCCTCTTTAACCATGGTGACCTGCAAAGAAACGCGTGCAGCCATCATTGCGTTGCATAAAAATGGCTTCACAGGCAAGGATATTGTGGCTACTAAGATTGCACCTCAATCAACAATTTATAGGATCATCAAGAACTTCAAGGAATGAGGTTCAATTCTTTTTAAGAAGGCTTCAGGGCGTCCAAGAAAGTCCAGCAAGTGCCAGGATCGTCTCCTAAAGAGGATTCAGCTGCGGGATCGGAGTGCCACCAGTGCAGAGCTTGCTCAGGAATTGCAGCAGGCAGGTGTGAGCGCATCTGCACGCACAGTGAGGCGAAGACTTTTGGAAGATGGCCTGGTGTCAAGAAGGGCAGCAAAGAAGCCACTTCTTTCCAAAAAAACATCAGGGACAGATTGATCTTCTGCAGAAAATATGGTGAATGGACTGCTGAGGACTGGGGCAAAGTCATATTCTCAGATGAAGCCTCTTTCCGATTGTTTGGGGCATCAGGAAAAAAGCTTGTCCGGAGAAGAAAAGGTGAGCGCTACCATCAGTCCTGTGTCATGCCAACAAACATAAAGCATCCTGAGACCATTCATGTGTGGGGTTGCTTCTCATCCAAGGGAGTGGGCTCACTCACAATTTTGCCCAAAAACACAGCCATGAATAAAGAATGGTACCAAAACACCCTCCAACAGCAACTTCTTCCAACAATCCAAAAACAGTTTGGTGAAGAACAATGCATTTTCCAGCACGATGGAGCACCGTGCCATAAGGCAAATGTGATAACTAAGTGGCTCGGGGACCAAAACTTTGAAATTTTGGGTCCATGGCCTGGAAACTCCCCAGATCTTAATCCCATTGAGAACTTGTAGCCAATCCTCAAGAGGCAGGTGGAAAAAAAAAAAAAAAAACACTAATTCTGACAAACTCCAAGAAGTGATTATGAAAGAATGGGTTGCTATCAGTCAGGAATTGGCACAGAAGTTGATTGAGAGCAGGGGAGCACCCAGGAATTTTGTCTAGGGGGGGTCCGAAAGGCAAAAAAAAGTGGCATGTGTAGTGTGCTGTGCTAATTAAATTTTTCAAAGCCCCCTTTATATTTAAAACTGCAGGGACAGGGGTGTAGTGTGTTGCGCTGATTCTTTTACTTGGCAATTCTAAAAGCTTTGCAGGAAAAGAACAATGCAGCGCGCCGCAATTTTTTGGCCCCGCCCATTATTAAAAGCACCTCCTACATATAATAGGCCACTCCCAACAAACACTGTACAGCTGACATTCTATAGTTGCGGTCTGTCTCTACACATCATACTGAGAGAGGGGGAGTCTGTCCTGGCTGCACTGCCTGCTTCACATCATACAATAGACAGCAGGCTGCAGACAGGAAGCTCCTCCGCTCTCCTCCCTCCCCAGATCCTGCTCAAGGCCTGTGGTTCCCCCCACCATCTGCCTGCTGCCCCCTTTGGCTGTCCTCACCCAGCTCTGAATCCTCCTTCTGCAAATGGCAAGGGAGGAGCCGGAGCATCTCCTCTCCTACATAGCGCCACCTACCTCTTACATCCAGTGATGTCACCTTTTGTTGTAGACGTTCTCTTTCCTCATCTTCTCCATTCAGACCAGACCGCCATGATGATTTTTCAGCCATCTCCCGTCTCTGCAGAGATTAACAAACAGACATTAGTTTCCCACATTTCCATCATCTTCTGAACCCCCTTTCCTGCCACCCCCAATACTGTGCCCGCTGTGCCCCCAATACTATACTGCTGAAACAGTCCCCCTGGAAATACTACTACCACACAGATAGTGCCTGCTGTGCCCCCAATACTATACTGCAGAAACAGTCCCCCTGGAAATACTGCTACCACACAGATAGTGCCCCAATACTGTGCCCGCTGTGCCCCCAATACTATACTGCAGAAACAGCCCCCCTGGAAATACTGCTACCACACAGATAGTGCCCCATTCAACAATTATTGGCACACAGTTCTCTAAAAAAAATAACTGCGCCCAGACACTAATAGTATAAAGATAATGTCCCCCAAAAATGATTGTACCCCCGCTTAGTACCCGCTGTTGAGCTAATGTCCCCATAATGTATGCCAGTATAAAATACCCTTATATAATGCCCCAGTAAATGCCCTCATAGTGCTCCTCTCCCCTTCCCCATAGTGTCGCCCATAATATGCCAGTAAAAAATGCCCCTTCTAAGTGCCACCATATTCCCCAATAGTGCTCCTTTCCCCCATAGTGCCTACCATAATGTGCCAGTAAAAAAAATGCCCCCTTAGTGCCACCAGATGCAATAATGCCCCCATAATGTGCCAATAAGAATAAAGAACACTTTAGAGCCCCCACTTCCCCTTAGTGCCCCTAAATAATGTCCCTATAGTGCCACCAGATGCCCCATAGTGCCATTCTCCCCTATAGTGCCCCCCATAATGTGTAAAAAAAAAAGCCCCTTTAGAGCCCCCATAGTGCTCCTCTCCCCCATGGTGCCCCCCAAATAATGCCCCCATAGTGCCGTTCTCCCCTTTACTGCCCCCCATAGTGCCGTTCTCCCCTTTACTGCCCCCCATAGTGCCGTTCTCCCCTTTACTGCCCCCCATAGTGCCGTTCTCCCCTTTACTGCCCCCCATAGTGCCGTTCTCCCCTTTAGTGCCCCCATAGTGCCGTTCTCCCCTTTAGTGCCCCCATAGTGCAGTTCTCCCCTTTATTGCCCCATAGTGCAGTTCTCCCCTTTATTGCCCCATAGTGCAGTTCTCCCCTTTTTTGTGTGCCCCCATAGTGCAGTTCTCCCCTTTTTTAGTGCCCCCATAGTGCAGTTCTCCCCTTTTATAGTGCCCCCCATAGTGCAGTTCTCCCCTTTTATAGTGCCCCCCCCATAGTGCAGTTCTCCCCTTTTATAGTGCCCCCCATAGTGAAGTTCTCCCCTTTTATAGTGCCCCCCATAGTGCCAGCTTCCCCCCCCCCCCCCTCAAAAAAAATAAAAATAAAAAAATACACCGATACTTACCAGCAGCGATGCGATGCAGCCTCTTCCGGCCCATGTCCCTGCTGTGTGCTTCCCGGCTCAGGCAGCACGATGATGACGTCATCGCTCCGCCAGAGCCGGCCTCTGATAGGCTGCAGGCATATGTGCCTGCGGCCTATCAGAAGAACAGGGGAGGGACACACCTCTTCCTCCCCTGCCGCAGCACAGATATGGAGATGAGGGCTTCCACAATGGAAGCGCTCATCTCCTACTGCCCCCCGCCGCCGCCGCCGTAGCCGCCACTACAATTACATCCAGGGCCGCGCCGCCTGTGGTGATCGGCGGTGCGGCCCTGAAGGATTAAAAAAAAAATGTTTTGCCTGGTTGTTCTAGGGGGGGTCCAGACCCGCTGGACCCCCCCCTGTAGGTGCGCCAGTGATTGAGAGCATGCCCAGTCGAATTGCAGAGGTCCTGAAAAAGAAGGGCCAACACTGCAAATACTGACTCTTTGCATAAATGTCATGTAATTGTCGATAAAAGCCGTTGAAACGTATGACGTGTGTGTAATTATATTTCACTACATCACAGAAACAACTGAAACAAAGATCTAAAAGCAGTTTAGCAGCAAACTTTTGGCCACGACTGTATCTAGGTGTGACAACAAGGACAGTACGACTGCAATACCCGGGGAGGGGAGCCATGCAAACAATACACTAGGGCTGAAACGATTACTCGATTAAATCGAGTAATTAGACAAAAAAATCATAGATGCAAATTTTTTGCATCGAAGATTCGTTTGTGTCATGTGACCACGGAGTGGGAGTGAAGCACTTGCTATTTCTTACCAGTCAGTGGTCACCCGCTGTACCGCGCTGCACTGGATCCTGACACATCTCCAGGTCATAGTGCACATAAGCACGCACTATGACTCGACGCTGTGTGACGTCAGGATACAGTGCAGCGCGCGGAGAAGAAGAGGAAGGAGCTGTGGAGCGGCGCCCCTACAGGAAAGGTTAGTATTTTAATTGATGGCAGTGGGGAACATGGAGGTGTTGACTGATGGCAGTGGGGGACATAAAGGGGCTGATCTGATGGCACTGGGGGACATGAAGGGGCTGATCTGATGGCACTGGGGGACATGGAGGGGCGGATCTGATGGCACTGGGGGACATGGAGGGGCGGATCTGATGGCACTGGGGGACATGGAGGGCGGATCTGATGGCACTGGGGGACATGGAGGGCGGATCTGATGGCACTGGGGGACATGGAAGGGCTGATCTGATGGCACTGGGGGACATGGAAGGGCTGATCTGATGGCACTGGGGGACATGGAGGGGCTAATCCGATGGCACTGCGGGTGACATGGAGGGGCTGATCCGATGGCACTGGGGGGACATGGAAGGGCTTATCTGATGGCACTGGGGGACATGGAGGGGCGGATCTGATGGCACTGGGGGACATGGAGGGGCGGATCTGATGGCACTGGGGGACATGTAGGAGCTGATCTGATGGCACTGAGGGAAATTAAGGGGCTGATCTGATGGCACTGGGGACATGGAGGGGCTGATCTGATGGCACTGGGGGACATGGAGGGGCTGATCTGATGGCACTGGGGGACATGGAGGGGCTGATCTGATGGCACTGGGGGACATGGAGGGGCTGATCTGATGGCACTGGGGGACATGGAGGGGCTGATCTGATGGCACTGGGGGACATGGAGGGGCTGATCTGATGGCACTGGGGGACATGGAGGGGCTGATCTGATGGCACTGGGGGACATGGAGGGGCTGATCTGATGGCACTGGGGGACATGGAGGGTCTGATCTGATGGCACTGGGGGACATGGAGGGGCTAATCTGATGGCACTGGGGGACATGGAGGGGCTAATTTGACACTATATAGCTCAATTTTCAAACAGATCCGTCCCCCATTGACTTTCAATGTAAAGTCTGGACGGATCCGTCTGAAGCTACTTTCACACTTAGAATTTTTTCTACAATATAATGCAGACGGATCCGTTCTGAACGGATCCCATCGTCTGCATTATATGAGCGGATCCGTCTGGGCAGACCCCAGACGGATCCGCTCTAAGGCTACTTTCACACTTGCGGTCAAAGTGTGGAAAAACAATATTTATTTCAGACAAATTCTAAATCTACAATAAAAAGTGATATTTTCAAGACTGCTAGGTGGTTCAAATAATGGTATTACGTCAAGCTGAATCAATGTGGTTGTGAATGTAAATCACAGTTATATTTTGTACAGACACCGTTTAGTGTGCCTTAAAGAAATGTAGATTTTGATAGCACAGAGGCTATTCGGGTGCCCAGTATACATTTTTCTCAATAAAGACCAGATGGGGCATGTCTACCAGTCAGCATTTTTGGAGCATAAAGCTCTGGTAGATGTAGACACGTACTATATACAAATATTGATAGTAGATGTATTATTCTTACAGTATTTTTTGTATAAGCATCTGCTTATATACAAGTTTTAGTCACAAACATGTATTTTTTATGTAATAATGATTGTTTGCTGCAAAACTGCATAAAGCTAATGATTCTTCAGGTTGTCCGTTTTACCAAAATATAAGAGTTTTGCATATCTTTATTCTTAGGTGTTCTTTGTCGGTCTGACTTTTATCGACAAACACAAATTCTTAGGTGCTGTCAACATTGTAATACAAAACTGCATGAAGGCGCTTATGAGTTGTTCATTCTTGGATAGCATTTTCTTTCACACTGCTGCAGGCGTCTACTTTCAGGTAATGTATTGGTATGGAGTATAACATAGGTGTTTAACCACTTCAGCCCCGCTAGGTGAAACCCCCTTCATGACCAGAGCACTTTTTACACTTCGGCACTACACTCCTTTCACCGTTTATCGCTCGGTCATGCAACTTACCATACAAATGAATTTTACCTCCTTTTCTTCTCACTAATAGAGCTTTCATTTGGTGGTATTTCATTGCTGCTGGCATTTTTACTTTTTTTTGTTATTAATCAAAATGTAACGATTTTTTTGCAAAAAAATGACATTTTTCACTTTCAGCTGTAAAATTTTGCAAAAAAAACGACATCCATATATACATTTTTCGCCAAATTTATTGTTCTACATGTCTTTGATAAAAAAAAAATGTTTGGGCAAAAAAAAAAAATGGTTTGGGTAAAAGTTATAGCATTTACAAACTATGGTACAAAAATGTGAATTTCCGCTTTTTGAAACAGCTCTGACTTTCTGAGCACCTGTCATGATTCCTGAGGTTCTACAATGCCCAGACAGTAGAAAACCCCCACAAATGACCCCATTTCGGAAAGTAGACACCCTAAGGTATTCGCTGATGGGCATAGTGAGTTCATAGAACTTTTTATTTTTTGTCACAAGTTAGCGGAAAATGATGATGATTTTATTTTTTTTATTTTTTCTTACAAAGTCTCATATTCCACTAACTTGCGACAAAAAATAAAAAATTCTAGGAACTCGCCATGCCCCTCACGGAATACCTTGGGGTGTCTTCTTTCCAAAATGGGGTCACTTGTGGGGTAGTTATACTGCCCTGGCAATTTAGGGGCCCAAATGTGTGAGAAGAACTTTGCAATCAAAATGTGTAAAAAATGACCGGTGAAATCCAAAAGGTGCACTTTGGAATATGTGCCCCTTTGCCCACCTTGGCAGCAAAAAAGTGTGACACATCTGGTATCGCCGTACTCAGGAGAAGTTGGGGAATGTGTTTTGGGGTGTCATTTTACATATACCCATGCTGGGTGAGAAAAATATCTTGGTCAAATGCCAACTTTGTATAAAAAAAATGGGAAAAGTTGTCTTTTGCCAAGATATTTCTCTCACCCAGCATGGGTATATGTAAAATGACACCCCAAATCACATTCCCCAACTTCTCCTGAGTACGGCGATACCAGATGTGTCACACTTTTTTGCTGCCAAGGTGGGCAAAGGGGCACATATTCCAAAGTGCACCTTTCAGATTTTGCAGGCCATTTTTTTACACATTTTGATTGCAAGGTACTTCTCACACATTTGGGCCCCTAAATTGCCAGGGCAGTATAACTACGCCACAAGTGACCCCATTTTGGAAAGAAGACACCCCAAGGTATTCCGTGAGGGGCATGGCGAGTTCCTAGAATTTTTTATTTTTTGTCACAAGTTAGCGGAAAATGATGATTTTTTTTTTTCTCATTTTTCCTTACAAAGTCTCATATTCCACTAACTTGCGACAAAAAATAAAAAATTCTAGGAACTCGCCATGCCCCTCACGGAATACCTTGGGGTGTCTTCTTTCCAAAATGGGGTCACTTGTGGCGTAGTTATACTGCCCTGGCAATTTAGGGGCCCAAATGTGTGAGAAGTACTTTGCAATCAAAATCTGTAAAAAAAATGACCGGTGAAATCCGAAAGGTGCACTTTGGAATATGTGCCCCTTTGCCCACCTTGGCATCAAAAAAGTGTCACACATCTGGTATCGCCGTACTCAGGAGAAGTTGGGGAATGTGTTTTGGGGTGTCATTTTACATATACCCATGCTGGGTGAGAGAAATATCTTGGCAAAAGACAACTTTTCCCATTTTTTTATACAAAGTTGGCATTTGACCAAGATATTTTTCTCACCCAGCATGGGTATATGTAAAATGACACCCCAAAACACATTGCCCAACTTCTCCTGAGTACGGCGATACCAGATGTGTCACACTTTTTTGCTGCCAAGGTGGTCAAAGGGGCACATATTCCAAAGTGCACCTTTCGGATTTTGCAGGGCATTTTTTACACATTTTGATTGCAAAGTTCTTCTCACACATTTGGGCCCCTAAATTGCCAGGGCAGTATAACTACCCCACAAGTGACCCCATTTTGGAAAGAAGACACCCCAAGGTATTCCGTGAGGGGCATGGCGAGTTCCTAGAATTTTTTATTTTTTGTCGCAAGTTAGTGGAATATGAGACTTTGTAAGGAAAAAAGAAAAAAAAAGAAAAATCATCATTTTCCGCTAACTTGTGACAAAAAATAAAAAATTCTAGGAACTCGCCGTGCCCCTCACGGAATACCTTGGGGTGTCTTCTTTCCAAAATGGGGTCACTTGTGGCGTAGTTATACTGCCCTGGCAATTTAGGGGCCCAAATGTGTAAGAAGTACCTTGCAATCAAAATGTGTAAAAAATGGCCTGCGAAATCCGAAAGGTGCACTTTGGAATATGTGCCCCTTTGCCCACCTTGGCTGCAAAAAAGTGTCACACATGTGGTATCGCCGTACTCAGGAGAAGTTGGGCAATGTGTTTTGGGGTGTCATTTTACATATACCCATGCTGGGTGAGAGAAATATCTTGGCAAAAGACAACTTTTCCCATTTTTTTTATACAAAGTTGGCATTTGACCAAGATATTTTTCTCACCCAGCATGGGTATATGTAAAATGACACCCCAAAACACATTCCCCAACTTCTCCTGAGTACGGCGATACCAGATGTGTGACACTTTTTTGCAGCCTAGATGCGCAAAGGGGCCCAAATTCCTTTTAGGAGGGCATTTTTAGACATTTGGAGCCCAGACTTCTTCTCACACTTTCGGGCCCCTAAAAAGCCAGGGCAGTATAAATACCCCACATGTGACCCCACTTTGGAAAGAAGACACCCCAAGGTATTCAATGAGGGGCATGGCGAGTTCCTAGAATTTTTTTTTTTTTTGCATAAGTTAGCGGATATTGATTTTTTTTTTGTTTTATTCTCACAAAGTCTCACTTTCCGCTAACTTAGGACAAAAATTTCAATCTTTCATGGACTCAATATGCCCCTCACGGAATACCTTGGGGTGTCTTCTTTCCGAAATGGGGTCACATGTGGGGTATTTATACTGCCCTGGCTTTTTAGGGGCCCTAAAGCGTGAGAAGAAGTCTGGAATATAAATGTCTAAAAATGTTTACGCATTTGGATTCCGTGAGGGGTATGGTGCGTCCATGTGAGATTTTATTTTTTGACACAAGTTAGTGGAATATGAGACTTTGTAAGAAAAAACAAAAACAAAAACAAACAAAAAATTTCCGCTAACTTGTGCCAAAAAAAATGTCTGAATGGAGCCTTACCAGGGGGGGGGGTGATCAATGCCAGGGGGGTGATCAATGACAGGGGGGTGATCACCCATATAGACTCCCTGATCACCCCCCTGTCATTGATCACCCCCCCTGTAAGGCTCCATTCAGACATCCGCATGATTTTTTACGGATCCATGGATACATGGATCGGATCCACAAAACACATGCGGACGTCTGAATGGAGCCTTAAAGGGGGGTTATCAATGACAGGGGGTGATCAGGGTAATCAGGGTGATCACCCCCCTGTCACTGATCACCCCCCCTGTAAGGCTCCATTCAGACATCCGCATGATTTTTTACGGATCCATGGATACATGGATCGGATCCACAAAACACATGCGGACGTCTGAATGGAGCCTTACAGGGGGGTTATCAATGACAGGGGGTGATCAGGGTGATCACCCCCCTGTCACTGATCACCCCCCCTGTAAGGCTCCATTCAGACATCCGCATGATTTTTTACGGATCCATGGATACATGGATCGGATCCACAAAACGCATGCGGACGTCTGAATGGAGCCTTACAGGGGGGTTATCAATGACAGGGGGTGATCAGGGTGATCACCCCCCTGTCACTGATCACCCCCCCTGTAAGGCTCCATTCAGACATCCGCATGATTTTTTACGGATCCATGGATACATGGATCGGATCCACAAAACGCATGCGGACGTCTGAATGGAGCCTTACAGGGGGGTTATCAATGACAGGGGGTGATCAGGGTAATCAGGGTGATCACCCCCCTGTCACTGATCACCCCCCCTGTAAGGCTCCATTCAGACATCCGCATGATTTTTTACGGATCCATGGATACATGGATCGGATCCACAGAACGCATGCGGACGTCTGAATGGAGCCTTACAGGGGGGTTATCAATGACAGGGGGTGATCAGGGTAATCAGGGTGATCACCCCCCTGTCACTGATCACCCCCCCTGTAAGGCTCCATTCAGACATCCGCATGATTTTTTACGGATCCATGGATACATGGATCGGATCCACAGAACGCATGCGGACGTCTGAATGGAGCCTTACAGGGGGGTTATCAATGACAGGGGGTGATCAGGGTAATCACCCCCCTGTCACTAATCACCCCCCCTGTAAGGCTCCATTCAGACATCCGCATGATTTTTTACGGATCCATGGATACATGGATCGGATCCACAAAACGCATGCGGACGTCTGAATGGAGCCTTACAGGGGGGTTATCAATGACAGGGGGTGATCAGGGTAATCAGGGTGATCACCCCCCTGTCACTGATCACCCCCCCTGTAAGGCTCCATTCAGACATCCGCATGATTTTTTACGGATCCATGGATACATGGATCGGATCCACAAAACGCATGCGGACGTCTGAATGGAGCCTTACAGGGGGGTTATCAATGACAGGGGGTGATCAGGGTAATCACCCCCCTGTCACTGATCACCCCCCCTGTAAGGCTCCATTCAGACATCCGCATGATTTTTTACGGATCCATGGATACATGGATCGGATCCACAAAACGCATGCGGACGTCTGAATGGAGCCTTACAGGGGTGTTATCAATGACAGGGGGTGATCAGGGTAATCAGGGTGATCACCCCCCTGTCACTGATCACCCCCCCTGTAAGGCTCCATTCAGACATCCGCATGATTTTTTACGGATCCATGGATACATGGATCGGATCCACAAAACGCATGCGGACGTCTGAATGGAGCCTTACAGGGGGGTTATCAATGACAGGGGGGTGATCAGGGAGTGTATATGGGTGATCACCCGCCTGTCATTGATCACCCCCTGTAAGGCTCCATTCAGACGTCCGCATGTGTTTTGCGGATCCGATCCATGTATCCATGGATCCGTAAAAATCATGCGGACGTCTGAATGGAGCCTTACAGGGGAGTGATCAATGACAGGGGGGTGATCAATGACAGGGGGTGATCAGGGAGTGTATATGGGTGATCACCCGCCTGTCATTGATCACCCCCCTGTAAGGCTCCATTCAGACGTCCGTATGCTTTTTGCGGATCCGATCCATGTATCCGTGGATCCGTAAAAATCATACGGACGTCTGAACGGAGCCTGACAGGGGGGTGATCAATGACAGGGCGGTGATCAATGACAGGGGGGTGATCAGGGAGTTTATATGGGGTGATCATGGGTGATCAGGGGTTTATAAGGGGTTAATAAGTGACGGGAGGGGGGGGTGTAGTGTAGTGTAGTGTGGTGTTGTGTTTGGTGCGACTGTACTGACCTACCTGAGTCCTCTGGTGGTCGATCCTAACAAAAGGGACCACCAGAGGACCAGGTAGGAGGTATATTAGACGCTGTTATGAAAACAGCGTCTAATATACCTGTTAGGGGTTAAAAAATTCGGATCTCCAGCCTGCCAGCGAGCGATCGCCGCTGGCAGGCTGGAGATCCATTCGCTTACCTTCCGTTCCTGTGAGCGCGCGCGCCTGTGTGCGCGCGTTCACAGGAAATCTCGCGTCTCGCGAGATGACGCATATATGCGTGACTGTGCGCAGGGCTGCCACCTCCGGAACGCGAATCTGCGTTAGGCGGTCCGGAGGTGGTTAACCCCTTAGGGACACAGCCTTTTTACACCTTAGGACCAGGCCATTTTTTGAAAATCTGACCAGTGTCACTTTAAGTGATGATAACTTTAAAACGCTTTGACTTATCCAGGCCATTCTGAGATTGTTTTTTCGTCACATATTGTACTTCATGACACTGGTAAAATAAAGTAAAAAAAAATATTTTTTTTTGCATAAAAAAATGTCAAATTTACGAAAAATTGGGAAAAATTAGCAAATTTCAAAGTTTCAGTTTCTCTACTTCTGTAATACATAGTAATACCCTTAAAAATTGTGATGACTTTACATTCCCCATATGTCTACTTCATGTTTGAATTATTTTGGGAATGATATTTTATTTTTTGGGGATGTTACAAGGCTTAGAAGTTTAGAAGCAAATCTTGAAATTTTTCAGAAATTTACAAAAACCCAATTTTTAGGGACCACTACAGCTCTGAAGTCACTTTGCGAGGCTTACATAATAGAAACCACCCAAAAATGACCCCATTCTATAAACTACACCCCTCAAGGTATTCAAAACAGATTTTACAAACTTTGTTAACCCTTTAGGTGTTGCAAAAGAGTTATTGGCAAATGGGGATGAAATTTGATAATTTCATTTTTTTGCCTAATTTTCCATTTTAACCCATTTTTTCCACTAACAAAGCAAGGGTTAACAGCCAAACAAGACTGTATCTTTATTGCCCTGACTCTGCCGTTTACAGAAACACGCCATATGTGGCCGTAAACTACTGTACGGCCACACAGCGGGGCGTAGAGTGAAAGGTGCGCCGTTTGGTTTTTGGAAGGCATGTTTTGCTGGACAGTTTTTTTGACACCATGTCCCATTTGAAGCCCCCTGATGCACCCCTAGAGTAGAAACTCCATAAAAGTGACCCCATCTAAGAAACTACACCCCTCAAGGTATACAAAACTGATTTTACAAACTTTGTTAACCCTTTAGGTGTTGCACAAGATTTAATGGAAAATAGAGATACAATTTTAAAATTTCACTTTTTTGGCAGATTTTCCATTTTAATATTTTTTTTCCAGTTACAAAGCAAGGGTTAACAGCCAAACAAAACTCGTTATTTATGGCCCTGATTCTGTAGTTTACAGAAACACCCCATATGTGGTCGTAAACCGCTGTACGGTCACACGGCAGGGCGCAGAAGGAAAGGAATGCCATACGGTTTTTGGAAGGCAGATTTTGCTGGACTGGTTTTTTTGACACCATGTCCCATTTGAAGCCCCCTGATGCACCCCTAGAGTAGAAACTCCAAAAAAGTGACCCTATTTTAGAAACTACGGGATAGGGTGGCAGTTTTGTTGGTACAAGTTTAGGGTACATATGATTTTTGGTTGCTCTATATTACACTTTTTGTGCGGCAAGGTAACAAGAAATTGCTTTTTTGGCACCGTTTTTTTTTTTGTTATTTACACCATTCATCTGACAGGTTAGATCATGACGTAATTTTAAAGAGCAGGTTGTCACGGACGCGGTGATACCCAATATGTATACAATTTTTTTTATTTATGTACGTTTTACACAATAATTTCATTTTTAAAACAAAAAAAATGTTTTAGTGTCTCCATAGTCATAGTCTAATTTTTGGGCGATTATCTTAAGTAGGGTCTCATTTTTTGTGGGATGAGATGACGGTTTGATTGGCACTATTTTGGGGTGCACATGACTTTTTGATTGCTTGCTATTACACTTTTTGTGACAGAAGATGACAAAAAATGGCTTTTTTTACACCGTTTTTATTTTAATTTTTTTACGGTGGTCATCTGAGGGGTTAGTTCATGTGATATTTTTATAGAGCCGGTCAATACGGACGCGGCGATACCTAATATGTATACTTTTTTTTTATTTATGTAAGTTTTACACAATGATTTCATTTTTGAAACAAAAGAAATCATGTTTTAGTGTTTCCATAGTCTAAGAGCCATAATTTTTTCAGTTTTTGGGCGATTATCTTGGGTAGGGTATGATTTTTCCGGGATGAGATAACTGTTTGATTGTTACAATTTTGGCGTAGATGCGACTTTTTTGATCACTTTTATTACCTTTTTTGGGAAGTAAGGTGGGCAAAATTCCAATTTCATCATAGTTTTTAATTTTTTATTTTTATGGCGTTCACCGTTCGGGTAAAGTAACATTACCGTTTTATAGATCAGGTCGTTACGGACGCGGCGATACCAAACATGTGTAGGGAATTTTATTTTTTTCATTTTTAATCAGTGATAAATGTGTTTTTTGATTTTTACTTTATTTTTCACTTTTTTCACTTTTTTTTTTGACCCAGACCCACTTGGTTCTTGAAGATCCAGTGGGTCTGATGTCTGCATAATACAGTACAGTATATATTGTACTGTACTGTATTTTACTTACACTTTGTCTGAACAGATCTATGCTTTCAGCACAGATCTGTTCAGCACCATGGACAGCAGGACGCCTGAGAAGGCGTCCTGTTGCCATGGGAACCTTCCCCGTCTGCTCAGTAGTGGCCAGAACTGCGCAGACGGGGAAGGGTAAGGACGGGGCTTGGGGGGCTGCCTGGAAGCTCTCTCCCTCTCCATTCGGGGGACTGCAAAGGCACAGCAGCCCCCCGATCGAAGAGGGAGGGAGCTCCCTCTTACTGTTAACCTTTTCCATACAGCGGTCCGTACGGACCGCTGTATGGAAAGGGTTAAACGGCTGACATCGCATCACCGATGTCAGCCGTTTATACCAGGGTGCCAGCAATGTGCTGGCACCCTGGTATAACCCACTAGACGCCAACGATTACGCAATGGGAGGCGGACGGGGGATCGCGATCCCGCCTACCGCACCGCCCGCCTCCCGCAATCCTCCCCCTGCACCTCCCACCGTGCTCGAATAACTCAGGGGTGCAGGGGGGAGGGATACATTTATATTTTACGAATGCAAAAGTTTCTGATCCCCGCGGTCAGGGACCGCGAGGATCAGAAACTGCAGAAATCGCAGCAAACCGCAGGTCTGAATTGACCTGCGGTTTGCCGCGATCGCCGACATGGGGGGGTCACGGGACCCCCCCGCGCATTTAGCCTAGGTGCCTGCTCAATGATTTGAGCAGGCACCGGGTTCCGATCACTGCCAGCCGCACGGCAGTGATCGAAAATGCACAGGGCATACATGTACGCCCTGTGTCCTTAAGTACCAGGGCACAAGGGCGTACCTGTACGCCCTGTGTCCTTAAGGGGTTAAAGGGCTTCTGTCGCCCCCCAAAAGTCATTTTCCATTTTTGGGCTAATCAAAATCCTTATAGTGTGATTATTCAATATATAGTGCTCTTACATTTTTCTGTGGTTTAGTTTCTTTAAAAACGGCACTTTTATAATATGGTAATTACCTGGCTACCGCCGCATCCTCCTTTCAAAGAAGCGCCCCCTCCTCCTGTTGATTGACAGGGCCAGCTAGCGCTCTGCTCCTTCGGCTGGCCCTGTCTGCGTTCCAAATCTCCCGCCTGCGCCGTACCGGTCTTTAGTCGGCACAGGCGCACTGAGAGGAGGGCGCTCGCTCGGCCGCTCCTTCCTCAGTGCGCCTGCGCCGTGTGTAGATGTGACGTCATCAGCGCAGGCGCACTGAGGAAGGAGCGGCCGAGCGAGGTCCCCCTCTCAGTGCGCCTGCGCCGACTGAAGACCGGTACGGCGCAGGCACGAGATTTGGAACGCAGACAGGGCCAGCCTTAGGAGGAGAGCGCTCGCTGGCCCTGTCAATCAACAGGAGGAGGGGGCGTTTTTTTGAAAGGAGGATGCGGCGGCTACCAGCAAGCAACCGCCCTACTTGCTGGTAGCCAGGTAATTAACATATTATAAAAGTGCAGTTTTTAAAGAAACTAAGCCACAGAAAAATGTAAGAGCACTATATATTGAATAATCGCACTATAAGGATTTTAATTAGCCCAAAAATGGAAAATGACTTTTGGGGGGTGACAGAAGCCCTTTAAATTTATAGTTCAGGTTTTGTGTACTGTATGTCAGAGATGTGAAATCTGCCTAGAAACCCAAGGCAGCAAGAGGTTAGGCTACTTTCACACTAGCGTTCGGGTGTCCGCTTGTGAGCTCCGTTTGAAGGGGCTCACAAGCGGCCCCAAACGCATCCGTCCAGCACTAATGCATTCTGAGTGGACGCGGATCCGCTCAGAATGCATCAGTCTGCAGCGTTCAGCCTCCGCTCCGCTCAGCAGGCGGACACCTGAACGCTGCTTGCAGCGTTCGGGTGTCCGCCTGGCCGTGCTGATCCGTCCAGACTTACAATGTATGGCTCAATCCACAATATGGCTCAATCTTCAAACGGATCCGTCCCCCATTGACTTTCAATGTAAAGTCTGGACGGATCCGTTCAGGCTACTTTCACACTTAGAATTTTTTTTAACAATATAATGCAGACGGATCCGTTCTGAACGGAGCCACCGTCTGCATTATATGAGTGGATCCGTCTGTGACGGATCCGCTCTGAACGCAAGTGTGAAAGTAGCCTTAGGGTACAATCACACAGCTCGGCCGTGTCACAATTGCAATGCGGCCACGCTGAGGTCGACTTCCGTGCATCCGTACGGGCAGCAGCAGGCTGTACTTAAACTAAGAAGACTGCACTGTTTAGTCAGTCTGCATTGTTAATCAAGGTGCGGCACCTGCAATATCATGCAGCCTTTAACCAGGCAAACCACCTAAACAGTGTGATCTTCATTAGTTTAATTAAGCCCACTACTGTACTGCGCAGTGCCCGCCCACAGAGTGGCCGTGCTCCATTGCTCCACGTGATAATATCCTTAAAGGGTTGTCTCACTTGGCACAATGATAGTTATGTTCAGTATAACCCCATAATGAGCAATGTTACTAATATACTTCATGTTTCAAAACTGCCTCCTCCCCTAGATATTCCTCATCTTGTAGCCCTTTAGAGCATGTTAGTTGTCAGGCATCTGCTCACTGTGAAGTAAAGCGCTGGCTTGTTTGGTGGCTGGGATCATGGTAGCAAGCTATCATAGCTGCACATGTGCACTACCTCTCTCCAGTCCCAGCCACTTTGTATATACTGTGTGGAACAGCTCCCAGCAATGAAAGAAGCCTCAGAGCTGTTCAACACCAGAAACAGCAGTTCCAGGCATGTGGGACTAAACTGTTACATGTTCGGGATCCAGGCTGTCATCTCGTGATGGATGACAGCGGTTCAGACTGTTCGTCCAGCTATTAACTTTGTAATATAGAGTGCCCATTCACTCGCAGCCAAAGGAGAGGAGAGAGCATGCATAGGCACAATGCAGGCATGATTACATCAGCCAGTGCTGCCTGTGCCATCAATCAAATTTACATGCGCCAAGCAGCAGCAGATTGTTGGGAAGGAACCGTTCCTTCCCAATAACTGGCTGCTCGTTCAGTGGAGGTGAAGGAATGCATTTACATGCAGCGATCACCTCCAAAGTATGAGGACGAGCGGTCACTATTGCTATCGCTCCTCCTCATACAGCTGCATTGTTTCTGCGCAGCAGATCCCTGTTTAGACTGCACAATCTGGTGCCCAGAAACCATAAGTTAGGTGCCTGCACGAACTACAGGATCACCCAAAGAATATGCGTTTCGCTTGTTCATCAGCGGCACCTTTACACAGGCAGATTGTTGGGAACGAGCGTTCACAAGAAAGTACATTCCTGATAATCTGCCAGATAAATCCTCCTTTAATGTCTGTCTTTCAACATCAAGCAATTTTAAATTAGAAACACAATAAAATCTTAATTTTGAACAAGTTAGACTGTACCTGATTGATTTCTTCCTGTGTTGATTTCAATGACTTTATAATGGTCTCTAGCTGAATCTTGCCTGCCTGGATACTCTGCTCCAGCTGACTCTCTTCTTGCTGTAACCTGTTTAGCTCTGATTTGGCCCTATTAAGTTCCTCCTCCTGTGCCTGTACATCGGATTCTTGGGACTGAATCTGTAACTTTAGCGAGGAGATCTATGAGAAAGCAAAAGAACACATTATGTTCATTCAAATAGATTTACTGCATTTATTACACAGCACCATTTTCTGTACTTCAGTTTTTGTGTAAACCAAGAGCAGAAAGGCATAACGGAAGGACAGGACATGTTCACACACTATGGATTGTGCCTGGATATATGTGTAGATTCTGCTCTTGAATCCACTGGCAATTCGTTTGAATGGCTTTTTTATGTTCCTTTCACATGCTCTAGGGTGAAAAAAGCAGAATAATGGCCATGTCACATATCTTCTCAACTACATTATGCAGATTCACTATTAAAGGGGTATTCTCATCATGCAGTTTTATACTTACCTGCTCCCGGCGCGCTGTCCACTTCCTGGTTTCGGCAGGGGGCGGGCTGAATCTTGATTGAAGTCTTCTCCCAGCCGGGCCGCGCGCTGGACTGAACGCGGCCGGCCGGGAGAAGAGAAGTCGTCTGCGCAAGCACAGCCACCGCGATTCCTGAGAAGAGCGGTGGCCGGAACCAGGGGAGACGGAAGACAACAGTCAGGTAAGTATATGTTCATTTTCTTCTAAGGGGTGGGAATTAGTTAATTAAATAGATTTAGAAAAATGATCACTGTTAAATTATTAACAGATTTAACAGTGATCATTAAGATGTGAATACCCCTTTAATGCACTATTAATGCAGATGGCGCACTCAATGCTCAGG
Source organism: Bufo gargarizans (assembly GCF_014858855.1). NCBI lineage: Eukaryota > Metazoa > Chordata > Amphibia > Anura > Bufonidae > Bufo > Bufo gargarizans. The sequence goes on along the minus strand of NC_058080.1, from coordinate 383,498,023 downwards.
GATTAGAACTTGACTACATTCCAATAAAACTAACTTGCATGCAAATGCACAATGCAGGACCAAGGGGCGCATGTATTAAGACATGTATTAATAAACCCCTGAAGAGGTGCTGGCCTTTACATAACTTCAGCGGATCCTCCGCCAGTTCTAAATACAACGCAGCTTCCTTGCTGTCTTACATTTAGACCTTTTTCTACGCCAAAAACAGGCATAGAAAATGGTAAATGAGATGGGTCTGCTTGCCTCTCCCCTTCCCTACAATGCCCACTTTTTTAGTCCTGGCGTCAGTGGGGAGAAGTTGCAGAATGCGCCTGAAATATGCCTAATATAGGCATAGTTCAGCTTAATAAAGGACCCCCCCCAAGTTTCTGCTGCAAATCCTAACCATGAATTTTGTGCCAACCCAAATAACTGAATATGAATTGAATACAGGGTCTCATGTCCTGAGCTTATTACTCTATCATATACAGGCAGCCACTAAGAATAGGAGCATGTTAAGATCTAGAAATGTACAAGGCTAATGACATGAGCAAGTAATTAAAGTTCCCTGCTTGAGCTCTACTGATAATTTCATAATAGAAGAACTAAAAGACAATCCTGCTCTTTCTTCTTTTAAAGGATCATTCCCTTGAAGAGAGTTATGGCAGATCCACACTATTATCAATGTCCTTACTTTATGATGGCACCAGATTAAGTGTCCACTGCTTTTCCCTACTATAACAATCTCTTGTTAAAGGGGTTCTCTGGGAATGACTTAAAATGGCTGCCAGCAACCTGCCCTACAATGTGAGCAGGAATAGCTGCCTCCACTTGCAGAGCTGCGGCCTGACAGGAAAACTCAACAATAGTGTGTAGTGAGGACTTACCCCTCTCCTCCTAGGCAGCTCTGCAAGTGGAGGTAACCACTCCTGCTTATATTCTAGGACAGCTTGCTGGTGCCCATTTTAAATCATTCCCAGAGAACCTCTTTAAATGGAGAGGGTGTTTAGGCGTGTCTGCTATCACTCCAATCAACTCTACAGGACTGCTGGAGGTAGCCAAGCACTGTATTCTCCAGCAGTCCCATAGAGTTGAATGGAGTGGCAGTGGACATCCATGACCACACCTTCTGATGATCTGTGGGGGTCCCAGTGATCAGACACTCTATCCTGTGGAGAGTGGATACGTCTCTGTTCTGGGAAAATCCTTTTAAGAGGTTAAAGGGTTGTCCACTTTTTTATATTGATGACCCACTAAAGTGAATGAGAATGCCATAGTTGTAATTACACCTGCTGACTGCTGCAGTTGCAACAGCAAGCAAGATGTAAACAATGAAGTGATAGCAGCACTCGTACAAGCGCTGCTTTCTCTTCAAACGCCTCATCGGTGGGGGTGTCGGGAGTTGGGCTTCCGTTGATCTGATGGTAGGTCATCTATTTAGCAAAAAAAAGCAGAGAACCCCTTTAAAGTACATCAAAGATAATAAAATTTCCAACAAGCACTGTACAATGAGAATACCATTTGTTTCTCGAGCAGATATAGCACCATCTATCTCAAAGTGAAAGTTTTACATGAGAGATATAGAAAATGCGCAGAGAATGTCATAGCATCAATTTATCATTTTATGCCATCAAAGCTGCTCTTGCATGATTTTTACTATTATTATTGCATCTGGAATAGCCGTATAGTACCTGACCCTGTCGGCGCCCACTGACTAACTGGACTCGGCGGGGATCCAGCTCGTTTCCAGCATTAGTGCCGGGATTTGTCCGGCCAAATCTAAATGCTAGAAACAGGCTGTATCCCCGCTGAATTTCATTATAGTGAATGGGGCATGGCGGTTCTCCGACCTTTTCCTGGTATGCCAGATACCATGAGGTCCGACAGGCAGTTCCTCTGCTGCAACAGCCTGCCAGAAGTATTTACTGCTAGTGTGAAACTAACCTTAATGATTATAAAATCAATGAGATTGGCTACATGACTAATGCTCACCATTTGTCCTTCCTCCTGGCACTTTTGCCTGACATCATTCAGCATGTCTTTTAGTTTAGCTTTTTGTTGGTCCATTTCTTCCAGTCGGTCCTGTGCATCCTGCTTTTGTGCTTCTAGTTCCTGTAGTGTTGATGTCTCACGGTCCAAATCATTTTGTAGTTCCTGAAAAGATAGATATAAAGTAAATATTAATATTCATAGTATATACCCCTGGGATCTGCTCTAGTCTGTCTCCAAAACGGGACGAGACAAGGCTGCCTACCATCACCACAGCTCTTCAATACTTAACCGCTGGCTTTACACCTACAAAGTTGACATATTTATAAAGAAATCCAGGTAAGAAATAGGGAGGTCAAATTAATTTGCTGATGATATGCTCCTTTTCTATGCTCTTCTTAATGTCTATTTAATGAGGTTTTGAAGGTGCTTTCTAGCTTTGGAAAATTCTCCAAATGACAGCTTCTATTTCTTTTTTTAAATCAGATAATTTTTATTTGACTTTTTTGAAAATCACAAAAATACAAAGGAAAATAGTCGGCACAGTATACAAGCAACAGTTGATGACAAAAATACCATAGCATTACAAGATCGGACAAATAGTTACTTTCATGAGTACCCCAAGTAACATCAACCATGGTACAAGAAGTACATAAAATCACGTAATCTAGTTACAAAGTATACCTGGTACAGAACCGCATTTCCCATCCAATAATTTATAAACATAAGACCATCCCTCCCTACCCAACTAAAGCCCAATCCCCCCCCCCCCCCCCTACCCGAGCGATGGAGTGGATCAGAACTCCAAAATTGGTCATCTTAATAATATATCAAAGGCATAGCCATTGGTGTACTCCTCCTATCTGTTTAGCAGACCTCTTCACACCCGACCTATGTAGTACTACACACCTTCATACAGCATACGTCCAGAGCTAAATAGGATAGAGGAGATAGAAAGCACACATAAACAAGAACTGTGTCTCTACCTACCCCATAGTCCAACTACGAGGAGAGGCTAAACCGGACACTGTATCCTACATTTCTCCCAGTTATCCGATATTTTGTTAAACTTCACAACACAGTTTCTTTTAACATACACACCTTTCTCTAAGCGTATTATATCTGACATTCTATTGAGGAATTCTCCCCTAGTCGGAGATTGAGGGCTAAGCCAAAATCTAGCTATTAGTTTCCTAGCTTGAAATAGCAGACGCTGTACTCCCAGACTGTGATGCCGATTTTTGATGTCTAATATCCCGACCACACATGTTTTCGGTCCAGGCGGAACCGCAATATTATATGCATCTTTTATTAGGGCCAGAACAGCGGACCAAAAGTTCCGGAGCTCCGCCCAATCCCAGAACATGTGTAACAAGGATGCAGGGCCCCTGCCCCATCTCGGACAATCCGCATCCTCCCGAACACCTATCCAGCATAAAAAACTCTGGCGTCCTATACACCCGGTGTATTAAAAACAGCTGGGACATACGCTGCCACTCACAAACTGACAGTTGTGGAGTGAGCGCTAAGAGCGAATTCCACTGCTCTTCTGAGATCAGCCAGACCTCCCTTTCCCATTTAGATTTGACTGCTAAACCCTCTTGTTTCAGTGATTTCACATACAAGTTCCTGTAGGTGGATGATATCAGACCGCCCGAGGAGCTGTTTGTGAGAAGTTGCTGAAACAACGGGACCATAGTGCATTTCAACAACACTGATTTAGCCTGTGTCTGAAAGGCATGACGAAGTTGTAGAAATTGATAGAAGGCAGTGTGTGGGAGACCAAATTCAGTTCTCAACTTAAAAACATTGCACTCTGTAGTTGACATAAATTTAAGATTACACTTACCGGTAATCACTTTTCCATAAGCCCATGACAGCACCCTTGAGAGACCGCCTCCATCCAGGACAGGAAACAGGAACTTTCGTGGAGAGCTCATAAGGAGGAGCATGGCCCCGAGACCACCAGTTAATCGCAAGAACTTGTCCTAGACCACACTCTTCTCTTTTTTTTTTTTTTAAATTATATTTTCTCTCTATATATATTCCTTTTTTTTATATATATATATATATATTTATTTTTTTATATAATTCTCCCCCCCCCCCCCCCCCCCATTAGCATTAATTCTATACAGGGTGGGAATAAACCCGGGTGCTGTCATGGGCTTATGGAAAAGTGATTACCGGTAAGTGTAATCTTAAATTTCCCTTGCGCCCATGACAGCACCCTTGAGAGACGACTAGAATAGAAATCCCTTTATTTCTTAGGGTGGGACTACTGCCTGGAGGACTTTCCTACCGAAGGCTAGCTGTTCTCTATTGCCTAGGTCTAATCTGTAGTGACGAAAGAAGGTGCCAGGCGACTGCCATGTGGCTGCTCTACAAATCTGTTCTAAGGTAGCGTCGGCCCTTTCTGCCCAAGTGGTGGAGACTGATCTTGTGGAATGAGCACCAAAACCCCCCGGGGGAGCCTTTCCAGCTGAAGAATAGGCCAAATTAATGGCTCTCACGATCCATATGGAAAGGGTTTTAGCAGAGGCTGGGAGACCCTTATTTTTCCCACTAAATTGAATGAAAAGTTTTGAGGTTTTCCTCCACTGACTAGTAACCTCTAGATAATGAGATAGGCATCTTTTTACATCTAAACAGTGCAGTTTTTCCTCTTTTTTATTTCTCGGATTTTGACACAGAGAAGGAAGGATAATGTCCTGTGTTCTATGAAACATAGAAACCACTTTCGGTAAGAAGGAAGGGTCTGGTTTAATGAGTACCCTATCATCTAGGATGTTAGTGTAAGGAGGCGAGGTAGAGAAGGCCGAAATCTCACCAACCCTCCTTGCTGAGGTAATTGCCACAAGAAACGCTGTTTTGAAGGACAAGATTTTTATGGGTAACTGTTTAAGTGGCTCAAAGGGAGGCTCTGTGAGGCTAGTGAGGACCAAGTTGAGGTCCCAGGGGGGAACTGAAGATCCAGATATAGGCCTCAGCCTGCTGATGGCTTTAAAGAATCTTCGGACCCACGGGTGGCTAGCGATGGGAGAATCAAAGAATGCACTCAAAGCGGATACCTGTACCTTAAGAGTACTTGGCCTCAAATTTTTTTCATGTCCGGCTTGCAGAAAATCTAAAACCTTACACATAAGTGGGGGATTTAAAGGATTCACCGGATCTTTGGCAAACTTCTGGAAGGTGTTCCAAATTCTGAGATAAATAGAGGAGGTGACATCCTTTCTGCAGGATAGCAAAGTGGAAACGACATTCTTGGAGAGTCCTCTACTTTCTAGGATTTCCCCCTCAAGAGCCATGCTGTTAGGTGTAACTGCTTCACACTCGGATGATTGACTGGTCCTTGGGATAGAAGGTCTTGCCTCTCCGGGAGAATCCAAGGGTCCGTCAAGGATAGCTTCCTCAACCAGGTGAGCCAGGTTCTTCTGGGCCAGAAAGGAGCAATTAAGATCACTGTCGTTCTTTCTTGTCTCAACTTCTGTAAGAATCTTGGAAGAAGTCTTAATGGAGGAAAGGCGTAGAGGAGCTGGTGCGGCCAGTGAAGGGAGAAGGCATCTATCCCTGCTGGTGAATCTCTCGCGCTGAGGGAAAAGAAAAGATGACACTTTCTGTTTTCTCTGGTGGCAAATAAGTCCAGTTGAGGACGACCCCAAAGTTGAATTATTTGATCGAACACCATTTGATTCAGACACCATTCCCCCTGGTCTAGTGTATTTCTGCTTAAGAAATCTACCACCTTGTTTTCTGTACCTTTTAGATGTAGTGCCATAAGGGACGGAACAGAAGGAATTATAACTGAAAAGATATCTGTTGTTAACTGCATAAGATTTTCTGATCTGGTTCCTCCTTGTTTGTTCAAATAGGAGACAACTGTGGCGTTGTCCGAAAAAACCTTTATAGATTTTCCCTGCAGTAAAGGAAGAAACTCTTTTAAGGCGAGAAAAACCGCTCTCAGTTCCCTCATGTTTTGGGAGTCTAGACTCTGCTCTCTTTCCCAAACACCTTGTCTTAAGTACCCTTGGCAACAGGCCCCCCAACCGGAAGGACTTGCGTCGGTGGTAAGGGTAACAAAATTTTGTTGGATCCAAGGGAGCCCCTGGGACAGGTTTGCAGGATTCAGCCACCAGTGAAGGGGCTGGATCACTTGGGGGGTGAGTGTGAGGGGTGTATCTAATGGGCAGAGGGTACCCTGCCACTCCTTCAGAATTTGCCACTGTAGGGGTCTGGAGTGAAGATGGCTCCAACTGACCGCTGGTATAGTGGAAGTCATTCTGCCCAAGACCGCCATTGCTTGTCTGATAGTAGGGTTCTTTGTCGATATCAGGGACTGAACCTGTTGTATTAATCTCTGAATCTTGTCTTGGGGTAGAATACAGAGTAGTTTCTTTGAGTCCAGTATCATTCCCAGAAAGACACAAACTTGGGAAGGTATTAGATGTGATTTTCCCCCGTTTATTTGCCAGCCGAGGTCTTCTAGGATCTGCACTACTTTTTTGAGGTGTACTTCGAGAAGGGATTCTGACTTCGCTACCACCAGGAGATCGTCTAGGTAAGGAATCACTAGAATGTCTCTTTCCCTTATATGAGCCATGACTTCTGCCATGACTTTCGTGAAAAGTCTGGGAGCTTGAGAAATCCCAAAGGGAAGGGCTGTATATTGTAGGTGCTGAATGTGACCTCCTATTGAAACAGCGACTCTGAGGAATTTTTGACAGTCTAGCCGAATAGGGATGTGATAGTACGCATCTCTTACATCTATCGTAGCCATGAAACAGCCCCTGAAAAGATGTTTTACAACTGATTGGATCGACTCCATTCTGAATTTTTTGTAAGAGAGGAATTGATTTAAATCCTTTAGATTTATGATAGTTCTGAATGTTCCATCCGGTTTGGGGACCAGAAAAAGGGAAGAGTAGAAACCTCCGCCTTTCTCCGCCTCCGGAATCAGAACATTTTTTCGAAGTAGGGATGCAATCTCCTGTTGTAAAGCTAGATTTTTTCCCGGGTTTCCTAGAAAATTTGTAATTTTGAATCTGTCCGGTGGGTGGGAGACAAACTCTAGACAAAACCCTTCCTTTATAACGCTTAAAATCCAGGGACTTGAGGAGATTTTTTCCCAAGCGTAAAGGAAGAGAGAAAGTCTGCCACCCACGGGAGAGAAACAGTCATTGCTGTGATGGTTTAGAGGTTGAGGAGGATTGGGAACTGAAGAGGAACCCCTTGCTTTTCCTATTCTTGTTGTCTGCTCTGAAGTCTTTCCTCTGCCCCCTAAAAAAATCCTTTTCAGGGGTCTGGAGACAGGGAATCCTTTTTTATTGTCCGAGGCTTTATCCAAAAGGTCGTCTAAGACGGACCCAAAAAGATAATCACCCTGCCAAGGAATTGCGCAAAGCTTATTTTTAGATCCAGTGTCTCCCGACCATCCTTTTAGCCAAATAGCTCGTCTGGCTGAATTTGAAAGAGCAGCTGACCTAGCATTTAATTTTAAAGCATCTGCCGAGGCGTCAGAAATAAAGTCTACTGCTTTAAGTAGAGTGGGAAAAACGGCTAACAATTGATCTCTCGGGGTCTTATTCTGAATGTGAGATTCTAATTCTTCTAGCCATAATTTCAGAGACCTAGCAGTGGATGTGGCGGCAATATTTGGTTTGAACGCTTGAGCTGAGGTCTCCCAAACTTTTTTTAGGTAAACCTCTGCTCGCTTATCCATAGGGTCTTTAAGAGAACCCAAGTCCTCAAACGGTAGGGCCGATTTTTTTGAGATTTTTGCAACAGGTGCATCCAATTTAGGAGGTCTGTCCCAGTTTACTGAGTCTGCCTCGTCAAAGGGATACTTCCTTTTCACATTTTTTGGGACAAAATTTTTTTTTATCGGGTCTTTTCCATTCCTTCTGTATTAAAAACTTTATATTCTCGTTTACGGGAAAAACTCTAGATTTTTTTTCTGCCCGAGGTCACCAAACATGATATACTGAACGGATTTTGGGTCTTTGGATTCGTCTACTTTCATGGTCGCACGAACTGCTTTTAGTAAAGCTTCCGTATCATCCGGGGAGAAAAGTGGCCTGCCCGTGGATTCTTCATCCTGGGCTATCTAGGATTTCTCCTGTATCACTATCTTCTAAAGGATCCGAGTCAGATTTATTAGCCGTGCCTGATCTGGTTCCAAGGGAGGTTGAGGCTACAGAGGGAAATCTCTTCTTGAAATCTTTCAAGGAATCCGAGACCTCTGTCTTCACCATCTCCCTAATACTCTGCAGAAGGGATGGGGACTCCTCCTCCACTAGTTTCTCAATGCAACATTGACATAGTTTTTTCAACCAAGAGGGGGCCAGTTTCCTTTTACAGACGGCACATTCCTTCCCTCTGGTCTTTGAAATTGCCTTTCTAGGGCCCTCTTTTATAGTCTTAAATGCAAGAAGGAAAAGAGGGAAAAGGAGATTTAGCCTGACTAAAAAGAAATAAGTGATGGGGAATGATCCCCCTTACCCCACCAGGAGTACCGGTCTGCTCTCATGACCCTCCTGCTGATCGGCGCGTTGGGCACTCTCCTCCTCCATGCTGCTGTGGGATAGAGTGACTCCCAGGATCCAAAAGAAAACTGGCTTCCTATAAGGCTGGCTGGCTGGGCTGCTGCTGACCGTGCGCCTGTGGGTCCAATCCCCTCGGTCGGGTCCTGCTGAAAACCCTCTGCGGCCTAAGTAGGAGAAGGCACTTCCTACTTCCGGAACGCACGCTACATGCGTTCCAAATACCGGAAGTCTCGACCGAGACCCGGATCTCGCTTGGATCGCGAGATTTGTTCCCCCCTTCCCCGAGCGCGAGGTGAGGAGGAGGCCCCGGCCCGCCTGAACACTGTCAGGAAGGACCGGCGTGCCGAACGCACCTCTCAGTGCGCCCGGGACTGCAGAGTAGCGGCCAGCGCGGCGTAAGCCAGACCCCAGCAGCAGGCACCAGACTCCGGCCGGCGGCTCCTAGAGGAGACTTACGCCGGAACAGGTAACCCCACTTTGATATAATCCTCAGGGGCACTGCAGCCTAGCTTCCTCCTCTTCTCCACGAACCGTCTTCTGTCTAGGACAGGAAACAGGAACTGGTGGTCTCGGGGCCATGCTCCTCCTTATGAGCTCTCCACGAAAGTTTCCTGTCCTGGATGAAGGCGGTCTCTCAAGGGTGCTGTCATGGGCGCAAGGGAAATATCTCACTCCTTTACGCTCCCAGGGTGAGAAGCCATCTAACTGGAATAGTTCAGGAAGGTGCGGATTTCTCCAAATAGGGGAAAACTGTGTAAACCCCTTTACTGATAACAGCGCCCGGCTTTTTTGCCAAACCTTGTGCACCATAAAAAGTGTGGGGTGCCCCGACAGCTTACCAACAATTACGCTATTTTCCAATAAAGCCACCGGAGAACTGTGCCCAATAATGTGTGCCACCAATCTGGCTGAGGCAACGTCCCCAGGAGTCCTCTCCCATCCCCTCAACTGTTGCAGCTGGGCCGAGATGTAATAAAGCCAAGCATTCGGTACTGATAGCCCTCCCTCCTCTTTCCCTCTCTGCAGAGTGTCCAGTCTAATCCGCGCTTTTTTATGGCGCCAAATCAAATCCCTAAACAACCTATCAATTTTTAAAGAATATTCTGCGAGTTATCCATACCGGGGAATTATGCAGTATATACATGAGTTTGGGCATGAGAATCATTTTAAGAAGGTTACTCCTCCCAATTTCAGATAGCGGCGACAGCTTCTATTTCTAACCAAAACTCTGAAGGCTGATGTGGCAGACGATTTCCATCGCTCATCCCCATGCTTTATGGCTGTTTGCCAGCGACAGGTCGTTATTATACACCATGATCTGCCGCCTCCAAACGAGAATTTTTTAACATGTCAAAAGATTTGTATTACCCGAGGATCAAGCGTTTGCTTGTTCTTCGGGCAATCAGCGGCAGTATTACACTGCAAGATGATCGTTACCAAGCGTTTACATGAACGTTCATTAGCGATCATCTCCTGAAAAATCGGGGCAGTGTAATACAGGATTGAGTCCTGCAGAGATCCAGACTTCTGTAGAGATAGCATGCTCATACTTCACTTACTTACTTCGCAAAATCACTCAGTAATTAGAAAGATGGATGGGTTTACCCATGAGTTTGTCAGGCAGGGCCCATCTTTTAAAAATAATACGTTTTGGGAGGCTTTTGTTTCCACTTCAAATTATATCAAAGTTGATCAAACATCAAGACATCCAAAAGTTGCAGTCAGTCTTTAACCAATTTCTGGGTCAGAAAAAAGGGCCTGCAAAGCGTGCGATAAACTTTGTCTTTCGAAGCTAAAAGGGGGACTTCAATTGACCAATATCAGATGTTACAAACAAGCAGCTCCATTCAGGCATAGTTGAGACTGGAACTTTGGCTCAAATGCTAGAGAGGGAGCTGGCAGCTCTGTGGCTCTTGGGGAGATTACTACATACCAAATTCAGTGAACTGCCTTCTTATATTAAACATACCGTTCTCCTCAGAGGCACTATTATGTCTTGGAAAGCAAAAAAGATCAACTCAGCTGGAGATCTTCTGAGATTAGTAGAAGGGCACTTCTTATCATGGCAGAGGTCAGAAGATTAATATGGCCTGGTGGTGTCTCATTTTTATGCAACACCAACAGATTAAACATTTTTGTTTCTCCAGGGTTAAGGACCTAACTAGGGCTGAGATGGTGACATTTTTTGATGACCTGGGGGAAAGTAGAGGGAGGGTAAATTCATTTTGATCTAATTTTTTAAAACCTGGGAACACGAATTGGGTGATATCGGATAAGATTTTATTGTAAAGGCAGCGATAATCAGTGAACAGTGGAGAAATATGTACTTTCATAAGGTGACGTATGCATTTGCCTTAAAAACGCATCAGCACATTATTTACGGAACTGCTCTATATGTGAAACGTCTAAGGTCTCTCTCTTAGGCTACTTTCACACTAGCGTTATTCTTTTCTGGCATTGAGTTCCGTCCTAGGGGCTCTATACCGGAAAAAAACTGATCAGTTTTATCCCCATGCATTCTGAATGGAGAGCAATCCATTCAGGATGCATCAGGATGTCTTCAGTTCAGTCTTTTTGCCTTTTCAGGACGAAGATAATACTGCAGCATGCAACTGTTTTATCTACGTCCAAAATTCCGGAACACTTGCCGAAATGCAGGCATTTTTTCCCATTAAACTGCCGATTGTTCCAGCAAAACTGCGCATGCTTAGACCGCAAAAAATTTGAAAAAAATAACTGCCAGGTCCGTTTTTCCGTATGACACCGGAGAGACTGATCCGGCAATTCAATGCCTTTGTCAGACGGATCAGGATCCTGATCTGTCTGACAAATGCCATCAGTTTGCAAACGTTTTGACGTATCCGGCAGGACTGATTGAAGCGAATGGGTCCGCATCTGACCTGCATAACATGCGGATCGCATGCGGATCAAAAATACGTTCATGTGCATGAGCCCTAAGTCATGACTTAGAAGACCTTAGGGGGTATTTGGAACTACTTAGGCTCCCACCCTAGGCGGGGTATGCCCTTGGCAGTCACAAAGAGGTGGTGTTCGATTATGTTCTTTTCCAGGGGTTTGCTTATTTCACTGAAAATTTGGGGGATCAGAGGATGCAATTGTCTTATCTTTTGAGGCATTTAGCAACCTAATTCTATTGTAAAGTATAATGCACTGTATGACACACTGTATGACTTGGTATTGTACATTAAGTGAGTGTAGACCTCTGTTCTTCCTCAATAAATATGTTGAAGGTATGAAGCAGTAAAGTTATGTGCATTTTATTCTGTACAGTAATAAAGTTTAATTGACCATTTAAAAATGCTAAAGATTTTGGCCTTAAAGGAGTGTTTTCTGGGCAGATAATTCTCTTAAAAAAAGCGAGTCAGAAAGCGTTAGCGGTGACACGGGAATTGTGGAGGTGAGTAAAGCTTCATCATTTTTCCCAGACAAGAGGGCTTTCCAATGTAAAATGTTCAATAAAAACTCTCCTCCCTATGTTACACAGATATGAGCCCTGCTGCAGAAAACAGGCAAAAAAGATGATAAATGTGGCAAGGCTGTTGGCCCTGTCCCCTCTCGTCACAACCCTTTTTCAGGAAAGCTGCGAGGCCAACAAAGAAACGCCACTTGCACAAAAAAATTTGCACAAGTGGTGTTTATATTTTTGGCTCTGATGCAGAGCAGTTTTATGATCATTAAAATTCGTAATTTGAGACATACCTGTACCTCTGTGCTTTTCTGTCTAATGGCCTCTTCCTTCTCTCTGATGTCCTGTTCCAAAGCAAATTTTTCTCTGCAACACAAAGTCAAATGTAAGTGATAAGGAGCCTCAGTCAGCATGATCAACCCTACTCTCCGCACAGCACTCACTCCCCTCTGTGTACAGTCGTGGCCAAAAGTTTTGAGAATGACACAAATATTAGTTTTCACAAAGTTTGCTGCTAAACTGCTTTTAGATCTTTGTTTCAGTTGTTTCTGTGATGTAGTGAAATATAATTACACGCACTTCATACGTTTCAAAGGCTTTTATCGACAATTACATGACATTTATGCAAAGAGTCAGTATTTGCAGTGTTGGCCCTTCTTTTTCAGGACCTCTGCAATTCGACTGGGCATGCTCTCAATCAACTTCTGGGCCAATTCCTGATTGATAGCAACCCATTCTTTCATAATCACTTCTTGGAGTTTGTCATAATTAGTGGGTTTTTGTTTGTCCACCCGCCTCTTGAGGATTGACCACAAGTTCTCAATGGGATTAAGATCTGGGGAGTTTCCAGGCCATGGACCCAAAATGTCAACGTTTTGGTCCCCGAGCCACTTAATTATCACTTTTGCCTTATGGCACGGTGCTCCATCGTGCTGGAAAATGCATTGTTCTTCACCAAACTGTTGTTGGATTGTTGGAAGAAGTTGCTGTTGGAGGGTGTTTTGGTACCATTCTTTATTCATGGCTGTGTTTTGGGGCAAAATTGTGAGTGAGCCCACTCCGTTGGATGAGAAGCAACCCCACACATGAATGGTCTCGGGATGCTTTACTGTTGGCATGACACAGGACTGATGGTAGCACTCACCTTTTCTTCTCCGGACAAGCCTTTTTCCTGATGCCCCAAACAATCGGAAAGAGGCTTCATCGGAGAATATGACTTTGCCCCAGTCCTCAGCAGTCCATTCACCATATTTTCTGCAGAAGATCAATCTGTCCCTGATGTTTTTTTTGTAGAGAAGTGGCTTCTTTGCTGCCCTTCTTGACACCAGGCCATCTTCCAAAAGTCTTCGTCTCACTGTGCGTGCAGATGCACTCACACCTGCCTGCTGCCATTCCTGAGCAAGCTCTGCACTGGTGGCACTCCGATCCCACACTTGAATCCTCTTTAGGAGACTATCCTGGCGCTTGCTGGACTTTCTTGGACGCCCTGAAGCCTTCTTAACAAGAATTGAACCTCTTTCCTTGAATTTCTTGATGATCCTATAAATTGTTGATTGAGGTGCAATCTTAGTAGCCACAATATCCTTGCCTGTGAAGCCATTTTTATGCAACGCAATGATGGCTGCACGCGTTTCTTTGCAGGTCACCATGGTTAACGATGGAAGAACAATGATTTCAAGCATCACCCTCCTTTTAACAGGTCAAATCTGCCATCTTAACCCAATCAGCCTGACATAATGATCTCCAGCCTTGTGCTCGTCAACATTCTCACCTGAGTTAACAAGACAATTACTGAAATGATCTCAGCAGGTCCTTTAATGAGAGCAATGAAATGCAGTGGAAAGTTTTTTTGGGGATTAAGTTAATTTTCATGGCAAAGAAGGACTATGCAATTCATCTGATCACTCTTCATAACATTCTGGAGTAAATTCTAATTGCTATTATAAAAACTTAAGCAGCAACTTTTCCAATTTCCAATAGTTATGTAATTCTCAAAACTTTTGGCCACGACTGTACATACAAGAAACAGCACGTTATCAAAATCCTTGGGGAATGCATGATTTTGATAAAACATAGACGAATAACTCCATATAACATTAATGCTGGACCAAAAATGATTCTTTGTGAGCGACAGTGCAGGCACCATTAGACAGGGCTATTATCCCTGTCTAGGGCTGAAACGATTACACAAATTATTCGATTAACTCAACACAAAAAATAAATTAAAAATCCTCGTTGCAGCGCGTGAAGAGGAGGATGGAAGATCTCTGGAGTGTCGGCAGCACCCCTACAGGAAAGGTCATTTTTTTGGTTCACTGGCGCAGCAGCTGGGTACTGATGGCTAGAAGGGGGAGTGGGGGAACTGATGGCAGTGGGGGCGGGTGGTGGCACTGGGGGGAGTACATCGCACTGGGGGCGAGCTGATGACATTTAGGGAGGAGCTGGTTGCATTGGAGGGCGAGCGGATGGCACTGGGAGGGGAGCAACTGATGACATGGGAAAGCTGGTGGCACTGGGGGATGCTGGTGGCATTGGAGGGGGAACTGGTGGCTCTAGGTGGAGCTGATGGCACGGGGGGGCGATGGCACGGGGAGGAGCTGGTGGCACTGCTGGAGGAACTAATTACATTGGAGAGAGGAACTGGGGGAAGGAACTAATGGCACTGTAGGGGGAGGGGAATGATGGCAGGGGAAGCTGATGAGTTTTTATAGAAAACATTCTTTTAATTTGTTTTTTTTAAATTAGAGTAGTCGATTAATCGTTGGATTAATCGGTAGAATACTTGATTACTAAAATAATCGATAGCTGCAGCCCTATCCCAGTCAATCAAAGGGATGATGGGAGTATAATGAGCACAAGGTGCATAGCTGTAGCGTTGCTTGAAGTCCTACTACCAGGCCCATGGATACTCCAAAAAATAAAAATACTCATATTTCGGGAATGCTGGAACCTCCAAAGATAAAAAAAGGTATCGTACTAATCATCATGATTAACCGTACCAGGCAATATGCTTTAAAATTTAAACTTAAAGGGCTTGTCCAGCTTTTTAAACGTTTTTAAATTTGGCAAGCCCTGCGGTATGTCACTGTTGGATCACATACCACTTGAAGACTTGCAAATGGCCCCTGTCTGAAACTTTACATACAGGATTGGAAGCAGCCCACGGAGCTAGGGAGCAGTAGAGTGTATTTTTATGTTTGGTTACTGCACAGTACTGCCCAAATCTATACAAAATATATAAATGTCTATATTTGGAAGACTTGTTTTTTACTAACGTTAAAGGGGTTCTGCACTTTGTTTAAACTGATGATCTATCCTCTGGATAGGTCATCAGCATCTGATCAGCTGTTTGAGAAGGCAGGAGCGCCGTGGCCTTCTCGCTGTTTACCGCAGGCTCAGTGACGTCACGACTAGTATAACTGGCCTGGGCGCGGCTAAGCTCCATTCAAGGGAACGGCGCTTAGCCGCGCCCCCAGGCCAGTGATACTAGTCATGACGTCACTCGGCCAGCGGTAAACAGTGAGAAGGCCGCGGCGCTACTCCAGCACCACTGCCTTCTCAAACAGCTGATCGGCGGGGGTCCCGGGTGTCGAAGCCCCAGCGGTCAGATGCTGATGATCTATCCAGAGGATAGATCATCAGTTTAAACAAAGTGCAGAACCCCTTTAATATTAACCTTAAAGGGGTTCAGCTATGAACTCGGACATATCCCCTTCTTCCCCTACTAAAGCCCGACCATCAGTGCCGGTGACGTCACCATGAACACTGCTAGGTGGAAGCCTCCGCCTAGCAGTGTAAAAATGTAAACAAAAAAGCCCTTGTCCTGCGTGATACAGCTCATGTCAGAGGAGCTGAGTGGGGGAAAAAGGGGATATGAGGACTGAGGCTATTTACATTTTTGCATTTTATGATTTTTCGTCCCTAAATTCCAATAGCCATAACTTTTTTTATTTTTCTGTTCGCATAGCCATATAAGTGCTTACTTTTTGTGGGACAAGATGCATTTTTTTATGGCACCATTTAATTTATCATGTCTTGTATTGTAAAACAGGAAAAAAATGTTTTGTGGGGTAAAATAAAAAATAATTCAACTTTTTTGGGGGGACAAAATATTTTAATAGTTTACACATTTTTGGACGTGCCGATACCAGATATGTCTATTTTTTTTTTTTATCGGTCATATATTTTTATTTGTAAAATTGTGAAAGTTGGGCGATTTAAACTTTTTAATATTTTGGTGTTTTTACATAGTTAATACGGTTGAAAAAAGACATAAGTCCATCAAGTTCAAACAAGGGATAGGTGGGGACATGATTTTTTTTTTATTATAATAATTTTGAAATTTTTTTTACTTAATAACTTAGGATCTTTTGTCCCTTTCATCATAATAGATATATATTATGGTGAATGGGATTTTGACACGCTGCTTGCTGAGATGTGCCTCATACACAGCTTAGCAAGCAGCTTACCATGACAGGCCTGGGAACCTCCAGCAGGGCCCAGGCTGTCATTTTAACCGATCAGAGCCCCGCGATTTCACTACAAGGCCTGGGAGCCCCCTCCCTCTGCCTAACCTCAAATATGCTGCGATCACTGGTAAACACGGCATCTGAGTGGTTAAACGACCGGTTTCAGAGTCATCTCCGGTCCCCCGGCATCTGTCACGTATGAAGCGGGCTCAGCTCCACACAATTCATTGCATACATGTACACACTATGTGTTAAGGGGTTAAATATACAACGGTCTAACGTCTTTCCCACCTTTGTAACTGGGCTATCTCCTGGCTGATGTCATCTAGTTCTTTCACACCAGTGAAATCTCCAGAACCGACAGAACTGGAACTGTCCTAAGGAAGGAAAATAATTTTAACAAGCTGTGAATTAAATCAAACCAATAAAAATCATGGGGTGGATTTGGTAAACACAGGGTCTGGTTCAATTGCTTTAAAAATAACATTATTATTTATAATATTTTTTAAGCATTTTTTTCTATTGTTTATTAGCAGTCAATCAATAAACTATAAAAAAATATTACCTTCACCTTAAAGGGAATCTGTCAGCTCTGATACATGCTCCAAACTAGATTAAGAGGTGTATAGTACGAGTCTAGTTATGTAATTTTTATACTCATACTTACTTGCATTTCGACTCTGTGCTCCAACAAAATCAACAGTAAACTGTATTAAGAGGAACTCCTGAGCTCATGCACAAGATGAAGGGGACTCAAAGACGTCCTCTCAATGCATTTTACTGCTGGTTTGTCAGAGCACAGCATCAGAGTGCCAAGTGAGTATGACCATAAATCAGACTTGGCACCAGTTGCACTATTCGCTGCTTGCTGTGGTTTGGAGGGGTGTTTTGGAACTGACAGATTCCCTTTAAAGAGCACCTATAACTCCACATGAAGTAATCGGCATCCAAAAGAAAAAAAATATTTCTCAAAAATAAATAATTAGGAAAACTAAAAGAAAATGTGCTCTTTAATTTAGCAATAAAGCACCTCAAAAGGGTTGTTCATCTCCTCTTGGACGCCAGACATTGGATATAATAGGGTGTTTTTTAAGAAGTAAGTCTTGTGCATCGTGTACCTTTTGATGTTTTTACATCATTAGGGGTGTATACATGGTGCACTATTTTTGTGTTTGTTTTGTCTTGCTGTCCATGGAGGTCCTCCACTGATAGGCTTTCTTCTAACAGCAAGGGTTATATAGGAGCTGTTAGCCTTAGGCTCGAGGACAGGGAGTCCCCACCATTAGGGGCCGTCCCTGGGCAAAGGGTTTAGTTTAGGGTCCATAATAGGGACATTGTCCCCGCCCATAGCTAAACCTACATAGCCAGCTGTGTGGAGGTACCCACTATGGACAATCAGTAATTGTCTTGAGATTATAAATAAAATATTGAAGTAACTGTTATATGTAAGTGTTCATTTTCTAGCTGGATTTTGTACTCTCTCATTGACCCATGCATTAAAATTCTACCTTTGATTGCTGGATTAATAGTTATTTATGTTTAAGGAATGGCCAGTTTTTTGTCAGGGACCATTTTCACAGAAGCTTTGGTCAACGAAGCTAGGGATATTTTTTCAGACAAGGACGTCCCAGGTCTGGGTCAGACGGCCACGAGTAAGCAAGTGTTCAGTGATCTATACAACTGCTATAAAGAGAACATCAAGTCCTGGTGGGAGATCAAATCCCTGGAAAGTTATATAGGACACAAAATCGTCCCACGGGTGCTAAGGCTCCGGGAAAGACCAGCTGATAGGATATCCTCACCAACTCTCGTGACGAAATGGGAAGAGATACTCACGCATAGTTCTCCGAGTCTGATGAATTTACTATTAGAGGAAGAGAAAAAAAGTCTTGAACTTTCATCCCAAAAACTTCAGGAACAAAATTTGAAATTTGAAGAAGACTCAGAATTTGCTAAACGTGAGAACTCTCTCCAGATATCTGTCGATCGCGTCCAAGGACTCATCAAGGAGCGGAAGCATAGACAGTTTGTCAGAGACCTAGGTGAGTTCAAGGAAAACCGAGCTTATACAACAGGACAGGGACAAGTAGCGGGCTCTGAACCATCTTCCTCTGATCAAGACTCCTCAGAGACAGAGTCGTACTCTAGACCCTACGCGGGCCCCTATAACGCGGGTAGGCGTGGCTCTGGACGACGAGGGGGTC
Source organism: Bufo gargarizans (assembly GCF_014858855.1). Taxonomy (NCBI): domain Eukaryota; kingdom Metazoa; phylum Chordata; class Amphibia; order Anura; family Bufonidae; genus Bufo; species Bufo gargarizans. Next base: position 383,479,416 of record NC_058080.1, on the reverse strand, counting down.
GAGGATGGCAGAGGGGTGAGGGCTACAGAGGCAGGGGAAGGGGGACACGAGGATCGGGATATTCAAATACCTCCTCGTTTTCACCTCCCTCTGGTTACTCCGACAACACTCTGTCACAAGAACAACCGTCTTTTTTAGAAAAGAGTGCCATGCCCCACCAACTACGAGACCGCAAAGACAGGGGACAGTAAGTGACCTCCAGATTGTGAACTTTTCAGCCAGGTGCCTCACTCAGGAAGAGGTGGGGGTCCTTAAGAGGGGCCTGTCCTTTGTGTCAACCACCAGCTTCAGCCTCTTCTCTTGGACTAAGGACCTCCACCTCTTCTGCAGGAGGTTAAAGTGGCATAAATTCTTTAAGACCTCTAATAGAGAAACCTGTAGTAGACTCTGTCTGGATGAGGGTGACTTTGATGACTTACAGACCCTCACGGACCTGAACAGGGACCACAATCGTGTCACAGGTTCTGGACCTTTTACAACACTGAGGCCCAAGAGTAGAAGAATGCCACCGCTGGCAAATTATGAGCATGTTGACATCTTTTTACAGATGGTCATCAGTGATCTGGAACAGCTGGAACAAAAGGGCCCCAGGTCCTTTAATCTCTCCCTGACGGAGATGCAGGCACTTACGTCTTTGGAAAAGGATCGCAGTATCATAATTAAACCATCTGACAAAGGGGGGAACCTCGTTATCCTTGATTGCGACTCCTATGTACATATGTGTCTGGATCTCCTGAAGGATAAAGATGGATACAGGATCCTATCTGTCAATCCAACCCAGTCCTTTCTGTCCGACCTAAAACAGATTCTTATGAGTGGTCTCAAAGATAAGGTGATCAGTACTTCGGAATTTGAATTCCTACTACCAGAAAAACCCACTATAGCTACTTTCTATGGGCTTCCCAAAATCCACAAGGGGACCACCCCGCTGAGGGGTCGCCCGATTGTATCGGGAATAAACTCCTTGACTCAGAACTGTGGGGTGTATCTGGACCAGGTGTTGAGGGAGTTTGTTGTGTCCCTCCCGGCATATACGAGGGACACAATGGACTTCCTCAATAAGATTGATGCCCTTAACCTGGATCCAGACTGTATTCTGGGAAGCATAGACGTCGAGTCGCTATATAGCTCGATTCCTCACCAACATGGTCTGCTGGCCATAGGATATTTTCTTCGCACCAGGGGGATACAATACAACACTCATAATGACTTTATACTAAAGTTATTGGAGCTTACTTTGACTCATAACTATTTTCTATACAACTCAAGATTCTACTACCAGCTCAGGGGGACGGCTATGGGCAGTCCTTGTGCCCCAACATATGCGAACCTCTTCCAGGGCTGGTGGGAGGATACACATGTGTTTCCAGATGTCGCTGTTTGGTGGTCCAGCAACATACAGTTCTGGACCCGATTCATTGACGACATATTTATTGTTTGGAAGGGTGGACCAACAGACTTTAAAAAGGTTTATAGTTGATCTGAATAAAAACGAGATAGGCTTGCGGTTCACTTCTGAATACGACTCATCCACCATCACCTTTCTAGATGTTAAAGTAACTAAGGTGGGGGATAGACTGTCGACCAATATATATAGGAAGACGACAGCCACCAACTCCCTATTACACTGGAGGAGCTACCATCCGACCCCCCTGAAACGGGGCATCCCTAGAGGTCAATATCTCAGGATAAGAAGAAACTGCTCCAATGATGAGGCTTTTTATAGTGAGGCGAGGGCCTTACAGTCTAGATTTAGAGACAGAGGGTATCCACAACCAGTGTTGAGAGATGCATTTCAACACGCAGTGACCAAGGACCGAACTGATTTACTAGTCCCCAAAGATAAAACAACAACTGGCTCTCAGCCATTAAGGATTATTTCCAACTTTGACGCAGCAAACGATGATATAAAACAAGTCCTTAGAAAATACTGGCCGATCCTTAGAATGGACCCTGATCTCTCGGAGATAACTACTGAACACCCTGCGGTCTCTTATAGACGAGGCAGAAGTCCGAGAGACCGCCTGGTCACCAGTCATTTTGTACCACCTGCTAAAACTGGTACCTGGCTGGACAGAAAACCGGTAGGCATCTTTAAATGCGGTAGCTGTAAAGCCTGCGAGTATCTCTCCATTGCTAAAACCATCACTTGTTCAGCGACAGGCCGGTTATTTCATATCCGGGACTTCATTAACTGTAGATCAAAAGGTGTGGTTTATCTATGTCAGTGCTCTTGCCCCATGGATTATGTGGGCAAGACGATTAGGGAACTGAGGAAAAGGATCCTGGAACACGTCAATGACGTCAAAAACAATGAGGTGACACCGGTTGCCACCCATGTAAACACCATGCATGGGGGAGACCCGGGGTCACTTCGGTTTTCAGTCCTTGAGGTGATCCCTCCATCTCCACGTGGGGGTGACTGGGACAGAAGGATCCTGCAAAAGGAGAGTCAATGGATCCATAGATTCCGGTCCCAGTCCCCCCGTGGTCTTAATGAAAGGTTGACCTTTTCATGCTTCCTCTGATCTCTTTAACCAAAAGGCTATGATACCCTCAATATATGTGTCCCTGGGTTTAACTATCCAACTAACCTTCAGATTCTTTGTTCTCTCAGATAAGGGGTGTCTTTATATACCCCTGATAAACTCGTTTACTTATCTGAAACCATGAACCTTATTTGCTGGCCCTCTCACGTACCCCTGGGGCATCCTGAATCTGTGGTTCCCTGTCCCCCTACCCCTTTCCCTTTCCTTATGTATATGTATGTATATATCCCTTATAGCTTATGAGGCTCTAGTGATTGGACTGTCCCTTAAACTGGACCTGGTGCGTAAAGCACCGAAATACGAGTATCAGAAACACAGGAATGACAATTGATTCACTGTGTACATCTCTTTTTCCTCTGATGCATCTTTACAGGGGCGAATTTTTACTTAACTATAATGACATCGTCCTATATATTACTGTTTGTCTTCTCTCCATCTCCTGGTTCCTCTGGAAGCGCCTGGAGGGTATATGATTATAATCGACACGCATACAAGATGAGTCACTACACACACGCTAGATAACGTAGCAGGTGTCTATATACATGTATAAAAATCGAAGACTGACTTTATCCTTAGTGATTGAGCTGTCGGATTACAAATAAACTGACTCTGTCATGGTAAACATTAAGATTAATCTCCCCTTAAAGTACAATATGAGGAGGTAATATAATTCCCTTCATCTCCTGTACCTGACGTAACGATCAGTAGACAGGAAGCTAGATGCGGTTCAAACACCGGATGTGCCTTGCGCTCCACAACGAACAGACGTTGACTGGAGCCAACCAGAAACGGCTATGTGAATATGCGGATGTGCGAGCGTGCGTTCCATTGTGGAACGCACATCTTAAACCACACATACTCCCTGGAAGGCACCGGATATCGGAAGTTGCGGCGGTGGGATGCGTCCCACGGTGGAACGCACGCCTACACCGCTTACCTGTAGCAATTGAGAACACCTGTTAATTAAACATTAGAGGACTTATAAGATGGGGAGGGACAGCGAGACATAGGCTCTGGACCCTAGGAGGAACAGAAAGGGAGGACTTGCCTTGAAAACGACTTTACTGTGAGTAACCCTTAGAGGCTGTGTTGAGTCGGCTTAGATGTATCCACATATCTTTTCTACTATTTAATTTCTCTACTATCTAGGTCGCTTTTATCAACTAGCCATATCTATGGGCTCATACTTACTAAACGAAGGACGTATCTGAGGTAGTGTTACCTTTATAACTATGAGATTCGTAAGGTGGTGGTCTCTAACATTGATTACCTCTGGAGACATATAGACAACTGTATATGTGTGTCTCACTTTTTCAGCTGTACGTATATATCATACGTGGACGCTCGTCCTACACTACTTAACTTGTGCCCTGATGGCATCCCATATACCAATTAAGGACTGACATCAAAATACCTGGACAGAGTGAGTCACCCATAAGTGCTGTGTGATTAGCGCGGTGGTGGGTACACAACTATCAGGTGATGAGTCAGTGCTGAATATGTCATGCAACTATATATGTGTGTTTTTCTGTTTTCTTTTTACAGAAATCCACTTTGATGTCCTGCATTTTTGTATCTAATAACCGTGTACAAGCGGTATACGATGCCTGATGCGCCTTCCATTTCCTCCCAATATTAATATCGTCTAATGCTAATAGGTCCAGTATTAACTGATATCTGTGCGGTAACAGACACCATCACACTGAGAACGGTGATAAACACTCACCAATAGAGTATTCTCATTATATGGGCTTTCACACCCTCTCTCAGTGTGATTTATGAGGCTATTTGCTGCTGATTTGTTGCTGAATTTATGTAGATATATTATCCAATTAAACCTATAGATTCATTCAACCCCTGATGATCCCACACTGTGGGGGAAACGCGTTGGGGTTTTAGTGTATCATTTGTCTGGTCCATATATCTAGTCTTGGTGACCACAAACATCCATATAATAGGGTGTTTTTTAAGAAGTAAGTCTTGTGCATCGTGTACCTTTTGATGTTTTTACATCATTAGGGGTGTATACATGGTGCACTATTTTTGTGTTTGTTTTGTCTTGCTGTCCATGGAGGTCCTCCACTGATAGGCTTTCTTCTAACAGCAAGGGTTATATAGGAGCTGTTAGCCTTAGGCTCAAGGACAGGGAGTCCCCACCATTAGGGGCCGTCCCTGGGCAAAGGGTTTAGTTTAGGGTCCATAATAGGGACATTGTCCCCGCCCATAGCTAAACCTACATAGCCAGCTGTGTGGAGGTACCCACTATGGACAATCAGTAATTGTCTTGAGATTATAAATAAAATATTGAAGTAACTGTTATATGGAAGGGTTAATTTTCTAGCTGGATTTTCCAGACATTGGATAAGGACAGATGTTGTTGTACACTTGGCAGAACAGCTGTTGAAGCAACCGTATAATGCGTTACAAATGTTGCACATGTCCTATTACTTGTTGGATGTCAAATGCCTCAGCAACTGTCCCAACAGGTGAGAAACTGCATCTCTATACGCCCTATGTCTGATCACGTAGGAAAGAAGGAAAATGCTTTTAAGAATTAAGCCACCTTCACATTAAGCGAGATGCAGCAGTGAAGAGGCTAAATATTTTGAACACTCTGTGAGACTTCATGCTTGGTGAAGAACCCACCAGACTAGCGATGTGCAGAAGTACACAGTGAAGATCCTCTGACCAGGAGCTTTAGAGCCAGCCATGCTGGATATTTTTATATTAGTTGCAATCAGGGCTGTGGAGTCGTAAGCTAAACTCTGACTCAACGAGTAAAAATGGAATGCGAATAGATAGGTCTGCTACCTATCACTGTTTTTGATACATAGGGGCTCTACACTGATAGAACATTACTAAAGCCAGGCCGTGCATGAGAGCTACTGAAACAGTGTAGTACAACAAGCTATGCTATTTCTGAGTTAGGAAAAATCATAGCTAGCAATGATTGCTTGCACAGCAATGAGAGCTACTGAAACCGCTCTGCTGTTTCCCAGCCTGGAGGTGGTCGGAACGGTGTCTCATCCTGCCTTAGTAATGGCGAGATGAGACAACCCCATTAATTAATAGATAGTAGAATAATATATTATTTATACTTTGAAGATGAATATCTTTATTATTTTTATGCTGAAGCTGAATTGGAGTTTCTAGTGACTCCATAACCCAATACAAGTATTGTGCTTGGCTAGTGGGGGAAGGTGCTGAGTAGTCCTTAGAGTCCCAGCAGAAGTACAAGGAAGGTAAGTCATGTCACTCACAGACTGCCTCCAGCTTCTCGCTTTTACTTTCTGCCCGTTGCTGCCTCTGTGTATGTGTATATAGTCAGAAACTCAATTTAACCCTTTTTAAGTCGCTGTCCCCTTCTCCTCCAACTGGACTGCCTAATCTACAGGACAATCTTATTAAAAGTCTGATAAAATAAGGATATTCTTTATTGTATTACTGTATTGTGGCGCCAGCAGGGAGCGCACGGTGTCATAGCAACCAATGACGCCATGCGCTCGTGCTCTCAGCAGGAATCCAGGCCACGGTTCAGCGGACCGCTCACGGCCGTGAGCATTCGGCCTTATCCTGATGAGCACTGATGGATTGGTTAATTACCTGACATGGACTGAGACTAGTGTTGAGCGAGCATGCTCGGCTGGACTGCTGTTCGGCTTGAGCATCGCTATGCTCGGCACATCCGAGTGCTCGGCCGAATACTGCAGTGCTCGAGCACAATTTAATACAATGAAAGTCAATCGGAGACGCGAGCATCAAACCAGGAACTCCCTGCTCTGAAGAAGAGAGGGTGTCTGGTTCACAAAAAAAAAGGTTAGAAATTGATGGAAACCCCATCAAATGGTTTGGAAACAGCATTAAGAGGATGGCTGGATGCATCTTGGACTCCTATCCTTTACGACATACAATAGACCACAACCACACAGAGGCTATATGCCAAAAGCCACGTATGTGCAAGCCATCAAATGAGCAGATGGGAAAGACATGCAAATGAGCAGAATCTGCCTTGTTTTTCAGCTGAAAAACCATTTCCATGGAAAATTTGCGATCTACACTACTCATGAACAGCGCCATCTATTGGTTTCATAGTCTTATGACAGGCGTAATAATCTTGTCATAAGACTATGAAACCAATAGATGGCGCTGTTCATGAGTAGTGTAGATCGCAAATTTTCCATGGAAATGGTTTTTCAGCTGAAAAACAAGGCAGATTCTGCTCATTTGCATGTCTTTCCCATCTGCCTGTGTTTATGCAAATGAGTTTTTACATGACAAAACTGTATAGAAAGGTTATTAAATATTATTTTAGGACAATCTGAAAACTTTTTGTCGCCCTAATGATATTGATCTAGGGGTGCAGGTCCAACCAAGCATCCAACAGATCTGAAGTTACTTTGAGGCTTACTGGCTGTCAGATGAGAGTTGGTTTGGAATGTCTCATAGTGCACAAGGCTGCCATTGTAAGGTATGCTGACTAAGCCTGTTATCTGTCTCATGGATAGATTAATGGCTTGCACATTTGGCATATAGCCTTTGTGTGGTTGTTGTCTATTGTATGTCGTTGACAATAGGAGTCCAAGATGCATCCAGCCATCCTCTTAATGCTGTTTTCAAACCATTTTGAGGGGGTTTCCATCAATTTCTAACCTTTTTTTGTGAACCAGACACCCTCTTCTCTTCCGAGCAGGGGGTGCCTGGGGTTCTCCCATTGACTTCCATTGTGCTCGGTAGCGCACCCGAGCATACCGATGTGTTCGGCCAGAGCACCCGAGCACTGTCTGGTACATTTATTAGAAAAATAGGTAAACTAATCCTCCCACTCAATGTACCAGCAGTAAATTCACAAATCGATACACTAACCACCACTTGTGGGCAAATTGAGCACAAAGCACAACATTTTGAATTATATTGTAAATCGATTGTAGATCTTTGTGATAATTTTAACTTAATTTCCAATTCGGGTACGGCCACACATTCAGGTTTTCTGATGCAGTTTTGGAAGTGTCAGAGATAGATTTTATTTCTCTCTCTCTCTACATTATATATATATATATATATATATATATATATATATTTATATTGTGAACATCCTGTATTACTCTTATGTCAACTAGATGGCAGTAAAACAGGTTTAGAGCTTTGTGTGTATTTCTTTTGCTTTAAGGACACTGTGAGGTGAAGTTAGGTTCCTATTTTCAAATGTGCCAATGAAACTCGGGGATAAAGTTGGCAAGCTACTCCCTTTTTGACACAGAGCCAATAACCTTTCTTTAAGGACCACTTTTTTTTGTCTACCTCACATCTCCTATATAAGTGTGTGTTACTTGAATAAAGGATGGCATATTTTCCATGATACCAGCCTGTATTGGTCTTATTGAGAAAGCTGTATGAGCTCATACTTACAATCCTAATTGATTTGGTACCACACAAAGAAGAGAATCGCATGAATTGCAATAACAATTATTGGTGTCCCTGGGTGGGCAAACAGCTTGCGTACTTTCTGATTCAAACACCACAAGAGGACTTGCGCAAAACCATCAGACGAGGTCACAATCTGAAGCAAAGTAAGAAACTGTATTCTTTCAAAACCTTCTCTGAACCTTTTGCCCAAGTAGATTCTCAAGAGTTGAATTGGTGTTATCGCGATAGAAGGGTTCAAATTATAGCTGATCTGTCCTTTAGAATGAAAGAACCCATTTGAATATTCCTTATTTGTGTGGATTTTTATGCTGTATTGACGTGCTGGAACAAAGCGAAAGTTGTTAGACAGTTGATAGTTGGATATCCTTTGACGTAGAATTGGATCCCAGCCAGACTCTGATGAGAGTTTTGGGAAAAAGGAAGGATTGTATTCCCAAATCGAAAGAATCTAGATTAGGTAGTTTTTGAGTTCCCCTAATTGGATGAATTTTTGTTAGAATTTTTATTTTATTTTTAGTTTTTGTGTTTTCCCAATTAGGAAGAATCTAGGTTAAAAATGTTGTGATTTCATGTTTTGGAAGAATCTAGGTTAAATATTTTTGTGGTTTCCCCGACTAGGAAGAATCTAGAATATGAAGAAAATATTAACATATAAAATGGGTAACTCTAATGTTGCAGGACATGATGAGATGTTGTCCACTCATGTAAAGGATGGAAAGTTGAAAGAAGTTGAGAAAAATTGACAATATTTCTATTGTAAGATGGAGGATTTGGATGTGGTAGCAAACAAAGAACAGGACAGTCTGCCAAGTGGCATCCCTTCCCCCTCAACATCTTCTGTAACCTCCAATAGTCATTCTGAGTCTTATAGTTCCACAAAAACGCCTATTGCTCCTTCTGTCAGCCCCTCCTCTTCACTCTGTTCTGGAATGTGCTCCTTTTCAACAGGAACACCTCCCACCGTGCTTTCTTCTCCGTCTATCCTTTCCCCATCCCCCGAAACTCCCTACTCAGGGAACTAACCCCCCCTTATGGGGGATGGGAGTGTGTTTGCAGGCACAAGAATGCTGAAACTAGTAACATGTGTGTTATCAATGGATCTCAAAGGCACAATTCCTGTTATATGTCCCAGTACTGGATTATATCCATTGATGTCTGCAAATAACCCTTCCCAATTGTATGTCCCACCAGTTAAAAAATGAGCCTGCAATGATTGCCCCTATGATGCCTACAGGAAGTGTCCCAGACCAATCAACTTAATCTAGGGCTGCACCCACTTTAAGTCCTCTTTTAGACATGAGTGCATTTCAGACACAAGAAAATGTGGGGTTTCCAGTGTCATTGTTTGATGTGCGAAATCAGCTGCACCCAGTTTCCCCAGTCGTATCATCCACACCAAATCCACCCTGGCCAACTCTACCCTATCATACGCCCAGGCACCTAACTTCTGAAGCTGCTCATCTCAGGGGTCCAAATGATGGCCATGATGAGCCTGTGCATTGCCCTTGGTCCCCTAGTGAGATTCTGGCCATGATGAGTAGAATCCCCAATCCAGAGGACTTACCCATGCCATTCTGTAGGGAGTTAGCGAAGATACGGAAAGCTTTCTCATATTGTTGGCGGGATTTGGAAGATTTAGTCCAGTGTAAAGCTGGTGATTCTTTCTCTCAGATTATAGCCTCTGCGGTGGGATCTTGTGAGGTAGACGATACAACTTTGTTGTCCGGTGAGCAATACATAGTGAAGCTCACGGAATGGGGGAGAAAAAGATGGTTGTATTTGGGTTATGAGCACACCTCAGACATGCATGGGAGAATCTTGAGTGCTGCTTTTGTGGGTGGTCTTAGGGAAAGCATACGCAAGGGTCTGGCATCAGCTAGGCCTGAATGGAGAACTATATAGCCCTCTATTTTGTTGCAGGTAGCAAAGGGGTTAAAAGACGTAAAACGGGCTTGGCTGCTTACCAGCCCTTTCCCCAAAAAGGGGCAAGGAAACTACAATATCCTTTCAAGATGTTTTAAATGTGGCAGGGTGGGGCACTTTGCATGAAGTTGCCGATCTCCTCGACCATGGGAAGAGGAAGAGGAGGAGAATGCTCAGCCCCTTCAAGTGCAACGCCCATAGGGAGTTGGCAATCCAGAGTCAAATTCTGTGCCCCATTAAAAATACAATCCTTAGGACCTGCCCCCGTTGTCTCCTTGGCAATCAATGGGGGGGGAAGCTTATCCCCTTTTTGATTGATGCTGGAGCAGTCAAAACCGTTATCTACAGCAAACATGTAAAACGATCCCTCATGTCTAAGGATAGTATTCAATGTGTAGGAGTGGATGGTAATGAGGTTCCTACTCCTCTCACAAAGCCAATACAAATTGCATTTGCCCCAAACCAACAAATGCTAAGTCGTCTCTTAGTCAGAGACACCGCCCCTGTTAATTTGCTAGGAGCAGATCTGTTGCAGAAAATATATGCCCAGATAATGTATCTTCCTAATGGTACTATGAAGTTACAAGGCAAACTAGGTGAATAGGATATATTTCTCTTAGCAGCCTGTGACTAATCCATTTCACATGTATGTGTCTACACTCTCTGAAGAGGGCGTGTCCCTTATGCTGCAAGTACCTGCATTTCTGTGGGCCTCCGGACCCACAGATGTTGTCCGTTTATCTGTCCCTCCAATGATGATAGAACGTAAACCAGGTGCTCCTTTACCTCGAAAGGCGCAGTATCCACTCAGTATAAAACAAACGGATGGTATCACCAAAATAGTATGTGATTTTGTCGATAATGGGGGGTTAGCCAGTGCAGTATAGAATGGTATATGATCTTAGGGCTGTTAATGAGGCTACAGTTTTTAATACCCCTGTTGTAGCAAACCCACATACATTGTTGGCACAGATTCCCCAAAGTGCTACCCATTTCACAGTGGTGGATCTTGCAAATGCATTTTCTCAGTTCAATTGCATCCAGATTGCAGATATCTTTTTGCTTTCACTCATGACAGGAAGCAATACACCTGGACGGTCTTACTACAAGGTGCACATAATTCCCCAAGTATGTACAGTACTGCCTTATCCCAAGTTTTAGCGGATTGGCCCATTCCATCTGAAGGAGTTCTCCTACTTAAATATATAGATGAATTACTTCTTTGCTGCCCAGGAGTGGTGGTGTGTAAACAAGCCTCGGTGTCTCTCCTCACTTTCCTGGCTGCAAATGGCTGTAAAGCTTCTCGCAAGCAGCTTCAATTTTGTTGTACCACAGTCACCTTTCTAGGGCACTGTATATCTGCTGGGATTAGACATCTGACCCCAGACCGTATAACTGCAATCCAACGAATTCCTCTGCCTACTACTGTGGGGGCTCTGAGAATTTATTTGGGTCTAGTCTCATACTGTATGCCTTGGATCAGGAATGCCTCTGCTCCCCTTGTATGATTGTCTCCCCTCTCTTCCTTTTTCATTGACAGATAAGGCTGTGGAGAACTTCCATACATTAAAACTAGTCATCAGTTCCACACCAGCATTGGGTCTACCAGACTACAATAAAGATTTCAGATTCTATTGCACTGAATGTCTTGGCCACACTTCAGCTGTTCTCACCGAAGCTAGGGCTGGCCAACAGCGTCCAGTGGCGTATTACTCTTCCAGACTTGATCCAGTGGCTAGAAGAGCGCCATCTTGTGTCCATGCAGTGGTGGCTGTACAACTCATGCTTGACAAAAGCTTTGAGATTGTGCTCAACTATCCAATCACAGTTTTTGTCCCTCATGATATCTCGGCCATTCTCATACAAGTACAGCCAAAATACCTGTCCACTGCCAGACACCTTAGACTAGAATGTGCACTACTTATGCCACCAAATCTCATCATTAAAAGGTAGACATCTTTGAATCCAGCTACTCTGCTGCCTCTGGAGGGGGGGAGGCAGTAGTAGTATGAGTCATCTAGTTGAGTATCTTCCTGATCCAGAAGATAAAAACGACTGTCTCCAATTAATGTCCCAAGAGACAGCAGGGTTTTTGTCACTCAGCACAATACGATCAAAGCAGAATCACTGCCCTCTCATTCATTTGGAAGAGGCCTGCAGGTATGCGGAGGGAAAAACTGCAAACATATATACGGATTCCAGGTATGCTTTTGGGATCACCCATGATTATGGTCCAATTTGGAAGGCTAAAGATTTCCTTACAGCAAATGGCAAGCCAATTAAACAAGGCAAAAGGGTGAAAGTCCTACTGGACGCTCTGCTGTTGCCAACAAGGGTCATTATGAAAATTATAGGCTATTCGTCAGAAAAAAACTTTGAAGATCGAGGAAATCATCAAGCTGATCTGGCAACAAAAGCTGCTGCACAGAAACCCAGAGATGATCCTGTAGGGATAGCAGCAGTGCAACAGCAAATCTCCCTGCCAGTTAGCTATGAAACATTCAAAACCTTACAGTCACAAGCAACCAAAGAGGAAAAGGCAGTATGGATAGAGAAAGGAGCTGTGATGACTGAAAAGGAACATGGGAATTTAGAGCAAAGCTGTGTTTGCCCCGTGCCTTGTTCCCAGACACAGCCCAGGACACTCATGGGAATACTCACCTGTCCAAAACTGTGATGACTGCTCTTGTTTATAACTAGTAGTATGCCAGGATTCAGTGTAGCTGCAGCCAAATTCACTCAGGCTTGTATGCTTTGTGCCCATCACAAAATAGGAAGGACGGTAAAAACACCTTTGAGGCACACTCCAAGGCTCGATTTCCCCTTCCAAAGGCTGCAAATAGATTACATCCAACTACCCAAAGTTGGGACCCTAGAATACGTTTTGGTATGTGTAGATCTGTTTTCAGGGTGGCCAGAAGCCTATCCTGGGGCCAAAGCCACTGCACAAACCACAGCCAAGAAACTTCTGAACGAGACAGTTTGCCAGGACTGGGGTCCCAGAAACAATTGAGAGCGACGGAGGTTCTCACTTTACAGGGGAGGTCATGTGGAAAATTATGGGAGCCCTGGGCATTGAAAAAGCTTTTCATACTGCGTATCACCCACAAAGCAGCGGTAGAGTAGAGCGACTCAACGGCACAATTAAATCAAAAATACAGAAGGCCATGGCTGAACTGAATAAGCCATGGACAGAGGGTCTACCCTTGGTACTCTTCTCCATCCAGTATACACCTAAGGCTACTTTCACACTGGCGTTTCTGGGTCCGCCTGTGAGATCAGTTTCAGGGATCTTACAAGCGGCCCAAAACGGATCAGTGCAGCCCCAATGCATTCTGAATGGATAAGGATCCGCTCAGAATGCATCAGTTTGCCTCCATTCCGCTTTGGAGGCGGACACCAAAACGCTGCTTGCAGACCACTTTTACAGCGTTTTGATGTCCGTCTGACGAAACTGAGCTAAACGGATCCGTCCTAACTTACAATGTAAGTCAATGGGGACGGATCCGTTTTTACTGACATAATATGGTGCAATTAAAAACTGATCCGCCTCCCATTGACTTTCAATGTCAGTCAAAACGGATCCGTTTGCATTATCATGAACAATTTTTTTTTATTTACAAGCGTCTGCATTATAGGTGCGGATCCGTCTGTGCAGATACCAGACGGATCCGCACCTAAACGCAGGTATGAAAGTAGCCTAACCGGAAGACAGGCCTGAGTCCATATGAAGTACTATTTGGGAATGCCCATAGATTAGGACTCTTTTTTCCACAACAACTTCAAATGCTGCATAGTAGTCTTTCAAAGTACGTTATCTGTCTTATAAACAGACTGTCTAATGTGTATTCCCAACTTTTTGATTCTCTTCCAGATCCAGACAGCATAGAGGCAACTCATTCTCTGCAACCAGGAGATTGGGTAGTGGTGAAACGACATGTGCGGAAAATCCTAGAACCACGGGTTGAGGGTCCACATCAAGTATTGTTAACCACCGCCACTGCTGTCAAGTTGGAAGGAAAGCCTAACTGGGTCCACGCCTCGCACTGTAAAAAATTACCTGAACATCAAGTGCCGGAATGACTGCAAGGGCCGTAATGTTTTTGCATGCCTTACTGTTCATTCTATATTGCACAGGGGGAAAGGCACAGTTAGATCGAATCCCAGATTCTGTATTTAGAGCAATAATAAGAATAGGGGACCAGAGTTCAGTTGTACCTCCTACATCTGTACCCACAATTGACATTAAATATTTGGCCAACCTAAAGTATGAAGACAAATTGGCCTTAGAGACAGAGTTTTCAGATACAAACGTATGGATAGAGTGGATCCACTATACGGTTCTTTCCCAAAAGCGATCCAACTGCATAGACTGTGCTGCAGCTCGACCTCATTTGGGTACAGTACCTTTCCCTTTGAATAATATTACCGATCCTGAGGGTTTCAAGTGCATCCTTAAGATGTACACTGAAACTATTCCTAGTAAGGACACTTCCCGCTGCAGGACATTAGACTTTATCCTACTGTTCATGAGAGAGACCATATGGGTTTTGGTATAACACCATACCCTGGAAATTATACCTGTTTTAACCACAATGGTACAGGCAAAGACCTTGGTGTTTTACCCCCAGGATTTTGTTCCTATAACATCTAACTAAATAGGACAAGTAGAGACCTTGATGCTTACCCTGACTGATGGTTTATTAACCAAGATTATCAACACTTGGATATCTGGTGGTTGTGTGGAGACTTGAAACTCCGACCCAGGATACGAATGGAATGGATTGAACAATGTATCCTGATTAAGGTGCTGATGCAATTTGTTGTATTATCGCCTCCTGAGCGGTATCAAGTCAGTAAGCAAACCAATGTCCGGTCATGTCTAAGGTCACTCTCTACCTCTTTTGATTCTCATGGGGAGGGGGGTGTTTAAACTTTTTTTTTTACTTAATAACTATTAGCCTCCTTAAGGGCTAGAACCATTGTCATATTCACCCTAATAGAGCTCTATTAGGGTGAACAGGACTTTACACTCTCCCTGCTGCCCTGTGCTTTGTGCACACAAGAGCAGGGAGCTGACCATGGCGCCAGCCTCTCATGTGCCCCCCCCCCCCCCAGCCTCTGATCCGCCCCCTCTGGTAACGCAAACCCACCCCCCACCCCCCCTCGTATTAATCATTGGTGGCAGTGGCCACAGGGTCCCCCTCCTCCTGCTGGGACTCCGATCGGAACTGCCCACTGCCACCAATGATGGGGGGGGAGGGGGACCCTGTGGGGTATGGCCGGCACATTCATTGGAGGCGCAGTGGCCACAGTCCCTCCCCTCCTACTCTGTCCTCATTGGTGTTCAGCGGCAGCCGCGCACAGTGGGTACCTCCTTCTCCCTCCACTGTGACGGCCGGCTCAGGAGAAAATGGTGCGCTCAGGGAGCGCGATCATATCGCGGTCCGGCGATATGGCGAAAATCCATATCGTGGCCCAAATTTATATTGCATATCGCCTATACTGCCCACCCCTAATAGGTTCTATAGGAGTCCCTAGAGGAGTTTCTGATGAATTCTAGGCTAGAAACCAGAAAGCTGCAGGTTTCAAATCGATAATTCCCATAATTGATCATTCCCACTGAATCCGGACCCATTCATTTCAATGGGCCTGTGTAAATGAGCGTTTTTTTTTTACACATCCATTCTGCGTTGCGTGAAAAACATGTTCGATATTCTGCGTTTTTCATGCAGCCCTAACCCCTTAGAAGTGAATGGGGCTTCAGTGAAAACGCATTGCATCCGGAAGCAAGTGTGGATGCAATGCTTTTTTGACTGATGGATGCTAAGAGATGTTGTTTGTAAACCTTCAGTTTTTTACCACACACGTGAAAAACACATCAAAACGCATTCCACCCGTGCAGAAAAAAAACTGAACGCAATCGCAGACAAAACTGACTGAACTTGCTTGCAAAATGGTGTGAGTGTCACTGAACGCACACTGAACGCATCCGGAACCAATACGTATCGTTCGTGTGAAAGAGGCTTTAGACCACTTTTACACGAGCAAGTTTTCCATCCGGATGCCATGCGAGTACCACATAGAATCCGGACTGAATCCTGTGCCCATGAGCGTTGTTTACCACTGATCAACTCTGTGTTCAGGAAAAATCGCAGTATGTTTTATATTGTGTGGTTTTCACGCACCCATGGCTCCACAAAAATGAAAGAGGCTTCTGTGAAAAACAGAAGGCATCTGGATACGATGGGGTAGGTGTCAAAATGGGTGTTAAACAAAACTGGATTAGTTGCCCATAGCAATCAATTAGCTTCAATCTTTTATTTTCCAAAAGAGCCCTGAAAAATGAAGGTGGAAACTGATTGGTTGCTAGGGGCAACTAAGCCAGTTTTCCTTTACACCAGTTTTTCACTGATGGTTATTCTTCACGCGCGTGAAAAACACAATCCAGATACATAGGGGGGGGGGGGGGGGAGACACACTGACCGCAATCACAGACAAAGCTGATTAAACTTGCTTACAAAACCAGTTTTACCCTGAACAGATCCTGACGTACTCCATATCACTTGTGTGAAGGTCTTGTGTGTGACATTTTGTAGGTATGGTATGTTCCATCACATGAAACTTAAACGGGGTTCTCCAGGAATTAAGAAAATAAAATTAATGAAAATACTAAAATTTTACTTTATTATAAACATATTCCCAAATACCTGCATTCCTACAGAGATTCAGCTGAAGAGGTTATCAGCTGTTTTCAGGATTATAATCCCTGACAAGCAGAGATGAGGATGAGGCAGCTTTTTACCTCAGTGTTCAGAAGTAACTTTTGCCGCTGTGTGATTAGGACAGATTCTGTGTGTAATAACAGGACGGCAGCCATTTTATTTCCCCTGATTGCTCCCCAGACAAAACAAGCCATTATAAACAATGAAAGGAATTTGGGTATGTGTTAACAATAAAGTAATATTTAATCATTTTCTTAATTCCCGGAGAACCCCTTTAAGACTAGGGCACTGGAGATGAACTGTCAATCTGTCACGAACAGTGTGGGAGGGAAACTCCACACTGAACACAGTGGGCCTGGAAACTAGGGAAGAAACAGGTCACCTCCTAGACAAACCTAATCCGGACCCTGACTACCTATCAATATGAATAGACCTTGAAGGTAGGAATATTCATAAGCAGGATACCTAGGTCCCAATTTCCCTATAAGGCCCTGGAATAAGTATATGACCAGAGACAACAACAGGGAATATAACAAATACAAACAAAAGCGACACTTCTGTAGAGATGGAAGAACAGGAACACCAGAGAGGATCTCACACCAGCTCAGCCAAACCCAAATGAAGCTATCAACCGCATAGTCAGAAGGGTGGAGTGAGACTATAAAGGGTAGAAGTGATTACCACTGAGCAACAGCTGAGAAAAGGGAAGTGGTCATTAACCCTATCAACACTGAATCAAGAGAAATCAAGGAGGCTGTTGGATTCCTCCACGCTCAGCCAATCTCCTTGATTTCCCAACATCAGTCACCTGAGGGACCGTGACACAATCATTCATAGATTATGAATCTCCTTTGAGTGATGACAAGTTGATCATCAGAAACTGGTCACCAGCACCATATCTGCGGTTAGCTACTTCTTTATTAATAGACCACTTTAACTAGTTAATTTACCCCACTCCTGACCAGGAGCATTTTAAGTTATTTTTTCAGGACATGCGTTTTTGAAAGCTGTAAGTTTTTTACTGTTCAGATACTTATATAATTTTTGCACCTTTTACCAGTGATATGTGGGCTTTATTTTTATGCTGATATATCACTCATATGCCAATATATTTTTATTTTAGTAGTTTTTATTTTTATATTTTTTTGTTAATAGCAAAACATGAAACTAAAATACTTTATTAAAATATGTCCCCTTTTCATAACAGTCATTTTGATATAGGGGATTTACATGGTGTGTGGTGTCAACTACACTGACCCAAAGGGTCTACACTATATGGACAAACGTATTAGGACAAAACTCTTAATCATTAAATTCAGGTGTTTCAATCAGTCCTATTGTCACAGGAGTATAAAATCCAGCACCTAGCCATGCTGTCTGCCGTTACACACATTTGTGAAAGAAAGGCTTGCTGTAAAAAGATCACTGAATCTGACCATGTCAGCTTGTGAAATTTGTTTCCTCCTAGATATTCCAGCAGGAACTGTGGGTGGTATGATTGTAATGTGGAAGCATTTAGGAACCCCAGCAACTCAAGTAACATCGTGCCAGACCGCGTAAACTTACAGAGTGGACTGCTGAGGCGCAAAACGCATAAAAGTTATTAACGCTCTGCTGACTCAATGTCATTTATCAAAGACCGGCATTTTATAATATCCCCTACAGTGCCAGAGGATGCACCTAATTATCAGGAATTATGTGCATCTGCCGCCAGTCCATTTGCCTTCTTTTAAATCTGCTCCAGTCCCTGACTGGCTCCACCCCTGCCACTCCCACCATCCTGAGTGTCGAGGGTGACTGTTATATGCCAAAAACTGGAGTACTGAGTCAATAAGTGACCCCCAATAACTGCAGCATTCCAAACCTCCGCTGGCATTAGCATTAGCACAAAAACTGTGTGCCGGGAGCTTCACAGCATTGGTTTCTGTGGCTGATCAGCTGCATGCAAGTCTTACATCACCAAGTGTCAGATGAAGTGGTGCAAAGCACGCTGCCACTGGACTCTGGAGCAGTGGAAATGTGTTCTGTGGAGAGATCAATCACACTTCTCTATCGGATGGGCAAATGCTAAGAGAATGTTAACTGACTGCATTTTGCCAACTGTAAAGTTTGATGGAGGACAGATAATAATATGGGGTTATTTTTCAGGGGTTGGCCTAGAACCCTTAGTCTTAGAGAAGGGGAAACTTAATTATTTAGCATACCAAGACATTTTGGACAATTGTATGCTTCCAACTTTGTGGGAACAGTTTGAGGAAGGCCTTTTTCTGTTCCAGCATGACTGTGCCCCAGTGCACAAAGCAAGGTCCATAAAGGCTTGGTTGGATGAGTTTAGTGTGGAAGAACTTGACTGCTTTGCACAGAGCCCTGACCTCAACCCCATCAAACACCTACACCTATGGGATGAACCTGAACAGAGACTGCAAGCCAGACCCTCTCATCCAACTTCAGTGTCTATCCTCATAAATGCTTTTCTGGATAAATGGGCAAAAATTCCCACAGACACACTCCAAAATCTTGTAGACAGTCTTCCCACGAGAGTGGAAGCCGTTTTATCTTCTCAATATTAAAGGGGTTGTTACAACTTATTCCCTAGCCACAGAATAAGAGATATGTATCTTGGGCCCCATATCAATCCTAAAAATGGATACCAATGTTCCCCTATTTGACTGATGCATTGAACTCTATGGGTCTTACAGAGATGGCAGAGTACAAGTGTTCGTCTATCTCCAGCAGCCCCATTAAGTCGATGGGGCAGCAGTGTGCATGCGTGTCTGCTGCTCCATTCAAACAAGAGAACACGGGCTTCAGAGGTCATATACTTCTTGTCTATCCTGTGGATAGGTGATAAGTTGTCATAAAGGAACAACCCCTTAAATGCCTATAGATTTACAATGGAAAGTGATAAAAGCTCTTGTAGGTGTCCCAATACTTTTGTACATATAGTGCATATAGGTATATATTATCATGCTCAATAAACTCAAAAATCTGCATTAGGATGCTTATGAGTAAGAATAAAAAGGTGATCATGCAAAAACACACGGCATGCCAGTAAAGGAGTACCATCTACGGGTCTACTCACACGCCGGATTTCTGTTAAGTTTGCCATGTCATTTCCTATGGGGGTCATGTAACCAGACAGGGTCTGGAGAAAAGGGCAGGGAAAAACCACAGATGGAACATAAACAGAGGAAAACACATAAACAACTAAGTAAGGGGTGTTTTCACATTCAAAAAATGAATGCGAAAATGACACCAGCAGTTTATGACCATTTACTACTAATGTACACATATATACATTTAAACAGTCTATGCTGCATGATTTATACATCTAAACAAAAACATTGTACTTACTGTTACATGAAAAACACAAGCTGCTTTCATGGGATACTTAAAAAAATTAAAACAATTGTCAAGTATCTGCAGTACATTCTTTTTATTATTAATTTTCTGTTACTATCAATGTGAAACAAATCTGACCACCACATTTTACAACAGGCTGACACTTTTCAGCTAATGCTATGTACACTGGAGTATGTCAGCAGTCATCTAAGGGTATGTTCTCTCTGTGTTTTGGAGTGGCAATACATATCCATAGGATTCTTTTAACCAGATGAATGCAAAAGTGTGTTCTTTTGGCTTTTAACAGGCGTTTATACACTGGACCAAAGGTTATTTCTCTGGCTGTAGGACAGCTACATCACGGTGTAAAGAGGTCAGGGGGTGGCAAAAGGTTAAGATGGGTACCTTGTTCACTACTGTGATAGCAGCCATGTTAAACACTTAAGGACCCAGACAGTTTTCTTTTTTGTGTTATTTTACTTTTCCAGTCATATAGTGTTTATTTTTTGTGGAACAAGTTGTATTTTTTTAATGGCACCATCTAATTCATCTTTCCGAATTTTCATTCATCTTTCATGTCCCAGAGAACCATTTTATGACAAAGAATATTCTGCCTTAAAGGGACTCTGTCACCAGTTTCTAACCCCCACTTTTAAAAATATTGTTCTGTCCATGGAGCCCTTGTGATTACTAAGGTGTTGTTATAAGCTAAATCTGCTGGCTCGTTTTGATAAAAAAAACGTTTTATCTAACCTGTCAGTCATATAGTTAAGGTGCCCAGGGCGTTTCTCATGGCCTGAAGATGCCGCCCGCCGTTGGTGCCCAGCTCCTCCTCTGCTCTCGTCAGCGCCGCCTGAAAATCATGAGATACGCCTCCGGCTCTCCCTCACTCCCCCCTCCTTCTTTTCTAAGATCCCGCGCGTGCGCACAGACCTGTGCCTGATGCGCCCGTGCTGACTTTTCGGTTCAGCCTCATTGAGCGAAGTGCGCATGCGCGAGCACTTCGCTCAACCTCCCGATAACGCGAACACTGCCGCACGCGCGGGATCTTAGAAAAGAAGGAGGGGGGAGTGAGGGAGAGCCTGAGGCGTATCTCATGATTTTCAGGTGGCGCTGACGAGAGCAGAGGAGGAGCTGGGCACCAACGGCGGCGGCCGGCATCTTCAGGCCATGAGAAACGCCCTGGGCACCTTAACTATATGACTGACAGGTTAGATAAAACGTTTTTTTATCAAAACGAGCCAGCAGATTTAGCTTATAACAACACCTTAGTAATCACAAGGGCTCCATGGACAGAACAATATTTTTAAAAGTGGGGGTTAGAAACTGGTGACAGAGTCCCTTTAAAGGGAATCTGTCGGCTCCAAAACTCCCCCCAAACTAGAGCAAGCATTGCACAATGTAAGCGGAGTAATTTTTATCTTCATACTCATTTGTATTCCGACATTGTGCTCCAACAAACCAGCAGTAAATTGCATCGAGAGGACTTCCGAGCTCAGGCACATAATGGAGAGGACTCAAGGAGGAGACCTCTCAATGTATTTTATTGCTGGTTTGCTGGAATGCAAGTGAACATGAAGATAAAAATGACATAACCGGACTCAGCATCACTTACACCATAAACCGCTTGCTCTGGTTTGGAAGGTATTTCGGAGCCGATTCCCTTTAAGGCCCACATAGAAATTAACCATTGTCAGCTGAACCCACCATTTTCAGTGGGAGCACCCGATAATCTAATGTGTATTGGGGCCTTCTGAGTAGGCCAAGCCAAATTTCTCTGTGGAAATCGGAAAGATAAGCTGATCGGTCGACAGCTATTGAAGATGTGTGGCACTTTTAGATGTCATGCCCAGGCAACTGATGGCTAATCTCTGAAATGGCTACACACAGCTCAGACAGTATGGCCTAATCATGTAAAGTAGATAATATAAACAAGTCTAAAATGGACAGCACCTGGTCTGAATGAAAGTGAATTTCCACACGGACAATCAGTCCATGTAGAGAGAATCACAGCATGCTCCATTCAGTTCCAATTTAGATGCAAGACTCACTGAATGCGAATGGATCTGCAAGAAAAACGGACAGCACACAGGCAGAACACATTACTCGGTTAAATAAATGAGCGATCTGAAACTCATTTGTTTTCTGGCTGGTTAACACAAATGATTTTTTTCGACAGACTTCATGTTAATGGGGTATTCACATGAAGTCTGTTGAAAAACTCATTTGTGTTGACCAGCCAGAAAACAAATGAGTTTCAGATCGCTCATTTATTTAACCTAACAGAGTAATGTAAGAATAGATACCAACCAATATATGTGGGTGACATGCACCTTTACCTGCACAGAAGTGTTCCTTTCTGCTGGTGGAATCATATCAGGATGCAACACTTGTGGTGGATCGATTCCTTTGCTGACTTTCTGCTGAATGAGGTACATAGCCAGAGCAAACTGGTCTTTATTTAGCTTTCCCATCTGCCTGGTATCAGCAAGTGCCCTGTAGGGGATGACCTATTAGCCTTTAGGATGGTAATAAATACATTTGAATACATAAACATACAGTTACCTATGCAATATGAACAAAGATTAAAGGGCATCTGTCAGCAGATTTGTAGCTATGAAACTGACTGACCTGCTGCATGTGCACCTAAAGGCATCTATGTTAGTCCGATGTTCATATGTACATGCCCTCATCATCTCCCGCCTAGACTACTGCAACATCCTCCTCTGTGGCCTTCCATCTAGCACTCTCGCACCCCTCCAATCTATTGTCAACTCTGCTGCCCGACTAATCCACCTCCCACCCTGTTACTCCTCTGCCTCTCCCCTCTGACAATCCCTACACTGCCCAGCAAATTCAGATCAAAGTACTAACAAATACATACAAGGCCGTCCATAACCTGTCCCCTGCCTACATCTCTGAGCTACTTTCCCGATACACCCCCACACACACTCTCCGATCCTCACAAGACCTCCTTCTCTCCTCTCCTCTCCTCTTATCGCCTCTTCCCACAATCGACTCCAAGATTTCTCCCGTGCATCCCCCACACTCTGGAACTCGCTACCCCAACATATCAGACTCTCACCTACAGTGGAAACCTTCAAAAGAAACCTGAAAACCCACCTCTTCAGACAAGCCTACAACCAGTGACCCTGCTGCCTCTACACCGCCATGACCAACTTCACCCGCACCTACTGTGTCCTTCTCCCATACCATGTAGATTGTAAGCCCTGATAGGCAGGGCCCTCTCTCCTTCTGTACCAGTTTGTAACTCGTCTTGTTCATGCTTAGTGCAATTGTCTGTATTACGTATATAAACCCCTTTTCCTAAGTAGAGCGCTATGGAATGAATGGTGCTTTAATAATAAATAATAATAAGTGTCTGCACTGACATTAAAATGCAATGCACTATAGAAATAGTGTATTGTATTTTAAAAGCAATCAAAAGATTGCCTGTCATAGCCCCCTTGTGGGACTATTAAGTGGTTAAAAAAAATGTAAAAAAAAAAATGTAAAAAAAAAAAAAGAAAAGTTTTCTCCATTGAAAATATGCTTTTCAATAAAAAAAAAATTGCAAAAATAAATAAATATATATCTCCCCCACGGTTTTGGTATGGCGGCATCCCTACTGACCTCCTCTACACAAATATCATGTAAATTATCTCGTAAAGTGAACGCCGTAAAAAATAATAATCCAGAATGACTAATTAAGGCTACTTTCACACTAGCATTTCTATTATCAGGTATTGAGATCTGTCATAGGGTCTCAATACCAGAAAAAAAGGCTTCCGTTTTGTCCTCATTCATTGTCAATGAGGACAAAACGCAACTGGAGAGCAAACTGCAGCATGCTGACGTTTTCTTTCCGTCATGAGATGCGGAGATCAGTCTTGACCCACAATGGAAGTCAATGGGGACGGATCCGTTTAACTCTGACGCTATCTGACACAACAGAAAACATTTATGACGGATCCGTCTGGGCTATGTTAAAGATAATACAACCGGATCCGTTCTGAACGGATGCAGATGGTTGTATTATCAGTAACTGAGGAGTTTTTACTGAGCCCTGCCGGATCCAGCAGAAACGCTAGTGCAAAAGTAGCCTTATTCTTAGGCTGAATGCACACGGCCTAAGATCAAACGAGTGCATTACTGTAGTGCAGCGGCAGCATGAAGCGCACTGCGTTATAGCAACCAATGACGTGCGCTCCTTCTGTCAGCAAGAATCCAGGTTGGGATACAACGGACCGCTCACGGCCGTGGAACACGGTGTGTGCATTCAGCCTTCGTGGTCACCGAAAAAACAATAGATTAACAAGAGATATTTACCCTAAAATGATACCAATGAAAACTACAAGCCGTCACACAACTCCATGGAAAGAAAAAAAAAAAAGTTATGGGTCTTGGGATGCGGCGATGCAAAATAATTTTCTTTTCTTTTTTTTTTTTAAAAAGGGGGGTTTTATTGCACAAAAGTAGTAAAAATTTTTTTTTTTTTTTTTTTAGTTTTACTACTTTTGTGCAATAAAACCCCCCTTTTAAAAAAAAAATAAAAAAAATTATTTTGCATCGTCGCATCCCAAGACCCATAACTTTTTCTTTTTTTTTCTTTTTAAAAGGGGGGTTTTATTGCACAAAAGTAGTAAAACTTAAAAAAAATATAACTATTTAAAATATAGAATAATACATATTTAAGTCAGAGTTCAATTTCAGCAAAGAGACGTTTTGCTCAGAAGAACTGATGCCTGTCTAAACCCACTTTCGGGTGGGAACATTCTTATAAGCATCAGGGATACATCTTTTGTTTTTATTGTGTTCAGAACATTCATTTTATACAATGTTGTGCCTTTATCTCACCAAATGTGCGCCAAGATATTCTGAGGAAGTCCAGACTGCATGAATATATCTTTAACTTCAAGTCCGCTCACATAACCATCCATGTCCAAGTCAGTCTGGAGAAAAATGTCATCGTAACGTATCTTGTCTGTCAGAGGAACCACCCAATTTACTGCAGGCTAATAAAAGAGAAAAAAAAAATACATAAAAACAAACTGTCTTGGAAACGCTTGAAATTTACACCTGCAAAAGAAAAAGATTTTTCCTGTGTACCTGACTGGGTTTAGATGAATGCTTAGGTGACAAGCTCCCCGCACTGTTTAAGCTGCTCATGCTGCCGTGAGATGGAGTCGAACGAAGACTATCCTTTGGAGGGGGGCTGGCAGGAAGGACAGGTACAGCACCGGGAAATGTAGGCGTTTTCTTCCTTTTGGATGGGGGGATTAATGACTGTGGTAAAACCGTTGGAACCGGCTCCTTCTCTAAAGCTCTATATACAAGATGCATTGCCTGCAAAAATAGAGGTATATTATTATGTGCCAGTGAACCTGCATACAAAAGTATTGTATTTTTCGGACTGTAAGATCCACCTTTTTCCTCCCAAAAGCGAGGGAAAAGTGGCAAATGGAAAAGTCCATCAGCATGCGGAAGGCGGGGCATCGGTGAGGGAAAAGTTGCGCCAGCATTACTCACCCTCCCGGTTAACTTCCGGGCCCCACTCCGCACTGTGTCCTGAATGTGTACAGCATCGGGATGCAGTGCACATATGCGCAGCACCATCCGAAGCAAGCAAGGTAAGTTTATTAAAGTTTTTTTAACCACTGATCTGAGGTCTGATGGGGGTCAGGCAGGTCTGATCTGAGGCTGATGGAGCTTGGGAGTCTGAGCTGACGAAAAATATTTATTTATTTTCCTCTTCCAAATCTTAGGCGAGTCCGGGAAAAAAACTGTAGATTAAAAAGGATCTGATAGCTCTCCTGGCATGTCTAT
The DNA here is from genome assembly GCF_014858855.1 of Bufo gargarizans. Taxonomy (NCBI): domain Eukaryota; kingdom Metazoa; phylum Chordata; class Amphibia; order Anura; family Bufonidae; genus Bufo; species Bufo gargarizans. The sequence goes on along the minus strand of NC_058080.1, from coordinate 383,453,627 downwards.
CTTAGTACATTTTTGTATGCCCCATGAAATGACAATTCTGAAGCAGCTTTTCCTAGAACCCCAAGTAGTAGAGCCATTAAAACCAGCCTACGTAAACAGGCTCCAGAACGGGGCCTAACGCTTGCCATCTGTTAAATTACATGATCTTCTTTCAGCGTTCATTCAGCTTTCATACGTGTCGACATCCCTGCGCACTGGCTGTTACTAGAAGCCACAGTATCGATGCAAGATATCGCGACACAATTTGTCCTGATTCCATGACAGACCAACCATTGGTTATCACAAGAAAGCTTGCTGTCGTCGGGACCAAGATGATGTGATCACCATAACAGAACATTCATGATGACCACATAAAAGTTTGTTGCCCCCCGACATATTGAGTTCAGGAGCAGAGAAAGAAGGAACAAGAGTGCCGAGCAGCTGCTGAACAGTGTGTCAGAAAGCCACAAAATGAATCAAATTAGGCTACTTTCACACTGGCATTTTGAATTCCTTTTGTGAGATCCGTTTCAGGGATCTCACAAACGGTTCAAAATGGATCAGTTCAGCCCCAATGCATTGTGAATGGATAAGGATCCGTTCAGAATGCATCAGTTTGGCTCAGTTCTGCCTCCATTCCGCTCTGAATGCGGACACTAAAACGCTGTAAGTCAATGGTGACGGATCCGTTTTCACTGACGCAAACGGATCCGTCCCTCATTGACTTTCAATGTAAGTCAGGACGGATCCGTTTTGACTTTGTTCTTCATAATGCAAACAGATCCGTTCTGAACGATCGTTTGCATTATAGGTGCGGATCCGTCTGTACAGATAACAGACGGATCCGCACCTAACGCAGGTGTGAAAGTAGCCTCTTTTTTTTTTTTATCTCTCTGTTTACTAACTCTCTATTGATAGTCTAGTGTACGTTGTTGCAGCGTGGCCTAACAATGTCAATGGGCCTTACTATAAAAATCAACCCTTCAGTCATGTTGGTCCACTTGCTTAGGGTACTGTACTCCAAGTAAGTGCTCACAAAACAATGTCTCAGACTTTGACAGTCTCTGCAATCAGTTCACAGCAGATTATCAGAAATGTTTTTGACCATCTGTGGCCCCACACTAAATGTCTCAATAGACGAATATTTGGCAAAGTCAAGGAGAGGATTCATTTTAAGCAATTCCTCCCTGGAAAAAGGGCTAGATACAGTTAAAGGGGTTGTCTCACTTCAACAAATGGCATTTATCATGTAGATCAAGTTAATCCAAGCCACTTACTAATGTATTGTGGTTGTCCATATTGCCTCCTTTGCTGGCTTGATTCATTTCTCCATCACATTATACATTGCTTGTATCTAGGCGTTATTACCACTCAGCAATCCAGCAGCAGTGGCCGTGCTTGCACACTACAGGAAAAAGCGCCAACCTCTCTGGTGGCCAGGAACGTGGGCGTGCACATAGGCACGCATACTACATTAAGCCATATTTCCTCATTAGCTTGCTTTATATGAATAATAAATAAAAAAAACACCAAATAATAAATAAACCCCCTCACAGAATCCTCTGAATGTTTCAGTGGTATGGATTATGGCGTGATCCAGCAAAAATCCACCATATTACCTTATTTGGGAAGTAAGGTGGGCAAAATTTCAATTTCATCATAGTTTTTATAAAAAAAAATGTTATGGTGTTCACAGTGCGGGTAAAGTAACGTGACCGTTTTATAGATCAGGTCGTTACACTATATAGTGTACTGTATTTTCACTTTACAAAGTCTGATCAGCACCATGGACAGCAGGAAGCCTGTGAAGGCATCCGGTTGCCATGGTAACCATCACTCGCTGCCACAACAGAGCAGCGGGTGATGGGGAGGGAGGGGGTCCCCTCCCTCTGTGATCCCGTCAAGGATCGGGGGCTGAAAAGGCACAGCAGCCCCCAATGGGAGAGGGAGGGAGCTCCCACCCTGTTAACCCCCAATGGCAGAGGGAGGGAGCCCCCGCCCTGTTAACCTCTTCCATACAGCGGTCCCTACTCTGCTAAAACCGCTCGACCATCCTGAGAGAGGGGGCAGGCGGATGATTGCGCGCCTGCCCGCCCCCCCAGCACCGTCCGCCCGCCCGCAGCAGGGGGGTTAAACATAAAATAAAGGCATTTTTAAGTTTCTGATCCGCATATTTTGAAGTACCAGGACATCAGGTACGCTCTGTGTCCGTAACAGGTCAATGCATGGCCAGTGTACGTTCAACTATAACCAACCAGATCCCCTTATATTTTTATCTCTCAACTATCTATCAAATGTCTCATGTTTGATAAATTTGTCTAGAAAAGCTACTGCAGTTTTCCTACTCCACCCTTCTACTATAGTGAGATTGTGACCATTTTAAAAAGTCTCGCTGATAAATCTGGAGTGAAACCCGCTAACTATGCCCCACATATTTCAAAACTGGAGTGAGTGATTGTGACAACCACCATCCATACTGGAATCCACTTTGAGCACAGTAGACGTTTAAGATTGGTTGGTGTGCCCATACATGATACAATCGTGATTGTATGTACAATCGGTAAAATAAAATTATCGATTTCACGCTGGAAAACAAATTAATTTGCTGCCACCACTCTTCGTATTGAATCGGGGCGAAGAGACCCCGGCTAGCTAATCCTAAAGGGACGAAACGGTTATTTGCAACCTAGCTAACCAATTAACAATGTATAAAAATAAGACAAATGCGGTAGTATGTCTCCTCTGAGGACAGAGTTCTAAGCATAGACCAGATAATCAGGTAACAAGGGCAAACTGGAACGATTAAATTGTTAGTTTTATTTTAACAACTATACACAAAAATATACATTAAAACTGACAGATAAATATACCTGCCAGTCGAACAGATTGGTTGGATGGAAATAGGTAAGAGATGGAAAGGAGTAGAATGTTTGTAAGTTCAGAATTACCATGGTAGTGTCCAGTAATAGATAAAGTCTTTGCAAAGAATAATCCAAGATGGCGGTGTGCCAGTGTCCAGCAGGCGGTCGTGATGTTAATTGACTTCAGATGGTAGGACCAGGACCTGAGTGGGTCACTGTGTTTTACCCACTCTGTAGCTGGGAGTGGCTATGACATGCACAAGTCCAGCCCTGTGTAATTGGAAGAGGGGCAGTTCTTGCCCTAAGAGGGAGAAAATCTGGCAGAATCTTGGCTTTGCCAGTTTCTTCATGCCCATAGGTCAAATTAAGAAATAAAGTTCATATTTATAAATCAGGACAATTTTAGGCATCATCTGATACCAAATATGACTGGAAGAGATATATATATATATATATATATATATATATATATGTGCCTGAGAACCATTATCTCTCAGAGCTGGGATTTCCAATTGACTTGCGGATTTCCTGGAAGGTGTGATAGAAAAACCGATACAATTTCTGAAGAGATTGTTCATTTTGTCTTTTCCTAACCCAGGAAATATGAAGAAATATGGGGCAGGCATGTCCAAACTGTGGCCTTCCAGCTGTGGCAAAACTACAACTCCCAGAATGCCTGGATAGCTTACAGCTATTAGGGCATGCTGGGAGTTGTAGTTTTGCAACAGCTGGAGGGCCGCAGTTTGGACATGCCTGCTCTAAGGTCATCTTCCTTCTTGTACTAACCAGCTGTGTGATAAGGATCTGTCCTTCTCTTTTGGTCTGACCAGGCTTAAGGAGTGTGAAAACTCATGCTGTGTTGGGGCTGCTCAGACTAGAGAGAAGGCCAGTTTATGAGGTTTTGTCATGATGATATCAGATTGAGGGTTTGCTAATTAACCTCTGCTCTGTGAGCTGTAACGGAAAGTTTTAACTCTGTGTGCAGAAGAGGGCTCTGGTGATTCTGTGATTTTAGAACATAATGCATTCGCGATTTCTTTGTATTGCCGAGACTGCAAAGCGTCACAGTGATGTAAAAAAGCAACATTTTTTCACAAGTGAGCACAAAAAGTCGCCTATGACATTATGTAGAAGAAAATAACATTTACAACTGAAACACCTAAAACACTTCAAACACCTAAAAACTGAACATTAGATACCCAAGCCAGTAAAGGGTTATGCAAGACTAAAAAATGTCCCCCATACGCCCCTCACACTGAATCTATTTACCCTGCTTCCCGCTCCCCTCATCACCACTGCTGCTTCTCACCGTCTGCCATTGGCTGCTACTCCCCTCCAGCACCCTCCGAGACACCGGATGTTGTCATCCGAGCATGGGAAAAAGCAGCGGTGACGGTGTGGGAACCAGGAGTGGCACAGGGAGGGGGAAGCCAGGTAAGTAGATTCGGTGTGAGGGGCCTGGGCATATGGGGGAAATTTTTTTAGTCTCTGATAACTCTTTTAAAGAGAACCTGTAATCAAAAAATCCAATGCAATCTGAAAGCAGCATGTTATAGAGCAGGAGAAGCTGAGCAGGTTCATATGTATTTTTGTAGGAAAAGAGTCAGTAAAACGAGTAATTTTTACATTTACATCTACAGCCCTGTAAATTGTTATCTGTGCATGGAGGAGTTAGCAGTGGCTGACAACTATCTCTGTATACACACAATGCTATGAATCACTGATAACCCCTCCCTCCTGTACCGATGCTTTTCACAGAAGGTAGAAAAAGCAAAGGTATAAATGACAGGTTTTCCTGAATCTTTTCCTGTGTGTGTGTACATCTATATATATATATATATATATATATATATATATGTGTGTATATATATATATATATATATATATATATATACATACAAACATACATGCATATACATATATACACATGTCAATCTGCTTGGCTTCTCCTGCTCTACAACATGGTGATGCATTGCATTTTTTTGTGAAAGGTCCTTGTTCTTTTTCTGTTCATAGATCCATAATGATAGTGCACTTACCACTGCAAACTCATCCCTGTCCAAGTGTCCATCCTTGTCTATGTCACTCAGTTCCCATACCTGTGGATAACCAAAAATTACATCTCATAACTTGGAATACATATTCTGACCAGTCAGCGCACACATATTATCCATGAAAGACAAATGGCACAATTGTATGAGCCAAACTGCAAAGGTGGAGAAACTACCCACTGTTATTAATAAGTTCAATAAGTGACTATAGGTATGATAACACTGACAGTCAGTGACAGTGTATTAAGCAGAGCTTTGAGACAGTACAGCAAGGGGAGCGTGGGGGCGTCTTGTAGAGAATCAAAATATTAACCACTTTCAGATGAAGCCATTTTGGACCTAACACTGAGCCGCATTTTTCAAATTTGACATGTGTGACTATATGTAAATAACTGGAATAGTTTTATTTAACTAAGGAATTCTCAGGCTGTTTACGCCACTATTGTGGCGTGAAAAAGTCGCAAAGTATGGAGCATGCCATATTTGCGCTGTAATTTGTGACTTTTTCTGCTTCTCACCACTTTTCTAAATTTGCAGGAAAAGTAGTGGGGCTTAGTTGGAGGAGTGGAGTGTACCGTACCAATGCAGTTGGAGTAAGTTATAATTCAAGTCTACACCAGTCCCTGAGAATGAAGTGTGTGTCTGTGTGTGTATATATATATATATATATATATATATATATATATATATATATACACACACACACACACACACACACACATACATACAGGCAGGCAGCACAGTGGCTCAGTGGTTAGCTAGGGTCAAATATGACAAAGGACTACATCTGCATGGAGTTTGTATGTTCTCCCCTTGTTTGTGTGGGTTTCCTATGGGTATTTCGGTTTCCTCCCACACTCCAAAGACATACTGAGAGGGAGCTTAGATTGTGAGCCCCATTGGGGAGAGCTTGATGTCAATGTCTGTAAAGTGCTGTGGAATATAGCAGCGCTATATAAGTGCATAAAATAATATATATATATATATTTTTTTTTTTTACCATCTTAAGTTTACAGTTTCTATGCAGACCTTAGTGTCTCCATGGTACTGTGTAGTCTAATGTTGCAGTAACACTCCGCCTTCCATCTGTCTCATCCTTCTTAGGGTGCATTCACGTGACCGTATGTATTTTGCGGTCCGCAAAACGCAGATACACAAAAAATATGGATGACGTCCACGTTGCATCCGTTTTAGTTTTTTTTGCAAACCCATTTTTGCAGGGCTATGGAACAGACATACGGATGTGGACAGCACGTGGTGCTGTCTGTATTTTTTGAGGCCCCATTGAAACTAATGAGTCAGCATCCGTGTGGAACGGAGGAAAATTACGGTCATGTAGATGGGGCTTACTAACACACATTCCTGAGATTACCAATAACGATAGTACTGATAGAAGGGAGTATGGCTGCAGGATCAAACTCTGCAGGCTTCGACCTTTGAGACATACAGGTCTGCTTAGGGGCTATATATAAAAATGGTAGGATATTTCTAATCAAAACTACTTGAACAGTTACTTCATTTTTCTTTTTAGATGCACTGAAGAAAAATAGTTGCAAAGGTGGGGTTTTAAATGTGTAACAAAATAAATGCACTCTCACCCTTCCTAAAATATCCAGAGGTAGTTTGGAGTTCATAAGTACCGGTTTCACCTTGTCCCCAGACAGTAAGCCATTCACTGGCAATAAACTATCGAATATTCCATCAAACTTGGATTTCTCTTCTATCTGGTAAGCAAAATAAAGTGGTAATTTTAAACAACACAAACAAAGATCTAGTGATCTTAAAACGTTTATACAGTGACACCAGTGGCTAAATATCAAAGGGATGTGCTGACAACCGAGAGAGAACGGAGGGAGCCTGACTTTATACGGCATTTTTACTATACCTGATTCTAGGTGGGCCGTGGGAAATTAGCAATTCCTGGTCTTACTACTGCAATGTGGGGGCACAATGCTTTTATGGGCAGCAGGGAAATCATAACTCTATTTGCCTAAATATGCCTGCATGACTACCAACAATACAAGCTGCCAACTAAGTCAACCTGTATTTTGCCTATGAAACAGAAGACAGAGGCGGTTATAAAGTAAGAACAAAAATATATCGGTCTGCCTTATTATAAGATGACTGTAGTTAAAGAGGACCTTTCACCTCTCCTGACATGTCTGGTTTAATAGATACATAAATTCCCCATTTATTCGGGAAAATCTATTTTTATGACTATGTTGTGCGATTCCTTTATTATTCTACTAGAAGTGAATTGCTAGCAGTCTGCAGTAAGGGTACAAAGGGGTGGTAACCAGTTGGGGGGTGTCTCTGCACAGTCTGAAAATGGCAGCACTGATTGGATAGAGTGAGACTTAAGGGCACATTTATTAAGACTGGCGTTTTAGAAGGCGGTCTTAGGGTACTTTCACACTTGCGGCAGCGAATTCCCAGCAGGCAGTTCCGTCGCCGATCCGGCAAAACATATGCAAACTGATGGCATTTGTCAGACAGATCTGGATGTGGATCCATCTGACAAATGCATTGAAATGCCAGATCCGTCTCTCCGGTGTCACCCGGAAAAACGGATGCGGTATAAATTTCTTTTGCATGCGCAGACTGGACCGGCATGCTGCGGTATTTTCTCCGTCCTGAAATGGCAAAAAAGACTGAACTGATGCATCCTGATCGGATTGCTCTCCATTCAGAATGCATTGGGATAAAACTGATCAGTTATTTTCCGGTATTGAGCCCCTTGGACGGAAACTCAATGCCGGAAAAGAATGACGCTAGTGTGAAAGTACCCTTAAAAAGCCCTATACCTGGCAGTGGATCTGTCGGAGTTATGAAGAGCCTCCACATAACGCAGCTTCCTTGCTGTCTTACATTTAGACCATTTAGACATCTAAAACAGGCATAGAAAATGGTAAATGAGACTGGCCTGCCAGCCTGTCCCCTTCCCTGCCCACGCCACGCAAATTTATTTATTTTTTAGACATGGTGCAAGGGGGAGAAGTTGCAGATTGCAGTGCAAATTACCTAATTTAGGCATATTTCTGTTTAATAAATGACCCCCCCCCCCCCCCCATAGAGTCATAAGATTAGATGTTCCAGAACAGCTATTAGATGGAGAATGCATGTAGCTATTAGACCAGGCATGTCAGTGGTGACAGGTTCTATTGAACGTGTCACCAAGTTTTGAGTTTGAGTGCCGAGACCCCCACTGATCAAAACCTGTTATGTCTCTATGACATATCAAAATTTTTATCAAAACTTAGTGCACCTTTAAAACTGTGAAATTCCAATAATGAGTACAGTATCTCACAACAGTGAGTCCACCCCTCACATTTCTGTAGATATTTTCTTCTATCTTTTCATGGGACAACACTGAAGATCTGACACTTTGATACAATGTGAAGTAGTCAGTGTACAACTTGTATAACTTGTAAATGTGATGTGCCTTCAAAATAACTCAACACACAGCAATTAATGTCTAAACCACTGGCAGCAATAGTCAGTACACCCCTAAGTGAAAAAGGGCCAAATTGTTCCCAATTAGCCATTTTCCTTCCCCGGTGTCATGTGACTCACTGGTGTTACAAGGTATCAGGTGTGAATGGGGAGCAGGTGTGTTAAATTTGGTGTTATCACTCTCATACTGGTCACTGGAAGTTAACATGGCACCTCATGGCAAAGAACTCTCTGAGAATCTAAAAAAAAAAAAAGAGAATTGTTGCTGTACATAAAGATGGCCAGGCCCGCCTAGGCTATAAGAAGATTGCCAACATTCTGAAACTGAGCTGCAGCATGGTGGCCAAGACCATACAGTGGTTTAACAAGACAGATTCCACTCAGAACAGGCCTCACCATGGTCGACCACAGATATCCAGATGTTGTCTTTTCAAAATGGACGTATGAGGTGTCAGTACGTGGGGGGACATTCCAGTCTCTGTGCATTATGACTCTGGGTATGTTTTAGACTTATATTGTTTAGACATCTATACCTAGGGATGGATATATAAAGATATGAATTGCATATAGGCTGCGAATTAGGACTGATAAACATGTGTGCCATTTAATATTATGCCTAGCTCAATATACCTGATATATATAAGTGTTATCATTTATTTAATTGCACGTATTTCCGCTTTTTTAAGGCACACCTGCTTATTATTTATGTATAATCTTGGCAGCCTTTTATATTGGTCTGTTGCACTGCCCACTAATATCATAGTAGGCTGTATTGAGAAATATTCCCTCATAGGACAGTGTATTCTTAGAGCCACATTGATGTTACAATAATGATTCTGATGGACATTGTCTGGTAATGGGCCCCTTGTATTTTTCTGTATCAAATTGCAATTGTGTCATCCTTCTTTCTAAAGTCTGATCAGTATTATGATTAATAAAGATTTCTATATATTTTATGATATTGGTCCCATTGATCAGTTTTTGTGGTGTCATTTATAGTCTATGATCTAGGGGTGTTGTTTGAGGATTATGAGGTCGTTGTAGGTGTCAATCACTGATAGGACCGCCTCCTTGACATCAGTCAGTGACTGACAGCTATCTCTGTATACACAGTCATAGAGGGAAGGCTGTCAGTCACTGATAGGACCGCCTCCTTGTCATCAGTCAGTGACTGACAGCTATCTCTGTATACACAGTCATAGAGGGAAGGCTGGCAGTCACTGATAGGAAAGCCTCCTTGTCATCAGTCAGTGACTGACAGCTATCTCTATATACACAGTCATAGAGGGAAGGCTGTCAGTCACTGATAGGACCGCCTCCTTGACATCAGTCAGTGACTGACAGCTATCTCTGTATACACAGTCATAGAGGGAAGGCTGTCACTCACTGATAGGACCGCCTCCTTGTTATCAGTCAGTGACTGACAGCTATCTCTGTATACACAGTCATAGAGGGAAGGCTGTCAGTCACTGATAGGACTGCCTCCTTGACATCAGTCAGTGACTGACAGCTATCTCTGTATACACAGTCATAGAGAGAAGGCTGTCAGTCACTGATAGGACCGCCTCCTTGTCATCAGTCAGTGACTGACAGCTATCTCTGTATACATAGTCATAGAGGGAAGGCTGTCAATCACTGATAGGACCGCCTCCTTGACATCAGTCAGTGACTGACAGCTATCTCTATATACACAGTCATAGAGGGAAGGCTGTCAATCACTGATAGGACCGCCTCCTTGACATCAGTCAGTGACTGACAGCTATCTCTATATACACAGTCATAGAGGGAAGGCTGTCAGTCACTGATAGGACCGCCTCCATGACATCAGTCAGTGACTGACAGCTATCTCTGTATACACAGTCATAGAGGGAAGGCTTTCAGTCACTGATAGGACCGTCTCCTTGACATCAGTCAGTGACTGACAGCTATCTCTGTATACACAGTCATAGAGGGAAGGCTGTCAGTCACTGATAGGACCGTCTCCTTGACATCAGTCAGTGACTGACAGCTATCTCTGTATACACAGTCATAGAGGGAAGGCTGTCAGTCACCGATAGGACCGCCTCCTTGACTTTAAACCCCAGAGTGAGCAGGAATTAAAAAAATTGAAATGCAAGTAATACTAAATCTTTTCCCACAAAAATCTGCTCAGCTCCTCATGCACTACAACAGGCTGCTGGCAGATTACAATGTATTTTCAAGGTGACAGGCTCTCAACACATTTTTGTACTTCCTTTTACTGAGGTCAATGGATGCTTATTCTCCTATTAGATACATGAAGTGTGGATTAAAGCATTTTAAAACTGTGACATCTATGAGAGCCAGTTATTGTTTTGCCAATATATTACCTAATTATTCACACATCTATTGGACCAGGGTTTCCTGAGTTTGGGATACACACTTATCTTCACATACCTCCTTTAGATATAACTTAACACCCTGCTTCTGAGAATAGTGAGGTGTCTTTACCCTATTGCCATTCATTCCTTTTGGCATCTGTTTGACATTATTTTAGAGGAAGTTTTCTTTTTTTGGGCCAGCTGTTTAGGGTTGGGTGTTCAGGGAACAAATGTAGTAGACAAGTTTCCAGGTTTAAGTGCAGTGAGACTCCAGAAATCAGAGTTATGTGTCATATAATCGTGGACCAATATGTTTTGATAAAAGCACAGAACCACCATAGCTGGAGGTATGAGCGTGCTTCCTTACAAAACCTCCAACATAAGGGTTGTAACAGGGGGTACATTAATGACGTCTCATTGTGGTAAGGGGCTGTAACGGATCTCCTAGCACCCCGACCGGGTACCTCCGTCAATAGATGCTACTAGTGCTTTTCGGGGACTCCGAGCACTCCACTTGACACCGTACGCACTGCAGACCCCATGAACCGCCGAAGCTTGGTTGAGGTCTCACCGTCTCCTACCCACCCTGGACCTACGACAAGGCTCCAGGCTCCAGTGGGTGAACCTCTCCTAAAACCCGAGAGCCGGAACAGCTCTTACAAGAGCTAGTAGTTATGCCAGAGGAGTATAGCAAATCTTTAGCGTATAGCAATCCCCCAGTTTTGATCAGTTATCCAAACACCAGTCTCAACATGATGAAGGATAAAACAGGAACACTTTATTGAGGGCTACTCGCCCGTATTTATGCAGGTCCCCATCTGGTGGACACGCCCCTAGGGGACCAGAAGGGAGACTGTGACACAGGACAGATATGCAGCAATTCAAGATACACAGACACAACACATCCCCACAATGCATCATGGTTTCCTCCTCTCTGCCCTGGCGACACCTGAGGAGCAATCCAATTATCTCTCAGGACAAAGGGAAATCGCCAATACACATGTGGAGACAACAGGACAGGAATCACCACCCAAACACACAATGTCACACCCCCACAGCAAACACAGACATTTAACATATCCCCAGATAGCTCAAGTCTGAGTGCATATCATTAGGTGAATGGCATGAATACAATAATATTAGCTATCTGGGTACCCTCACATAACATACAATTTAACCGAACGCATAATAACATAAAATACAATTCCAAAGACAGATTTAGGGCTGTTTCACACGAGCGGATGCCGTGCGTCGCATCCGCTCCGTGAAAGACAGCCAAAACCCGATGCAGACTTCAGAGGCACGGAGCATTAACATGACTGATAATGCTCCGTGCCTCTCTGTGATCTCTTTACTACGAAATCACAGTTGTCACTGTGATTTCGTAGTAAAGAGATCACAGAGAGGCACGGAGCATTATCAGTCATGTTAATGCTCCGTGCCTCTGAAGTCTGCATCGGGTTTTGGCTGTCTTTCACGGAGCGGATGCGACGCACGGCATCCGCTCGTGTGAAACAGCCCTTAAGCTGTGCGGCCAGTCTGTCTTCTCCTTTAAAGTTAGTATGGGCCATAATCCTGAGGCAAGAGGCTGGCAAACAGCCCCCTCCAAAACACTTGGGTTTGTTTCGTCACAGGGGCCATCTGGTTCTCGGTCCTAACACATCTGGAAGCCTGTTTGGGAGCTGATAATATTTTCTCTTTCTTCAGAGGTGTATTGTCCATACTGTCAGGAAAGCAGGTAAATGAGTAGAGCGGGATATAAGACGTTGCTCTCATGCCAAAGATGTTAAGTTTTTCTACGGATGGTTTGGGCAATAAGTGTTCAAAACCGGGTCAAAGGTCTGCCTAGGTCATGTCTTTGCGAGATGGGTTTCTATGATCATGTGCATTTGCTGAGGTGGCTGAGGTTTGTGTTGTTCCAATAGTGCGAGTATGATTTCTGTATCCAGTATGGTACCGACGTTCAAGTGTTGGTAATGAAAGTTCAGTGGAATTGTGCAATTTAGGATGAGGTCGCAAGAATGAAATATCTTTTGCTTGTAGTTGCAGTGAAGGGTTGGGGCAAGTGAACATTGCATATCATCTTGGAGGTGACGGGGTTAGTGTAGCCAATTTCTCACTTAAGAGGGTTTCTGTGTCTGAAAACACCAACTGCCATTAAGTAAAATGTGTCATTTCTTCTTCTACAGAGACCCAAACCTTGTTTACTGGTCTTTTGACCCAATATATTATTCTATGGAGATGGATCACTTGTTGGAACTGATTTGGTGCTCCTTGTTTATGTGGCAGTATCAATACACAGGGCCCTAAGGCCCCTTTCAAACGAGCGTGATGGATTGGCTCCGGATGCGTTCAGTGAAACTCGCACCATTTTGCAAGCAAGTTCAGCCAGTGTTGTCTGCGATTGCGTTAAGTTGTTCAGTTTTTTACGCGCGGGTACAATGCGTTTTTCACGTGCATGATAAAAAAAAAAACTGAAGGTTTACAAACATCTCTTAGCAACCATCAGTGAAAAATGCATTGCATCCGCACCTGCTTCCGGATGCAATGCAGTTTTCACTGAAGCCCCATTCACTTCTATGGGGCCAGGGCTGCGTGAAAAACGCAGAATATAGAACATGCTGCGTTTTTCACGCAGAACTAATGTACACAGACACATTGAAATAAATGGGTCAGATTTTAGTGCGGGTGCTATGCATTCACGTCACGCATTGCACCCGCCAGGAAACTTGCTCGTGTGAAAGGGACCTAAGAGTGACAATATTCTGTTGACTGTGGTAAAAAAAAAAAAAAAAAAAAAAGACCCCAAAAGGAGGTGGATGGCGAGAACGTCCAAAAGGTTGAAGCCAGCAAATAAATAGAATAGACCAGGAGCAGAGGGTCTGAGAGATGTTATCTAATAAGGGTGGAAAATAATTGCTATATAAATGGGATGTTTGGAGAATTATTGTTACCTAAAAATGGGATACAGTAGGGTGACCAATCAAATCGGGTATTAGAGCCAAGTAATTTTTTTTTTATGTTCAGGTGAAATATTCAGAATGGCAAACAAATTCAGCTAACAGGTCGACAATGACAGGAAGCGCCTCTTTGTTTGAGAGTAACTACTACATATGCTGCAGCTTTATTGCTCAATTCCATCACATTAAACCCCTTCTAAGGCCTCTTTCACACTACCGTTTTTTGTTTTTTTCGTTTTGCGGTCCTTTTTTGGCGTTCCGTATACGGTCCGTATAAGGAACCATTCATTTCAATGGTTCCGCAAAAAAAACGGAATGTGTTCCGTATGCATTCAGTTTTTACGTATTTCCGTCTTTTCCGTTCCGTTGAAAGATAGAACATGTCCTATTATTGCCCGCAAATCATGGTCCGTGGCTCCATTCAAGTCAATGGGTCCGCAAAAAAAACTGAACACATATGGAAATGCATCCGTAGGTCTTCCATTTCCGTTCCTTTTTTTTTTTAACCATCTATTGAAAATGTTATGCCCAGTTTAATTTTTTCTATTTAATTACTGTATACTGTATATGCCATACGGAAAAAGGGAACGGAACAACGGAACGGAAACACAACGGAAGAAAAAAAAAACGGAAGAACGGATCCGTGAAAAACGGACCGCAAAACACTGAAATCGACATACTGTAGTGTGAAAAAGGCCTAATTCTAATATCTAGTCACCTGTGATTCTGAAGGTTTTAGTCTAAATTTTCTTGCAATATATTGGGGGTGGCACCCCTTTTAGACTGGACACGCCCATCTACCTGGGACTTCTGAGCAGAGTACTTTTGTAGCTGGTTCCTACACAGCCCTGAATATTGGAGACTTTAGAAAGTCCAAAGTGAGGCAGTATCTTTAGTGATAGGGACCCATATGCGGAAGTCACCTTGACGCTTGGTAGGTGGGCCCGACACGTATGTGCGCTAAGAGCTTCCATTACTCATTTATAGTCGGTATTGTACCACTTTTATTTAGAATGACCCCCATTCCTTAGTTCTATTGTTTGCATATATAATGGTGCGCAGCCATTTTGTTTTTTTGTATTTTTGTTTTTCTAATATCTAGTCTGATACCTGGCACCCCCACCAATCAGCCACAGTTCTTGGCAGTGAACTGTGTATGGAACTGGAACACGACAGCTCCGTACACTGTGTAGTGGTCATCCTCAGGTACTGCAGCTCAGCTCCATTCACTTGAACAGGAAGTAGCCTCAGTAACCGGGAATGGCCATTACACAGTGGAACCTTGACTGTAGGTAACAACTGATCGATGGGGTTGCTAGGTGTTGTATCCTTACTGATCAAATACTGGTGACCTATCCTATAGCCGCATCCCGGAACGCCCGTTAAGGGTGTGGTAGTAGAAAGCCACCTGGGTGTGAACATAAGTGAGTTCCAAGAAAACCCTCAGTATAGTGGGTCAAATAGATGCCAACAATATGCACAACCATGAAAACACCCAAAACAGAGTCTGTTGGTAAAATGACCATACTTTACAACTCATATGTATCAATTTCCAGTGCACAAACACTTAGGGTAGCACTCTGGTCCATTAGAAATGTACATGATGTAAACTGTAGTGATGGTAACCTTAACTGTGGCTTTATCTGTGAGTTATAGCCTCCCTTCTTGTCCTCAGCTATCATGTGACCAACACTCACTTAACAACTGACACATTGTCTTAATAGTGGATAGGAAGTTAGTTTCTCTATTAATTCCTATGAAACCTATCTTGAGGCTCCCATAGGAATGAATAATACAACTGAAATCCTGTCCACAAATAAAATGATGTGTCAGTTGCATTCAGAATGTCAGTCACGAGACACAGCTGAGGACAAGAATGGAGAGGATAAATCACAAATACAGCAATTGGTAAAAAGATTACCTCCACCATGATATACACCATGGTCTTTCTAATGGGGCAGGAAATTTAAAATAAAACACCTAATACAGAGCTGCATTCTATGGCCTAAACATTGCAACTACTACTATAAGCATAGCACAAACAGACATTTTCTATGTCAAAAGTGGCAGATAAGTGGTGTGTGTATATGGTTAATTTGTGTCTAAATAGCTACTTGTAATAGGAATCATAAAAACTTAACACTTTGTAGGCACTGCTCTTACACCATAAAAATGTGTTTCAGCACTTTGCCCAAAAAAAAGAAAATATATAAAGCCGCATTCATACAAGACTTACCCGAACTGACCAATGACCTTCAACAGGAGGAGGGGTTATCAAAAGGGGGCTGCTGGTATCACTCTTTGAAAAGAAGAAAAAAAAAAACGCAATACAGTTACATGTTTAGCATAATCTTCCAAGGGAAATTAATACGTTGTAATGGTGCAGAAGAATTATTTATAAAATGTGTTTAAAAAGAAGTGTAAATGTGAAGTAGCAAAGATCTTTCTCAATAGTGTGATAGACCTCAGTGTAGCCCTAGCAGTATAGCACATCATTTTAGCATCTACAAAATTATTAGAAATCAAAAATTTTAGTTTAAAGTGGTTTTCTGGGCTTATAAATACTGATGACCTATCATTAGGATAGGCCCTCAATATCAGATCGGTGAGGGTGTAAAACCCGCCATCCTCGCTGATCAGCTGTTTGCAGCAGCCACTGGTGCCAGAGGACAAAGTCAAAGAAAGAGCTCCACCCACTGTGTAGTGCCCATGCTGGGTTACTGCAGATCAGCTCCCATTCACTTGCTGAAATCCATGCACACGTTACAGAAACATCCCTATTCACAAGTATGGAATGAAATTTTAGCAGCATATAAATAAATCAACACAAACAAATGTAAAGTTATGAAATTGAGAATGAAAACTACATTGCCACCACTAGATACTAAATGGGATATCAGTGAACAGTACAGCCGGCTGCTGCAAAGACAAAAAGATCTAGGGGTTCATACCACTTTACAATCAATAGTCAGACCACACTTGGAGTACTGTGTACAGTTCTGGGCTCCTGTTAACAAGGCAGAGATAGCAGAGCTGAGAGGGTTCAGAGGAGGGCAACTAAGTAATAACTGGAATGAGGGGACTACAGTACAATGAAAGATTATCAAAATTAGGGTTATTCATAAAAAAGACAACTGAGGGGAGGCCTAATAACTATGAATAAATATATCAGGGGTCAGTACAGAAATCTTTCCCATCATCTATTTATTCCCAGGACGGTGACTGTGACGAGGGGACATCCTCTGCGTCTGGAGGAAAGAAGGTTTGTACACAAACATAGAAGAGGATTCTTTACGGTAAGAGCAGTGAGACTATGGAACTCTCTGCCTGAGGAGGTGGTGATGGTGAGTTCACTAAAAGAGTTCAAGCTGGGCCTGGATGTATTTTTGGAGTGTAATAATATTACAGACTATAGTTACTAGATTTTTGGAGAAGGGTCACTGAATTCACACAAGTGTATTGCAAACAAATCCATCTGTATTACACTATGATGCTGTGAGTTTAAGTCAGCTAGATTATGGACGAATAATACGTCCGAAATACGCTCATGTGAATAGCCCTTCAGGATGACCAAATATGAATTTCTTCCTCATGGAGGGGAGTCTCTTCCTCATTGCAGGAGAAAGATTAATATTGCACATGTTGTTTAACCTCACTGGGTTACTGCCCAGAAAGAATTATTCTGACCAGCTACAGAGGTCACTATACCTAAGCAAACTCCATTAAGGGTTTATTCACACTTCCGCAAAATGGGTCTGCATCCGTTCCAAAATTTTGCGGAACAGGTGCGGACCCATTCATTTTCAATGGGGCCGGAATGTGCTGTCCGCATACACATTTGAGGATCTGCACTTCCGTTCCACCAAAAAATAGAACATGTCCTATATTCTTGTCCGCAATTGGACAAGAAAAGGCATTTTCTACGAGAGTGCCGGCGATGTCCGGTCCGCAAAATGTGGAAAGCACATTGCCGGTGTCAGTGTTTTGCAGAGCCACAAAACACATATGGACGTGTGAATGGACCCTAATGTTCAATATGGCTTAACCCTTTCCTGCTAAGGAAGTGGTTCATATGTAGAGGGGTGGCAATTCAGTAGTCAAGGACATCTCAGGCTGTGTAACAAGTCCTGTTTTAAAGCCGACAATCTAAGCTTTAAAAAAAAAAAAAAAAAAAAAAAAAAAAGAAGCGCTAACTCTAAGTGCCATAATTTGTAACTTATTGCGGTTAGCAATCCTAGTCTTGTTTTAAAGCTTTGAAACCTAGATTGCCCAGCTTGAATCTCTAGCTGTTATACAGTCAAGATATGCCATGATAAAGAAACTCATCTACCCCTTCCAGCAGATAAGATGTCAGGCAGCATGGAGCAGAGTGGGGAGGGGGCAGCGGGCAGCGGGGACTGTGCACACAGGCTGCACAGACGAGCGAACACAGCAGAGAAGTTTATGCAGATTTATCCAGACACATTTGTGCTTGGTTGTCGCACCAAATCCGCATGTGTTACTCGCTGATTTTTCATGTATTGATTATTTTGATATGGATTTGACCCAGATCTACCCATCTGCATTGCAAAAGGTGAAAGCGGCAGTGAAAATTACGTACAAACCGACATGTTGCGGATTTCAATTTCTGCAGAGTATAAATAAGATTTAGAAAATTTCATCTACTTAGCTGGTACTGTATTACGCTGCAGATAATACACATGTGCATATACCCTTTCAACCATAAAATTATGAAAATAATCAAGTGAACTAATTCTCTTCCTGTCAATTGTGCAAGTGAATGCAAAGAAAACATCAATGTTCCTGTTTCAGTTATGAGCACAGCAAGTGACACAGAAATGAAATGTGACACCAGCAAAACTATCTGCAACACTCAAACTAGAAGGAAAATATACCGTATTTTTCGCTTATAAGATGCACCTGATTATAAGACGCAACTAGGTTTTTGAGGAGGAAAATAAGAAAATAAATATTTTGAACCAAAAGGTGTGCTTTTGGTGGATTTTGAACTAATGGTGGTCTGAGGATGGCATTGTTATGGGGGACCTGTGGATGACACACATATAGCATCTTATGCTGGTCCCCCTCATGGCCCTATGTTTCACAGCATTACTTTATTAAAGGGGTTTTCTCATCTCAGACAATGGGGGCATATCGCTAGGATATGCCCCCATTGTCTTATAGGTGCGGGTCTCACCGCTGGGATCCGCACCTATATCGAGAATGGAGCCCCGAAAGTGAAGGAGTGCGCACTGCGCAGTCACCCTCCATTCATTTTTATGGGGCCACCAAAAATAGCCGAGCGCTGGCTCTGCTATTGCAGTCTGCCCCATAGAAATGAATGGGAGCATGGGCCGCGCATGCGCGACACGCTCCCATTCACTTCTATGGGAGAGGCGGAGATTAGCACCTGGTGGTGGACAGAACCCAGGAAATCTGGGGTCCTCCAGCCACAGCGCTGCCCGCTCAGTTCTCGATATAGGTGCGAGTCCTAGGGGTGGGACCTGCACCGATCAGACAATGGGGGCATATCCTAGCGATATGCCCCCATTGTCTAAGATGGGAATATCCCTTTAATATGTGTCCCATTACACTCTGCGCACAGCAGTCTCTTTGTATGTAAAGTCTATTTCTTTAATGCTGAAGCAATCGCACTTCTTTGATAAACTAGCCTAATCATCTGAAACAGTACTCACTATGAATGCAGCGGTCCAGCCGGCGCGTGACGTCACTCACGCAGTCACGCTCCTCCCACTTCATTAATAACGCAGAAGCGCGACTGACTGACGTCAGGCGCTGGCCGGAACACTGCATTCATAGAGTAAGTACTGTTTCAGGCGATTAGGCTAGTTTATCAAAAGAGAGCGATTGCTTCAGCATAAAGAAACAGACTTTACATACAAAAAGACTGCTGTGCGTGAGGTCTGGTGTAATACAGTGGCTGCAACGGGCCCCGCCGCGAGTTGCCAGCCTCCAGCCCCTCCTCCCACCCCGCATAATTGTAACTGATGTATCGCCGGCAGCGCTGTGCAGCATATCGGCCCGCGATACATCAGTGTCAGCCATGTAAAAATTATACCATCGCTTTAGAAGACGCACTGACATTTTCCCCTCACTTTGGGGGGGGAAGGGGGTGCGCGTCTTATAAAGAGAAAAATGTAACTCAGATTTCATCTTCAATGGTGGATCAAAACAATTTCCTTCCTTCCTAAGTACTATGAAAACTATGTGAGGTGTAAAGGTAACATGTAGAAGCTGGAGAAAGGATGAGAAAAACACGCTCTAAAAAAGGGAAATACAAAATGCCAAGAAAGGATTCACCAAGGAGAAAATAAGTGCACGTGGCCCCTGCACACATCCAACAGGTTTCTGATGAACGCTCTTTCAGCCAACCGCCCATTGTATTTTCAATCGACAGAAGCGAGAAAGATGCTCTCAGACACCTCTGGCAGCAGCTCTACCAAAGAACAAAAGGACCAGGCACTGAAATTCAACAGCCTGATACGTAATATGTCGGCGGAGTGTCAGGAACTGCCCATACACGGGAGCGTCCATGTGAGCTGATCTGAAGTAACCCACCAGCACGGCCACTACTTTTTGAACAGAGCTGTTATTCAAGCTGTTATTTAATGAGGTATTTCTGTGCCAATGGCAGCAGGGAACAACTGATCTGATGAACTCTCTTGAGGAAAGCATACAAACAAGATTGACGGCAGATTGGCCTAATTTGGATCTATGGTCGTGGATGGCTGGTGCATTCCAGTGAAGGTCTGTATGGTAATCGAGTGCTGCTCTAAACATCATATTGCTCTCTTGAGGAAAGGTCATCAAGATTAGGAGTCTGAAAAATCCATTTAAATAACAAAGTAAGCACTTCCTTAAAGGAGTTGCCCAAGTTAAATAAAAACTTGGACAGGTCTAAAATAATAAAATAATCAATACACCTTTACTCTCCTGCAGCTTTCTGCGCTGTGTTCCGGTCCTCCCCTTTGCTTTTTGTTTTCTTGGTTGCAAAGCTGATGTTCCATGCACACAGGTCATCACTGCAGCCAATCAGCAGTGACATCCTATATACTGCTAGGGCCAATGATTTTGTGCACACGTCACTGTAAAGACAATGTCACCAATGCAGCCAGAAAGATGACATCAGTGGCAAGGAGGACAGAACACATTGCTAGAAGAAGAAGAGGTTTAAAGGGAACCTGTCACCGGGATTTTGTGTATAGAGCTGAGGACATGGATTGCTAGATGGCCGCTAGCACACCCGCAATACCCAGTCCCCATAGCTATGTGTGCTTTTATTGTGTATAAAAACCGATTTGATACATATGCAAATTAACCTGAGATGAGTCAGAGTTTGAAAATATGACTTCTCTGGTCACACAAGTAAGATATGACTCTTATGTTAATTTGCATATGTATCAAATCGGTTTTCTATACACAATAAAAGCACATAGAGCTATGGGGGACTGGGTATTGCGGATGTGCTAGCTGGCTATCTAGCAACCCATGTCCTCAGCTCTATACACAAAATCCCGGTGACAGGTTCCCTTTAGGCATCTACTCTTTTGATATCCTATCACATTTAAAGGGACTGTCCGAGTTTCTACTATAACAACCCCCTTTAACCCCTTAAGGACACAGCCTTATTACACCTTAGGACTAGGCCATTTTTTGCAAATCTGACCAGTGTCACTTTAAGTGGTGATAACTTTAAAATGCTTTGACTTATCCAGGCCATTCTGAGAGAGTTTTTTCGTCACATATTGTACTTCATGACACTGGTAAAATAAAGTAAAAAAAAAATTTTTTTTTTGCATAAAAAAATGCCAAATTTACCAAAAATTGGGAAAAATTAGCAAATTTCAAAGTTTCAGTTTCTCTACTTCTGTAATACATAGTAATACCCCTAAAAATTGTGATGACTTTACATTCCCCATATGTCTACTTCATGTTTGAATTATTTTGGAAATGATATTTTATTTTTTGGGGATGTTACAAGGCTTAGAAGTTTAGAAGCAAATCTTGAAATTTTTCAGAAATTTACAAAAACCCAATTTTTAGGGACCACTACAGCTCTGAAGTCACTTTGCGAGGCTTACATAATAGAAACGACCCAAAAATGACCCCATTCTATAAACTACACCCCTCAAGGTATTCAAAACTGATTTTACAAACTTTGTTAACCCTTTAGGTGTTGCACAAGAGTTATTGGCAAATGGGGATGAAATGTGAGAATTTCATTTTTTTGCCTAATTTTCCATTTTAACCCATTTTTTCTACTAACAAAACAAGGGTTAACAGCCAAACAAGACTGTATCTTTATTGCCCTGACTCTGCCGTTTACAGAAACACCCCATATGTGGCCGTAAACTACTGTACGGCCACACAGCGGGGCGTAGAGTGAAAGGTGCGCCGTTTGGTTTTTGGAAGGCAGGTTTTGCTGGACTGTTTTTTTGACACCATGTCCCATTTGAAGCCCCCCTGATGCACCCCTAGAGTAGAAACTCCATAAAAGTGACCCCATCTAAGAAACTGCACCCCTCAAGGTATACAAAACTGAGTTTACAAACTTTGTTAACCCTTTAGGTGTTGCACAAGATTTAATGGAAAATAGAGATACAATTTCAAAATGTCACTTTTTTAGGCAGATTTTCCATTTTAATATTTTCTTTCCAGTTACAAAGCAAGGGTTAACAGCCAAACAAAACTCATCATTTATGGCCCTGATTCTGTAGTTTACAGAAACACCCCATATGTGGTCGTAAACTGCTGTACGGGCACACGGCAGGGCACAGAAGGAAAGGATACGGTTTTTGGAAGGCAGATTTTGGTGGACTGGTTTATTTACACCATGTCCCATTTGAAGCCCCCCTGATGCACCCCTTGAGTAGAAACTCAAAAAAAGTGACCCCATTTTAGAAACTTCGGGATAGGGTGGCAGTTTTGTTGGTACTAGTTTAGGGTACATATGATTTTTGGTTGCTCTATGTTACACTTTTTGTGCGCCAAGGTAACAAGAAATAGCTTTTTTGGCACCGTTTTTTTTTTTGTTATTTACAACATTCATATGACAGGTTAGATCATGTGGTAATTTTATAGAGCAAGTTGTCACGGACGCGGCGATACCTAATATGTATACAATTTTTTTTATTTATGTAAGTTTTACACAATGATTTCATTTTTAAAACTCAAAAAATGTTTTAGTGTCTCCATAGTCTAAGAGCCATAGTTTTTTCAATTTTTGGGCGATTATCTTAAGTAGGGTCTCATTTTTTGTGGGATGAGATGACGGTTTGATTGGCACTATTTTGGGGTGCACATGACGTTTTGATTGCTTGCTATTACACTTTTTGTGACGGAAGATTGCAAAAAAATTGCTTTTTTTACACCGTTTTTATTTTTATTTTTTTACGGTGGTCACCTGAGGGGTTAGGTCATGTGATATTTTTATAGAGCCGGTCAATACGGACGCGGCGATACCTAATATGTATACTTTTTTTTTTTTTCCTGTAAGTTTTACACAATGATTTCATTTTTGAAACAAAAAAAATCATGTTTTAGTGTTTCCATAGTCTAAGAGCCATAGTTTTTTCAGTTTTTGGGCGATTACCTTGGGTAGGGTATGATTTTTGCGGGATGAGATAACGGTTTGATTGGCGCTATTTTGGCGTACATGCGACTTTTATTACCTTTTTTGGGAAGTAAGGTGGGCAAAATTTCAATTTCATCATAGTTTTTTATTTTTTTGGCGTTCACCGTTCGGGTAAAGTAACATGACCGTTTTATAGATCAGGTTGTTACGGACGCGGCGATACCAAACATGTGTAGGGAATTTTATTTAATCAGTGATAAATGTGTTTTTTGATTTTTACTTTATTTTCACTTTTTTTCACTTTTTTATTGACCCAGACCCACTTGGTTCTTGAAGATCCAGTGGGTCTGATGTCTGCATAATACAGTACAGTGCAATATATATTGTACTGTACTGTATTTTACTTACACTTTGTCTGAACAGATCTATGCCTTCAGCACAGATCTGTTCAGAACCATGGACAGCAGGACGCCTGAGAAGGCGTCCTGTTGCCATGGGAACCTTCCCCGTCTGCTCAGTAGTGGCCAGAACTGTGCAGACGGGGAAGGGTAAGGACGGGGCTTCGGGGGGCTGCCTGGGAGCTCTCTCCCTCTCCATTCGGGGGGCTGCAAAGGCACAGCAGCCCCCCGATGGGAGAGGGAGGGAGCTCCCTGAGCTGTTAACCTTTTCCATACAGCGGTCCGTACGGACCGCTGTATGGAAAGGGTTAAACGGCTGACATCGCATCCCCGATGTCAGCCGTTTATACCAGGGTGCCAGCAATGTGCTGGCACCCTGGTATACCCACTAGACGCCAACGATTATGCAATGGGAGGCGGGCGGGGGATCAGCGATCCCGCCTGCCGCACCGCCCGCAACCCTCCCCCTGCACCTCCCACCAGGCTCAAATAACTCAGTGGTGCAGGGGGGAGGGTTACTGGAACATTTTTTGAATCCTAAAGTTTCTGATCCCCGCGGTCAGGGACCGCGGGGATCAGAAACTGCAGAAATCACAGCAAACCGCAGGTCTGAATTGACCTGCGGTTTGCCGCGATCGCCAACACGGGGGGTTCACGGGACCCCCCCGCGCATTTAGCCTAGGTGCCTGCTCAATGATTTGAGCAGGCACCTGGTTCCGATCACTGCCAGCCGCACGTGTCCTTAAGTACCAGGGCACAAGAGCGTACCTGTACGCCCTGTGTCCTTAAGGGGTTAAAGGACTCATGGATGCTCTTAGTATCCAATAGATGAACTCTTGAAAATCTCTTTACAAGCACACTTTATTTACAGCAGGATTACAGTTGCAGCATGTACATTGCTTGTAATGAAAAGTTATGGCATTTTGCAATAAAAGAGTATCAATTCCTTGTAGTAACTAAATATGAGCCTTCACTATTTATTTTCTGGTCTTCATCATGTAATAATCACAGAGGTGCAGGGATCATTACGGAACAGAAGAGGTGGCTTCAGATGTGGCATAAATGCTGAGGATTTGCCTCTACGCGTGACAAATCCGCAGCATCACGCAGTACCAGTAGAGTGGAAGAGATGTTCGATATTAGGAGGCTCCATACACATTAGATGGTCCGTTGAACCAGATGAAATCGCCAACAGATCAAATGTCTATGGCCAGCTTAAAGCTGGCTTCACACATAGAGGTAATAAACAAGGAAGACATATGTCACTTGCTGAAAGAATATTAAAGGGAATGTGCCATCAGAAAATTACCTATCATTTAAACCACAAAACACATTTTGAAAGAATTTTGGGTGATACTTTCAATTTATGTAAATATCTATTTATTTTTTTTAAACATAAAATCCTGCAGTTTTCACACTGGCCACTAAAAAAGGGTTTACACAGGCAGAGCTAAAGCGGAGTATCAGGAAGGAGGCGTTTCTTCCCGACAGTCGGCACCTCATTAAGTGGAGGTGAAGCGTTGCTTTTACATGCAACGATCTCCTTCACAGTATGAGAACAAGGGATCACTATTGCCATTTCTCTTCCTCATACAACTGCATTTTTACTGGGCAGCAGATCACTGTTTAGACTGCACGATCTGCTCCCCAGAACAATAATTTATTTGCCCATACGAAGGACAGGAGCATCCGATAAACGAACGCTTCACAGGAATCTGCCCGGATATTGCACCATGTAAATCCACATTTAGCCTAATAATTGGCGCCACTTCTTGGTTTGTACAGATCACTTTAGTGCAGTTACCTGCTTATCTGCACACAGAGGTGATATCATTACAGGCAGGATGAGAATGACAGATAAGACAGGATCCACCATTCATAATAGGTGATGGTCAGAGCTTATCTATTCCTTCCTTGTACAATGACCTCTGCACAGGTCACAGAATATGCCTACAATAAATAAATCTGCAATCAGAAAATAAAAAAAATTAGAAAAAAGGATGCGTGTTGCTATCTGGTTTTAACGGTCAAAAAAAATAATGGTGACATATTTCCTTTAACACATAGAAAGTACAATACAAAATACAAGTATGAGGTCACTTACAAATTTGGGAGGTGGCACTGGAACACTTAAACTGGCCAGACTAACTTCATGCCCACTTTGCACACAGGCCACTAGCCTCAAAGCAACATAGAAACCCTATGAGAATAATTAAACAGGATTATTGATGGAACCAACAGCTTCCGGAAAAATTTGCATCAAAGCAAAATGTCTTTATTACCTGTTTGTCCAAGTAACCTTTCCCATCAGGATCAGCCAGGTCCCAAATCTACAGTAAAAACACATATATAATATAGATAATTATAGAGCATACACCAGCTAAAGTGGACCCATCCCCTCTCCAGACATGCCTGGTTTAATAGCTTTATGCACCCCCCCATGTAATAACACTTCTGGAGCATCTATTCTTATGTCTGTATGTTGTACCATTCCTTTATTATTCCTACTAGAAGTTATGACTGAATTACCAGCAGTCTGCAGTAAGGGTACAAAGGAGTGGTAACTAGTTGGGGGGGGGTGACTATAGCATCACTGATTGGATAGAGTGAGTCTGTGCAGGTACACACCCCCAACTGGTTACCACGCCTCTGTCCCCTTACTGCAGACTGCTGGCAATTCAGTCATAACTTCTAGCAGGAATAATAAAGGAATGGTACAACATATAGACATAAGAATAGATGCTCCTGAATTGTTATTACATGTGGAATGCATGAAGCTATTAAACAGACATGTCAGGAGAGGTGACAGATCCTCTTTAAAGCCATAATATGTTCTTCTTTCATTTATTTTTTACACAGTTAAAGGGTTTCTACCACCAGAAATACTGTTATGTAGCTGACTGACATTAGCGATGTGCTAATGTCAGCACTACATAACAGTGTTCTTTTTACATTTGTCCCTGCGGTCGTTCTCCTAAAAAATACACTTTTACAATATGCCTCTAGGTGCTATGTGGGCATTGATTCAGCACCTAGAGGCTCCGTCTACTAACCATTTATCCCTGCCCAGGTCCTCTGTCTAGCCCGCCCGCTCCTCTTGCATGACGTCCGAGTTTGCAGCATCACTGATGAAACCCCGTGCCTGCGCTGTCCACTTCTGTATTCGGCGCAGGCGCAGTGATTGAATGACGGGCTCCTGGTGCTGGCTTCCTCACTGTGACGTAGTCGGCGCAGGCGCAGTGAGGAAGTCGGCCCCAGGAGCGCGTCCTTCACTCACTGCGCCTGCGCCGAATACAGAAGTGGACGGCGCAGGCACGTGATTTCATCAGCGATGCTGCGAACTCGGACGTCACTCAACAGGAGCAGGATAAATGGTTAGTAGATGGAGCCTCTAGGTGCTGAATCAACGCCCACATAGCATCTAGAGGCGCATTAGCATATTGCAAAAGTGTATTTTTTAGGCGAACGGACGCAGGGACAAATGTAAAAAGAACATTGTTATGTATTGCTGACATTAACACATCGCTAATGTCAGTCAGCTACATAACAGAAATTCTGATGGTAGAAACCCTTTAAAGGGATTGCCCACATAATGACAAAGTAAAATTCTGTGTCCTGGCATGTGAACCTCCTAACCAAAGCATGCATGCTGAAGCTCCGGCCGCTGCCACTGGGTACCTTGTGTAAACAATGGGCACAGGGACCTGAATCCAAAACCTTAAGGTGGCTGTGGTCACATGGTTTGTCTGCATGTCCGCACAGCTGGCTGAAAGCATTCCGCAAATTCATAGATGCAGGCATCAATATTACCCTTATTAGCGGTCACCATGGTAACAGATGGGTGACAACCTCAGACTACTATTTTCCCCAATGCACATAGGTGACAGGATTAGGCTACTTTCACACTCGCGTTTAGTGCGGATCCGTCATGGATCTGCACCGACGGATACATTCAGATAATACAACCGTCTGCATCCGTTCAGAACGGATCCGGTTGTATTCTCTTTAACATAGTCAAAACGGATCCATCTTGAACACCATTGAAAGTCAATGGAGGACGGATCCGTTTTCTATTGTGTCAGATTGTGTCATAGAAAACAGATCCGTCCCCATTAACTTACATTGTGTGTCAGAACGAATCCATTAGGCTAAGTTTTATCAGATGGAAAGCGTTTTGGTTTCCGCCTCCAAAGCAGGATGGAGGCGGAACGGAGGCAAACTGATGCATTCTGAGCGGATCCTTTTCCATTCAGAATGCATTAGGGCAAAACTGATCTGTTTTGGACCGCTTGTGAGATCCCTGATCTCACAAACGGATAGCAAAAACGGCAGTGTGAAAGTAGCCTCAATCTAAATTCTTACCCGAAACCCCTAGGCATACACTGAGCGGCACTAAATGCAGCACCAAAACCTACATAGTTACACTATGTAAATGAATACCTTTCAATTTTCTTAAAAGGGTTTTCTAGGATTTTTAGATTGATTAGGTGTTTTTCAGTAGCATCAGCACTGGAAACAGGCGCTGGCAGTTCTATATACTGGTTACTGCATTCACATTAATGGGAGCAGCATTGCAGTAACCAGTTTCTGTGTGGATTCAGCACCATCAATGCAAAATTCTGGAAAACCCCTTTAAGGCCTGTTACACATGAACGTGTGCTGCCCATGCTGCGGACCGCAAATTGTGGTCCGCAATGCACGGGCACCGACCGTGGGCCACTTGAATGGGGTCCGCGATCTGTCGGTCACGCAAAAAGATAGGACAAGTTTTATCTTTTTGCAGAACGGAAGCACGGAACGTATCCCAACGAAAGCACTCCATAGTGCTTCCGTTCCGTGGTTCCACCGCATCTCCAATTTTACAGACCCATTCAAGTGAATGGGTCCGCATCCCTGATGCGGAATGCACACAGCCGGTGTCCCGTGTATTGCGGACCCGCCTTATGCGGGCCGCAATACGGCCACAGGGGACACACGGTGCAAGAGGCCTAATGCAAACCGACTGTGGAGTTTAAGATAACAGTCTCCAAGACCAGTTTTTCTATAGTTCCAATTAGGATACAGACAGACTTTCAGCATCTGGAAGCCATTAGAGGGGATGTATCAAAACTGGTACAATGGAAAAGTGAAGTATTTGACCATGACAAACAGGTTGCTGCTTTCATTTTCTTAGAGGGGGGTTGAAAATTAAATGTGAAATGTATTGGTTCTTTAGGAAAACTACTCCACTTATTCTGCATAGGTTTTGATACATCTTCAACAGCGTGTTGAGTTTTTTTTCCACTTACCTTCCCAAGAATGACATCTGACAAGGCAGACTTTTTGAGGAAGAGTGCTGCTTCTGCTGGCCCCACTCTACCAGTGTACGTTGGGTCAACCTGTAATCCATAGAAAAAAATTCACACTTAGGCTCTGCATTATTTTTCCCTGCAAAAACAGAAACTTGGTGGACAAAGTAGAAATCAATGGGATCCAGCATACAGGTCCAGAATCATCACATGGGATTCATGGTATTAAAAAGCTTTGGACACACTGGGGCAATTTTTTGCATTGTGCTTATTTGGGGCAAGAAAGTATTGGTCTTTATTAAAACGTTTCATCCATTTGTTTTCTGCAGCCTTCAGTTCAGTGACTGCAAAAAGTTATTTCCCCATCTCACTAAAATCTGTACAAGTTAGACTGACAGCTTGATCCGTACCCCTTATCTCTGCTTTCCTGAAAGCTCATAAACACTTATGTGAAGCGGCTCGGTCACCAGATCATCCCTATTAAAGCAGGCATATAGCCTGGTAGGGGTAAGCCTGCAGTTTAAAATAATATCTTTCTCCTCACTGCTGGCGCTATGGTTGTTGATAAAATCGTACTTTTATTCCTTGGCTGGCAGGCAATTTCGAGCACCAGGTGGTGGGCTTTTTTAGTACGAGCACCATCATGCAAAACCTACCGATGTCTAAACACCCCTCCCTTCCCCTTGATTGACAGCACTAGACCAAGTCGAAGTTGCACTCAAGCGCTGTCAATCAAGGGAGGGGGGGTTGTTTAGATGTCAGTTGGCGTTGCATAGCGGTGCTCATACTGAAATTGCATGCCAGCAAAAGGAATAAAAGTATGATTTTATCAACATCCGTGGTGCTGACAGTGAGGATCACCCCTACCAGGCTATGTGCCTGGTTTAATAGGGGTGATCTAGTGACAGAGCCACATTAACATGACTTCATCAGTTTGTTCACAATTTAGATTAAGGGCTATTTCACAAGAGCGCATACCATGCGGGTAATCTGCTGCATGAAAGAGAGCCAAGCCCAGTTCTGGACAGCAGAGACAGGGAGCATTAACATGATTAACCCCTCCACGCATATGGACATAACTGTACATCCAAATCGCAAGTCATTTACTGCATTTGGACATACAGTCACGTCCAAACTGCTTACCGTTACTGTGACACTATAAAATGTCATAGCCCCAGAGTCTCCACTCTCCCGGAGAGCAGACACACCGGGGAAGCCGGGAAGGGACCAATCAGAGTGGTACCTTGCCGGCAAGCGCTCCGATTAGTTAGTCTCTGCAGACTTACCATTCAGAGTGCTTTAGTGTGAAAATGCCGGTTTCAGGCTGTGATCTCCACGCTGGAGATTACAGCCTGAAATCGGGTAAGACCCCCAAATGTGCCCCCAGTGCCCCATATATTTATATTGCCCCCAGTAATTTAGTGGCCCCCATTGCCTCCTGATGCCCCCCTGCAGCCTGATCCTCACTGCCACTGCACACTCTGGTGCCATGGTCGAAAACGGTGCTGGCATCAATCTCGCCATTTAACCCCGTTCAGTAGCTGCCCGTGGCATCCATGTGGTTGAGAGGGAGCTCCCTCTGTCTTCCATCGGGCCGCCGCTGCTATGATGGCAGCGGGCCGATGGTTGCCATGGAATCCAGGCTGCTATGTACCTAAGGCTGATCAGACCCTGAGGGTCTGATCAGCCGTAGTGTCACTGTAATACAGACTATACAGTGCATTGCAGTAGATGACTATTGCAATGCACTGTATAGTCATCAGGCCCCTCAATCTTCAGGATCCAAATGGGTCTTGATAAATTAAAAATAAAGTGTAAAAAAAATAAAATAAATTATATATATATATATATATTTGTGGTCGTGGCTAAAATACGAACTTGGGCAGTGTGCCTGCCTTGAACCTAAACCGGCTGGGGTGTGCCTGGAGCCGGGTACGAGAGCAGCCTAAAAGGGGGCTGCCCTAAAGGAGGACCCTTGGAATAAAGGGAATGGGTGGGTGGGTCCATGAACCGGAACGCCTACAAAAGGTGAGGGAAGAGGGGGCTTATGAAGGCTCAAGCCCCTCCCACAAATGCAGGCTGAACTTCAGCCTTACCAACTTGTGGTCGTGGCTAAAATACGAACTTGGGCAGTGTGCCTGCCTTGAACCTAAACCGGCAGAGCAGCCTAAAAGGGGGCAAAAAGGAAACCAAGATAGTTAAGTACAAGACTTTATTACCTTATAATACCAGTGACCGAAACGCCTGCGAAATCTCCACCTGGGGGTTAGGTATGAATCTGGTGAAGCAAGACAAACGCCACCTTCCCATCTTTCGGATGACATGGGCGGGGACCCCATGCCGGGAAGCCGCTCCAATGCGGAAGGAATGGCAGGATATAGTGCCGGGGTCAAACCCCAAGCCAGCAGCAACCGTGCGGATGTGGCTGATGAACTGCGCTGCGGTGAGAGCGCCATCAAGATGTGGTAGTAGAGGGCTGTGAGGGGGAGCATCCTGGATGGCGAGCATGAGCTGGCCAAACACCTGTACCGGGCACCATCTATTACCAGTCGGAAAAAACTCAACCTCCACCGGGGGAACTGTTTGGCTAGTTTTGGTGGAAATTAACTTCAGCGTGTAATGGTCTTGATTCCGCACCAGCTGTTCTCTGTGCAGACTGCACCGTCCTGCCGCACTGCAAGTGAACTCGCCTGGCCTAAGGAAGCCGTAAAAGCCCAAATACATGGCTGCTTTAAAGACCAAGCTGGAGAAGGGCCCAAAAGGAGCACCATCCAGGGCTGAAGACAACCTCCGGAACATCTCCCCAGTGACGCCCTGTCTACGGGATGGGGGATTGGCCCTACCCTTCTGAACCCCTCGCAAGGTGGCCTTAATCGCGTGCGCAGAAAAAATGGAGCCACCCCCTGGGTTGCGGAGCATGGCGTGGTGTTGGACGCCCGCCAGGTACAACTTAATGGTATTGTAGGAGAGATGTAACTGGTGATGACAATGGGCAATGAAGGCCATGGAGTAAGGAATGTCCGCCAGGCCACCCTGCGGGTGCAGACGCGAAGATTCTTGGAAGGTTCTTAGGCCTGAAAGATAGTTCCTGGCCGTATTGGGGGCGAGGGACTGCTGCGCCAGGTCTCTTGCCGAAGAGACGAGCATGTCTAGTCCATTGTCAGGGAACTGAAAGCCGGGGTGGGATATCTGAGCCGCTCGGCCACCGGCATGTCCTGAAAAAAGAGGGTGAAATTAAACCGGGATAGTGCTTCAGCCGCCACATTTTGCTGACCCGGAATGTGGCTACAATGCACATGAAAGTTGTGTGACAGGGCCAGCCAAACCAGCTGGCGCAATAGTGCCATGATTTTGGGGGGACTTGGCCCTGCCCTTGGCTAAGATGTCGACCAAGGCCTGATTGTCCGTCACGAACATCACTGGCAAGTTAGCCCAGAGGTGACCCCATGCCTGAGCAGCTGCGACAATGGGGTACAACTCCAACAGGGAGGAGGTGCGGATGGACTCAGCATCCTCTAGGACTGAAATGGGCCAACGGTCAGCTAGCCAACGGGGACCCCAAATGGCCGCGTAGCCGCAGGATGCAGCGGCGTCTGAAAAAAATAGTCAGGCAGTAGGGTGACCACAGAGACACACAGAAGGAGACACCGTTCTATCGGGACCGGAACAATTCCCACATGGCCAGGTCTGCCATGGCCTGGCCGTCCAACCGGATGATGCTGTCCTGCTCGGACGCTGAGGGAAGAAGCTGGAGCAGCCTCGACACGAAAGTCCTTCCTAGATCCTAGAGGCAAAATTGAGCCGGCCCAAAAGAGATTGCAACTCGACTCTAGTGAGGCACCCCGTGGAAGCCTCCTGGGAAATGACCTCCCGACACTGAGCGAGTTTCTCTTCCGGGAGGCTGGCCTGCAATAGAACCGAATCCAGGATGATGCCCAGGAACGAGACCCTCGTGGTGGGACCCTCCGTCTTGGACTCCGCGACCGGAACAGCCAGACTGGCGAACATCTCCAGGAGGACGGTGAGAATGCCAGACCCGCCCTGCGGATCTTCCACGACCAGGAAGTCATCGAGGTAGTGGATGACTGACCGGAGGCCACCGTGATGGACCAAGATCCAATGTAGCGCTTTGGCCAGTTGGTCGAATAACCAGGGGCTACTCTTGGATCCAAACGTGAGTTTGTTGGCGAAAAAATACTGTCCGGCCCACTCGATGCCGTAGAACTGCCACAACTGAGGTTGGATGGGAAGGAGCTTGAACGCATCGGCGATGTCAACCTTTGCCAACCAAGCGCCACTGAGGAGTAACGCATGGCAAATTCCTTCGAGGGAATCAGGGAATTGAGGCTAGGAATTCCGGAAACATGAGGGGCGGACAGGTCATAAATCAACCTTTTTTTATTTGTATTTTTTTGGGATACTAAGCCGATGGGATTGATGCGCCATGAAGCAAACGGGATGAGTAGGAAAGGGCCTATGAGAAACCCTTTAGCCACCTCAGACTGGAGCAACTCGCTAGTTGCTGGAGGGTCCAGGGTGGCGGACAGCAGATCCCTGCCTTCCCAGGGAACCTGTGGCAGCGTGATGAGCCCTGTGTGGAACCCCTGCCGGAAGCCTGCCAACAGGATAGCCACGAAGACCTGATCATGGTGATCCTGAAGGAGAGCCGCCAAGAGGTCCACGTTGATGTCGGCTAGTCAGGACCCTTTAGCAGACTTTTTGGGCAGGCGGACCGCGGATGGGCCCTGAAGCACAGGGAGCAGACGTGGAGGGATCAGCATCTGGCATAAGAGCACCCTCCTGAGTTGAAATTATTGCAGATCTGGGTTCTTCCCAAGTAGACAATGGGTCTGCCCAGTTTGTCAGTGGAGGGGTTAGACGGTAGAGACCCGGAAGTTCCCGGGAGGGCTCTGTCCTGAGACGGGTGGGCGCTATTTGGGCACCATTCAGATGAGTGGAAAATTGATTGACACGTTGCACAGTTGGGTGCCCTGAGGCCAGCGAAGTGACGACAGAAGAGCTCCGTATCAATTAAGTACCAGCTGGTGACATACTGGAACTGTGCCAACGCTGCCGCCGCCTTTGCCGAAAAGGAACGATGGTAGTCGTAGAAGGCCGAACCACCATACTTGTGACCCAGGTCAGTGACCAGGTATAAGTAGCTGTCCAGCTATTCTCTCCTCTCCAGCTGTGCGGTGCAGATAATGTCTCTGAAGAGGCTGAAAGCCAAGACAAACTCGGGGATCGTCAACTTGCGGTTAAGCCGCAAGTCCTTGGCCCTGAGGACCACAGACACATCCCCACAGTTGATGACCCTGTTCTCGGGCACATATTGAGCAGCAATGAGGATCGACGCCAGATTAACATCCTTCCCTGCCAGAATGTCCCTCTTGAGGTTGTCGGGAATGAAGTGTGAGGGGAACACCTGGGGAATGGGTCTGGGCTGGAGCCAACCAACCCGAAGTGGATAGTGCAATCAGCAGGACGGGTGCCGGGGGCGCCATGGATGGCCGGGATTCCAGCTCCGATACCCTCGCCCGGACGTCTGCAACCGAGTCGACCAAGGAGTTTAGGGTCGATTGTAGCTGTACCAGTGACAACTGGATGGAGGACGCCTCCTGCTGCACTGCCGAAGTGCTGGAGTTGGTCATGAGAAGCTTGTTCAGCTCTGCCTTCCTTGCGGTGGCCGGGTGCGGGATGCCTCTTCGGTTCAGCTCTGCCAATAGCTTTGGTATGGTCCAGCTCCGAAGGGATGATGGACCCGTCTGGCCTGACATGACCGACCCGGAGACAGACAGGCTGTCATCCATATCTGAAGCTCGAGACATAGCAGCGCTGTTTGAAAACAAAAGACGTGACAAATAAAGGAAAAAAAAAAACTAAAAAACGAGAGGGTGATGACGGAACGGTATTTGAAGTGGTGCACAATAGAGAAACACGTACCGGAATAAGAACCCGTAACACGGCTTAGTAGGACCTGACCTAGCCAGACAGACGAAGGGACAAATTAAAAACGTGAACATAGATCTGACAGGTACACCGACGGAGTCAGTGCGAACTTACCTGTATCGGACCGATAGGAACGGAAAATAGGAAAACCCTGAAAATAAAAGTAACAGGCGAAAATTTGAAAGTGCAGACAAAACGGGTGACCCCATACCTGTTAGAACCAGGCGAACTGGCCAGGATGGGGCACAGCCCTAGGCCAAGTAACCATCTGAGCTTATCGGACCGGATACTCGACCGGAGAGGGCCGCCTGAGCGTACCAGGCGGTTGACAGAAGAGAAGGCGCGTAGCCATGAGATAGAGGCTGCGCGTAGCAGTGGCCCACGAAGGGCGGCAGACTGACATAGTGAACCTTAGAGCCATGGAAAGCGAAGAACGACCAGGGGAGCAGCCGAAGGATGGCCCCTTAGAAAAACAACCCGGATAAGTCAGCGGACAGGTGCGTGAAACCCATGTGTTAGAGAAGAAAACATGAAGACCTGGGCGTACCAGGGATGTACCGTGCCCTGGGCGAACCAGGGGAGACAATGTGACAAGACAAGAACTGTGACAAGACCACCGACAGCGCCCTGGAGACAAACTAAGTGGCTATGACATCAGTGGCCTGGGCGAACCAGGAAGACAAGACAATCCTGGGCATGACCAGGTGCCAGAAAGTGCGAATGAAGCAGGGCGAGTCCTGCACAGGATAGCCACCCTGGTGGTTAATGAAGGAGCATCTCTGAACTGGGTGTCCCTGTTTTTAAAAAAATTTATTTATTTTTTTAAATACGGGTTTTTATATATTTTTTTTATATGCGGGGCTTTTTTTTTTTTTTATCGTTACAATGCCATGGGATAGCGGTCTGCAGCCAAGGACCCTGTGGAGCCCGAGCCAACCCCCCTCCCCCCTCCCGAACGGAACTGGAGTGGTTAGCAGGCAGCTCCTCCAGGGACACACGCCGCTCCCCCCGGACAGGTGCACATAACCAGGGGGCCCACCACTAGCGAAGACCAGGGCCGCGCATCCAGGTTGTTTTGCTGACTATTCTCCATAGTAATTCTGTGTAAATGTCTTATGAATTTTTTGATCAATTGATGACATGATAAAGTATTTATATTTTTATTGGGCATTCTATGGTTGTTTTTTCTAGCAACATTTTTAGGTTTATATGATTGGTTCTCTGTTTGCCCTTATTTATTGTATTATAGTGAGGCCTCTTTTTCTTATGTTACTAATCCCGCAAGGTGAACACAGCAAAAAATAATGTTGAAAACAATGACGGAATTGCTGTTTTTGTCACCTCACCTCCACAAAAAAAAAAATGACAAGTGATCAAAAAGTGTACCTCAAAATGATACCAATAAAAACTACAGCCCGTCCAGCAAAAAACAGGCCCTAACACAGCTACATTGGTGAAAAAATAAAACAGTCATGGACTTTAGTATATGACTATGCAAAATATAAAAAAAAAAAATTTAACACAGAAGGGATTTTATGCTGATAAAGTAGTAAAACATTAAATAAAACTATATAAATTTGGTATCGCCATAACCGTATAAACCCACAGAATAAAATTATCATATTACAATTTACCGCAAGAGGAATCCCATAAAAAATTCTAAGAAAACACTGACAATTGCCATTTTTACCTAATTCCCCTCCACAAAAATTGTTATAAAAAGTGATCAAAAAAACTTTTTTACCCCAAAATGATACCAATACAAACTGCAGCCCGCCCCCCCCCCCCCCAAAAAAAAAGCCCCCAAACAGCTACATTGGTGAAAAAGTAAAAATGCAATGTCCCCTAAAACAATTTAATTAAATTACATGTTAGAAAATCCTGATGCCGCTCCTTCCCTTCTGAATGCTGCCATGTCCCCAAACAGCGGTTTACAACCACGTACAAGGTGTTGCCGTATTGAGGAAAAAATGCATAACAAATTGTGGGGTGCATTTTCTCCTGTTTTAAATTTTTAAATTTCCCCTCCACTTTGCTTTAATTCTTGTGGAACACTTAAAGGGTTAACAAAGTTAGTAAAATCAGTTTTCAGTAAGGGTACTTTCACACTAGCGGTTTTCTTTTCCGGCACCGAGTTCCGTCATAGGGGCTCAATACCAGAAAAAAACTGATCGGTTTTATCCCCATGCATTCTGAAAGGAGACAAATCCGTTCAGGATGCATCAGGATGTCTTCAGTTCAGTCACTGAACTGCGTTTTGGATGGAGGAAAATTCCAGATCAGTTGCCGGAATGCCGGATCTGGCATTAATTTACATTTAAATGTATTAGTGCTGGATCCGGCATTAAAAATATCGCAATCCGGATCCGTCCTTCCAGTCTGTGCATGTGAAGACCAGTAAAAATATATATTTTTTTTACAACGGATCAGTTTCTCCGGATTACAGCAGGAGAGACGGATCCGTTCTTGCAATGCATTTGTAAGACGGATCCGCATCCGTCTACAAATGCGGTCCATTTGCATGCAGATTGCAGTGAAAGTAGCCTAATTTGAGGGGTGTAGTTTCT
Organism: Bufo gargarizans; assembly: GCF_014858855.1. Taxonomy (NCBI): domain Eukaryota; kingdom Metazoa; phylum Chordata; class Amphibia; order Anura; family Bufonidae; genus Bufo; species Bufo gargarizans. The sequence continues at coordinate 383,416,187 of NC_058080.1, read as the reverse complement.
AAAATGGGGTCATTTATGGGTGGATTCTACTAATTAAGTCCCACAAAGCGACTCAATAACTAAACTGGTCCTTAAAATTGGGATTTGGCAATTTTCTTCAAAATTTTAAATTTGCTTCTAAACTTCTAAGCCTTCTAATTTCCTGAAAAAATAAAAAGACATTTACAAAATGATGCCAACATAAAGTAGACATATGGGGAATGTAAAGTATTTTATGAAGTATCACTATCTGTCTTAAAAGCGGAGAAATTCGAATTTTGAAAATAGCATATTTTTCCAATTTTTTATGCATAAAGGTAAAACCAATCAACTCAAATTCACCACTAACATGAAGTACAATGTGTCACGAGAAAAAAATCTCAGAATGGCTTGGATAAGTAAAAGCGTTCCAAAGTTATTACCACATAAACTGACATGTCAGATTTGAAAATGTCAGAAAATGGGGCTCCGGCATTTGAACGGTTTAATAATGCTCTGTGCCTCTCTGTGATCTTTTTACCACAAAATCACAGTGAGATAAAGTTGTCGCCGTAATTTTGTAGTAAAAAGATCACAGAGAGGCAAAGAGCATTATCAGTAATGTTAATGCTCCTTGTCCCTGCTGTCCGGAACGGAGCTTGGCTCTCTTTCACGCAGTGGATTCCATGCACGGGATCCTCTCGTTTGAAAGAGCCCTAACCCTGGGTTCAGACCTGAGCATTCTGAAACGAGCGCTCTGTATGCGCGATTGTACGGGCGTTTACAATCGCGCATACAGAGACAGGCGTGCACACATTGTCGCGCGTTCCCGAATTTCTATGTACGGGAACGCGCGACAAACGCCCCAAAAAAAGCTCAAGAACTTGTTTGAGCGTCGGGCGTTTTACAGCGCGATCGTACGCGCTGTAAAACGCCCAGGTGAGAACCATTCCCATAGGGAAGCATTGGTTTCTCCTTGTTGAGCGTTTTACAGCGCGCAGGAACGCGCTGTAAAACGCTCAGGTGTGAACTTAGGGTAAATGATTGTTTATGAGCTGTCCAAAAAGTAGACACATGGGCTGCAGGTGAAGCACTTAGAGCTCTGAGGGGTCTCAGTGAGAAGGAGAAGGAACAGTCTGCAGAGTAAGTAAAACCTGAAGGTTGCAGAGGACAAACGGTAGAAAATTATTAACAATTATTATTACTAACACCTCCTCTAAAATTGTAGCATAAAAATGACATTTAAAATGGGTGAATATAAAGGACTATATTGGACACACATGCTCATTTGCTCCATCACCCTGATTCTCTTGTAGATGGGTGATGAAGTAGATCTTGCTACTAGAAGGAATCAGCAAATAAAAAGGAGCTCTCTCTCACCAGGACACAAAAGATCCACAGGGGGCAATGTAAAAATATATAACAGCAATATTCAGACAAAGGGTACTTTCACACTTGCGGCACAGGATTCCAGCAGGCAGTACAGTCGCCGGAACTGCCTGCGGTATCCGTCAATCTGGACACAAACAGATGCATTTGTGAGACGGATCCGGATGTGGATCCATCTCACAAATGCATTGCAATACCAGATCCCTCTTTCCGGTTGTCATCCGGAAAAACAGATCCGGTATTTTTATATTTGTCTGACAGATTTAATGGTCTGCGCATGCGCGGACGGAAAGAACAAATCCGTTTTGCCGAAACACTTGGGCACTAAGACATTTCAATGGAAATTAATGCCGGATCCGGCAAGTATTCAGGATTTTTGGCCAGAGAGAAAACTGCAGCATGCTGCGGTATTGTCTCCGGCTAAAAAAAACGTAAGAGGAACTGAACTGGGTTTCTGTGTCTCACTTTTAGGCCTAGTTCACACGAACGTTTTTTTTGCGGGTGTACGGGCCGTTTTTTTGTGTTCCGTATACGGTCCATATACGGAACCATTCATTTCAATGGTTCCGCAAAAAAAACGGAATGTGTTCCGTATGCCTTCCGTTTCCGTTTTTCCGTTTTTCCGTTCCGTTGAAAGATAGAGCTTGTCCTATATTTGGCCGTAAATCACGGGTCGTGGCTCCATTCAAGTCAATGGATCCGCAAAAAAAACGGAACACATACGGAAATGCATCCGTATGTCTTCCGTTTCCGTTCCGTTTTTTCTGAACCATCTATTGAAAATGTTATGGCCAGCCCAATTTTTCCTATGTAATTACTGTAAACTGTACATGGCATACGGAAAAACGGAACGGAACAACGGAACGGAAACGGAAACACAACGGAACTCAAAAACGGAACAACGGATCCGTGAAAAACGGACCGCAAAAAACTATAAAAGCCATACGTTCGTGTGAACTAGGCCTTACTCCTCAGGGTGCTATGGAAATGTCTGGCCACAGTATGGGGTGAGTATTTTGATGGGAATACCCCTTTAGAAAGGACCTGTCAGCTCCTCATGTGTCTGTTTTAGTAAATTATTGTATTCCATTTGAAATGACAGTTCTGGATCTTCTAACTGTATGTTGTGCCGTTCCTTTATTATTCTTTAGTTTATGACTGAACTGACAACTGGCTGTGACCCGTTAAGGGTGTGTCCCTGCACAATCGGACACTGTCCAGTCATTGCTGGCAGTGGCAGACTGTGCAAGGACACACCCTTTTGAAAAAGGGAATGGTCACACACACAGGTAGGCTTTGTTCACATATCAGTTAGGCATTCCGGCAGCCTGTTCCGGCACAGAGCAGCCTGCCAGGTGCCCATTGACTGCAATGAGGTCCGGAGGTGATTCAGACGAATTCCGGCATAAAGGCATGCAATTGATTTTTGTCCAGCCAACAGCCAGCATTTGCGCCGGATCTCCAAAATGGAGATGTGAACGCAGCCTTAGAAGCTTATCCATGACCATCTAACAGGAAAAATAGAGGAATACCACAAAATACTATTAAAAGAAAAGATTATGTTATTTCATGAGGAATGCAAGTAGGTACAAAAAAAAAAAAAAAAAAAAACACATCAGCAGAAGCAACAGGTCATAATGGTTGATTTCAAGATTCACATTTGAGTCTAAAATCATAAAAATAAAGCCAGGAGAAAAAAAGAAGCAAAATGTGGCCATGTGTAGTTAAATTCCCAGCTACGAAGCTGGACATGCTAAGAACTGAGTGTGCACCATGCTGGTCAGAGGGGCTCTGCAGCAGATTGCACTGGTGTAATCTCAGTGGTTCGTACTTACCTGTTTGTAGTACGTTTCATATAACGGATTGCCACTGGAGAGCTGCAACAAGAAAACATTTCATCAATATAGCCCTGGGAACTTCACCCTGTGCACTAAGCTGCTGCCTTCACATCTGTATGAAGGACCATTTCTGAACCCATTCAAAAAAATCACAGCCAAAACAAATTGAAATCTCCATTTTTTCCAAACACATTTCACAAAAAAAATGTAGATAAATATTACAGTCTTTCCATGTTGTGAGGCTGATCGGCATGCGGTACCCCCATTTGGACAAGCATACACGTGCTACTAATTGCATGGGCCTGCAGGTGTGCACATGCAACCAGCGATGACACAGCGTGCTCTAATGACATCAGAGGAACCTCTGATTAGGGCTGATACTGTCTTGACGTTTTGGTTTTTCTTGTCTTCTTTTTCTCTCCTTTCTGGGAGTCCCATAGAGAATGAACAGCGTAGAGATAGGCAAGCCTGACCTACCGCTCCATTAGGATGGAGAAGCTGAATTCCCATTCTCTGGTCTTTGTGGGGGTCGAAACCCACACAGCAAGTCAATTTCCACAAGGAAATAAAATACATGAGATTTGTCTAACCTCATTCACGTATTACACTTAAGTTTTTCCGCACAAAAATTCACAAGGGAAAAAAAGGACGTAATCCGTAACTTGTGCAGATTACTTAAAGGGGTTGTCCAAGACAGAAATTTTACCAATGTCCCTAAATGCTGTTAAAATGATAAATAAATACTGGTGAGGAAAGTAATTTAATGCCAAAAACAGCGACTGGCTGCAGCGGTCAAGTGCCATATACCTCCACGTAACCTTTGCAGTCTTTACATAAACAGCGGAAGAAAGACCCAACCTGTAGAGAACAGCGCCAGACAAAGAGGCGAGTTTATAGGGGAATAGCCTGCAAGATCGGTAACTATCAAGTGCAGCCGCATGCTGCTGGAAGTCCGTCCGGCCCCATTCACGATAATGGGGATCGGCGGAGATCCGGCCACAGTGCGGCAAATATGCCGAGAGACAGACTGACAAATACCGCTGCACGCAGATTTTCATGTGGGTTTGTCCAGATTTACCCTGTGCATTGCAAAGGGTGGAGGGGGTCCCAGAGGTAGTCCCACACCTATCAGACACTTCTGGCACATCCTATCGATTTGCCAGGTGTTAATACCTTTTCGTCAAAACCTCAGTTTTAGGGTACCTGCGCTTTTATTGTTGTTGATTTGATATGGATTTGAAGTTAGGGATATTTAGCTTGTAGGTGAAATTTCAGTATGAACCAAATATGCATTCTAACCTTTACAAGTGAACTTAATGTGACCTTCTATAAACTTCAGAATGAATACATCCAAATGTTCAGTGTTTCAGTACTTTTTGCACAACTTGTTGTTCTCCATCAATCGCACAAACATTTCCTGGTTCAGTTAGAATTGGTATTTAAACAGTCCTCCTCATCATGTAGCCATCATGAGACCAAAAAGTCACCAAACAATTGATCAACAGTACCTCACCATTGCGAGGCTTCAAGTAGGATGTTCTCAGTTGGAAGTGGCCACTGAGCTTAGAGCAGGCATGTCCAAACTGCGGCCCTCCAGCTGTTGCAAAACTACAACTCCCAGCATGCATGGATAGCTTACAGCTATTAGGGCATGCTGGGAGTTGTAGTTTTGCAACAGCTGGAGGGCCGCAGTTTGGACATGCTTGGCTTAGAGTGTCAGAGTGTCATCAGCAGGTTACAACAGAGATACAGAGAGACTGGAAGAGTGACAGAAAGGCGTAGAAGAGGACAACCTTTGGCCACATCCCACACTGATAACCACTTCATTGTGAACAATGCGCTGCGAACTAGATGATGAATGCTGAAACCGTTTACATCAACGTGGTCTGCGTGCTAGACGACCTGCAAGTGTACCTGACCACAGGCATCGCCCTCTTGCATGGGCCAGGAATTATCTAGGCTGGACAAGGGACCAGTGGGCCTCAGTGCTGTTTACTGATGAAAATCGATTTTTGAGCAGAAATGATGGCTGCCAACGATGTTCCCATCACAATGATCACTGTAAAATCTGTTAATGAATGGACAGTGATCATTTTTGTAAATACATTTTATTACCCAATTCCCACCCTTTTTGAGAAAATAAGTCCCCTCTTACCTGATTGTTGTCTTTCGTCTCCCCCGGTTACGGCCACCTCTCGCCTGTCGAATCCTGTGGCCGCGCTTGCGCAGAAGACTGAAGATTTTCTCCCGGCCGGGCAATGTCCTGAACGCGCACGCTGCCTCCGCGCATGCGCCATGATGACTTCTTCCTGGCCAGTATAGTACATAGCTGCAAACGCGCCCACCGGCTCTATACTATACAGGCCAGGAATAAGTCACCAATGCGCATGCGCGGCAGCGTGCGCATTCAGGACATTGTGCGGCCCAGCCGGGAGAAAATCTTCAGTCTTCTGCGCGAGCACGGCCCTGCCGGGAGAAGACGTCAGTCAAGCCCAGCCAAATCCAGGAAGTGAACGTCATGCTCACCGCAGGTAAGTATGAAAACTGCTGATGGGAATACCCCTTTAAGGAAAGCACTATGCATCAGCCACTGTTGTCACCAGATGAGCCTTTGGTGGTGGTGATGTTACAGTGTGGGCAGGTGTGTCTAGTAAATACAGAACTGCCCTACGCTTTGTGAATGGTACAGTGACAAACCCATACTACTTGAATAACTTCATTAATCCAGTCATTGGGCCTCTGCATGAACAACACAGGCCGAATTTCATCTTCATGGAAGACTATGCGCCAGCTCATCGAGGTCGCATCATTAGGGAACGGCTGCTGGAGACTGAGGTACCTCAAATGGAGTGGCCCGCATTTTCTCCAGACCTGAATCCCATTGAAAACCTATGGGATCAGCTGAGTTGCCATGTAGAGGCTCATAACTCTGTACCCCAGAACCTCAATGACCTGAGGGCCACCCTTCATGAAGAGTGGGATTCCGTGCCTCAGCAGACAATAAGTCGACTTGTGAACATGAGACGTCGTCATCAAGCTGTAATTGATGCTCAAGGCCACATGACAAGTTATTGAAATATTGACATTTTTGTGGGGGTATACCCACCACTGGTGTTGGCTTTTGTTTCAATATATTGTTTGAGATGAGGAAATCACTATTGCATGCTTCTACTTAAATGCCCTACTTTCCTGCTATAATATCTCTGTAGCGTGAACTCTTTAGGTTTTCCATAAATTTCACCTGAAAGCCAAATATCCCTAACTTTTTGTGAGTAGTTATCTAATAATGTACCACCACCTCATGTACATATGTCTGTGAGGTCAAGTGCACACTTGCAGCAGGCACCCCGGTGTTTCGGCAGAGGAACAGAATACTGGAATCATCCTATCCGGCATAGAAGTGTTTTTCTGTCTGGCAGAATACCGGCATTCATTCTGGACACCTGACAGACCCTATTATAGTGAATGAATTCTGCGGGCCCCTGGGTCTGGTTCTGCCGGATACAGCAATTCCGGTATTCTGGTCTTTGGCCAGAAAAGAATAGAAGAACGCCTGCCGCACGTGTGCACTTATCCTGACAACGCTGTGCCTTTCATTTGTAAATCTGCCTGGTGAAGGAGCAGCTGTGCTCTGAAAGCCAATAAAACTATCACTGCTGGAATACTTTAACATCACACAGATCTTTCTGGCTAACACAGAACCTTGATATTTTAGCCCCATAGACATTAAGGCCCCTTTCACACGAGCGAGTATTCCGCGCGGGTGCAATGAGTGATGCGAACATATTGCGCCCGCACGGAATCCGGACCCATTAATTTCAATGGGGCTATGTACATGAGCGTTGGTTTTCACGCATCACTTGTGCGTTGCGTGAAAAACCGCAGCATGTCCTATAGTATGCAAGTTTCACGCAACGCAGGACCCATAGAAATGAATGGGGCTGCGTGAAAAATCGCATAGCATCCACAAGCAAGTGCGGATGCAATGCGTTTTTTCACATATGGTTGCTAAGAGATGTTGTTTGTATACCTAAAGTTTTTTAACACACGCGTGCAAAGCGCATTAACCACTTAAGGACCACAGGTTTATACCCCCCTAGTGACCAGGCCCTTTTTTACAAATCGGCACTCCACAACTTTAGCGGTTTATTGCTCGGTCATGCAACTTACCACCCAAATGAATTTTACCTCCTTTTCTTCTCACTAATGGAGCTTTCATTTGGTGGTATTTTATTGCCGCTGACATTTTTACTTTTTTTGTTATTAATCGAAATTTAACGATTTTTTTGCAAAAAAATGACATTTTTCACTTTCAGCTGTAAAATTTTGCAAAAAAAACGACATCCATATATACATTTTTCGCCAAATTTATTGTTCTACATGTCTTTGATAAAAAAAAAATGTTTGGGCAAAAAAAAAAAATGGTTTGGGTAAAAGTTATAGCATTTGCAAACTATGGTACAAAAATGTGAATTTCCGCTTTTTGAAACAGCTCTGACTTTCTGAGCACCTGTCATGTTTCCTGAGGTTCTACAATGCCCAAACAGTAGAAAACCCCCACAAATGACCCCATTTCGGAAAGTAGACACCCTAAGGTATTCGCTGATGGGCATAGTGAGTTCATAGAACTTTTTATTTTTTGTCACAAGTTAGCGGAAAATGATGATGATTTTTTATTTTATTTTTTTTCTTACAAAGTCTCATATTCCACTAACTTGCGACAAAAAATAAAAAATTCTAAAAACTTGCCATGCCCCTCACGGAATACCTTGGGGTGTCTTCTTTCCAAAATGGGGTCACTTGTGGGGTAGTTATACTGCCCTGGCAATTTAGGGGCCCAAATGTGTGAGAAGAACTTTGCAATCAAAATGTGTAAAAAATGCCCTGCAAAATCCGAAAGGTGCACTTTGGAATATGTGCCCCTTTGCCCACCTTGGCAGCAAAAAAGTGTCACACATGTGGTATCGCCGTACTCAGGAGAAGTTGGGGAATGTGTTTTGGGGTGTCATTTTACATATACCCATGCTGGGTGACAAAAATATCTTGGTCAAATGCCAACTTTGTATAAAAAAATGGGAAAAGTTGTCTTTTGCCAAGATATTTCTCTCACCCAGCATGGGTATATGTAAAATGATACCCCAAAACACATTCCCCAACTTCTCCTGAGTACGGCGATACCAGATGTGTGACACTTTTTTGCAGCCAAGGTGGGCAAAGGGGCACATATTCCAAAGTGCACCTTTTGGATTTCACCGGTCATTTTTTACACATTTTGATTGCAAAGTTCTTCTCACACATTTGGGCCCCTAAATTGCCAGGGCAGTATAACTACGCCACAAGTGACCCAATTTTGGAAAGAAGACACCCCAAGGTATTCCGTGAGGGGCATGGCGAGTTCCTAGAATTTTTTATTTTTTGTCACAAGTTAGCGGAAAATGATGATTTTTTATTTTTTATCTTTTTTCCTTACAAAGTCTCATATTCCACTAACTTGCGACAAAAAATAAAAAATTCTAGGAACTCGCCATGCCCCTCACGGAATACCTTGGGGTGTCTTCTTTCCAAAATGGGGTCACTTGTGGGGTAGTTATACTGCCCTGGCAATTTAGGGGCCCAAATGTGTGAGAAGTACTTTGCAATCAAAATGTGTAAAAAATGGCCGGTGAAATCCGAAAGGTGCACTTTGGAATATGTGCCCCTTTGCCCACCTTGGCATCAAAAAAGTGTCACACATCTGGTATCGCCGTACTCAGGAGAAGTTGGGGAATGTGTTTTGGGGTATCATTTTACATATACCCATGCTGGGTGAGAGAAATATCTTGGCAAAAGACAACTTTTCCCATTTTTTTATACAAAGTTGGCATTTGACCAAGATATTTTTGTCACCCAGCATGGGTATATGTAAAATGACACCCCAAAACACATTCCCCAACTTCTCCTGAGTACGGCGATACCACATGTGTGACACTTTTTTGCTGCCAAGGTGGGCAAAGGGGCACATATTGCAAAGTGCACCTTTCGGATTTCACCGGCCATTTTTTACAGATTTTGATTGCAAGGTACTTCTTACACATTTGGGCCCCTAAATTGCCAGGGCAGTATAACTACGCCACAAGTGACCCAATTTTGGAAAGAAGACACCCCAAGGTATTCCGTGAGGGGCATGGCGAGTTCCTAGAATTTTTTATTTTTTGTCGCAAGTTAGTGGAATATGAGACTTTGTAAGGAAAAAAGATAAAAAATAAAAAATCATCATTTTCCGCTAACTTGTGACAAAAAATAAAAAATTCTAGGAACTCGCCGTGCCCCTCACGGAATACCTTGGGGTGTCTTCTTTCCAAAATGGGGTCACTTGTGGCGTAGTTATACTGCCCTGGCAATTTAGGGGCCCAAATGTGTAAGAAGTACCTTGCAATCAAAATCTGTAAAAAATGGCCGGTGAAATCCGAAAGGTGCACTTTGCAATATGTGCCCCTTTGCCCACCTTGGCAGCAAAAAAGTGTCACACATGTGGTATCGCCGTACTCAGGAGAAGTTGGGGAATGTGTTTTGGGGTGTCATTTTACATATACCCATGCTGGGTGAGAGAAATATCTTGGCAAAAGACAACTTTTCCCATTTTTTTATACAAAGTTGGCATTTGACCAAGATATTTTTCTCACCCAGCATGGGTATATGTAAAATGACACCCCAAAACACATTCCCCAACTTCTCCTGAGTACGGCGATACCACATGTGTGACACTTTTTTGCAGCCTAGATGCGCAAAGGGGCCCAAATTCCTTTTAGGAGGGCATTTTTAGACATTTGGATCCCAGACTTCTTCTCACACTTTCGGGCCCCTAAAAAGCCAGGGCAGTATAAATACCCCACATGTGACCCCACTTTGGAAAGAAGACACCCCAAGGTATTCAATGAGGGGCCTGGCGAGTTCCTAGAATTTTTTTTTTTTTTTGCATAAGTTAGCGGATATTGATTTTTTTTTGTTTTTTTCCTCACAAAGTCTCACTTTCCGCTAACTTAGGACAAAAATTTCAATCTTTCATGGACTCAATATGCCCCTCACGGAATACCTTGGGGTGTCTTCTTTCCGAAATGGGGTCACATGTGGGGTATTTATACTGCCCTGGCTTTTTAGGGGCCCTAAAGCGTGAGAAGTCTGGAATATAAATGTCTAAAAATGTTTACGCATTTGGATTCCGTGAGGGGTATGGTGCGTCCATGTGAGATTTTATTTTTTGACACAAGTTAGTGGAATATGAGACTTTGTAAGAAAAAACAAAAACAAACAAAAAATTTCCGCTAACTTGTGCCAAAAAAAATGTCTGAATGGAGCCTTACCAGGGGGGGGGTGATCAATGACAGGGGGGTGATCAATGACAGGGGGGTGATCACCCATATAGACTCCCTGATCACCCCCCTGTCACTGATCACCCCCCCTGTAAGGCTCCATTCAGACATCCGCATGATTTTTTACGGATCCATGGATACATGTATCGGATCCACAGAACGCATGCGGACGTCTGAATGGAGCCTTACAGGGGGGTTATCAATGACAGGGGGTGATCAGGGTAATCAGGGTGATCACCCCCCTGTCACTGATCACCCCCCCTGTAAAGCTCCATTCAGACATCCGCATGATTTTTTACGGATCCATGGATACATGGATCGGATCCACAGAACGCATGCGGACGTCTGAATGGAGCCTTACAGGGGGGTTATCAATGACAGGGGGTGATCAGGGTAATCAGGGTGATCACCCCCCTGTCACTGATCACCCCCCCTGTAAGGCTCCATTCAGACATCCGCATGATTTTTTACGGATCCATGGATACATGGATCGGATCCACAGAACGCATGCGGACGTCTGAATGGAGCCTTACAGGGGGGTTATCAATGACAGGGGGTGATCAGGGTAATCAGGGTGATCACCCCCCTGTCACTGATCACCCCCCCTGTAAAGCTCCATTCAGACATCCGCATGATTTTTTACGGATCCATGGATACATGGATCGGATCCACAAAACGCATGCGGACGTCTGAATGGAGCCTTACAGGGGGGTTATCAATGACAGGGGGTGATCAGGGTAATCAGGGTGATCACCCCCCTGTCACTGATCACCCCCCCTGTAAGGCTCCATTCAGACATCCGCATGATTTTTTACGGATCCATGGATACATGGATCGGATCCACAAAACGCATGCGGACGTCTGAATGGAGCCTTACAGGGGGGTTATCAATGACAGGGGGTGATCAGGGTAATCAGGGTGATCACCCCCCTGTCACTGATCACCCCCCCTGTAAGGCTCCATTCAGACATCCGCATGATTTTTTACGGATCCATGGATACATGGATCGGATCCACAAAACGCATGCGGACGTCTGAATGGAGCCTTACAGGGGGGTTATCAATGACAGGGGGTGATCAGGGTAATCACCCCCCTGTCACTGATCACCCCCCCTGTAAGGCTCCATTCAGACATCCGCATGTGTTTTGTGGATCCGATCCATGTATCCATGGATCCGTAAAAAATCATGCGGATGTCTGAATGGAGCCTTACAGGGGGGGTGATCAATGACAGGGGGTGATCAGGGAGTGTATATGGGTGATCACCCGCCTGTCATTGATCACCCGCCTGTCATTGATCACCCCCCTGTCATTGATCACCCCCCTGTAAGGCTCCATTCAGACATCCGCATGATTTTTTACGGATCCATGGATCGGATGCACAAAACGCATGCTGACGTCTGAATGGAGCCTTACAGGGGGGTTATCAATGACAGGGGGTGATCAGGGTAATCAGGGTGATCACCCCCCTGTCACTGATCACCCCCCCTGTAAAGCTCCATTCAGACATCCGCATGATTTTTTACGGATCCATGGATACATGGATCGGATCCACAAAACGCATGCTGACGTCTGAATGGAGCCTTACAGGGGGGTTATCAATGACAGGGGGGTGATCAGGGAGTGTATATGGGTGATCACCCGCCTGTCATTGATCACCCCCTGTAAGGCTCCATTCAGACGTCCGCATGATTTTTTACGGATCCATGGATCGGATCCACAAAACGCATGCGGACGTCTGAATGGAGCCTTACAGGGGGGTTATCAATGACAGGGGGGTGATCAGGGAGTGTATATGGGTGATCACCCGCCTGTCATTGATCACCCCCTGTAAGGCTCCATTCAGACGTCCGCATGTGTTTTGCGGATCCGATCCATGTATCCATGGATCCGTAAAAATCATGCGGACGTCTGAATGGAGCCTTACAGGGAAGTGATCAATGACAGGGGGTGATCAGGGAGTGTATATGGGTGATCACCCGCCTGTCATTGATCACCCCCCTGTAAGGCTCCATTCAGACGTCCGTATGCTTTTTGCGGATCCGATCCATGTATCCGTGGATCCGTAAAAATCATACGGACGTCTGAACGGAGCCTGACAGGGGGGGTGATCAATGACAGGGCGGTGATCAATGACAGGGGGGTGATCAGGGAGTTTATATGGGGTGATCAGGGGTTTATAAGGGGTTAATAAGTGACGGGGGGGGGGGGGGTGTAGTGTAGTGTTTGGTGCGACTGTACTGACCTACCTGAGTCCTCTGGTGGTCGATCCTAACAAAAGGGACCACCAGAGGACCAGGTAGGAGGTATATTAGACGCTGTTATGAAAACAGCGTCTAATATACCTGTTAGGGGTTAAAAAATTCGGATCTCCAGCCTGCCAGCGAGCGATCGCCGCTGGCAGGCTGGAGATCCACTCGCTTACCTTCCGTTCCTGTGAGCGCGCGCGCCTGTGTGCGCGCGTTCACAGGAAATCTCGGCTCACGCGAGATGACGCCAATCGGCGTTAGTGTGACCTGGCAGCGCCGCAGCATTGACGCCTTTCGGCGTTAGTGTGACGGCAGAAGGTTAAATCGCATTGTACCCGTGCGGAAAAAACTGAATAACGCATCCGGAGCCAATCCGCCACGCTCGTCTGCAAGGAGCCCAAGTGTAAAAACAAACACATTTTCGGGCACATCTGGCGCCTGGATTTAGCCACCTCTGGTTAACATGCGTATAAACATTACATCACATCCCATGGGACTGGGCCCCAAAAACAGGTTTCACAAGTCTTATAGTTTCTACATGACACAGCTGACGAGGTGGAGGATTTGGCAAACCTCTTAGGGCTGTTTCACACAAGCGAGTCCATTGCGGGAATCACGCTCCGTGTGTGAGTGTGATCCTCTGCTCTGGACTTGCAGGAGCGCATTATCAGAACGGCATTATCGTGATTTATAATGCTATGCGTCTCTGCTTGATCTTATTTCTACAGAATCATACTGACAGCTTTATGTCACTATGATTCTGTGGGAAAAAAGGCCATGCAGAGACACATAGCATTGCCGTGCGCTCCTGCAAGTTCAGAGCGGAGGATCACACTCGCACACGGAGCGCGATTCCCGCAATGGACTCGCTCGTGTTAAACAGCCCTTATTGTCAACTTTTTCATCAGCAAGGGAAAGGCTAAGATGCCAAGGCGTGGTAAACAGTACAGAACACACTATAGAAGAACACTACAGGAGATATAACTGGTACCATACACTGGCTGACTACTAAGCTTCAGTCACATCTGCAGTTTGCTTTCCATTCTTCATTTTCATCAATAGGAACAGAAAGACTGAATGGAAGCCAAAAACAGATCCGTCACATGATGGGCATCGGGTGCACACAACACACCCCATTGTGTCCACGTGTGGTCAAAACATTGAAGCCTAGAGGTCGTACAGTGGAAAAATACTCCTCTTAGGACCCGTTCACACAGCAGTCCATGACAATATTCCACCGGTGGACACATGGCCTCTTTCCATGAGAGGCAGCACTGCCATTAGCGAGGCCAGCTGTTTAATGCCATGACAGTGCCAAGGTGGTTCATGTTCAGTCCGTATTGTCTGCGTTTGAGTTCAGTTTCTTACACGTGGGTGCAATCAGTTTTGATGTGTTTTTCACGCGCATGGAAAAAAAACTGAAGGTTTACAAACAACATCTAGCAACCATCAGTGAAAAACGCATTGCATCCGAATTACATCCAAGGCTGCATGAAAAAGTCAGAATACAGAATATGCTGCGATTCTCACACAATGTAGACATGATGCATGAAAAACAACACTCATGTGCACAGAGTTATTTATTTCAATGGGTCTGTGTGCACATGAGCGCTATTTTGAAATAAATGGGTCAGGGTTCAGTGCGGGTGCAATGCGTTCACTTCACGCAACCCGCGGAAAAATCACTTGTGTGAAAGAGGCCTTGGGCCTCTTTCACACTGGCAAGTTTTCCGCGCGGGTGCAATGCGTGAGGTGAACGCATTGCACCCGCACTGAATCTGAACCTAGTAATTTCTATGGGGCTGTGCACATGAGCGGTGATTTTCACGCATCACAGCATGCTCTATATTGCGCATTTTTCACGCAACACAGGCCCCATAGAGGTGAATGGGGCTGCGTGAAAATCGCAAGCATCCGCAAGCAAGAGCGCAGAGGTTGCATTAAATTTTTTCCAGAAGAGTAAAAATACTCCTCTTAACAATTTTGAGGAGTATTTTTAGCCGAGGAGGAGTACAAATCTTGCGGTAATTCACATATATAATGCATAGGCCCACATAACAGTATGAGGCTGATATTTCTGCAGGGAAACCATTACTAGTCTCCAATGCAGAAATAAATGTAGACAATTTTACATTTATCCAACATCATACACTAAACATAAGACCACTGCTGCTATACTCGGCGCCCTCCTGACGCTGCCATACACTGCGCATGGGTTGTTGCGGGTATCGAAATTTCAATACCCAATCGATACTTTTGACCCGGTATCGATACGATACCGGGATTTCAATTTTTTCGATACTGGGCTGCACTGCTTCCACCAATGGAAGGAGAGAGAGGGGCGGACGCACTGCACCACCAATGATAGGACTTTTCCTGGGTCCAGACTTAG
Source organism: Bufo gargarizans (assembly GCF_014858855.1). Lineage (NCBI taxonomy): Eukaryota > Metazoa > Chordata > Amphibia > Anura > Bufonidae > Bufo > Bufo gargarizans. The sequence continues at coordinate 383,401,013 of NC_058080.1, read as the reverse complement.
TTAAAGGGGTTATCCCATCTTAGACAATGGGGGCATATCGCAAGGATATGCCCCCATTGTCTGATAGGTGCGGGTCCCACCTCTGGGACCCGCACCTACAACGAGAACGGAGCCGGGGAGAGTTGTGGCTGGAGGACCCCGGGTTTCCCAGGGTCCGACCACCACCAGGCGCAGCTCCCCGCCTCTCCCATTGAAGTGAATGGGAGCGCACCGCACATGCGCGGCCAACGCTCCCATTTATTTCTATGGGGCCGACGGAAATAGCCGAGCCAGCGCTCGGCTATTTTCGGCGGCTCCATAGAAATGAACGGAGGGCGGCTGCGCATGCGCAGTGCGCCCTCCTCCACTTTCTCTGCTCCGTTCTCCTTATAGGTGCGGGTCCCAGCGGTGGGACCCGCACCTATCAGACAATGGGGGCATATCCTTGCGATATGCCCCCATTGTCTAAGATGGGATAACCCCTTTAAGTATTAGGCTACACAGAGCGGCGCCCAGAGATGTCCCTGCACTTACTATTATTCCTGGGCTGATTTGCTGCCAGTACCCGCCTCCTGTATTAAGGGTTAATTATCATTGGTGGCGCAGTGTGCCCCCCCCACCCCCCAGCCCATTAAAATCATTGGTGGGCCAGTGCGCCCACCCCCCCTCAACCCCCCCCAGTATTAAAATCATTGGTGGCGGTGGCCACAGGGTCCCCTCTCCCCTCCTCATTGGTGGTGCAGTGGCAGCTTCTGATCGGAGCCCCAGCATTGTAAGCCTGGGGCTCCAAGCGGTTACCATGGCAGCCAGGATGCTATTGAAACCCTGGCTGCCATAGTCGGCTCACTGCTGCTGTGTGCACTATGCACAGAACAGCAGGGAGAGTGTGAAGTCCTATTCACCCTGATAGAGATCTATTAGGGTGAATAGGACAAGGGATGAAAAGATCCCAGGTTCTGGCCCCAAGGGAGGAAATAGTTATTAAATAAAGTGTGTAAAAAAAAAATAACCCTTTCCCAATTTCACATATAAAATATATAAACAATAAATAAATAGACATATCACCACGTCAAAAAAGTCCAAACTATTCAAATATTTTAAAAAATCTATGCGATTCTACGCTAGAACAGAAAAAAATTAATAAAACAGCGCGATACGCCATTTTTTTTAAATGCGAAATGCACGTGACTTTTTTTGTTCATTTTTTCGCGTGGTATCGAATGGTATTAAGTATCGCAATACTTTTTATGGTATCGAAATCGAATAAAAAATTTGGTATCGCAACAACTCTACACTGCGCCCACCTGACGCTGCCATACACAGGGCCCACCTGACGCTACTATATACATATTACATACAGAGCTCTACCACATGCCCATTACACAGATAGTTTACTAAATACATATTGCACACACAGCTCTGCTACATGTCCATTACACAGATAGAACTACTGTGTGCACATAACACACAGAAAACTGTACAATAGACTGGTTACACTGACATAGCCATGCTTTATACACACCTTCCATACATAAAGGACGTCTGCATTCTCCACCAGCACAGTCTTACAACTCTCCCACACACATGGCTGATCACCTGACTGTGACATCACCACAGGTCCTGTAACCACAATGTAGTGTTTAGTCCAGACACTGGTGCGGCTCCTGGTGAGAGAGATGTCCGCGAGGGGCGAGACTTCTCGGGAGAGGGGCGGGGCTTCATGTGTGCCGAACCTGGCAGCTTCTAAAACAGCGTTCCTGACTAGAAAAAGACCATGCGTAAGAATACGCATGAGTCTTTTTCCAGGGAGTAAAATGGCCGGAACAGGCATCTATGACGCTTGTGCAGGCGTTATTGCAACCTCTGCAAGTGCGGATGCGGTGCGATTTTCACGCATGGTTGCTAGGAGACTATCGGGATGGGGATCTGATCTTTATTATTTTAGGTGTAATATAGGTGTTGTGTAGATTTTATTATTTTCCCTTATAGCATGGATATAAGGGAAAATAATAGCATTCTGAATACAGAATGATAAGTAAATTAGGGATGGAGGGGTTAAAAAATAAATATTACATTCACCTCATCCACTTGTTCGCGCTGCCCGGCTCCTCTTCTATCTTCTTTTTTTATGACCTGGGAGGAAAAGGACATTTGGTGACGTCTCTGCGCTCATCACATGATCCATCACCATGACCGCAGTAACGTCACCAAAGGTCCTTTTGCTCCCAGGTCATCAAAGAAGAAGAAAGAAGAGGAGCCGGGCAGCGCGAACAAGTGGATTAGGTGAATTTAATATTTTAATTTTTTAACCCCTCCATCCCTAATTTACTTATCATTCTGTATTAAGAATGTTATAATTTTCCCTTATAACCATGCTATAAGGGAAAATAATAAAATCTACACAACACCTAACCCAAACCTGAACTTCTGTGAAGAAGTCCGCGTTCGGGTCTGGGTACCAAACATGCCGATTTTTCTCACGCGTGTGCAAAACGCATTAAAACGCTTTGCACTCGTGCAGAAAAATCTTGCATTTTCCCCCGACGCACCCGTATCCTATCCAGGCCTCACACGCGACGCCCGTGTGAAAGATGCGTTAGGGTGGCTGCACGTGATACAGATTATGCCTCATTCACACAGTCAGTGTTTGGTCAGTGATTTCCATCAGTGATTTTGAGCCAAAACCAGGTGCGGCTCTAAACACAGAACAGGTGCAGATCTTCCCTTATCTCTGTGGAGGCTCCAATCCTGGTTTTGGCTCACAATCACTGATGGAAATCACTGACCGAACAACGACATATGAATGAGCCTTTAACCCCTTCATGACTGCAATCTGTATATTTACGTGATAGCTGCACATACCCCGTGCAGCTACCACGTATATATACGTTCTGGCAGCTCTTTAATCCAAGCGCTGCAAAGCGCTTGGATTAAAGCTTCTGCCCCTGCCCTGTATGCTGTCACGGACAGCATACAGTGCAGTAATGCCGGCAAGGGACCAATCAGAGTGGCCCCTTGCCGGCAATCGATCCGATTGGTTAGTCTGTGCAGACTAACTAATCGGATCGCTGTGTGAAAAAAATGCTGGTTTCAGGCTCTGATCTGCGGTCTGCAGATCAGAGCCTGAAATCGGTAATGTGTCCTGAAGCCCCCGTGCCCCCTTGAAGCCCCCGATCTGTGCCCGTTCTTGTCCTGCCCCCCCCGATGCGGTCCGCCCCCTCCTGCCCCGACCTGCGCCCCCTTCTTGTCCATCATCTTCTCCTGCTACTTCCTCCCGATGCGGTCCGCCCCTTCCTGCAGCCCCTTCCTGTAAGTAATGAAATGCTGCCCCCCTCTCCTCTCCCCAGTTTCCAGCGATGCCCCGTCCCCTGCCACCGATGCGGTCCCCCTTCTGTGTGTGATGGCGGCGGCTCCATTCCTGAGCCGCCGCCATCAGCAGCGTGTGTCAGCTCTATGCTGACACTGCTGTAACCCCATAGATGCCGCAGTAGCGGCATCCATAGGGTTAATAGAGGGAGAGGGCTCCCTCTCTCTCAACCATCAGGGCTGCTGCGATCGCAGCGCCCGATGGTTGCCATGGCAACCGGACGCTTTGCAAAGGCGTCCGGTTGCCATGGTATAGGCGTCCAGTGCTGCCACCTACAGGCATCTGATTGTATTATACTTTGCAATGCAAGAGCATTGCAAAGTATAGTACAACCATCAGCCCCACTGGATCTTCAAGATCCAAGAGGGAACTGATAAAAAAAAAAAGTGAAAATAATAAAAGTAAAAATAAATAAATAAAAATGTAAAAAATAAATTTCCTTTTCCTATAAAAAAATAAAAAAACACATATTAGGTGTCACCGCGTCCGTAACGACCATCTCTATAAATATATCACATCATCAACACCATCCAATAAACACCATAAAAAATAAAAACGGTGTAAGAAAATAAGCCATTTTTGTCACCTTACATCACAAAAAGTGCAACACCAAACGATCAAAAAAGGCGTATATACCCCAAAATAGTACCAATCAAACCGTTACCTAATCCCGCAAAAAATTAGCCCATATTTAAGACAATCGCCCAAAAAATAAAAAGCTATGGCTCTCAGACTATGGAGACACTAAAACATCATTTTTTTGGTTTCAGAAATGCTATTATTGTGTAAAACTTAAATAAATAAGAAAAGGTATACATATTGGGTATTGCCACGTCCGTAACGATCTGCTCTATAAAACTGTCACATGACCTAACCCCTCAGATGAACGCTGTAAAAAAAAAGTGTCCCATAAAGTGTAATAATGAATGATCAAAAAATCCTATGTACCCAAAAATGGTACCAATAAAAACCTCAACTCTTTCTGCAAAAAATTAGCCCCTGCACAAGACGATCGGTAGAAAAATAAAAAACATATGGCGTTCAGAAAACCAATCCAGCAAAATCTGCCTTCCAAAAACCGGATGGCATTCCTTTCCTTCTGCGCCCTGCCGTGTGCCCGTACAGCAGTTTACGACCACATGTGGGGTGTTTCTGTAAACCGCAGAATCAGAGTAATAAATATTGAGTTTTGTTTGGCTGTTAACCCTTAATGTGTTAAAGAAAAAAATTTAATAAAATAGAAAATCTGCTAAAAAAGTGAAATCTAGAAATTTCATCTCCATTTTCCTTTAATTCTTGTGGAACACCTAAAGGGTTAATAACGTTTGTAAAATTGGTTTTAAGTAACTTGAGGGGTGTAGTTTCCATAATTGGGTCATTTATGGGGGTATACACTATGTAAGCCCCACAAAGTGACTTCAGACCTGAACTAGTCCTTAAAAAGTGGGTTTTGGAAATTTTCTTAAAAATTTTAAGAATTGCTTCTAAACTTCTAAGCCTTGTAATGTCCTAAAAAAATAAAATAACATTTCCAAAATGATGCCAACATAAAGTAGACATGTGGGGAATGTTATGTAATAAATATTTTATGAGGTATCACTTTCTGTTTTCGAAGCAGAGAAATTGAAGTTTAGAAAATTGCAAATTTTTAATTTTTTTGGGTAAATATGGGATTTTTTCATAAATAAAGGTGATATATATTGACTCAAATTTATGACTGTCATGAAGTACAATGTGTCACGAGAAAACAATCTCAGAATGGCGTGGATAAGTAAAAGTGTTCCAAAGCTATTACCACATAAAGTGACGCATGTCAGATTTGTAAATTTTGACCTGGACATTGGGGCATCAATGACCCTTGGTCATGAAAGGGTTAATGTGCAGAAAATCTGCATCCAAAATGCACATCAATCCACAAGTTTTTTGTGCAGTTTTTGGTCTGGCATGCTGCAGATTTCAAAATCTGCACAGGAGGTCAGATTCCACACCCAAGGAAAAATAGTTGGCTGGCACCGTATTACAATGCAGTGTTTCCACACAGTTAGGCCCTTTTCACACGAGCGAGTTTTCAGCGCGGGAGCAATGCGTGAAGTGAACGCATAGCACCTGCACTGAATCCTGTGAAAAACACAGAATATAGAACATGCTGCCATGTGTGAAAAACAACGCTCATCTGCACAGACACATTGAAATGAATGGGTAAGGATTCAGTGCAGGTGCTATGAATTCAATTCACGATGCTAGGGAGGCTCACCTCTGTCACTGCCTGCCATTGGCTGCTTCCCCCCCCCCCCCCCCCCCCGACACTGGATGTTTTCAGCCGCGCACTGGGAGAAGCAGCTGCGCGGGGAGTGGGAATCAGTATGAGGAGCCCGCGCATATTGGGAGCCATTTCCAGCCTCGGATAACCTCTTTAAAAAGTTGATGTCAATTCATCCCCTTCCACAAATATTTCAGACTGGTCCTCTGGGTCAGCAGCTGCCAACATAAAATACCCCTTACTGGTGCCACCTACCATCGGTTGCATGCCAGGCACTCCAGTCAATCAGAGCGCTCTTCAGTGCAGAGTAGGGCTGGGTGATTGTCAAAAAAGAAAATATCCATTATTTTTCATTTAAGGGGTTTATCTCACCTCAGACATTGACGGCTACGTACACTATTGCCGTAATCATATTGACATGCAGAATCCGGTCGCCATGTCTTTTTTTTAGCAAATAGAAAACGCTGTATTAAACAAAACCCAGAAAACCGGGACAGCATTGTGTTTTTTATTCAAGTTCATCCCACAAACAATGTTTTTCCCATTTTCCAATACAAGCTATGGTAAACTAAATGGTGCCAATAAAACGCAATAACGAAGCACTAATACGACTACATAAATGAGAAATGTAAAGCGTTACGGCTCCTGGAAGGGGTCATTAAGGGATTAAACTAATAAGGAATGCATAGTTCAGTGCATCTGTCAGCAGATTTGTATCTATGAAACTGACTGACCTGTTGTATGTGCACTTGGCAGCTGAAGGCAGGGGTGAACTGGCCATAGACCCTACTGAAAAACTTCCCGGTGGGCCGATGCCCAGGTGGTCACCGCCAGCCATGTAAGCAATGATACAACACTCTCCTCCTGACTTTAACTGTAATGCCATCCTGAGGCATCTGGAGAGAACGTGGCAGCTGGCACTAGACACCACAGAGCGGCAGTTTTGAGAAAAGTATTCTGTGCTGCAAGGGCAGTAATTTCTCATTCGCCGGGTGTATTTGGTTCTGCTGGGATATAATGTGCCGCAATATGGTATTGCTGACCCCACCTACTTGCGTTGGCCCTGACTTCAGTTAATTTCTACCAGACCGCAAAATGGGGCCACTTTTATTATTTTTTTTCCAGGGCCACATTAAGTTGTTTTCATTTTTTACTCCGGCCCCCCCAAAGCCATAACTTTTTTTTTCATTCACATAGCCGTATGAGGGCTTGTTTTTATGCGGGACAAGATGTACTTTCTAATGGCACCATTTATGGTTGCATACAATGTTTTCGGAATTGGAAACAAATTCCAAATGGGGTGGAATTATAACAAAAAAAAATTAAAATTTGCCACATTCTGACCACATTATATATTTTTTTGAATGTGTACAGAGCTGTGTGAGGGCTCATTTTTGCGGGGCAATCTGTACTTTTTATTGATACTATTATGGGGTGATATTGATACTATTTATTCAATTTGTTTGTGGGAGGTAGAGTGACCAAAAAATTAAGTTTTGGCTTTTTTCTCGCTTCTCCGATTGCCTAAGGGAAAAGTATTTTAATAGTACAGGCGTTTTCGCATAATGTTAATTCTTTTAATTATTTACAGTATGTATTTTAATTTTAGGGAAAGGGGGGTGATTTGAATTTATAAATATATAATATACAGTACAGACCAAAAGTTTGGACACACCTTCTCATTCAAAGAGTTTTCTTTATTTTCATAACTATGAAAATTGTAGATTCACACTGAAGGCATCAAAACTATGAATTAACACATGTGGAATTATATGCATAACAGAAAAAGTGTGAAACAACTGAAAATATGTCATATTCTAGGTTCTTCAAAAGTAGCCACCTTTTGCTTTGATTACTGATTTGCACACTCTTGGCATTCTCTTGATGAGCTTCAAGAGGTAGTCACCTGAAATGGTCTTCCAACAGTCTTGAAGGAGTTCCCACAGATGCTTACTTAGCACTTGTTGGCCCTTTTGCCTTCACTCTGCGGTCCAGCTCACCCCAAACCATCTCGATTGGGTTTAGGTCCGGTGACTGTGGAGGCCAGGTCATCTGGCGCAGCACCCCATCACTCTCCTTCATGGTCAAATAGCCCTTACACAGCCTGGAGGTGTGTTTGGGGTCATTGGCCTGTTGAAAAATAAATGATGGTCCAACTAAACGCAAACCGGATGGAATAGCATGCTGCTGCAAGATGCTGTGGTAGCCATTCTGGTTCAGTATGCCTTAAATTTTGAACAAATCCCCAACAGTGTCAGCAACAAAGCACCCCCACACCATCACACCTCCTCCTCCATGCTTCACGGTGGGAACCAGGCATGTAGAGTCCATCCTTTTCTGCATCGCACAAAGACACGGTGGTTGGAACCAAAGATCTCAAATTTGGACTCACCAGACCAAAGCACAGATTTCCACTGGTCTAATGTCCATTCCTTGTGTTCTTTAAGCCCAAACAAGTCTCTTCTGCTTGTTGCCTGTCCTTAGCAGTGGTTTCCTAGCAGATATTCTACCATGAAGGCCTGATTCACACAGTCTCCTCTTAACAGTTGTTCTAGAGATGTGTGTGCTGCTAGAACTCTGTGTGGCATTGACCTGGTCTCTAATCTGAGCTGCTGTTAACCTGCGATTTCTCCGCAGCAGAGGTGACTCTTGGTCTTCCTTTCCTGGGGTGGTCTGCATGTGAGCCAGTTTCTTTCTAGCGCATGATGGCTTTTGTGACTGCACTTGGGGACACTTTCAAAGTTTTCCCAATTTTTCAGACTGACTGACCTTCATTTCTTAAAGTAATGATGGCCACTCGTTTTTCTTTACTTACCTGCTTTTTTCTTGCCATAATACAAATTCTAACAGTCTATTCAGTAGGACTATCAGCTGTGTATCCACCTGACTTCTCCACAACGCAACTGATGGTCCCAACCCCATTTAGGCTGAGTTCACACGGGCGAGATTTCCGCGCGGGTGCAATGCGGTAGGTGAACGTATTGCACCCGCACTGAATCCGGCACCATTCATTTCTATGGGGCTGTGCACATGAGCGATTTTTTTCACGCATCACTTCTGCAATGCTTTAAAATCGCAGCATGCTCTATATTCTGCGTTTGTAACGCAGGACAGGCCCCATAGAAATGAATGGGGCTGAGTGAAAATCGCAAGCATCCGCAAGCAAGTGCGGATGCGGTGCGATTTTCACTCATGGTTGCTAGGTGACAGTCTATTCACTGTATTATTTTCTCTTATAACATGGTTATAAGGGAAAATAATAGCATTCTGAATACAGAATGCTTAGTACAAGGGCAATTGAGGGTTAAAAAAAATAAATAAAATTAACTCACCTTGTCCTCTTCATCGCGCAGTTCCCGGTCTGGTAGATGAGCTGTCGGCTAAAGGACCTTTGGTGACGTCAGATCACATGCTCCAATCACATGGTACATCACCGTGGTGATGTACCATGTGATTGGAGCATGTGATCTGACGTCACCAAAGGTCCTTTAGCTGACAGCTCATCTACCAGACCGGGAACTGCGCGATGAAGAGGACAAGGTGAGTTAATTTATTTTATTTTTTTTAACCCTCAATTGCCCTTGTACTAAGCATTCTGTATTCAGAATGCTATTATTTTCCCTTATAACCATGTTATAAGGGAAAATAATACAATCTACACTACAACTAACCCAAACCTGAACTTCTGTGAAGAAGTTCGGGTCTGGGTACCACAGTCGGTTTTTTATCACGCGAGTGCAAAACACATTGCACCCGCGTGATAAAAACTGAACATCGGAACGCAATCGCAGTCAAAACTGACTGCAATTGCGTACCTAATCGCGCGGGTTTGCCGCAATACACCGGGACGCATCCGGACCTAATCCGGACACGCCCGTGTGAACCCAGCCTTATAAGGCAAGAAATCTCACTTATTAAACCTGACAGGGCACACCTGTGAAGTGAAAACCATTTCAGGTGACTACCTCTTGAAGCTCATCAAGAGAATGCCAAGAGTGTGCAAAGCAGTAATCAAAGCAAAAGGTGGCTACTTTGAAGAACCTAGAATATGACATATTTTCAGTTGTTTCACACTTTTTTGTTATGTATATAATTCCACATGTGTTAATTCATAGTTTTGATGCCTTCAGTGTGAATCTACAATTTTCATAGTCATGAAAATAAAGAAAAACTCTTTGAATGAGAAAGTGTGTCCAAACTTTTGGTCTGTACTGTGTATATATATATTTATTTATTTTTTTAAACTTTATTTTTTTTACACTTTTTAATCGTTTCTCTAGGAATCATTAAATTGCTTCTCTAATAGACTCCAATGCATTAACATTGGAGTCTATTAGAATTACACTGTGTTCCTATGAAGCCCTGCCATAGGCAGTCTCTCCAAAGGAACTAGGATGCCAGGGGGAGTCGGAGAATGGCTGGGAGCGAGTGCTCACGCTCTTTAACTTCTCAGATGCAATGTCACATTTCACCACAGCTTCTGAGGGGCTAAATGTATGCAATCAACGTTATCATCAATCACATACATTAGTCCCGATGCTTGCTGCAGCTATGCCATCCGGACTTCTCACAAGCGGGCGCCATTTTAAAATGCCCGACCATAAACGTAAATTTATGTTGGGTAGTAGAGAAGGGGTTAAACGAATCCATGGGGCATAGGATGTAAAAGTAGGTATTTTTCCCACTTCTGCTTGTTTTAAAGTCAGCACTTTTAAGGTGAAACTATATCGCTGCACTTGGCAATGCCTGCACATACATTGAATCAGGGTTGAAGTACACAGGTTTACCATTAAGGCTAGTTTCACACCTCTGGTTCCTCTGTTCCGGCAGAGAATGCTGGGGATCAGCAGACACAGATCGCCGCACTGTCTGCTGGAATGCGTAATGGGGCCGGCTGGCATTTAGCTTGCATCCGGCAGTGCCGAATCCGGAGAATTCACACTGCAGGTGTGAAACTAGCCTAAAGACTGAAAGGGAATCAGTCACCTCTCCACAGCCCTATAGTACTGCTACCTCAGACTCCAGATCACTCTGTCCGTGCTCTCCCCTGTCCCCATGCTATGTGCCTGCAAACCAGTGCTGAAGTCCTCTCCATTATATGCGCATGCTCATGAGTCCTCTCAATGAAAAATTTATTTTTATCGAATGAAATATACAGCAAAGTTTCTTATAACTTAAACTACTAATTTATACACTCTTCTGACAGTGACATGCCCATTAAAGCAAAACAAAAAAAAAATATATATATATATATATATAAAAAACTATTGTGGGAGTAGCGCTAAGCTATATAATATGGCATAAATCATTACAGAACAGAATTCTGCTAATTCCTCCATACATATTTAATGGTTAGACATCATGTCTTATTAATATCTAATGACGGCAGCAATAAGCTAGCCAGGAAATGGCCATAATGAGCTGTTAATAGGCGGCTGACATCCATGTACAGGAAGGAAAAGCTATCTCCCTGCTTCCCTATAGCCATTCTAACCCTATCATCCCCAGGGATGCCCTGATGCAAGCAAACCCAATAAACGTCAAACACATACACCGCTAATGAGCCGGATTTTGGAGTAAAATTACAGGGCAGGATGGATGCAGAGCATTACCAGGCCTACACGATGTTCTGCATTAGAAGAATGAATTGATTTTTTTTAAGCACAGTCCGTCAGAGTAAAGTACATTGCATTTACATTGAGTGACTGTCCGGGGGGAGAAGAGAAGAGTATTACGCTAGGGAGGAATATCAGATTCGGATGACTCACTACGTACTCTACACTTTCACAATCACTATAAAACAGGACATGTATGATGCAAGGAGAACTGAAACCATATGCAGAAACTATACACATGACGGTTAGAGCTCCTGCCTCCACATCACTCCCAAGTGAAGACCAAATGTGGCTCCTAGAATTTATTCTGCCAGTTAAAGGGGTATCCCCTAGTTAAATATTAGATTGATGGGGTCCTACCACTGAGACCCCCACAGATCAGGAGAATGTGGTACCCCGTATTCCCTGCAGATGCAGAAATGAATGGAGCAGCCGCGTGCATGTGCAACTGGCAGCTCCAGTCGTTTCAGGGAATCTGCAGGGGGTACAGGGCACCCCTTCCCGTGATCGTTGGTGGTCCCCATGGTATGACTTCCACCAATCTAATACTTATAACCTATCCTGTGGATAGGGGATAACTTTAACCAACCAGAATACCCCTTTAAAACCATATAGTAATTTTTTTCTAATACTTTATTTTCTGATTGTTTTTATTCTATTTCTTGATCACAATTATGGGGGAGGCCAGCTTGCCTGAGCTGTTCTTAAAAGCATGGGCCATAGACACAATGGATAGGAGAGGACCTTATTGACTTCTATGGGACAGTTTTCTAGACATGCTCTGTGACCTGTGCAGAGGTCATTGTACAAGGAAAGAATAGATAAGGTTTGTCAATAAGGGTACTTTCACACTTGCGTTGTTTGATTCCGGCAGGCAGTTCCGTTGCCTGAACTGACTGCCTGATCAGGCAAACTGTATGCAACGGATGTCATTTTTTCTGACTGATTAGGCATTTTTCAGACTGCAATACCGGATCCGTTTTTCCGGTGTCATCAGGCAAAACGGATCCGTTTTTTTATTTTCCTCATTTTTAAAGGTCTGTGCATGCGCAGACCGGAAGGACGGATCCGGCATTTTGAATGCCGGATCCGGCACTAATACATTCCTATGGAAAAAAATGCCGGATCCGGCATTCTGGCAAGTCTTCAGTTTTTTTCGCCGGAGATAAAACCGTAGCATGCTACGGTTTTCTCTTTTGCCTGATCAGTCAAAATGATTGAACTGAAGATATCCTGATGCATCCTAAACGGATTGCTCTCCATTCAGAATGCATGGGGATATGCCTGATCAGTTCTTTTCCGGTATAGATTCCCTGTGACGGAACTCAGTGACGGAAAAGAAAAACGCTAATGTGAAAGTAGCCTAACCTATTGTAATTAGTGGATCCTGTCTTATCTATATACAGTGGTGATATCATTACAGGCAGGATTAGACTGACAGATACGCAGATAACTGAAGTAAAGTTATCTGGACAGACCAAGAAGTGGCCAGTGCGAAAAGTGCAGGATTTTATGGTGTTTGTGTAAATATAAATATTGACACGAAAAATTTAAAATAACCACCAAAAATTCTTAAAAATATGTCACACATAAAAATGTGGTTTAAAGAAAAGGTCATTTTCTGATGATGTATTCCCTTTACCTTTTATTTAACCATTTACTAGTCCCAAAACGGGAATTTAACAGGTCTGATTGCTTCTATGATACACTGTACTGCTTATGTTTTTATAGGGCACCTGCATTTCTCCCCTACAGTGAAGGTGATGTGAAAACACCTAAAAAAAATGCTTCAGCACACTGCATTTTTCAAAAAGACGTTAGAAAGACAAAAAAATTCCACCTAATTAGGGAATCTGCTAGAATAAAAGAAAAAGCTGGTGTGCAGAGGTCGCAATAATGCCTGTACAAGCGTCATAGATGCCTGTTCATGCCATTTTTTTGTTCCCTGGAAAAAGACTCACGCGTATTTTTACACATGGTCTTTTTCTAGTCAGGAGAGCTGTATCAGAAGCTGCCAGGTCCGGCAAACAAGAAGTCCCGCCCCTCACGGACATCTCTCTCACCAGTAGCAGTTTCAGAGTCTGGACTAAACATTACACTCTGGTTACAGGACCTGTGGTGATGTCACAGTCATGTGATCAGCCATGTGTTAGGGCAAAACAGGCTCAGTGTAGGACTGTGCTAGTGGAGAATGCAGAGGTACTTTATGTATGGAAGGTGTGTATAAAGCATAATGTGCACACAGTAGTTCTATCTGTTTAATGGACATGTAGCAGAGCTGTGTGTGCAATGTGTATATAGTTAACTATCTGTGTAATGGGCATGTGGTAGAGCTATGTATGTAATATGTATATAGTAGTCTCAGGTGGGCGCCGAGTATAGCAGCAGTGGTCTTATGTTTAGTGTATGATGTTGGTTAAATATTAAAGGGAACCTGTCACCGGGATTTGCAAAATCATCAGCATTTATGCCACATCTGAAGCCACCTCTTCTGTTCCGTAATGATCCCTACACCTCTGTGATTATTACATGATGAAGACCAGAAAATAAATAGCGAAGGCTCATATTTAGTTACTACAAGGAATTGATACTCAGATTTTATTGCAAAATGCCATAACTTTTCATTACAAGCAATGTACATGCTGCAACTGTAATCCTGCTGTAAATAAAGTGTGCTTGTAAAGAGATTTTCAAGAGTTCATCTATTGGATACGAAGAGCATCCATGAATCCTTTAAAGGGGGGTTGTTATAGTAGAAACTCGGACAGTCCCTTTAAATGTGATAGGATATCACAAAAGAGTAGATACCTAAAGGGAACCTGTCACCGGGATTTGGGGTATAGAGCTGAGGACATGGGTTGCTAGATGGCCGCTAGCACATCCGCAATACCCAAGTCCCCATAGCTCGGTGTGCTTTTATTGTGTAAAAAAAATAAAATCAAATTGATACATATGCAAATTAACCTGAGATGAGTCCTGTATGTGACTCATCTCAGGGACAGGACTCATCTCAGGTTAATTTGCATATGTATCAAATCATTTTAATTTACACAATAAAAGCACACCGAGCTATGGGGACTTGGTATTGCGGATGTACTAGCGGCCATCTAGCAACCCATGTCCTCAGCTCTATACCTCAAATCCCGGTGACAGGTTCCCTTTAAATTGTCTACATTTATTTCTGCATTGGAGACTAGTAATGGTTTCCCTGAAGAAATATCAGCCTCATACCATTATGTGGGCCTATGCATTATATATGTGAATTACCACAAAATTTGTACTCCTCCTCGGCTAAAAATACTGCTCAAAATTGTTAAGAGGAGTATTTTTACTCCTCTGGAAAAAAAATTGTGAGACCTCTGCTGGTGTGTCCAGCGTTTCACTTTCCCATGGACATTCAGTTAACATCTGGAGCTGGTGTTTTTACCACAAAGAAGGCACCAAATAAAACACCACCAAAAATCTAAGGCTACTTTCACACTAGCGTTTTTGCTGGATCCGGCAGGGCTCAGCAAAAACGCTTCCGTTACTGATTATACAACGGTCTGCATCTGTTATGAATGGATCCAGTTGTATTATCTTTAACATTGCCAAGAGGGATCCGACGTGAACTCCATTGAAAGTCAATGGGAGATGGATCCGTTTTCTATTGTGGCAGAGAAAACGGATCCGTTCCAGTTGACTTGCATTGTGGGTCACGTCGGATTGGTCATGCTCCGCATCTCAGGACCGAAAGAAAACGGCAGCAAACTCTATGACGGATCTCAATACCGGAAAACATTAACGCTAGTGTGAAAGTAGCCTAAGTGAAAGCACTAACAAGTTCCTCCAAGAGATAAACAGCTACTACCCATGACTGCAAAACTAATCAAAAGTATGGAGGCGTTGAGAGTGGCAGACAAGTGTCCAGGTAGGCCTTACGGGCTGCCAGGGATTCACAGGGAGCACACGTACGCATTGGGGGAAATTTATCGTGAGGGGAATATCTGAAGCCCATTTTGCGTGAGTCGGTTTTGGCATTCTTTATGTTGCATGTTCTTTGATAAATTTGTCTTATCCTTAAGGGTGCATTCATATGACCGCAATTTGGCGGCCCACAAAACGCAGATCTGGAAAAAATACGCATGACGTCCGTGTTGCATCAGTTTTTTTTTGCAGACCCATTGTAACAGTGGTTACTCTTGTCCACAAAACAGACAAGAATAGGATGTTTTGTCTTTTTTGTTGGGTACAAATGTGTTGTCTGCATTTTTTGCGGTCCCATTGAAATCAATGGGCACGCATCCGATCTAGAAAAAAAACGCGGATCAGGCGTGGAGAAAAAATACGGTTGTGTGAATGGAGCCTTAAACTTAACACTTTTCTCTAGCAAAACCAACTACAGGTTTCCTACTCCACCCTCTTACTGGAGTGAGGCTGTGACTTTTTCTTTTTAAAAGTCTCAAAGATAAATCTGGAGCAAAACTCATTAAAGGGGTATTCCCATCAGACAATGGGGGCATATCGCTAGGATATTCCCCCATTGTCTGATAAGTGTGGGTCCCACACCCCACCTATATCGAGACTGGAGCAGGGAGAGCTGTGGCTGGAGGACCCCAGATTTCCTAGGGTCCGTCCACCACCAAGCGCTGCTTCCATAGAGTGGAAGGCTCCCATTAATTTCTATGGGGCCGACGGAAATAGCCGAGCCAGCGTTCGGCTGTTTTGAGCGGCCCCATAGAAATGAATGGAGGGCGGCTGCACATGCACAGTGCGCCCTCCTTCACTTGCAGGGCCCCGTTCTTCAATATAGGTTCGGGTCTCAGCGGTGGGATACGCACCTATCAGACAATGGGGGCATATCCTAGCGATATGCCCCCATTGTCTGACATAGGACAACCCCTTTAACATAGCTAACCACACCCACCTCCCGACCCATATTTCAAAACTAGAGTGAGTGGTGTTGCAAAAGTTGTCCAAGTTCAAAAAGCCTAATTTTGCGACTTTTTAAAGCCAGAAATCTGGAATAAAGGCATGAGAAATCAGGGCCGTTGACTTTAAAGTATTCACACACCAGTGGTTTTCCATGGACTGTGGTCTGTGGTGACACCAGGTAGGCATGTCCTATTTTGTCCCTCTTACACATTAGTCTATGGGTCAGTGAAAACCATGGAAACATTACGGATCTCATCAGTGTATTTCACAGACTATTGGTAGGAGATGCTTTCGAAGTTAATTATTGGCCTTCTCCGTGGAATACGGATGACACGTGGACCAAACACAGATCCTTCCCAGACAAACCACTGACCATCTTGTCAAGGATGTATGAATGACGCCTTATGTTCTCGGTACGGCCCGCGCTACATAGGCTTTAAAGTGCAGCTTTAGCCCATAGCTTTCTTCCTATGGTCCATGATCAGGAATCTGAAATAGGTGACAGCGACCCATCCCTGGTGATCTACTGTACAAGGAGACAAGCAGCACCGGGAACAATCACTCTCTATTCACATCATAATGAGAGGCCATTGATTCCTCTGCTGATGACTACAAAAAAACTCAGTCACTTCAGTTACAATGGCAGCGTGGCAACATCATCAATGGAAAATGATAGGGACAATTCATTAACAGAGATTACTGCATGGTGTCCCAACATGCTAGTAACAAAAAAGCCCCAAATGGGGTACAGTAAATGGTTACAGGAGACGTAGTATACAAATGTATGACAGACAGCAAGTGCAATCCTTCCACCAGAGAAGGTGACAGACCAGCTATCATGGAGGCAGGGATTCCTTTCATCCCAAGGAAACTCAATGCAGTCACACAGCTGACAATAGGGAACAATAGACTTTGCTGCCAAGATAACAGGAACAGCCAGGGTGTCAGATGTACAGGCTGGTCCTACATCATATGATGGGCACAGCACAAGTG
Source organism: Bufo gargarizans (assembly GCF_014858855.1). Lineage (NCBI taxonomy): Eukaryota > Metazoa > Chordata > Amphibia > Anura > Bufonidae > Bufo > Bufo gargarizans. The sequence continues at coordinate 383,383,885 of NC_058080.1, read as the reverse complement.
ATGCCAACCCAAAGAGTCACCATTAAAGTGAGATATCTAAGCCCTAATGTATCACAGCTCACTTGTGCCCTCCTGGGTGGGGATGCTACAGTCATGTACTATGGTACCGGCTAGGAGCTGCAATTCCGGTCTGGTGGGCGTTCGAAGACCAGGAGAAGGTGTACCGGGTGATACTTGGTGACAGTCCCCTCCCCAGGCCTCAGCTCAACCGCACAGAGAAACTGAACACAAAGGCGATGCAGTAAGAGCACAGCCATTCTTTCCTAGCCGACCTATGAGGTGGGAACAGTTACCCACACCGCCCGCCACCCTCGGGTGTATCCCAGTCCCGCACTGTCACTCTGCAGATCGGGCTTACCTGTGTGAGGGAGATGTGCGCCGCCATCTTTGCAGCCACTTACGGGTACGCGCGAAGCGTCAGCCGGAGTTCGCGGACGCGCACGGGGGCGGAGTCATGCAAATGAGCGCGATCTAGGGGTGGCTGGCGAGGAGGCGGGAGAGGGAGGCAGATAGGGAATGGTCCTGCTGCTGGGAAGGTTGGATGAGGGACGCAGCTTGTGCCTAGACACCTAACTTTTCTGAATTGAGGGAGACGCCATAAACCATGCAAAAAACAATAGGAAAGCCTACGATATACTGGAGTCTCAATGACAGTCTGCAAAAAAAATCGACCCCCTCAGAAGTGGTCGTAAGGGGAAGGGGTGCACCCCCAATGAGGCCAGGTGAAGCGATCGCCTCAGGCAGCACCAGGAAGGGCCAAGAGAGGGGCAGCAGAAGGACCATGGGCAATGAGCGCTTTCATTGTGGCCTCATGCAGACGTCAGTGTTTCACGGATGTGTCCTGTTCGTGTTCTCCACGGACAGCGCACATCCCTATTCATTTTAATGTGTGTATTCACACATCAGTGTTTCAGCACAGTCCGTCGGTCTGTTTTTTTTACCACGGATGTATGCTCTATTTTTGGCCGTGTTCACTGATCCATCACGCCCATTATAGTCTATGGGTCAGTGAAAACCACGTATGCCATAAGTGTTTCATGGATCATTAACAAGAGATTCTTTAAGAAATTATTTTTCAGCTGTTGAGTGTTAGTGAAACACGGACAGCAAAAAACGGACCCAACACGGATCTGTCACAAGGAGAAAACACGGATTGAACATGGTCCATGTTACCACTGATCCAAAACTGACACGGACGTCTGCATGAGGGATTAGGTTAAGAAATTGGCTTGGGGTTGGGACTCCGTTTTCGCCTCGGCAGCAGAAAGGCTAGGTGTACCCCTGGTAAGGGGGGTGGTGTCCTGCTACTCAGATGTCAGGAAACTGAGGAAAGAATTGTTTGTTCCCAATAATGGCCTTCTCGATCCTTATTTGCATGCAGCAATCATTTCCTTCATAAGGCCTCTAGGCTCATACACGCGACCATTGACTGTTTTGCAGATCAACAAAACACGGCTAACGGCTGTGTACATTCCATATTTTTACATATCCAGTCGTATCCTTGTCCGTAATGTGGACAATAATAGGACATTTTCTATATATTTGCAGATGCCACGGAATGGACAATAGGGACAGCACACAGGGTCTGCATCTTTTGCTGCCCTATTGAAGTGAATTGGTCCGGATCCGACCCGCAAAAAAAATGGTACAGACAGTGCATGAGCCCTTCAAAGCAGCCATAAAAAAGGGAAATAACGCCATGTGTGTTCCGCATCCACATGGCCGTTCCGCAAAAAAATAAAACGTTCTATTGTCCGCATTACAGAGAAGAATAGGACTATTCTATTATGTGCCTTCCGTTTCACAAAATGCAGAACGCACATGGCCGTTATCCATGTTTTGTGGAAACCAAAACAGCTACGGACAAGGAAAAAAATATATTCATGTGCTTGGCCCCCTAGGTGGACGGTCCACACAAAAAAAGTGTCCGTTCCTTTTTTTTTTTGTGGTCCTTATTTGGAACCGTTTCATGGGGCCACAAAAAAGGACTCATCTGAAGACTCACTTTAAAATCTTTCAGGGAGGGATCAAGCTGGGCATGGCACAATTCCCTTCAGATAAAGACATGGCCACCCACCCTGAGAACGAAGTGGCTGCAGTACTGACTCTGTGAACACTTACCAGTCCATGGCAGGTCCCGCCCCCGGTTTGTTTTTGGACGGGGCTTACCCTCCCTCCCACACATTTAATTTATTGTGTTGACAGGTATGGGGTACCAGGGACACGAATACCAGTACAAGCATGGCTTTTGTAGGCACCACTCACAAGTCGGCATTCTTGTGTGTTAGGGGAGTGCCTTACACACACCTGATTTATGAAGTGCTATGTTGATAAGTATGGGGTACTATAGAAATTAAGTTAGGTTTGGGGTGTTCTTGGAGGAGGAGTTGAGTGGGGGGGCTTACATGCTCCTAATATACTAAAGAATGTGTTGGTAGGTATGGGGTACAATGGAATCGAAACCCTGTGTGGGCGTACGCCCTGCCCACAGGTGGACATTCCTGGGTTGCTTGTTGGTGGGAGGGCCTTGCAGGCTCCCTATTTACCAACTCTTGTGTTGGTGTCACAGACATTCCTGCGACAGGTGGAAATAGATCAGTGAGACTGGCAACACGTGGTTTGATCTGACATGTTTTCTGTTTGGATCAAATGACGTCTGTGTTGTTTCTGGTGCTTGCCACACCTTATCTCCCCAGGTGTGGCTATTATGGTCATTTATCCTTCTCTATTTATTGTTGTTTCTCCCACTATGCTATGCGGTTTATAGATTCTGTTGGAGTTGTGGATAGCTGGTGTGTGGATCTCAGTTGACTTCCTGCTGCTGCAATAGCCACTTGAAGTTAAGTGTTTTCTTTCCCTTTTGTATTTTGTTTGTGATATTTTGTGTGTTGCTGTAACGGGGTTCTGAAGGTGCACTCGGTCCCCCATTAGCCGCAGACCTGCTGCTTAGCTTCGGGAGCGAGGATCTGTGTTTGACCTCAGTCCCAGGGCGGTTTTACTAGCGGGGTGGCTCCCTGCTCCTAAGTCTGCCTTGAGCGCCGAGCTGATCACTCGGTGCTCTACTGGTTGGTCTGTCGGTCATGTGATGCTGGCCACGTCACATGACCCTCACTCCCCACTATAAATACAGGCAGTCTGTTGGCCACAGGTTTCCTATTAATTTAGGATCCACCTGTGATTTTGTCTTCCTGGCGTACTTACCTCCTGCTGAATTCCTTACCATCCTCTGCCTGCTCCTTGTGTACTTTGCTGCTCTCCTGGTATTCTGACCCCGGCTTCTTCCTGACGATCCTCTGCTGACTCCTTTGGTACTTCACGTCTCTCCTGGTATTTACGACCCCGGCTTCTCCTGACTATTCTCTGCTTGCTCCATTTGTACTTTGTAGCTTTCCTGGTATTAACTAGGTCCGTTCACATTCTGTTGTTTGTCTGTCTGTCATCCCTGCACTTATTCTAAGCTAGAGATTGCCGTCCAGTTGTCCCCTGTCATTAGGACTTGCAAGGCAAGTAGGCAGGGCCAGGGGTAAGGGTGGAGCGCAGTGGTCACTTCCCTCCCCCCTATGTGTGTGTGTACGCGACCGTTACAGTTGCATTTCCCTGTCATTAGTATTAAGGCCTGAGGGAGACTCCTGTTTGTCCTTTTTGGAGGAACAGGTTGTCTCAATCCTGACATTAGTACCAGGGTCCTATAGGGTGAGTTAGGACACTAGGTATTCCTGTGTATGAACTCACCTACCTCTGGGGTCTGTTCATACTGGTAGTTAGTCAGGACTTTGATTAGGGTTTTACTAGGAGGTGTCCATCTCCTTTCCCTAGTTTCCAGGCCTTATTCCCTCACCCCTTTCCCTCCTATGTTCGGTGTGGTGTTTCTCTCTTACACCCGAACATGACATAATAAACCACAAAAAACATAATATTTTTGCTTGTTTCAGTCCAGCCATGGATCCTATTGCTGCACTGGCTGGACAGGTGCAGGGGCTGTCTTTGGAGGTAGCTGACCTCCACACGACCATCTCACAGATCCAGAGTAGTGATGGACGAACATCAGCCGGGGCGGTTCGCGAACGTGATCAAATGTTCGCAAACCGCAAGTTCGCAGCAGGCCCCATTCAATTTAATGGCAGGCGAACCTGAAAAACCTTCAGCTCATATTTGCACCCACCAAATACTTACTAGAAGTGTACAAATAGTTCCACAACATGAACAGTGCCATACTAGAGGGGGATCAATGACAAAAATTCCAACAAAAAATATGTATCTTAAAGGGAGTCTGTCACCTCCATATGGCCATATACAGTGCTTACATGGCTCTGTAGCACACCTGTACAGGATTGTAACGGTACCTTTGTCTTTAGACTTGCACCAGCAGGAAAAACAAAGTTTAATTCATATGCAAATTCATATACAGTGCTTATATGGCTCTGTAGCACACCTATACAGGATTGTAATGGTACCTTTGTCTTTAGACTTGCACCAGCAGGAAAAACGTCACCCCAACGTTTAATGTCACCCCATTAAACCGTTTTTTTTTTTTTTTCTTTACTAATAATCCCTACACTGCGATCTCATCATACATAAGCTAATTAATGATTTTCGTTCAGTAGAATTTGTTAAAAATCGATTTTTGAAATATGTAAATTACCTTGCTACCAGCAAGTAGGGCGGCTACTTGCTGGTAGCAGCCGCATCCTCCGATGGTAATGACGCCCCCTCTGCTTGTTGATTGACAGGGCCAGCGGACGGGATCTTTCTCTGCTGGCCCTGCCTGTTTTGGTTCAATATCTGGCGCCTGCGCCGCAGCCATACCTCTCTTCAATCTGCGCAGGCGCACTGAGAGGCGGCCACTCACTCGGCCGCTCGCTCCTCAATGCGCCTGCGCCGGGTGTAGATGTGACATCATCGGCGCAGGAGCATTGAGGATGGAGCGGCCGAGCGAGTGGCCGCCTCTCAGTGCGCCTGCGCAGATTGAAGAGAGGTACGGCTGCGGCGCAGGCGCCAGATATTGAATCAAAACAGGCAAGGCCAGCAGAGAAAGATCCCGTCCGCTGGCCCTGTCAATCAACAAGCAGAGGGGGCGTCATTACCATCGGAGGATAGTAAAGAAAAAAAAAAAACGGTTTAATGGGGTGACAGAAGCCCTTTAATTCATATGCAAATGAGCACTCGCAAGTGCCCAGGGAGGAGTTCAGTGTGTAGGTGCCCAGGCTGCTCTGCCTTCTTTTCACTTTACTCCTCCCCAGACTCTGCCTTTACCCGCCCTCCAAGTCCGGACCTATCGATGAGGCAAGAGACTTGGAGGGCGGGCAAAGGCAGAGTCTGGGGAGGAGTAAAGTGAAAAGAAGGCAGAGCAGCCTGGGCTCCTACACACTGAACGCCGCCCCTGGGCACTTGCGAGTGCTCATTTGCATATGAATTAAACTTCGTTTTTCCTGCTGGTGCAAGTCTAAAGACAAAGGTACCATTACAATCCTGTATAGGTGTGCTACAGAGCCATGTAAGCACTGTATATGGCCATATGGAGGTGACAGACTCCCTTTAATCAGGGGACATTTTTATGTGTCTTAAAGGGAAATTCTCTGAAATGTGCCCTGTTGGAGCCCAGAAAATTTTTATTTTATGCCACAGGAGTACGCGCCTTAAAAATTAGGCATTACCTGACATAAAAGAAATTATAAAATTGGATTAAAAACATGGCTAACGAAATCCCCCCTCTTGAAAAAAAAACTAATGATAATAGTTGATATTCGATAACACGTGGTCGTCACTGGTGTTGAATTCCTCCAAGACCCCAACTATTAGGCATTCACAGGACAGAAAAGTAAGTATGTGGCTAGAGGTAGATTACACGGTCATTGGATATCAATTTTACAGCAGCAAATACTGCACTACCCAAATGCACTATATAGAAAGTAAATTATTGTTATATAACACCCCTGCTTCAATCACTTTATTGGGGGGGCAACTGGTATATCACACCAGTAGAAATTATTTGTTCCAATGTCGTTTGTCACTATCTGTAGCTGAGGTAACGCAGCAAAACCGCAAACCAATGCTGCACTACCCAAATGCACTATATAGAAAGTATATTTTTGGTATATAACACCCCTGCTTCAATAACTTTTTTGTAGGGCAACTGGTATATCACACCAGTAGAAATTATTTGTTCCAATGGCGTTTGTCACTAACTCTAGCTGAGATAATGCAGCAAAACCACAAACTGTCACGGATGATATTGCAGATAGCTGGAAGTTATGGATAAACATCCGACTGGCTTGATCCCAAACTAAGGAGCATAAAGGTGACCCCTGTAAAACCCTAAGAGCTCACCCTGACTGCTAACACATACAAGGGTCTCAGAGGTAGACGATTGCATGCCCTCGTACCTAGACTGTGTGACACCTGAAAACCCTATAATAGTGAGGGGACACGACCACCCGCTCCCTGCACTTAATACGGAGGGAGTCAGGGTCACCTAGAATCAAGCCAGCAAAGAAACACAATACAAGAAAGGACTTATCTGAGCAAGCAGTAACAGAAGTCTCCAGCAGTGATCACTTCAATCCAGGAAGTAGTATAAACCGCAAAGTGAGGCAGTATGGGAGGGAATATAAAGGGAGGCAATTAGTGTGAATAGGTGACAGCTGGGAGAAGGAAAGGAGATGACAAAGTGAAACCAAAACAAAGAACATCATGCAAGAGGTACAGAAGAACGTCTGTCAAACCTTCTCAGAGAGTTGGCTGTGACACAAACAAATGCTGCACTACCCAAATGCACTATATAGAAAGTATATTATTGGTATATCACTGTGACGAAACCAACCTCGCCACGGTGTTTTGGAGGGGGCTGGTTGCTAGCCTCTTGCCTCAGGATTATGGCCCATACTAACTTTAAAGAAAACAGGCCGGCCGCACAGCTTAAATCTGTCTTTGGAATTGTGTTTTATGTTATTATGCGTTCGGTTACATTGTATGTTATGTGAGGGCACCCAGATAGCTAATATTATTGTATTCGTGTATTCTGAGTGCCATTCACCTAATGATATGCACTCAGACTTGAGCTATCTGGGGATATGTTAAATGTCTGTGTTTGCTGGGAGGGTGTGCCATTGTGTGTTTGGGTGGTGATTCCTGTCCTGTTGTCTCCACATGTGTATTGGTGTTTTCCCTTTGTCCTGAGACATAATTGGATTGCTCCTCGGGTGTCGCTAGGCAGAGAGGAGGAAACCATGATGCATTGTGGGGATGTGTTGTGTCTGTGTATCCTGAATTTCTGCATATCTGTCCTGTGTCGCAGTCTCCATTCTGGTCCCCTAAGGGCGTGGCCACCAGATGGGGACCTGCATAAATACGGGCGGGTAGCCCTCAATAAAGTGTTCCTGTTTTATCCTTCATCATGCTGAGACTGGTGTTTGGATAACTGATCAAACTGGGGGATTGCTATACGCTGAAGATTTGCTATACTCCCCTGGCATAACTACTAGCTCTTGTAAGAGCTGTTCCTGCTCTCTGGCTGTAGGAGAGGTTCACCCACTGGAACCTGGAGCCTTGTCGTAGGTCCAGCGTGGGTGGAGGACGGTGAGACCCCAACCAAGCTGCGGCGGTTCGTGGGGTCTGCAGGGTGTACGGTGTCAAGTGGAGTGCTTGGAGTCCTCGGAAAGCACTAGGAGCATCTAACGACGGAGGTACCCGGTCGGGGTGCTAGGAGATCCGTTACAATCACACCCCTGCTTCAATCAGTTTTTTGGGGGGGCAACTGGTATATCACACCAGTCGAAATTTTTTGTTTCAATAGTGTTTGGCACTCTGTGTAGTTCCAGTATCGCAGCAGAACAGCACACAACTGCTGCACAATACAAATGCACTATAATATACTTTCTATGTTAGAAAGTATATTACACCCCTCAGTATGTTACACCTATCGATAGCACACCTATACCAGTCCTTAAAAGGACTTTTGTGGCCCTATTAGCTAGCGTTTAGTGTTCCTAAGGCCCCTTGCAGAAGAGCGTGTCTGGATTAGGTTCGGATGCGGTCAGGGAAAATCGTGCGAGTAGGTACGCAATTGCAGTCAGTTTTGACTGCGATTGCGTTCCGATGTTTAGTTTTTATCGTGCGGGTGCAATGCGTTTTGCACGCGCATGAAAAAACCTGACTGTGGTACCCAGACCCGAACCCGGACTTCTTCACTGAAGTTCGGGTTTGGGTTAGGTGTTCTGTAGATTTTATTATTTTCTCTTATAACATGGTTATTTGGTTATAAGGGAAAATAATAGCATTCTTAATACAGAATGCTTACTAAAATGTGGCTTTAGGGGTTAAAAAGTTAACTCATCTCATCCTGTTGTTCGTGCAGCCGGCATCATCTTCTTTCTTCTTCTTTCAGGACCTGCCAAAGGAACTTTGATGACATAAAAGCGCTTACCACATGGTGAGTCCGGTGACATCAGCGCAGGTCCTGCTGAATGAAGATAGAAATCTTCTATCTTCATGAAGATAGACATTTTCTATCTTCATTCAGCAGGACTTGCGCTGATGTCACGACGCTCACCACGTGGTGAGCCTGATTACGTCATCAAAGGTCCTTTTTCAGGTCCTGAAAGAAGAAGAAAGAAGATGATGTCGGCTGCAGGAACAAGGATGAGGTGAGTTAATTTTTTTCACCCCTAAAGCCACATTTTTGTAATATTCAACTGGATCAATTTAGCAAGTGCGTACACAGGTGTACTTCCTCTTCATGTTACTCAACTCAACAAAATGAAGTACCCTCGATGGTTGTATGTGACCATATGATATGCACCACATATAGCGGCATGGTTAGTCTAAGAGGATATTGACATATGTTTTTGCTTATGATGCACTTTAGATGGTTATCCATGCGGGACATTATATGGTGGTGTCATTAGAGGGATGCTAGTTATCGCACGTTGGCACTTTATCCTGTTTCCACATTTTGTGTATGTATATATGTTTTTTAATGATACAATAAATTTTGATATATGTATTGGTATTTTGGTACTTCATTTTGTTGAGTTGAGTAATTTTAGTAAGCATTCTGTATTAAGAATGCTATTATTTTCATTTATAATTATGTTATAAGGGAAAATAATACAGTAAATTGACTTTTATCAATTTACTTACATCATCTCCTAGCAACCATGTGTGAAAATCGCATCGCATCCGCACTTGCTTGCGGATGCTTGTGATTTTCACGCAGACCCATTCATTTCTATGGGGCCTGCAGTACGTGAAAAACGCTGAATATAGAACATGCTGCGATTTTCACACAATGCACAAGTTATGCGTGAAAATCACAGCTCATCTAAACAGTCCCATTGAAGCTAATGGGTCTGAATTCAGTGCGGGTGCAATGCGTTCACCTCACGCATTGCACCCGCATCTAATTCTCGCCCTTGTAAAGAGGCCTAACAGTCTGTCCCTGCTCCACACAGCAACCTCTCCCTACACTGGCAAAAGACTGAGTGTAAAATGGCGGCCAGATCAGGTTTATTTATGGGATATGTCCATGTGGTGGAAACGTCTCAATTGGCTGTCCTGTACCACCTGATGGATGTGTCATGGGTTAAAGTTCTTCACAATGTAAAAGAATATGGCGCCGCGGACATCGCCATATGTTTGCCCGTTCGGCGAACCTTGAACGAGCAAAGTTCGCTGCAAAATGACCGCCGGGCGAACCGCAAGGCTATCTCTAATCCAGAGACCACAGGATGCTGGTCCAAGTGGTGGTTACCAGGCCTGTCTCAAGCCTAAAGTTGCCCTCCTGGACAGATCCTCTGAGGGAAGTGATAATTTAATTTTGTTTAGGGAGGCGTTCAAATTGTATTTTAAGCTATGTCCGCACTCATTTGGAGATGAGAATCAGTTGGTGTGGTTATTTCGTTGCTTAATGCCTCATGCACACGGCCGTTGTTTTGGTCCGCATCCGAGCCGCAGTTTTGGCGGCTCGGATGCGGACCCATTCACTTCAATGGGGCCACAAAAGATGCGGACAGCACTCTGTGTGCTGTCCGCATCCGTTGCTCCGTTCCGTGGCCCCGCAAAAAAAATATAACATGTCCTATTCTTGTCCACACTTTGCCATCCGTGTTTTGCGGATCCGTGATTTGCGTACCGCAAAATACCACGGTCGTGTGCATGTAGCTGTCACTGCCAGTTCTGTGAGAGCATCTGGCAGACATTCTTCTCTACCTCTTGTATGATATTCTTTGTTTTGGTTTCACTTTGTCATCTCCTTTCCTTCTGCCAGGTGTCACTTATTTAGACTAATCCTCTTCCTTTATATTCCCTCCCATACTGCATCACTTTGTGGTTTATACTACTTCCTGGATTAGGTGTTCACTGCTGGAGGCTGCTGCTGTTAGCTCAGATAAGTCTTTTGCTTTATTGTGTTTCCTTGCTGGCTTGATTCTAGGTGACCCTGACTCCGTCCGTATTAAGTGCAGGGAGCCGGTGGTCATGTCCCCTCACTATTATAGGGTTTTGAGGTGTCACACAGTCCTAGGTACGAGGGCATGCAATTGTCTACCAACGAGACCCTTGCATGTGCATAGCAGTCAGGGAGAGCTCTTAGGGTTATATAGGGCTCACCTATATGCTCCTTAGTTTGGGATCAAGCCAGTCGGTTGTTAATTTATAAGTTCCAGCTATCTGCAACTTCATCTGTGACATTATAAACCGCCATAACCGTCTTAAGCATGGATCCTGTTTCAGCCTTGATTGACCGCATGCAAGGTCTTTCGCTGGAGGTAGCAGATCTCCGTAAAACTGTGTCTCAGTTTCAGGTGACATGTTCTGCTGGCGTTCATGGAGTTTGTTCCGAGCCTAAGATCTCCCTTCCGGATACGTTCTCCGGGGGTAGTGAGAATTTTGTTATTTTAGAGAGGCTTGCAAACTCCATTTTCGCCTACTTTTTCATTCCTCTGGTGATGAGGAGCAGAGGGTGGGGATCATCATCTCGCTGCTCAAGGATAACGCTCAGTCTTGGGCCTTTTCGCTGCTGGTGGTGGCACAGCCCCTCAGATCGGTGGATGAATTTTTTTGTAGCCCTGGGGCAGATATATGATGACCCGGATCGTGTTGCTCTGGCTGAATCTAAACTGCATCTTTTATGCCAGGCTAAACAGCCCGCAGATTTATATTGTTCTGAATTTCGGAGATGGGCAGCTGATACTGTTTGGAATGATTCTGCACTCCCAAGTCAATTTTGCCATGGTCTTTCGGAAAAATTGAAAGATGCATTTGCTTTTCATGAGAGACCAGCTTCGTTAGAGTCTGCCATGTCTAGCTGTTTGTATTGACAGGCGTCTTAGAGAGAGAGGAGACTACTCTTTCCTGTCAAATTCAGCCCAAGGACAATGGGGCTGTCTCATTCAGTGCGCAGGGGTCTCAGTCTGTCTCAATCCCCTCTGAGGAGGAGGCCATGCAGCTGGGTTTGCTTGCCTCTGATAGTAGAGGATTCGGCTCTCAGAGGAGGGTTTATTTCTGTTGTGGGGGTATAAATCATTTGGCTAGTGTTTGCCCCTCTAGGAGATTCATTGAGTTTTCTGAGGGTAATAAAAACAAAACAAAGAAAAAAAAACTTCTAAAAACTTTCCATTTACTACTATTGGCAAGGTTGATGCGGAAATTGAAGGTTTGCCGTTTGCTTGTAGTTCCCGTTTTCTCCTACCTGCCAGGGTGGCGCTAGACAGCAAGAACATTCTTTGTGAGATTTTTGTAGATAGTGGAGCAGCTGTCAATCTCATTGATAATCAATTTGCAACAACGCATGGTTTCCAGGTATGCACTTTGGAAAAGGATATACCTGTTTTTGCTATCGATTCTGCTCCACTTTCTCAAAGATTGTTAAAGGGCATAGTTCACAATATCCATTTGACTGTGGGTGACGCTCATGTTGAGGATATGTCATGTTTCTTCTTAAGCGGATTACCTACTCCTCTAGTGTTGAGGCTACCCTGGCTCACTAAACATAACCCCACCATTGATTGGCAAGCAAGGAAAATAAATGGTTGGAGTGAGTTTTGCAGAGAGAATTGCCTCACGGCGACTCTTTCACAGCTTTCTACACTACGTGCAGAATTATTAGGCAAATGAGTATTTTGACCACATCATCCTCTTTATGCATGTTGTCTTACTCCAAGCTGTATAGGCTCGAAAGCCTACTACCAATTAAGCATATTAGGTGATGTGCATCTCTGTAATGAGAAGGGGTGTGGTCTAATGACATCAACACCCTATATCAGGTGTGCATAATTATTAGGCAACTTCCTTTCCTTTGGCAAAATGGGTCAAAAGAAGGACTTGACAGGCTCAGAAAAGTCAAAAATAGTGAGATATCTTGCAGAGGGATGCAGCACTCTTAAAATTGCAAAGCTTCTGAAGCGTGATCATCGAACAATCAAGCATTTCATTCAAAATAGTCAACAGGGTCGCAAGAAGCGTGTGGAAAAACCAAGGCGCAAAATAACTGCCCATGAACTGAGAAAAGTCAAGCATGCAGCTGCCAAGATGCCACTTGCCACCAGTTTGGCCATATTTCAGAGCTGCAACATCACTGGAGTGCCCAAAAGCACAAGGTGTGCAATACTCAGAGACATGGCCAAGGTAAGAAAGGCTGAAAGACGACCACCACTGAACAAGACACACAAGCTGAAACGTCAAGACTGGGCCAAGAAATATCTCAAGACTGATTTTTCTAAGGTTTTATGGACTGATGAAATGAGAGTGAGTCTTGATGGGCCAGATGGCTGGATTGGTAAAGGGCAGAGAGCTCCAGTCCGACTCAGACGCCAGCAAGGTGGAGGTGGAGTACTGGTTTGGGCTGGTATCATCAAAGATGAGCTTGTGGGGCCTTTTTGGGTTGAGGATGGAGTCAAGCTCAACTCCCAGTCCTACTGCCAGTTTCTGGAAGACACCTTCTTCAAGCAGTGGTACAGTAAGAAGTCTGCAAGGTAAGAAAAACATGATTTTCATGCAGGACAATGCTCCATCACACGCGTCCAAGTACTCCACAACGTGGCTGGCAAGAAAGGGTATAAAAGAAGAAAATCTAATGACATGGCCTCCTTGTTCACCTGATCTGAACCCCATTGAGAAACTGTGGTCCATCATCAAATGTGAGATTTACAAGGAGGGAAAACAGTACACCTCTCTGAACGGTGTCTGGGAGGCTGTGGTTGCTGCTGCACGCAATGTTGATGGTGAACAGATCAAAACACTGACAGAATCCGTGGATGGCAGGCTTTTGAGTGTCCTTGCAAAGAAAGGTGGCTATATTGGTCACTGATTTGTTTTTGTTTTGTTTTTGAATGTCAGAAATGTATATTTGTGAATGTTGAGATGTTATATTGGTTTCACTGGTAAAAATAAATAATTGAAATGGGTATATATTTGTTTTTTGTTAAGTTGCCTAATAATTATGTACAGTAATAGTCACGTGCACACACAGATATCCCCCTAAAATAGCTAAAACTAAAAACAAACTAAAAACTACTTCCAAAAATATTCAGCTTTGATATTAATGAGTTTTTTGGGTTCATTGAGAACATGGTTGTTGTTCAATAATAAAATTAATCCTCAAAAATACAACTTGCCTAATAATTCTGCACTCCCTGTACTGTGCCATCTTTTCTCTCTGAATTTTCGGATGTGTTTTCAGAGAGTGGTGTCCAGGAATCACGACTATACAATCTCTCCCAACCTAAAGTCGCTATGCGTACTTATATCTCTGAGAGCCTGAGAAAGGGAAACATCCGACCCTCGAAGTCACCTGTTGCCGCTGTTTTTTTTTTTTGTTAAGAAAAAAGATGCTTCTTTAAGACCTTGTCTGGATTTCAGGGAGCTGAACCGTATCATGATTCGTATCGTGATTCGTGACCCATATCCGCTTCCTCTGATCCCGGACCTGTTTAACCAGATTGTTGGGGCTAAAGTTTTTTCTAATTAGGATTTAAGAGGGGCATACAACCTAGTCAGGGTCAGGGAAGGGGACGAATGGAAGACGGCCTTCAATACCCCTGAGGGTCATTTTGAGAATTTGGTTATGCCCTTTGGTTTGATGAATGCTCCGGCCAACATTTTGTGAACAGCATTTTTTATAATTTAATGGGGAAATTTGTACTGGTGTATCTAGATGACATTTTGATTTTTTCTCCTGATTTCAAGACTCATCAGGACAATCTTGCTGATTCTGCGGGAGAATAAATAGTATGCTAAACTGGAAAAATATGTGTTTGCGGTTCCGGAGATTCAATTTCTTGGTTTTCTTCTCTCCGCTTCTGGTTTTCGGATGGGAGCTTCCTGAGAATCAGAAGGCGCTGATGCGGTTTTTGGGTTTTGCCAATTATTACAGAAAGTTTATTTTGAATTATTCCTCTGTTGTTAAGCCACTCACTGATATCACTAAAAAGGGGGTGGATTTTTCCTCGTGGTCGGTAGATCTGCTTAAAGCTTTTTCTAGTATTAAAAAGAGTTTTGCTTCCGCTCCCATTTTGGTACAACCTGATGTCTCTCTACCTTTTATTGTTGAGGTGGATGCTTCTGAGGTGGGTGTGGGTGCGGTTTTATCTCAGGGTCCCTCTCCTGCCAAATGGCGACTGTGTGCCTTTTTCTCAAGGAAACTCTCCTCTGCAGAGAGAAATTACGATGTGGGAGATAGGAAGTTGTTGGCCATCAAATTAGCTTTTGAGGAATGGCACCATTGGTTAGAGGGAGCCAGACACCCTATTACCGTGTTTACCGACCATAAGAATCTGGCCTACTTGGAATCAGCCAAGCGTCTGAACCCAAGACAGGCCAGATGGTCTTTGTTCTTTTCTAGGTTTAATTTTGTTGTTACATTTCGCCCCGGGGTTAAAAATGTGAAGGCGGATGCCCTGTCACGTTATTTTCCTGGAGGGGGAAACTTTGAAGACCCGAGTCCCATTTTGGCTGAAGGGGTGGTCGTCTCTGCTCTTTTTCCTGATTTGGAGGCAGTGGTTCAGGTAGCCCAGGCAGAGGCTCCTGATCTTTGTCCTCCTGGGAGGTTGTTTGTGCCTCTCGCTTTACGACACAAGGTTTTCAAGGAGCACCACGATACTGTCCTTGCTGGGCACCCGGGGAGCAAAGCCACAGCGGATCTCATTGCTCAGGTTCTGGTGGCCGGCTCTTTGTAAGACGGTTGAGGGTTTTGCGGCAGCCTGCAAGACCTGCGCTCATGCCAAGGTCCCTCATTCACGGCCATCGGGTTCTCTCCTCCCGTTACCTATTCCTTCCCGTCCTTGGACGCATCTGTCCATGGACTTCATTACGGACCTGCCTCGTTCCTCAGGGAAGACTGTGATTCTGGTGATTGTGGACCGTTTTAGCAAAATGGCACATTTCATTCCCCTTCCTGGGTTACCCAATGCTAAGACGCTGGCCAAGCGTTTGTTGATCACATTGTTAAATTGTATGGCATGCCTTCAGACATTTTTTCTGATAGGGGCACACAATTTGTTTCCAGATTCTGGAAGGCCTTCTGTTCTCGCTTGGGGGTTCGGTTGTCGTTCTCTTCTGCTTTTCACCCACAGTCGAATGGTCAGACCGAATGCCTCAATCAGAATCTGGAGACATATCTGCGCTGTTTTGTGGCAGAGAATCAGAAGAATTGGTATTCTTTTTTTTGTCCCTTGCTGAGTTTGCTTTAAATAACCATTGCCAGGAGTCCTCTGATAAGTCACCATTTTTTGGTGCATATGGGTTTCATCTGCAGTTTGGGACATTCTCTGAGAGGGGTCTTCTGGTTTACCTGATGAGGAGAGATTTTCCTCGTCTTTGTCATTTATTTGGCAAAAGATTCAGGGTAATCTGAAGAGGATGAGTGAGAGATATAAGCGTGTGGCGAATAAGAGACGTGTGCCTGGTCCGGACCTGAATGTGGGTGATATGGTGTGGTTGTCTACAAAGAATATCAAACTGAAGGTTCCCTCCTGGAAGTAGGGTCCTAAGTTTATTGGACCTTACAAGATCTTGTCCGTCATCAATTCCGTTGCCTTCCGTCTTGATCTTCCTCAGACTTGGAAGATCCATAATATTTTTCACAAGTCCCTATTAAAACCTTATGTCTAACCCACTGTACTCTCCTCTTTGCCTCCTCCTCTGATTTTTGTTGATGGTAATCTTGAATTTTAGGTCTCTAGGATTGTGGATTCTCGCATTATCCGCGGTTCTCTTCAGTACCTCGTTCATTGGGAGAGTTATGGTCCTGAGGAGAGGATGTGGGTCCCAGTGGCGGACATTAAGGCCACTC
This sequence comes from Bufo gargarizans, assembly GCF_014858855.1. Lineage (NCBI taxonomy): Eukaryota > Metazoa > Chordata > Amphibia > Anura > Bufonidae > Bufo > Bufo gargarizans. The sequence continues at coordinate 383,367,600 of NC_058080.1, read as the reverse complement.
GTCTCATCAGGGCTTTCCATAGGTCTCATCAGGTGGGCTCTGAGTGTCCGGAGTCCACCCGTAGAGGGAGGGGTACAAAAAGTGTGAAACTACTAAAAATATGTCATATTCTAGGTTCTTCAAAGTAGCCACCTTTTGCTTTGATTACTGCTTTGCAGACTCTTGGCATTCTCTCGATGAGCTTCAAGAGGTAGTGACCTGAAATGGTTTTCACTTCACAGGTGTGCCCTGTCAGGTTTAATAAGTGGGATTTCTTGCCTTATAAATGGGGTTGGGACCATCAGTTGCGTTGTGGAGAAGTCAGGTGGATACACAGCTGATAGTCCTACTGAATAGACTGTTAGCTGCTTTTTTCTTGCCATAATACAAATTCTAAGTAAAGAAAAAAACGAGTGGCCATCATTACTTTAAGAAATGAAGGTCAGTCAGTCAGAAAAATTGGGAAAACTTTGAAAGTGTCCCCAAGTGCAGTCACAAAAACCATCAAGCGCTAAAAAGAAACTGGCTCACATGCGGACCGCCCCAGGAAAGGAAGACCAAGAGTCACCTCTGCTGCGGAGGATAAGTTCATCCGAGTCACCAGCCTCAGAAATCGCAGGTTAACAGCAGCTTAGATTAGAGACCAGGTCAATGCCACACAGAGTTCTAGCAGCAGACACATCTCTAGAACAACTGTTAAGAGGAGACTGTGTGAATCAGGTCTTGATGGTAGAATATCTGCTAGGAAACCACTGCTAAGGACAGGCAACAAGCAGAAGAGACTTGTTTGGGCTAAAGAACACAAGGAATGGACATTAGACCAGTGGAAATCTGTGCTTTGGTCTGATGAGTCCAAATTTGAGATCTTTGGTTCCAACCACCGTGTCTTTGTGCGACGCAGAAAAGGTGAACGGATGGATTCTACATGCCTGGTTCCCACCGTGAAGCATGGAGGAGGAGGTGTGATGGTGTGGGGGTGCTTTGCTGGTGACACTGTTGGGGATTTATTCAAAATTGAAGACATACTGAACCAGCATGGCTACCACAGCATCTTGCAGCGGCATGCTATTCCATCCGGTTTGCGTTTAGTTGGACCATCATTTATTTTTCAACAGGACAATGACCCCAAACACACCTCCAGGCTGTGTAAGGGCTATTTGACCATGAAGGAGAGTGATGGGGTGCTGCGCCATGATGACCTGGCCTCCACAGTCACCGGACCTGAACCCAATCGAGATGGTTTGGGGTGAGCTGGACCGCAGAGTGAAGGCAAAAGGGCCAACAAGTGCTAAGCATCTCTGGGAACTCCTTCAAGACTGTTGGAAGACCATTTCAGGTGACTACCTCTTGAAGCTCATCAAGAGAATGCCAAGAGTGTGCAAAGCAGTAATCAAAGCAAAAGGTGGCTACTTTGAAGAACCTAGAATATGACATATTTTCAGTTGTGTCACACTTTTTTGTTATGTATATAATTCCACATGTGTTAATTCATAGTTTTGATGCCTTCAGTGTGAATCTACAATTTTCATAGTCAAAGGTGTGTCCAAACTTTTGGTCTGTACTGTATGTCCATGCATTCAGCATGAAAAAAAAAAAAAAAAAGGGGACGTCTAATTCCTATCTGACTCTTGGAGAGTAGAGTCAAAGAACGTTTATTTGTCTTTGACTAGTAAGGGTACTTTCACACTAGCGTTTTTCTTTTCCGGCATAGAGTTCCGTCACAGGGGCTCTATACCGGAAAAGAACTGATCAGGCATATCCCCATGCATTCTGAATGGAGAGTAATCCGTTCAGTTTGCATCAGGATGTCTTCAGTTCAGTCGTTTTGACTGATCAGGCAAAAGAGAAAACCGTAGCATGCTACGGTTTTTTCTCCGGCAAAAAAAACTGAAGACATGCCTGAACGCCGGATCCGGCATTTTTTCCCATAGGAATGTATTAGCGCCGGATCCGTCGTTCCGGCATGCCGGATCCGTCGTTCCGGCATGCGCATGCGCAGATCGGTAAAAATGCGAAAAATGTACAAGACGGATCCGTCGGTCCGCATGACAAGCGGAGAGACGGATCCGTCCTTGCAATGCATTTGTGAGACGGATCCGCATCCGGATCCGTCTCACAAATGCTTTCAGGCAGCAGCAGATCGGCGGATCCGGCGGCCAGTTCCGACGACGGAACTGCCCGCCGGATCACACTGCCGCAAGTGTGAAAGTAGCCTAACATAGTTTATAAGCCTGATAAAAGACATCTGTCCATCCAGTTCGGCCTGTTATCCTGCAAGGTGATCCAAAGGAAGGCAAAAAAAAAAACTGAGGTAGAAGCCAATTTTCCCCACTTAAGGGGGAAAAAATTCCTTCCCGACTCAAATCAGGCATCGGAAAAACTCCCTAGATCAACGACCCATCTCTAGTAGTAGTAGCTATAGCCTGTAATATTATTACACTCCAGAAATACATCCAGGCCCCTCTTGAACTCTTTTAGTGAACTCACCATTACCACCTCTTCAGGCAGAGAGTTCCATAGTCTCACTGCTCTTACCGTAAAGATTCCTCTTCTATGTTTGTGTAGAAACCTTTTGATGCAACCCATTATCTTATTGGCCTTGGCAGCAGCTGCCTGACACTGGTTTCTACAGCTTAGTTTGCTGTTCACTAAAATTCCTTTTCCATGTCAGTGTTACCCAGTGTTTTACCATTTAGTATGTATGGTATGGGTGACTTGCATTATTCCTTCCCACGTGCATAACCATATATTTGTCAGTGTTAAACCTCATCTGCTACTTATCTGCCCAAGCCTCAATTTAGCCAGATCCCTCTGTAGCAGTATACTGTCCTCTTCCGTGTTAATTACTTTACACAGTTTAGTATCATCTGCAAAAATTTATATTTTACTGTGCAAGCCTTCTACAAAATCATTAATAAATATATTGAAGAGAATAGGGCCCAATACTGACCCCTGAGGTACTCCACTAGTGACAGTGACCCAATCTGAGTGTGTACCATTAATAACCACCCTCTGTTTTCTATCACTGAGCCAGTTACTTACCCACATACAGACATTTTCTCCTAGTCCAAGCATTCTCATTTTATATACTAACCTTTCATGCGTCACAGTCTCAAATGCTTTGGAGAAGTCCAGATATACGATATCCATTGGTTCGCCGCTGTCAAGTCTAGAACTTACTTCCTCATAGAAACTCATTAAATTAGTTTGACGTGACTGATCCTCATGAAGCCATGCTGATAATTGCTTATTTTCATTCAGGTACTCCAAGATAGCATCTCTTAGAAAACTTCCAAACAGTTTACCCACGACAGATGTTGAACTTACTGGCCTATACTTTCCGGACTCTGTGTGCTCCCAACGGCCCCTCAAAGCACACGTACACTTCCCCTCTCGCAGCATCCCCCAACCTAACGTCCTCTCCAAGTTTTCCCTTACTACTCCCGCTCGCCACCACGTCACCCACCAAAGCACCCACCACCGTAGCAGGCCTAACACCAGACCCCATCACACTAGATTGTCCACCACTCCCAACCTCAGGCCCTGGCGCCCACACCGCCGTTGGGGAAGCAGCAGCCTCAGCACCCAAACGCAAAATAAGAGACAACATCCCCGCCAGCAATTCCTGCGCCAAACTCTCCGTCCCTACCCTACTTAACTGTCCCCCCCAACCCCCAACCCACCGCCACCCGAAGCCTGACACGAAGATCTCTCACCTGGCTGACCATGGGGTAACCTCCCAGTCACGCAGACCGCTCCGGAACATTACTTGGCGCCACAACGATCGGAGATGAAGAAGACGCTGGACCGACACCAGACGCGACCTCCGGCCTGTCATCCGCTTCGCATTCCTCCACACTGAGTTCCCCTTCCTCCAACATCGAAACAGAATGGAGACCCCTACCACCGTCCACGTGGCCGGGTCGCAAATCCAATGACGCGTCGCTCCCAGGCCCACCTGACGGCGGCCGGCGTCTCATCTCCGCACTGGTCACCTCGTCCACTCTGCCACCCCTTGACCCACTGGACTGTTGGCCAATGGCCGCTTCGCATCTCATTGTAGCTGTAACACCTGCCTGCTGCACTGGGGGCAGGGCCAGACCAGAACCCCCAGCCAGCAATCCATCACTCATCCACCTGCTTGCAATACCCAGGCCCGCCACCGGTGTCGCTGTGGCTGCCGAACGCTCCTCAGGCCGAGACATCGCAGAATGCTGCCGACCTCCAGGACCAGGCCGCAGCCCTCCCACCTCCATAGATGCCTCCCCAGCCGGAAAGCCCTCACCACAGGAGCGTGAGGCCGCAGCACCCAACGTCCTCCCCGCCGACCGTCTGCCCACCGCTGGTGCAGGTAAGCCACCAGGACCATCTCTCTCCACGCTGGGGACATCTTGTGCCGGACAGGCTTCCTCCTCCCGCGACACCCCCCCGCCGGGCAAGGGACGAACGGCGGGAACTAACCCGTCCTCCCGCAGGCACCTGACGAGGTGCTGGATTACGGCCGCTACGCCTACCAGCCACAACCGGATCGGCCCCAACCTGTCGCCTAGGGGTAGCTCTCAGGGGGCTCAGTACTCGTCGCCGTACCTGGGGGTCGCCTCAGGACTCAGCCGCTCAGACGGTACGGACCGCCGGGCCCTAACCCTCCCCACTACTGCAGCGGGAGGCGCCGCCATAGCTGCCTGCAAACTCTGCTGGACCCATTCGGAGCCATGCCGCTCCGCCGCGGCCCTGACCGCAACCATCAATTCCTCTAATGCAGACATGACACCGAGGCCCCTAACTTACCACAATACCCCGGACACTGGTGTAGATCCCACCCCCACTCCAGATAATATACAGCCCACGAATTTCAAACTCCACCCACTCATTTAACCCTGCGTACACCTCAACCTGCAATTCACCCACTAACCCTTTCCTGCCTGAATACTTCCCCCTAAGTCAAGCTCCACTTCGCTACTGTCTGCGCCCTGCTCCATTGCTCAACATGCTGCTGACCACTCAGATAAGTACTCACTGTGGTCTTCATTTTCAGTAGTAATTAAGAATATTTGTACTGTGGTATTTTATAGTAGATTTTAGCTTGGGGTATCCCTTCCCCTTGCTTCTAAGTGTTTCTATCGTTTGGCTTGGTTTTTGTCATTCAACACTCGTTTATCCAGGTGTCGCCTCCCTGATTTCGTCTTCCCTTCTTATCCCTTACTTCTCCCTGTTATTCTTAGCTTGTTCCTACCTCCAGATCCTGTGCGCTCTCTCATGCGCTCCCTCCTGCGCTTTTCCCTGGTGCGCTTGACGGCGGCCGAAATCTCGCGCAATTTTGGCCGCCATCTCCCTTTTTCTTCACCCCTGAAGCAGGATCTCCTCTCTTCCCGCTTCGTCTTGTGCCGTCTGAAGTCTTGCAAGACTTCAGACGCTGCTTCAGCAAATACCTCTGATCCCCTCAGTGCTGTGCGAAATCTGGATTTTGCGCGCGTCCACAGACAACGCCAGCTTTTCGTCACTGTGCCTGTCAGTCCCTGCGATCCGTCCTCTGGTTACCATTACCCTCTTTTTCTTGGCCTCCCTCCTCTCCCTCCTGGTTCCCCGTTCATTGGCCATATTAGATCAGTAGACATAGATAGATACGTTACCCTACTCCGGACATCATTATGTCTGAGGACAGCCTCCCCATTAATCGCATTCCTGAGGACATGGAGGTGACTCCCCATGCCCAGGTTGCAGGCTCCATTACTGATGAGGCACAAGTTTTGGCAATTCAACGCTCTGTGGCAGTAGCTATTCATGCTGCCATGGGCTCCATGTCTAATGCTATTTCGCAGTCTATTTCTGAGGTCCTTATGGCTCACTCATCTTCATCCAGACCCAGTAGCCGCCCTAGACCGCTGGGCTCATGGGCAGCTAACGCTGATCCTCCAGCCTCCAGAACCACTAAGACTGGTGTAATTCATACCACCCAGAAAGGCGCGTTGCGTTCGCGCAAGAGAGCCTATGCCCGCCAGGCAGAAAAGGCGAGGCCATGGAAATGCGATCTCATATCTGAAGAGGAGGCGCAGTCAGAACCTGACATTGGTTCAGAACAGGAGGACCTGGAACTATTAGATGTGGACCCTCCCGGGCCATCGTCAGTTCCTACCAACCCCCTTACCAACCCTACGAAGGTCCCTTCGGAACCTCTAGATATTATACTAGACCCCTCTGGAGAACCGCTGTTCGACCCGGAAGCACTCCATCATCCGGGGTCCGCGGAGTGGCTACCATCGGACCACATTGCCAAATATTTGGAGTCCTGAGTGCGCCAGCTCCTTAGCAAGGAGGCTAGGAACAAACTGAGGGCTGAGTGCCCTAGATCTATTGTCCCAAACAAGGTCTGTGACACACCTGTTGTGGATCCCAAAATGATCCAATTTCTTGCCAAGTCGGGATGGAACCCCCATAAGGGTCTTGAGTCAGCATTAAAGGCTTGCCAGGATAAGTTGCTGGATGTCCTAGGCCCCCTTACAAAGATTTTTAAAATGGCGGAATACGCCAGAACCCAGAACACCCAGGTAGATCCGGAAGAGCTCCGGGGATGGGCACAGTGTGCTCTGTGCCTCACAGGCAATGTGAATACTTCTCTCTCCATTGAGAGAAGGAAAGCCATTCTGTTCAAAATAGAACCTAAACTTTCCAATCTGGCCTTAACTGAGACGGGCAAAGATGCCCAGGGCCTCCTCTTTGGAGACTCTTTTATTAAAGATTTATCCCGATTTTGTTGGTGCCTTCACCGCACTGGATAAGGCCCAATCGTCTATGAGACGGATTTTCCAGGGATGGGTCTCCACCAGGCCCGGCAGTGCTAGGGGCCGTCTGTCCGGCCGGTCATCTTTCCAGACCCGTGGTTCGGGTCGAGGCTCCGTTTCATTCAGATCCTCCAACCAGGAATTCCGTCAGCCTCCTGCCTTCTTCCCCACCCATGGTGCTTCATGGTGGTCCCGCGGTGCCAGAGGATTCTCAGTATCCAGACGCCCATTCGCTAAGTCTACCAAACCCTTTATCTTCTTCGACTGCTTGGGTAGGGGGCAGACTCTGTGTCTTTTCCCACGCATGTTCAGCCATCACTGCCGACCCATGGATCCTCACTACCGTACAGGGGTTCCACATAGAATTGGTGGATTCACCCATCCACATTCCACCGCCTCATCCCATTGTCCTCCCCGCCCCGAAACAACTTCTTTTGCACAGGGAATTGAAGGAACTTTTTCTGAAGGGCGCGATAGAACCGGCCCCAGACCCTTCCAACTGCATTATCAGCAACATGTTTCTGGTGGCCAAAAAAGGAGGCCAGATGCATCCAGTGATCAACCTTCGGGCACTGAACGCCTTTGTCCGTTATCGCCACTTCAAGATGGAGGGCATCCACCTCTTTAGAGGCATGCTCCTCCACGGAGATTGGTTGTTCAAACTAGACCTAAAAGATTCTGTTGTAAACAATGTCCAGCTCACCTGCTGTCTCTATCCCTTGTATCAACTTCCTGGATGCACGGAAACCTTGGTAAGACTGTGAAATAGTAGAAATAAAGCGATGGATCCAGCATCGAAGTTAGAAAATATTATGGGTTCCTTTATTCAGTATAGTACAAATCCATACAGTGACAGCAACTACTCAGTGTTCCAAATGAACGTCTATGCATTTCGAACACGACTAAGAACATTGAACTGCGTAGACGTTCATTTGGAACACTGAGGAATTGCTGTGACTGTATGGATTTGTACTATACTGAATAAAGGAACCCACAATATTTTCTAACTTTGATGCTGGATCCATCGCTTTATTTAGACCTAAAAGATACCTATTTAACAGTGCCAGTTTCCGAGACATCCAGAAATCTACTTTGTTTCCAATGGAACAAGGAAATGTGGCGGTTCACTTGCCTCCCTTTCGGGCTCTCCTCAGCTCCTTGGTGCTTCACCAAGTTATTGCGCCCTGTTGTATCCTGCCTCCGCAGTCACGGAATTCGTCTGATTGTTTATCTACATGATATCCTCCTCATGGTTCTACCCTGCTCACACATTTGTCCTGGACAATGGACCTATTGTCCCACCTTGGTTTTCTCCTCAACCTGGAGAAGTCCTGCCTCACTCCTTCCCAATCCATGGAATTTTTAGGCTTCACAATCAACTCGATGACAGAGACTCTCAGCCTTCCACCATCCAAAGTCCGGGCCATCCGCAAGGAACTCCCCCACACGTTTTCCCTTCCACAAGTGTCCTTACGCCACCTGGCCCACATCAGGCCTCCTTTCCTCCTCTATCCAGGCAGTTTTCCCAGCACCCCTACATTACCATACCATGCAACGCCTCAAGATAGCTCATCTACACTTGGGGGCATAATACGCAGACCTGATCACCTTAGACGAGGAGACCAGAGACAAACTGACATGGTGGATCCGAAGTTTGGAATGGCAAAGCTATTTTCAGCCCACGTCCAGATTTCACAGTAGAATCGGACACCAGCCTGCTAGGGTGGGGCGCTTATTGCGACGGAGTGACCACCGGGGGACGCTGGTCCGAGGAAGAGATTCCATATCAACGCCTTGGAGCTTCTCGCAGCATTCTTCGCTATTCGCAGCTTTGCAAACAGACTGACCAGCACCTGCATCAGATTACGGATGGACAACATTTCCGCAGTACGATATGTCAACGCCATGGGCAGCACGCACTCGACAGCATTATCCCATCTGGCATGAGACTTCTGGACTTTTTGCCTGTCCAGGGAGATCACCGTTGTTGCAGAGTATCTGCCCGGCCTTCACAATACGCACGCGGACTGGAGTTATCGTTTTCTATCCAATCTCCAGAGATTGACGATTGGACACGACGGTCTACTTATCCATATCCTCCCGATGAGGTCCCTGCTGTATAGATCTATTCGCATCCCGTTTGAACACCCAACTTCTCTGATTTTTCAGCTGGCGCCTGGATCCAGATGCGGAAGCCACCGACGCCTTTCTACAGAACTGGTCCAACCACCTCATGTATGCCTTTCCCCATTTGCTCTGATTCACCGAGTATTAGCCCAGGTCCGCCAACAGGAGGCCGAACTAGTCCTGGTGGTTCCTTTTTGGACCTCCCAGTCATGGTTTCCTCAGCTGATGGAATGCCTGATCCAGTGCCCTCTCCTTCTTCCAGTTTCCCGGATCTCTTGTAAGACCCGTCAGGTCTTGTCACGACCATGTTTATGGCCGTGACTCCTTGGGAGCCGCATACAGTTGCCCGCGGTTTTCGGGTTGTTGTGTCAACCGCAGCTGGAGGCATTTTGCTGTTTGCCTCAGGTGCGGTTGCCGCGGACAACAGTTATGTGTGCGGTTCCCTTGGTGCGTGTTTGTATGCACTTTCGTAGGTCTGTGTGCACTCTGTGTTATGTGTGGTGTGCACTTACATCTTCCCCTCACTGTGGTTGCCCGTGGCAACGTTTGGTCGTTGTGTGTACATGTGGTGGCAGTGTCCCGGCCTTCGGGCTGACTCCCAGGACATGAGTGCCACCCATGTCGTTGCCTGCGGCAACAGCCACAGTGTGTTTCGTGTTTTGGACACTTCCCCTTTTAAGTTGTGTTTTCCCTTCCCTGGTGCTGGAAGGGTTAACTCCCTTCCCAGTGTGTGTGTGTCACTGGGTGTGTCCGACTGTGGGGTGTGGCTTCTCGGCCTATAAAGCCTCACTGTTAGCACAGGTCTGGGGGTTGCTTCAGCCATGCTTAGCTGGAGCAGCCTCCTGCGTTTTCTACCTGCCAGTGAGAGCCACCCCTGTGGTCATAAAGATATTGTCACATTATGTTTGTCATGTTGTGTGAGATGTCCATGTGATGTTCTGTTGGGACCTTCCTTCGTTATTTTTTGCAGCTTATGGTTCTGGATTCCTGTGTGCACAGGGATCCAGTCAGCAAGGCTGTGGCAGGTTGGTGGAACTACTTAGTTCGCCTGCCATATCCGTAAGTCTGTTTGTGTTCCCCTTTTCCCTGCAGCTTGGCCATTGAGACCCCTGTTCCTCCGTGTCCTGGAGGAACAGGCCGTCTTACCCTGACTCCTAGTCCAGGGACCGGACGGAGGGTGAGTTAGGGATCCGAGGTTCCGGAGCATGGGTCCTCCTACCTTAAAGGTCGGCCCATGCAGCTAGGAGTTAGGGTCAGGTTAGGGACGCGTTAGGAGGTGACCTACTCCCTAATCCTGTCTTCCTGGCCGAGCAGCCTAACACCACCTGGCATCGCACGGCTGACAGGTCTGCAACATCCTCTCGTCTTAGAAGAAACCCTCCAACTCCTAGCCTGCAGGATCTTGGAGGACACATGGGCCCCTGGTACTAGACGGGCTTATCGGTCAGCCTGGAAATCGTGGGCTGATTAGTGCCTGGCTAGGCACGTGGATACCGTTTCAGCACCTGTGACAGAGATCCTTCATTTTCTCACATCGCTTTTCGAAGATGGTAAAGCATATCGTACCATCAATGTATTTCGCTCAGCCATTTCTTCCTCTCACCAGGTATTTGATGGTTGCCCTGCTGGTCAACACCCTTTGGTATGCTGCCTTCTTAAAGGCGCTTGTCTTTCTGGTCCTCCCAGACCCCGTTTCTCAGGCACGTGGGATGTGTCTTCTGTATTATCCTTGTTCTCTTCTTGGCCGCCTAACGCGGAACTTTCTTTGCGACAGCTTTAGGCCAAGTTGGTCTTCTTATTCTGTTTGATTTCTTGTAAGAGAGTCTCAGATGTCCGAGCCTTGGACCATGACGCTCGCTCCTTCACTCCGGTCGGGGTGGTGTTCAATATTACACGCCGCACTAAGACCAAGATTAAATCTGTGTCCTATCCCAGCTTCCCGGATGCTCCAGCGCTCTGCCCAGTCGCCTGTCTGAGGAAATATGAGTCATGCACTGCCTCGCATCGCTTTTTCTGTCATACCGCCGTCCCTTTCTTCCTGTCACCAGCATCACTCTGGCTCGATGGGTTAAGTGGATTATGTCCTTGGCAGGGGTGGACACTTCGGTTTTCACTGCGCACTCTATGAGAGGTGCTTCTGCGACCTCCTGGCAGTCGCAGGCGCGAGATTAGAAGACATTATGAAACTAGCAGATTGGTCTCGAGTTTCTACGTTTCGTGAATTTTACTTTCGTCCTCCTATTCACGTTTTTTTTCCTCTGTGGTAAGTCAGCTTTAAACTCGCAATAGGAGCCTCCGTGTCATGTAATAAAATTGCATGATTTTCCTAACATATGACGTAAAGTCATGATTTTATTAAAGACATGGAGGCGAGTATTGCCCCTCCCCGTCTTTGTTCCTTCCCTGTTTTTTTTTTTTTTTTTTTTTTTTTTCCTGTGAAGGGTCTATTGTTTCCCTTATTGATGTATTTTCAAATTAGGGTGCCTGTGTATTCATTTTACAGGATTGATACTTTATCCATAGTCTGAGCAGTTCCGATTACCTGTTTTTTCTTCTTTTTGTGTCTTCTTAGGATGAATATTACCAGCAAGCTACGCCTGACACCTACAGTCGTTTTTGGTTCTTCTCCATTTCCGTTCTTCAGTTGGAGAGTTCATGTTCCGTTCTTTGTTGGAGATTAGTGGATAGACCTTCAGCGTCTACAGAGAAGTGTCACCGCCAAAGAAAGAGGAGGAATCTATGCAAAGCAGGACTATTATACTGGTCTCATGTGGAAGGGTATTGTTACCATGGTTACTTGTTTTGTTTTGTTTGCTGCTATTGGTTGGTCAGTAAAGGAAGAGAAAGCAATACTCGCCTCCGTGACTTTAATAAAATCATGACTTTGCGTCATATGTTAGGAAAATTGTTGATGCCAAGGTGTTCTCCCAAGTTAGACTTAAGGGGGGCATATAATCTGGTCAGGATCAAGGAAGGGGATGAATTGAAGACGGCTTCTAATACCCCAGAGGGTCACTTTGAGAACCTGGTCATGCCTTTTGGGTTAACCAATGCTCCTGCGTTTTTCCAGCCTTTTGTGAATGACATTTTTCATCACCTGGTGGGGAGGTTTGTTGTCGTGTATTTGGATGACATACTATATTCTCCAGACGTGGAGACTCATCAGGATCATGTTAGACAGGTGTTAGAGATCCTAAGAGATATTAAATTGTATGCAAAATTAGAGAAGTGTTTTTGCTGTACATGAGGTACAATTCTTGGGCTACCTGCTGTGAACTTCAGGTTTTCGAATGGATCCAGAGAAAGTCCATGCTGTATTGGACTGGGATCAACCCAAAAATCTGAAGGCTCTTATGCGGTTTTTGGGTTCACCAACTATTACCGAAAATGTATTCAGAACTATTCGACAGTGGTGAAACCCTTAACTGATATGACAAAGAAAGGGACAGATTTTTCAGTGTGCTCTGATTTGGCGTTGCAAGCCTTTTCTGCGGTTAAAGAGTGCTTTGCTTCTGCCCCTATATTGGTGCAGCCGGATGTATCGCAACCTTTCATTGTGGAAGTTGACGTGTCCGAGGTGGGGGTAGGAGCAGTCTTATCACAGTGCCCGTCACCTGGTAAATGGCGACCATGTGCATTTTTCTAAAAAATAACCTCTCTGCCGCAGAGAGAAATTACGATGTGGGTAACAGAGAGTTGCTGGCCATTAAGTCAGCTTTTGAGGAATGGTGTCATTGGTTGGAAGGGACGATTCATTTAATCACAGTGTTCACAGATCACAAATATCTGGCTTACCTGGAGTCGGCTAAACGACTGAACCCGAGGCAGGCCAGATGGTCTTTGTTTTTCACCAGATTCAATTTCATTGTCACTTATCGTCCTGGGATTAAGAACATTAAGGCAGATGCCTTGTCACTTAGTTTTCCTGGAGGTGGCGATTTTAAAAATCTGAGTCCAATACTGTCGGAGGGGGTGGTGATATCCGCTCTATACCCTCACCTAGAGGTGAAGGTTTTAGAGGCTCAGGGAGATGCACCGGAGTCTTGCCCCTCTGGGAAATTGTTTGTTCCATCAGAGTTGCGTCATAAGGTGTTTGAGGAACATCACTATACAGTTCTTACGGGACACCATTGGAGTAGATCCACTGTCGACTTCATCTCTCGTAGATTCTGGTGGCTGGGGTTGCGTAAGTGTGTTGAGGACTATGTGTCGGCCTGTAGTATCTGTGCACGTGCTAAGGTGACACGTACTCAACCTTCTGGATCTCTACTTCCATTGCCCATACCGTCCAGACCATGGTCTCACTTGTCTGTGGATTTTATTATTGATATGCCTAATTCGTCTGGAAAGACAGTTATTCTGGTGGTAGTTGATCGTTTTAGTAAAATGGTGCACTTTATAGCATTGCCTAAAACACTTACACAAGTGTTTGTTGAGAACATTGTGAAACTTCATGGCATTCCCTCTGATGTGGTCTCGGGTCGTGGGACTCAGTTTGTGTCCAGATTCTAGAAGGCGCTCTGTACTCGGCTGGGGGTACAACTGTATTTTTCTTCTGCTTTTCATCCTCAGATGAATGGACAGACGGAGCGCACTAATCAGAGTCTGGAGACTTACTTAAGATGTTTTGTCTCTGAGAATCAGGAGGAATGGTCCTCGTTTTTGGGGCATATGGGATTCACCTGCAATTTGGCACATTCTCTTGTTTGGATACTTCCTGTATCCCTGAGGAGGAACGTTTTTAATCATCATTGTCTTCTATATGGCGGAAAATTCTAAATAACTTGATGAATATGGGCAACAAGTATAAACGTGTGGCTCACAGGAAACGTATGAATGGTCCGGACCTAAGTGTGGGTGATTTTGTGTGGCTTTCAACAAGAAATATTAAGTTGAAGGTTCCTTCTTGAAAGTTGGGACCAAAGTTTATTGGTCCATATAAGATCACTGCCATTATTAATCCTGTAGCTTTTCGGCTTGAAATTCCTCAGGCTCTGAAAATTCATAATGTGTTTCACAAATCTTTGTTGAAGAGATATGTTGAACCTTCGGAGTCGTCCCCCTTGCCACCCGCTCCTGTCATGGTGGACGGCAGTTTGGAATTCCAGATCGCCAAGATTATTGACTCTCGAGTTCTCTGTAGATTACCTCAGTATCTTGTTCACTGGAAGGGTTATGGACCAGAGGATGTGAGTACTGGCATCTGACGTGAATGCCAGTGGTTTGGTGAAAGCCTTTCACAGGTCTCATCCGGATAAGGTTGGTCCTGGGTGCCCAGAGGTCATCCGTAGAAGGGGGGGTACTGTCACAGATGTTCCCGTGGCAGGAGATCGGTAAGACTTGAAACACCTGGTTTGATCTGACATGTTTTCCATTTAGATCTGTGTTGTTTCTAGTGCTTGCTACACCTTCTTTCCCCAGGTGGAGCTATTATGGTCATTAACCCTTCTCTATTTATTGTTGTTTCTCCCACTATGCTATGCGGTTTATAGCTTCTGTTTGAGTTGTGGATTGCTGGTGTGTGGATCTCAGCCATAGCCACTTGAAGTTAAGTGTTTTCTTTCCCTTTTGTACTTTGGGATATTTTGTGTGTTGCATTTCCCTGTCATTTGTATTAAAAGGAACCTGTCACCGGGATTTTGTGTATAGAGCTGAGGACATGGGTTGCTAGATGGCCGCTATCACATCCGCAATATCCAGTCCCCATAGCTCTGTGTGCTTTTATTGTGTAAAAAAAACACGATTTGATACTGTAGAAAGGCACAAGGGACCATCATAGATGGAAGATATGTGTCACAGAGGTTCCTGGCCTTGGTGAAGTAGGAGCCAGTAGTGCATAAGTCCACAGCAGTTGCTGATAGACACTTTGATAGTTAGCATAGCTGTGAAAAGCTAATCCGGGCCGGCTCTTACTGGGTGCAGCCAAAGTGCAGGGTGGGTGGCTGTTCCCCATGGTCCAGGCCGGGTTTTGACAGGCTTACAAAAAGTCAGCCAGCTGGCTGATGGTGGAGCTCTGTGTAGCTGTGTGTTTTTGGAGCCAAGTGAAAACCAGAGGATCTCTGCCGAGAGACAAAGGACAAAGCAAGGTTCCCATCCACTCCGTGGGGAATATGGTACTGTGCCCTAAAACTTTCTATGTGATTGTTCAGATTCAAGACTGAATTGTTTTTCTTTAAGTGTCAGCTGAAGTAAGCTGATCACTACCGCCTGTTAAATTGTGGTCTGCCAACAATAAAAGACATTTATTACTTTGATTTCCACCACTAAAACGCTACTGTGTATTTATCTGAAGGCTACCATTTGGGAAATCCCTACAATACATATGCAAATTAACCTGAGATAAATCCTGTCCCTGACTCATCTCGCGTACAGGACTCATCTCAGGTTAATTTGCATATGTATCAAATCAGGTCTTTTTACACAATAAAAGCACACAGAACTATGGGGACTGGGTATTGCGGATGTGCTAGCGGCCATCTAGCAACCCATGACCTCAGCTCTATACACAAAATCCCAGTGACAGGTTCCCTTTAAGGCTTGAGGGAGACTCCTGTTCATCCTTTCTTTTAGACGAACAGGTTGTCTCAGTCCTGACATTAGTACCAGGGTCCTACAGGGTGAGTTAGGACACTAGGTATTCCTGTGTATGAACTCACCTACCTCTGGGGTCTGTTCATACTGGTAGTTAGTCAGGACTTTGATTAGGGTTTTTACTAGGAGGTGTCTATCTCCTTTCACTAGTTTCCAGGCCTTATTCCCTCACCCCTTTCCCTCCTATGTTCGGTGTAGTGTTTCCCTCCCACACCCAAACGTGACAGTAAGAGGTTCTATGGAAATTATCCTTGGTATGGGCATGTGGAGTGTTCGTGGCATAGGGCGAGTGTGGGGTGTTTCTGGCATAGGGTGGGAGTGGCTTACCCGCCACCGATTTACGGGCTACTGTGCTGGTAATTTTGGAGTAGTATAGACATGAATACCTGTATGGGCATACAAGTGGGCATTCTGGTGCGTTGGTGGGGGGCTTACACACACCCAATTTACCAACAACTGAGTTGGTAGGTATGGGGTACAATGGACACAAACCTTATATGCGTGCAGCTTGTGTAAGCCCATTCCACAAGTGGGCAGTCCCATAATGTATGTGTGGTGTAATGGTGAGTGGAGCTTATATGGTACTATTTAAATAAATTTCCTTATGGGTATGGTTTGTGCGATCCCTATCCACAAGTGTAAGGTTGCTGGCTCTCCCGGGGGAAGGGGTGGGTTGGAGGGGCTTAAATGCCACCTACTGTCCTGGTAAGTTCCGTCTCTAGGGGCTCTATACTGGAAAAGAACTGATCAGTTTTATCCCCATGCATTCTGAATTGAAAGCATTACATTCAGGATGTCTTCAGTTCAGTCTTTTTGACTTTTTTCAGCAGCATGCTACGGTTTTATCTCCGGCCCAAAATACTGAAGACTTGCCTGAATGGCGGATCCGGCATTTTTTCCTGTAGGAATGTATTAGTGCTGGATCCAGCATTAAAAATACCGGCATGCCGGATCTGTACTTCCGGTCTGCGCATGTGCAGACTGAAAAAAAGGTGAAAAAAATAAACGCCGGATCCATTTTGCCGGATGACACCGGAAAGATGTATAAACATTTTTCTGACTGATCAGGGATTTTTCAGACTGATCTAGATCCGGATCAGTCTTACAAATGCCGTCAGTTGGCATACGTTTTGCCGGATCCGGCAGGCAGTTCCGGCGACAGATGCTTCATCGAAGTCGCTTCGTTGAAAACTTCGGAATAATATTGTACGTAGATTCGTCTCCATAAAGTATTAGAATGTATGGGCTCCGATGAGCCGAAGTTAGTTATTCGTGAAATCACACATGAGTTTGTTGAATAACTTAGGTAGTTGATTTGTAAAGTGGAAAACCACTTTAACCACCTCCGGACCGCCTAACGCACGGATGTGCTGATTTTTAAAAAATCAAATCAGAAGCCAGATAACAGATCATATTAGTAAATATGATCTGTTATATGGCTGCCCTGCTCCTCTGCTGGTCCTTTTCGTCGGTTGGATCCAGCAGAGGAGCAGGCTTCACAGTGAGTAGCACCAACACTACACTTTAGCCCCAGATCACCCCCTGCACCCCAATTAACCCTTTGATACCTCCTTTGATTGCCCCTGTCAAAAGTTAATAAAATTGTTGCGTTGCGGCCTGGTGTTTTTTTTTGTTTTTTTTTACCTTCCAGGTGGACCAACCGATCGACTAGCTGCAGCACTGATGTGCATTCTGACAGAAGCATTGCGCTGCTGTTAGATTACACACAAGTCGGTGTATGCGGCGCTGCAAGACGAGATTTCTCCTCTGCAGTAAAAGATACATTTGCCGAGGCATATGAGCTGAGGAGGTGGCAGTGTTCCTATGCTTTGGCAAACACTTTGTATATAAAAAAAAAATCCCGGCAATGATTTATTCATCCACATCGATTTATGTGAATGGAGAAATCTGGTTTGCCAGGGCATACGAGCTAAGTGGGTATGGATGTTGGGCGGAGCTCCTATGTCCTGGCAGACGCCTTTCCCCTCCTTTTTTTGGGCAGAGATTTTTTTCATCCACATTAATCGATGCGAATGAAGAAATCTGTGCCATTCATTTTTTTTCTTTCAGCCCAGAGGCTGAACGGAAAAAAAAAATCTCATTACCTGTATGCTCAATATAAGGAGAATAGCAGAAACTCCTAATGCTGGCCATACATGTAATGATTGCGGAGACCCTCAAATGCCAGGGCAGTACAAACACCCCACAAATGACCCCATTTTGGAAAGAAGACACCCCAAGGTATTCCGTGAGGGGCATATTGAGTCCATGAAAGATTGAAATTTTTGTCCCAAGTTAGCGGAAAGTGAGACTTTGTGAGAAAAAAACAAAAAAAAATCAATTTCCGCTAACTTATGCCTAAAAAAAAAAATTTCTATGAACTCGCCAGGCCCCTCATTGAATACCTTGGGGTGTCTTCTTTCCAAAGTGGGGTCACATGTGGGGTATTTATACTGCCCTGGCTTTTTAGGGGCCCTAAAGCGTGAGAAGAAGTCTGGGATCCAAATGTCTAAAAATGCCCTCCTAAAAGGAATTTGGGCCCCTTTGCCCACCTTGGCTGCAAAAGTGTCACACATCTGGTATTGCCGTACTCAGGAGAAGTTGGGGAATGTGTTTTGGGGTGTCATTTTACATATACCCATGCTGGGTGAGAGAAATATCTTGGCAAAAGACAACTTTTCCCATTTTTTTTTATACAAAGTTGGCATTTGACCAATATATTTATCTCACCCAGCATGGGTATATGTAAAATGACTCCCCAAAACACATTCCCCAACTTCTCCTGAGTACGGCGATATCAGATGTGTGACACTTTTTTGCAGCCTAGGTGGGCAAAGGGGCACACATTCCAAAGTGCACCTTTCGGATTTCACCGGTCATTTTTTACAGATTTTGATTGCAAACTTCTTCTCACACATCTGGGCCCCTAGAATGCCAGGGCAGTATAACTACTCCACAAGTGACCCCATTTTGGAAAGAAGACACCCCAAGGTATTTTGTGATGGGCATAGTGAGTTCATGGAAGTTTTTATTTTTTGTCACAAGTTACTGGAATATGAGACTTTGTAAGAAAAAAAATAAATCATAATTTTCCGCTAACTTGTGACAAAAAATAAAAAGTTCTAGGAACTCACTATGCCCATCAGTGAATACCTTAGGGTGTCTACTTTCCGAAATGGGGTCATTTGTGGGGTGTTTGTACTGTCTGGGCATTGTAAAACCTCAGGAAACATGACAGGTGCTCAGAAAGTCAGAGCTGCTTCAAAAAGCGGAAATTCACATTTTTGTACCATAGTTTGTAAATGCTATTACTTTTACCCAAACCATTTTTTTTTTTGACCCAAACATTTTTTTTTAATCAAAGACATGTAGAACAATAAATTTAGCGAAAAATTTATATATGGATGTCGTTTTTTTTTGCAAAATTTTACAACTGAAAGTGAAAAATGTCATTTTTTTTGCAAAAAAATCGTTAAATTTCGATTAATAACAAAAAAAGTAAAAAATGTCAGCAGCAATGAAATACCACCAAATGAAAGCTCTATTAGTGAGAAGAAAAGGAGGTAAAATTCATTTGGGTGGTAAGTTGCATGACCGAGCAATAAACGGTGAAAGTAGTGTAGTGCAGAAGTGTAAAAAGTGGCCTGGTCATTAAGGGGGTTTCAGCTAGAGGGGTTGAAGTGGTTAAAACTTGAAACCGAACTCTGCTTTGGGTCTGAGATACTAGTCGGAACCGAAACTGAGTTTAAGTTTTAAAGTAGTCTTCCACTTTAAAAATCAACTATCGAAGTTATTCAACGAAGTCACGTGCGACTTCGTGAATAACTAACTTAGGCTCATCAGAGCCTATACATTTTAATACTGTACAGAGACTGATTTCTGTACAGTATTATTCTGAAGTTTTGAACGAAGCGACTTCGGATGGAGCATCCGAAGCTCGCTTCGCCCAACACTAGTGATAATGAGGCTCAGACAAGAGTTAACAAACGCAAGAGAGGTAGCTAATTAAAATAAGCCAATGTCCAACTGAAAAGGTGAATTTAAAAAAGGTCTAGTGGAGAGGCGTCCTAGTGAGCAAAAGGAAAAAGCCAGCATCTTTTTCCTGAGTGCAAGGCAGGAGTCTTCCTTCTCAGGTGGTACCTGACTCAACCTTGATTAGCTACAAGCACTAGTCAAGTTTGGAAGTGCTAAGGATGGGGAGGTTGCTGGCATGTGTGAATTTCTTTACTAGCCAGTAAAAGATTGGGGTGCCTAGGGCCCACCAGTAAAATTAATTCTGGGGGCCCACCACACAGATACATGCAAATGTTACCGGCTCACACAGCAGCAAACAGCGGCAAGATGTTACAAGATAATTGATTATAGGGGTCTGACACCGGAGAGGACTACAACTCCCAGCATGTCCATTCTGTTATTATGGGATATCAGCGGACAAGTCAGAGATGAAGTATAAGAGAAGACTACAACTTTCAAGGTTTCTCAGGCTAACCAATTCTCTACTGCGGAACTCCTTCCCCGCCTGCACTGATCACATAATGGTGATATCATCACAGGTCCTTACCACTTCTCCTCTCAACTGCTGAACTCTGTCCCCGCCTGCCCTGATCACATGACATTGATATCATCATAGGTACTTACCACTTCTCTCCACTGCTGAACTCCGTCCCCGCCTGCTCTGATCACATGACGGTGATATCATCACAGGTCCTTACCACTTCTCTCTGCTTCTGAACTCCGTCCCCACCTGCACTGATCACATGATGGTGACATCATCACAGGTCCTTCAACTCTTGCACTGTAGCAGATTATAGTGCCCGCCAGGGGCGTGGCTATAGGGGGTGCAAAGGTAGCAGTCGTTACTGGGCCCAGGAGTCTGAGGGGGCCCAAAGACCCTTGTGCCACATAAGAAGACACCAGTATTATAGAAAGTGCATGCTGGTCAAGTTACACCTCTGGCTGGAGGGAAGGGGTTAGGTCAAGAATTTGGGTTGGGGGGGGGGGGGGGTGCTGTTTCAATTTTTGCCTCGGGCATCACAAAGGCTACATGCTTTCCTGCCCCTGGAGGGGATGCTTAAGCAGAACTCTTGCACGCACCAGGGCCCATGAGCCTTTAGCTACGACCTTGGTGCCCGTCCTGTGGCACCCCACACCCCATTCCCTCTTGAAAATACCAAACATTTTTAGTAATTTATAAATAGCGAATGGACAAATTTTTTAGGTCCCAGAAAGAGGACATATCTGGAAAAAAGAGGACGTATGGTCACCCTAAAGACTGCACTGGAGGAAACTATGGCACAACTATGGATATAGTGGAAACTCATAGAGAGCTTTGGTTGAGCTTTTTAGGACATTTATCTGTTATGGGGGAACTGTGACTAGAATTTGTAGGGGGGTGGCTGGCACTTGTGGATTAACGATGAAACTATGACAAATTATGGAGGCAGTGGATATAGTGTTTTGGGGCTTTGACTGGCATTAATATGGCACTGTCAATGGCTGTCTCTTATGGTAGCACTGTGGTTGCTGTGTTAGACGGGCATTGTGGCTAGCACCTATGGGGGGCACTGTGGATGGCATTTGTAGGAGCACCATGGTTGTCACTTTTGGCTTCACTGCGAATAGCTCCTATGTTACCAATATTGCTGGGATTTGTAGTGGCAGCGTGGATTTCACTTATGGAGTGGCTGGTAGTTTGGCGGCACAGTGGTGTTCAATTATGGGGGCACAGTGGCTGGCCGTTGTGCGGGCACTGGAGCTATCACCCCTGGCATCACTGTGGATACCACCTATGGGGTCAATATTGCTGGGATTTCTTGGGGAACTATGGCTGCCAGTTACAGATACAACAGATGAAACTTATGGAGGCATTGACTGGCACTTGTACTGTCGTAAAAGATTGATCCATTCACCCCACAGTGTTCACCTGAACAGTTGTTGACCCTCTGCGTCACCAACGACTGTTCTCATTTGGTGCAACGGTGCTGGGATTCCTAACACTGCTCTGAGTCCTAGCAATGCTCTGCTTATATCATAATGAATTTCATTTTAAGAGGAATTTCAATTTGGGACATTTATGACATATCCATAGGATGATGCCCCCAAAATGTACGGACAGCAGGTCACGCATGTGCAGCCACCATTCATTCACTGCTTTGGAACTTCAGAAAATAGCTCAGCTCTAGTTTGGCTATTTTAAGGAGTCCTATATTGGTGAATGGAGAGTGGCTGCACTTCTGCTGCTTGTTCTCTATTCACTGCTATAGGACTTCCAAAAACAGCCAAGCGTGCTCGCTATTTTTGGAACTCCCATAGCAATGAATGGAGAGGACGCCACTCATGTGCAATGTGCTCTCCATTTACATCGGACCTCTGTTCTGGACATATTAGCAGGTCCCAAAGGTGGGACTCGCACCTATCGTACATTTATGGCACATCCTATCAATATATACCATATATCTCCCAGGTGGGAATACCCCTTTAACCTCCTCTCTGAGAAAATCATGCATATACCCCCGAAACCAAGGAACGCAAAATAAAGACACAGAATAAAGACACAGGACACATTAATTGGGGAATAAATGGCCAAATTGTTTATTTAAAATATTAAAAAAGGCAAACCCCCGACTCATGGAGAGTCACCCTCCAGCACTCAGGAGAGGAAAAACCCCTGTGGAGGAAACCTCTAGGGAACCATGGCTGGAGGGCTGCCCTTCACTTGGGCTTAGAGGGTAATGCCACTATGTGGTTGCCACATAAATAATAGAAGGGGGGCTGCAGCAGCTGGGCTGATCTGGTTGGCTAGGCGGATGTCCCTTTCCTCCCGTTGGGCAATGGACTTCCAGCTAGAACCTCCAAATTTCGTCAAGGTGCGGAGGTAGTCAAGCTCCACGTCCTCAGGCCATCAAGTACAGCACCAAATATGGCCGCTTGCCAGCTTTTTACAAGGGTTTTTCTCTTATGACACACATGCTTGTGATGTCACAGGTGTCTATGTGGCAGTTTTCCAAAGGGTTAACCCTTTAGTGACTGT
Organism: Bufo gargarizans; assembly: GCF_014858855.1. Lineage (NCBI taxonomy): Eukaryota > Metazoa > Chordata > Amphibia > Anura > Bufonidae > Bufo > Bufo gargarizans. Next base: position 383,345,094 of record NC_058080.1, on the reverse strand, counting down.
CAGTGTGCCTTACTGCAGAGGCCATTAACCCCTTCCTGTATCAATATACTGCAGTTTGGATAACCACCATATATTTTTGGTCCCCTGACATTCGAAGGGTTTCCTGCTTCGGGGTGCAGGTTTGTTCTGTAACTGACAGCCAGTGATCCAGGGGCCGACACCTAGCACCTGGACCAGTGGCTCTTATTTAACCCTTTCCAGGCCGCACAGTGTAAATGAACAGACTAACAGGGTCCAGTCAGTTTTATGTGTGACCCTTTACTTTATCCTGGGACCCCACTTGAGGATGGCGCAGCCTTTCATTTTGACTTTATTCCAGCAGAAGGCGCAGTGCTTAACAGTTAGTCACCATTGGATACAAAGCCTGATGGTTACATTGTTGTTATGAGCTTGGCGGTTATGGGCAACTGAACAGTCTATCTAGGTAAACAGCTTGAATGTGTCAGTCTTTACTGAGGCACACGGCCCTATATAGTTACAAATTTCGGTTGCAGTTTCTGACAACCCACACTACTAAGATGTGGTGGGGCACGTAGATCTGGGCTTGCTTGTACGGGCCACGCTATGGAGGCCATTAGAAACTCTCTTCCCTCCTCCCAACTGTTATCTTCCCCTCAGCTGCCTCTTGCTGTTTTCTCTCCTTGACTGAGCCTAGACATGTGACTGATCGTCAGCCACATCCCTAATTGGTGCAGGGCTCCTTTACTCATCAGACACAAGAAGACGGGTAAAGAGGAGAGACATCATACATGACTGCCGGGCTCCCTCTGCGCACTCAGGGACACCGGCTCTTATACTGAAAACATGGATAAAATAATTTAACACGTTCAGGACCTTGGACGAGTATACTCGTCCTGGAACAACGGTACTTAGCGCACCAGAACGAGTATACTCGTCCTGGCATTAAACTGTCACCATGTCTGCAGTCAATTCAGACCTGCGGTTTGCAGCGCTTTCAGTAGTTTCTGATCAGGGATCAGAAACTTTAAAATGGCCAAATTAAAAATGTTTTAAAAACTATCAGGAAATTGAAATTTTGCCCACCTTACTTCCCAAAAAAGGTAATAAAAGGGATCAAAAGAGTCGCATGTACGCCGAAATAGTACCAATCAAACCGTCACCTCATCCCGCAAAAAATGAGCCCCTACATGAGACAATGGCCCAAAAAATGAAAAAAAAACTATGGGGACACTATAACATGATTTATATTTTGTTTCAAAAATGAAATCATTGTGTAAAACTTACATAAATAAAAAAAAGTATACATATTAGGTATTGCTGTGTCCGTATCGACCGGCTCTATAAAAATATCACATGACCTAACCCCTCAGGTGAACACCGTAAAAAAATAAAAATAAAAACGGTGTAAAAAAAGCAATTTTTTTGTCATCTTATGTCACAAAATGTGTAATAGCAAGCGATCAAAAAGTCATATGCACCCTAAAATAACGCCAATCAAACCGTCATCTCATCCCGCAAAAATCATACCCTACCCAAGATAATCGCCCAAAAGCAGAAAAAACTATGGCTCTCAGACTATGGAGACACTAAAACATATTTTTTTTGTTTCAAAAATTGGATACATATTGGGTATCGCCGCGTCCGTGGCAACCTGCCCTATATAAATACCACATGATCTAACCTGTCAGATGAATGTTGTAAATAACAAAAAAAAACTGTGCCAAAAAAGCAAGTGTAATATAGACCAACCAAAAATCATATGTACCCTAAACTAGTACCAACAAAACTTCCACCCTATCCCGTAGTTTCTAAAATGGGGTCACTTTTTTGGAGTTTCTACTCTAGGGGTTCATCAGGGGGGCTTTAAATGGGACATGGTGTCCAAGAAAACTGTCTAGCAAAATCAGCCTTCCAAAAACCGTATAGCATTCCTTTCCTTCTGCGCCCTGCCGTGTGCCCGTACAGCAGTTTACGACCACATATGGGGTGTTTCTGTAACTACAGAATCAGGGCCATAAATAATGAGTTTTGTTTGGCTGTTAACCCTTGCTTTGCAACTGAAAAAAAATTGTAAAATGGAAAATTTGCCCAAAAATGAAAATTCTGAAATTTCATCTCTATTTGCCAATAACTCTTGTGGAACACCTAAAGGGTTAACGACGTTTGTAAAATCAGTTTTGAATACCTTGAGGGGTGTAGTTTCTTAGATGGAGTCACTTTTATGGAGTTTCTACTCTAGGGGTGCATCAGGAGGGCTTCAAATGGGACATGGTGTCCAAAAAAATCTGTCTAGCAAAATCTGCCTTTCAAAAACTGTATGGCATTCCTTTCCTTCTGTGTCCTACTGTGTGCCCGTACAGTGGTTTATGACCACATATGGGGTGTTTCTGTAAACAACAGAATCAAGGCCATAAATAATGAGTTTTGTTTGGCTGTTAACCCTTGCTTTGTAACTGGAAAAAAAATATTAAAATGGAAAATCTGCCAAAAAAGTGAAATTTTGAAATTGTATCTCTATGAATTCTTGTGGAACACCTAAAGGGTTAACAAAGTTAGTAAAATCAGTTTTGAATACCTTGAGGGGTGTAGTTTCTAGAATGGGGTCATTTTTGGGTGGTTTCTATTATATAAGCCTCACAAAGTGACTTCAGACCTGAACTGGTCCCTAAAAATTGGGTTTTTGAAAAGTTCAGAACAATTTCAAGACTTGCTTCCAAACTTCTAAGCTTTGTAACATCCCCAAAATATAAAATATCATTCCCAAAATGATGCAAACATGAAGTAGACATATGGGGAATGTAAAGTAATAGCTATGTTTGGAGGTATTACTATGTATTATAGAAGTAGAGAAATTGAAACTTGGAAATTTGCAATTTTTTACAAATTTTTGGTACATTTTGTATTTTTTTATAAATAAACATATTTTTTTTTTTTTACTTCATTTTAGCAGTGTCATGAAGTACAATATGTGCCGAAAAAACTATCTCAGAATGGCCTGGAAAAGTCAAAGCGTTTTTAAAGTTATCACCACATAAAGTGACACTGGTCAGATTTGCAAAAAATGGCCTGGTCCTTAAGGTGAAAATGAGCTTGGTCCTTAAGGTGTTAAAGGAGCAGCATCACCCCTATATAAGTTACAGTATGATGGCAACTTCAAGGCCACTGCACAGTGGATGCAGCCTTTCTTCCTGCTCCATCCAATGTTTTGATTACAGGCTGCCGAAAACATCGAATCGATGGGGTGACGGGTATCCACTAGGGTTGCCACCTGCCTGGTAAACCACTGGCCTAGCCTTTATTATCGGTAATCTGCTAGGAAAAGTAGCAACACTACATGTAGTGCGTATATTATAGAATAGGTTCGGGTGACCGCTTTCATAACCCCCAAAAGGAGGACATCATACCCGGGACAGTGGGTGACGATAAAACACGCAGAATGAAAAACATAATCTATATACCAGCGTCAGGAGACATTACAGGGAGGAAGTATCAGAGGAGAGGACTACAACTCCCAAGTCATTATTATGGGATATCAGAGGACGTTTCATGGAGGAAGTCTATGATGAGAGGGCTACAACTCTAAGCATGTCTAGGCTGATGTAATGTGATAGAGCACATTACAGGGAGGAGGCGTAATAGGAGAGGATTACAACTCCCAGCATGTCCAGGATGATATTATGGGATATTAGAGGAAGGGAGGGAGTATAAGTGGAGAGAACTATAGCTCACAGTATGTTGAGGCACATGTTATGTTATGTTATGTTAGAGGACATTATAGGGCGGGAAGGACAAGAGGAGAGGACTACAACTCCTAGCATGTACAGACTGTTATGTGATATCAGAGATGAGGTAAAAGAGGAGAGAACTACAAATCGCATGTCCAGGTGTTTATTATAGGATAGCAGAGGACGTTTCAGCGAGGGGTATAAGAGAAGAGGACTACAACTCCCAGCATGTCCAGGCTGTTTTTATGTGATATCAGAGGATATATATGATGTCTTTCCTCTGTTATGTATTGTAACGGATCACCTGGCACCCCGACTGAGTACCTCCGTTGCTAGATGCTCCTAGTGCTTCCCGAGGACTCCAAGCACTCCACTTGACACCGTACGCACTGCAGACCCCACGAACCGCCGAAGCTTGGTTGAGGTCTCATCGTCTTCTACCCACCCTGGACCTACGACAAGGCTCCAGTGGGTGAACCTCTCCTAAAACCAGAGAGCCGGAACAGCTCTTACAAGAGCTAGTAGTTATGCCAGGGGAGTATAGCAAATCTTCAGCGTATAGCAATCCCCCAGTTTTGATCAGTTATCCAAACACCAGTCTCAACATGATGAAGGATAAAACAGGAACTCCTTATTGAGGGCTACTCGCCCATATTTATGCAGGTCCCCATCTGGTGGCCACGCCCTTAGGGGACCAGAATGGAGACTGTGACACAGGACAGATATGCAGCAATTCAGGATACACAGACACAACATATCCCCACAATGCATCATGGTTTCCTCCTCTTTGCCCTGGCGACACCCGAGGAGCAATCCAATTATGTCTCAGGACAAAGGGAAATCACCAATACACATGTGGAGACAACAGGACAGGAATCACCACCCAAACACACAATGTCACCCCCCCCCCCCCCCCCCACAGCAAACACAGACATTTAACATATCCCCAGATAGCTCAAGTCTGAGTGCATATCATTAGGTGAATGGCACTCAGAATACACAAATACAATACTATTAGCTATCTGGGTACCCTCACATAACATACAATTTAACTGAACGCATAATAACATAAAATACAATTCCAAAGACAGATTTAAGTTGTGCGGCCGGTCTGTCTTCTCCTTTAAAGTTAGTATGGGCCATAATCCTGAGGCAAGAGGCTGGCAAACAGCCCCCTCCAAAACACCGTGGCGAGGTTGGTTTCGCCACATGTATCTTCTTGTGTCCAATGTTTAAAGGGGTTTGAACGGAGCCCAGCACCAATCAGATGTCTAGGCTCAGTCAAGGAGAGAAGACAGCAAGATTCAGCCAAGGGGAAGATGACAATTGGGAGGTGGGAAGAGAGTGTCTAATGGCCTCCATCTTAGTAGTGTGAGTTGTCAGAAACTGCAACCAAGATTTGTGCCTCAATGAAAGACTGACACAACCATAGTAACCGCCAAACTCATAATACATGATGCAGTCTGGAAGTGGTTAAATAAGAGCCACTGGTCTAGGTACTAGGTGTCGGCACCTGGAACAGTGGCTGTCACAGAACAAACCTGCTCCCCCGAAGGAAACCCTGCTATCATCGGGGACCATAAATATATGGCGGTTATCCCACCTGCTCATATCTCCAGAACAGGAGTATGAAGTAAATGGAGAGCACATTGCGTATGCGCCGCGTCCAATCCATTCATTGCTATGGGAGTTCCAAAAATAGAGAGCACACTTGCCTGTTTTCGGAAGTCCTATAGCAGTGAATGGAGAACAAGCAGCAGAAGCGTGGCCACCTCTCCATTCAACACTATGGGACTCCTGAAAATAGCCAAACCAGAGCTGAGCTATTTTCTGAAGTTCCATAGCGGTGAATGAAGGGTGGCCGCACATGCATGATGTCTGTACACTTGGGGGCCATCATCCTAGAGATACAGACGTGGACAAAATTGTTGGTACCCTTTGGTCAATGAAAGAAAAAGTCACAATGGTCACAGAAATAACTTTAATCTGACAAAAGTAATAATAAATTAAAATTCTATAAATGTTAACCAATGAAAGTCAGACATTGTTTTTCAACCATGCTTCAACAGAATTATGTAAAAAAATAAACTCATGAAACAGGCATGGACAAAAATGATGGTACCCCTAACTTAATATTTTGTTGCGCAACCTTTTGAGGCAATCACTGCAATCAAACGCTTCCTGTAACTGTCAATGAGACATCTGCACCTCTCAGCAGGTATTTTGGCCCACTCCTCATGAGCAAACTGCTCCAGTTGTGTCCGGTTTGAAGGGTGCCTTTTCCAGACTGCATGTTTCAGCTCCTTCCAAAGATGCTCAATAGGATTGAGGTCAGGGCTCATAGAAGGCCACTTTAGAATAGTCCAATTTTTTCCTCTTAGCCATTCTTGGGTGTTTTTAGCGGTGTGTTTTGGGTCATTGTCCTGTTGCAAGACCCATGACCTGCGACTGAGACCAAGCTTTCTGACACTGGCTAGTACATTTCTCTCTAGAATTCCTTGATAGTCTTGAGATTTCATTGTACCCTGCACAGATTCAAGACACCCTGTGCCAGACGCAGCAAAGCAGCCCCAGAACATAACAGAGCCTCCTCCATGTTTCACAGTAGGGACAGTGTTCTTTTCTTGATATGCTTCATTTTTTCGTCTGTGAACATACAGCTGATGTGCCTTGGCAAAAACTTCGATTTTTGTCTCATCTGTCCACAGGACATTCTCCCAGAAGCTTTGTGGCTTGTCAACATGTAGTTTGGCATATTCCAGTCTTGCTTTTTTATGATTCGTTTTCAACAATGGTGTCCTCCTTGGTCGTCTCCCATGTAGTCCACTTTGGCTCAAACAACGACGGATGGTGCGATCTGACACTGATGTTCCTTGAGCATGAAGTTCACCTTGAATCTCTTTAGAAGTCTTTCTAGGCTCTTTTGTTACCATTCGGATTATCCGTCTCTTAGATTTGTCATCAATTTTCCTCCTGCGGCCACGTCCAGGGAGGTTGGCTACAGTCCCATGGATCTTAAACTTATGAATAATATGTGCAACTGTACTCACAGGAACATCTAGTTGCTTGGAGATGGTCTTATAGCCTTTACCTTTAACATGCTTGTCTATAATTTTCTTTCTGATCTCTTGAGACAGCTCTTTCCTTTGCTTCCTCTGGTCCATGTCGAGTGTGGTACACACCATATCACCAAACAACACAGTGATTACCTGGAGCCATATATATAGGCCCAATGGCTGATTACAAGGTTGTAGACACCTGTGATGCTAATTAGTGGACACACCTTGAATTAACATGTCCCTTTGGTCACATTATGTTCTGTGTTTTCTAGGGGTACCATCATTTTTGTCCATGCCTGTTTCATGAGTTTATTTTTTTACATAATTCTGTTGAAGCATGGTTGAAAAACAATGTCTGACTTTCATTGGTTAACATTTATAGAATTTTAATTTATTATTACTTTTGTCAGATTAAAGTTATTTCTGTGACCATTGTGACTTTTTCTTTCATTGACCAAAGGGTACCAACAATTTTGTCCACGTCTGTATGTCATAAATGTCCCAAATGGAAATACCCCTTAAAATGAAGCTCAATTTGAAGTAACCAAGTTAACAGAGCATTGCTAGGACCATTGCACCGAATGAGTCACTAGTCATGCTGAGGGTCAACGACTGTTCAGGTGAACACTGTGGGGCTAATGGATTCAATCTTCTATGCCAGTTTTATGGCATCGGAAAGTTGCAAATTTAAACCCATGTCCCATTTTATGTCCAAATTGGAACACAGCCTGGCCTAAATATATAAATGTGTATCATAAATATTACATACAATAAATAATAACAGACGCCAGGGGCGTTGCTAGGGTCTGAAGACATCTGGGGCACGAGCCCACGTGAAGCCACAGCCCCATCCCATGAAGCCACACCCTCATCACCACCGGGGAGGGGGGCCTTCACAGTATTTATTAACCCCTTTCAGCAGTTCCCCCTTCAGTGAATGGGGGACTGCTGAATGAGGTTAATAACTACAGTGAAGGTGAAGGGCCTAGCCGTCTGGGCAACCCCACAGATCATTCATTACAGTGCCATCCACAGATCCCCCTCCCCATAAGAGTGCCATCCACAGATCCCCCTCCATAACAGTGCCATCCACAGATCCCCCCATAACAGTGCCATCCACAGATCCCCCTCCATAACAGTGCCATCCTTAGATCCCCCTCCATAACAGTGCCATCCACCACAGATCGCCCTGCCCATAACAGTGCCATCCACCACAGATCCCCCTCCCCATAACAGTGCCATCCACCACAGATCCCCCTGCCCATAACAGTGCCATCCACCACCGATCCCCCGGCCCATAACAGTGCCATCCACCACCGATCCCCCTGCCCATAACAGTGCCATCCACCACAGATCCCCCTGCCCATAACAGTGCCATCCACCACAGATCCCCCTGCCCATAACAGTGCCATCCACCACAGATCCCCCTGCCCATAACAGTGCCATCTACTACAGATCCCCCTGCCCATAACAGTGCCATCCACCACAGATCCCCCTCCCCTAACAGTGCCATCCACCACAGAACCCCCTGCCCATAACAGTGCCATCCACCACAGATCCCCCTGCCCATAACAGTGCCACCCACCACAGATCCCCCTCCCCTAACAGTGCCATCCACCACATAATCCCCTGCCCATAACAGTGCCATCCACCACAGATCCCCCTGCCCATAACAGTGCCATCCACCACAGAACCCCCTGCCCATAACAGTGCCATCCACCACAGATCCCCCTGCCCATAACAGTGCCATCCACCACAGATCCCCCTGCCCATAACAGTGCCATCTACTACAGATCCCCCTGCCTATAACAGTGCCATCCACCACAGATCCCCCTCCCCTAACAGTGCCATCCACCACAGAACCCCCTGCCCATAACAGTGCCATCCACCACAGATCCCCCTGCCCATAACAGTGCCACCCACCACAGATCCCCCTCCCCTAACAGTGCCATCCACCACAGAACCCCCTGCCCATAACAGTGCCATCCACCACAGATCCCCCTGCCCATAACAGTGCCATCCACCACAGAACCCCCTGCCCATAACAGTGCCATCCACCACAGATCACCCTGCCTATAACAGTGCCATCCACCACAGATCCCCCTGCCCATAACAGTGCCATCCACCACAGATCCCCCTCCCCTAACAGTGCCATCCACCACAGATCCCCCTCCCCTAACAGTCTTATCCACCATAGATCCCCCTCCCCTAACAGTGCCATCCACCACAGAACCCCCTGCCCATAACAGTGCCATCCACCACAGATCCCCCTGCCCATAACAGTGCCATACACCACAGATCCCCCTGCCCATAACAGTGCCATCCACCACAGATCCCCCTCCCCTAACAGTGCCATCCACCACAGATCCCCCTCCCCTAACAGTCCCATCCACCATAGATCCCCCTCCCCTAACAGTGCCATCCACCACAGATCCCCCTGCCCATAACAGTGCCATCCACCACAGATCCCCCTGCCCATAACAGTGCCATCCACCACAGATCCCCCTGCCCATAACAGTGCCATCCACCACAGATCCCCCTGCCCATAACAGTGCCATCCACCACAGAGCCCCCTGCCCATAACAGTGCCATCCACCACAGATCCCCCTGCCCATAACAGTGCCATCCACCACAGATCCCCCTGCCCATAACAGTGCCATCCACCACAGATCCCCCTCCCTATAACAGTGCCATCCACCACAGATCCCCCTCCCTATAACAGTGCCATCCACCACAGATCCCCCTCCCCATAACAGTGTCAGCCAGCACAGATCCCCCTGCCCATAACGGTGCCATCCACCACAGATCCCTCTGCCCATAACAGTGCCATCCACCACAGATCCCTCTGCCCATAACAGTGCCATCCACCACAGATCCCCCTCCGCTAACAGTGCCATCCACCACAGATCCCCCTGCCCACTCTACATTGACATTTTAAACTGTAATCCATCCGTATCCAGTGCAACCTTAACTTTATAAATCAGATTCAGCGCTCATCTCTAGTCTTACTCAGTTTCAGGCTCAGCCGGTCAGCTACAGTAACAGGCAGTGCGGGCGGTGCTCACTCACTGATGTCACGCGCCTGCGCCGCCTAGTGGGAGGAGCAGGCGCCTGACGTCAGTGAGCAGTGCCGCCCTCACTGCCTGCTGTTACCGGAGCTGCATTATGAATCTAGTGAGAGATGAGCGGGAAACTGCGGCTGATTTCAAGTCAAAAGTTAAGTCTGCAGGGCAGGCGCCAGGTGGATTAGGTTTCCAGTTTTTTAGAGTTAAAGTGGCGGGGCCGGTGTAGCGCAGGAGAGACAGAGCGCCGGCCGGCCCTGCCAGCATAACATTCGGGGCACTGGTCAAAACATCCAGGGCTCAAGCCCCGAATATTTTGACCTAACGACGCCCCTGACAGACGCACAACCCCCTTGAAGAATGGGTTCTTATTCATCAACACTATCTACCAGTAAGACTGTCTTCATTGCCCATAGCGACCAACCAGACAGCAGGTTTCATTTTTTCAGAACAGTTGAAGAAATTAAAGCTGAGCTCTGATTGGTCGCTAGGACAAAAAGGACAGTCCTTGGTAAATGAGGCCTTAAGATGTACGTTGGAACAGATTTTTCACATGTCTGTATCATCACAGTACAGAAATAACACCACAAGTCGCAGTCCCGGTGCCCTCATTGTGCTCCTTTAACAAAAATGGCAGACTGAGCCCTCATACATTTACTCAAGAGCCTGGGATTGCCCTCATAACTGCCAACCATAGTTAGTGCCAGCCACACTACCCCTACAGATCCTACAATTCTGGACCACCATAAGTTTCATCTGCTGTCTCTCTAACTGGCAGCCATAGTTCCCTAAGAGACCGAATCCGGCATTAATTTGCATTGAAGTGTATTAGTGCCGGATCCGTCATTAAAGGATCCGGCAAAAAGGATCCGGCATTCCGGTCTGTGCATGCGCAGACCGAAAAAAAAAATAACATTTTTTATACCGGATCTGTTTTTCCGGATGACACAGAGAGACGGATCCGGCATTTCAATGCATTTGCTAGACAGATCCGCATCCGGATCAGTCTGACAAATACCATCAGTTTGCATAGGTTTATACCTGTCAGGAAGCAGGGGGTGTTACCCCTACTCTGGGACCACGGGCACGGCGCAGGGCACGGGTTCCCCTTCAGCTCGGTAGAACACCTGGTGCCCGAGGTGCGGGTGCACGGCGTGTGCGCAGTACACAGGCTGCTCGCACATTTCCGGGTGCATAGAGTTCCTGCATTATCCGGCTGTCAGGTGTGAGCCTTGCTGAGGGAGATTCCCAGTACACACCTTCCACCTTCCTCGCCTGCCATTGGTTCCTGGGGAGGGTGGTTCCTACCTTCCCTGGCTATAAAGACCTGGCCTGAGCTCTGGTTCATTGCTGAGTTATTCCACCTTATGGTGAACACCTAGCCTCCCTGCAGATCCTTCTATTGCCTGTTGTTTCTTTGTATCCTTCCCGGCTACTGACCCCTGGACTGTCTTCCGCCTTGAACCATCGCTGCCTGCCTCGACCCGGATTGGACATTGACTACCCCTCTTGGATTATCCCTAAACTTGTACCGCATTCTGGGCTGTCAGCTGCTTACTGCCAGTGGGTTCCTCATCCCACTACTGGCTCCCTGGGAGGTTCGTGACATAATAACTCAGCCTTCACCATGGAACCCGCAAAAGCAGTGGATCCCATGACGGCCATGACCCAGCAACTTAACCTCATGACGCAGGCCTTTCAGGAGATGCAAGCGAGTCATGAGCACCTGCTGCAGAGGGTTGCCACACAGGAGCAGCGCATCGCAGAGCGCACCGCGCTACCACCCTCGTCTCCCCCTACGCCGGCGCGCACCCTGGAAGTGGTCTCTAGCGAGCCGTCAGTCAGCCTCCCTGAGCGGTTTTCAGGAGATCGGAGGAAGTACCGCTCCTTCATCATCTCCTGCGAGCTGTTGTTTTCCCTGAAGCCACGTACATATGCCACGGACTTCGTCAAGGTACGCACGGCAATTTCCTTGCTCTCAGGGCCTCCCCAGACCTGGGCGCACCAACTCCTACTAGCCGATGACCCAGTGCTGGCATCTTGGAAGTCCTTTGCCGCAGCTATGCAAAGACTTTATGATGACCCCCTGCGTTCTTCAACCGCCAGGGGTACCTTGCGCACCCTCCGCCAGGGCAGACGTCCAGTGGAGGATTACATCATGGAATTCCGTGAGGTAGCCCCGGATACGGGCTTGAACGAGGTGGCCTTGATTGACCAATTCCGCATCGGTTTGTCCGAGCAGCTCAAGGATGAGCTCGCCCGCATTGGGGTGCCGGGCTCCTTGGGGGGCCTGATGGACTCAGTAACCCACCTGGATCGCCGCTTTCGGGAAAGACGACAGGAGCGACAACAGACCCCGCCTCTAACGGAGCGCCGGTCGGAACCCTTAAGGCTTCCTGTTCCTGTGGCAGCAGACGGTAACCAGGAGGAGCCGATGCAGATCGGGGCTGTTCGGGATCCCCTGTCCACGGTGGAGAGAACCAGGAGAAGAACCTTGCATCTGTGTTTATATTGCGCAAAACCGGGCCATTTCCTGAAGGACTGTCCCATCAAACCTCCCGAAGGTAGGCCGGAGACACCCACGGTATGCATTAACCTACCTATGTATAACAACTCGTCTCATCTCACCATCCCTGTTTCCCTGCAGCTGGGCAACAACAATATTGATCTCTCTGCCATCATTGATTCGGGCGCAAGCAGCTGTTTTATGGACAAGGATCTGGCTTCCCAACTAGGCATCCCGTTGCGCCCTAAGAAGAACCCATCCCAGCTGCATCTGGTGGATGGCAGCACCCTAAAGACGGGACCTATCGCCATGGAATCACATCCCTTGTTCCTCCGCATCGGCCTTTACCATTCCGAGAAGATCGTGTGGGACATCGTGCCTTCCCCCTTGTTTCCAGTCATTTTAGGCATCCCCTGGCTTAGGAGACACAACCCCACGATTAACTGGACCTCTGGCTCCATCACCTTCACGCCCCCCTCCGGTTCTCCTGTTCACGCGTCTCCGGCTCCAAGCCCTCCTGCGGTTCTGGGCACCGTTGAACACAGACTACCTGACAAATATCGGGACTATGCAGACGTTTTTGAAAAAAAAGGAGCAGACGCCTTGCCGCCACACAGGCCTTATGATTGCCCCATTGACCTGCTCCCTGGAGCCCCACTGCCGTACGGGCGCTTGTACAATCTGTCCGAACCCGAGACCAGGGCCCTGAAGGACTACATAGAGGAGAGCCTAGCGAAGGGGTTCATCCGTCCCTCGACCTCTCCAGTTGGGGCCGGCATCTTCTTTGTGGGGAAAAAAGATGGGGGTCTCCGGCCCTGTGTCGATTACCGGGCCCTGAACGACATCACCAAGAAAAAACGGTACCCACTCCCTCTCATTCCCGACTTGCTGGACAGAGTCAAGGATGCCCGTTTCTTCACCAAGATCGACCTCCGTGGGGCCTACAATCTGATTCGTGTCAGGGAGGGGGATGAGTGGAAGACAGCATTCCGCTCACGGTTTGGGCACTACGAGTACCTTGTCATGCCCTTCGGGCTCTGTAACGCCCCTGCCACATTTCAGTGCTTCATCAATGACGTCTTCCGTGACCTGTTGGATACCCATGTTGTGGTATATCTGGACGATATCCTTGTCTTCTCCAGATCACTGCCACAACACGAACGGCATGTCAAATCGGTGCTCCAGCGTCTGCGGACCCACAGTCTCTATGGCAAGCTTGAAAAAAGCACCTTCGAAGTCTCGTCCATTGAGTTCCTGGGCTACATCCTATCACCAGGTCGAGTGGAGATGGACCCCAGGAAGATCCAGGCCGTCCAGAATTGGCCTGTCCCCCGCAATCGGCGGATGGTGCAGCAGTTCATTGGTTTTGCCAATTTTTACCGCCGATTCATTCGGAACTTTTCAGCGATCTGCGCTCCCATCACTGCTCTGACCAGGAGCAACACCCTGTTTGAATGGACCCCGAAGGTCCAACAGGCATTCCAGCACCTTAAGAGGCTGTTCACACAGGCACCTATACTGGTACAACCGGACGCCTCTTGCCCGTTTTTTCTGGAGACCGATGCCTCCGAGGGGGCTATCGGGGCTGTTCTCTCCCAGGTCCAAGGGGAGAAGCAGCTTCTCCATCCCGTTGCCTTTTATTCCCGCAAACTCACCGGGGCCGAACGCAACTATGATGTGGGTGAGAGGGAGCTGCTCGCTATCAAGGACGCCCTGGAGGAATGGAGACATTTGCTGGAAGGAGCCGAAAACCCTGTGGTGGTGTACACAGACCATCGCAACCTCGAATATCTCCGCAGTGCCAAGCGACTGCGTCCTCGACAAGCCAGGTGGGCTCTCTTTTTCTCCCGTTTTCGCCTCCAGATTACCTATCGACCGGGATCCAAGAACGGCAAGGCTGATGCCTTGTCCCGTATGTGCTCCTCCGAGGCCGATCCTGCACCTCCGGAACCGATCCTGCCAGCCGCATACTTTCTAGCCACCCAACACTCCTTGATCGAGAGGATCCGACGGGCCAGCATCCCAGCTCCAGAGGAGGCAGCCCATCTGCCAATGAAGCAGGGGCTTTGTTACCACCAACAGTGGATCTACGTCCCAGTCTCCCAGCGACTGCCTGTACTACAGCATCACCATGACCACCCCACAGCAGGCCACCGAGGTAGGCGCAACACCATGGAATGCATCCTACGTCAGTTTTGGTGGCCCTCTTTGGCAGCCGACGTACGCTCCTTCATAGAGTCTTGTTCCGTGTGTGCACTCTACAAACGTCCCACCTCAAAACCTGTTGGGTTATTACAGCCTCTGCCAGTGCCAACCCTTCCATGGCGCAACATAGCCATGGATTTCATTGTGGACTTACCGCCTTCACAAGCCTGTACCACCATCATGGTGGTGGTGGACAGATGTACCAAGATGTCCCACTTCATTCCGACCTCCGGTCTCCCGACGGCCCAAAAAACCTCAGAGTTGTTCCTCCAACACGTGTTCCGGTTGCACGGGCTCCCTGATTCCATCGTCTCAGACCGGGGCTCACAATTCACCTCCCGCTTTTGGACCCAGTTTTGCCGTAGCCTTCATATCACTCGCAGCCTGTCTTCTGCCTATCACCCCCAGTCCAATGGGCAGACCGAAAGGACCAACCAAACTCTCGAACAGTTCCTTCGCTGTTACACATCCCATCTACAAGACGACTGGGTGAGCCATCTCCCCTTCGCGGAATTTTCCTTCAACAATCAGCTTCATTCCTCCACCGGGCTCTCACCATTCTATGCCAACTATGGCTATCATCCCGCAACTCTCCCGGATCTCCCCCTTGATGTCCCAGTGCCTGAAGTGGCTCAACGGCTCCGGCTCCTACGAGAACTGAGGCGGACCCTAACGCAACAACTCCAGGCCGCTCAGCAGCGGCACAAGATGCAGGCAGACCGTAGACGCACAGAATTCCCCAGGTACAAAGACGGGGACAAGGTGTGGCTTTCCACACAGCACCTCAAGCTGTCCTGTCCCTCCCGAAAACTGGGACCCCGTTACCTTGGTCCTTTTGAGATCGTGAGTATGGTCAACAACGTTGCAGCCAAGCTCCAGTTGCCTACTTCCCTGGGAATCCACCCGGTATTCCACGTGTCCTTGTTGAAACCACACCGTGCCAACCCATTCCCGGACCGGGCACCTGCTCCACCACCTCCCATCCAGGTGAATAACGATGATGAGTATGAAGTCCAGGAGATCCTGGACTCCCGCCGCCGGCGTGGGGTCCTGGAGTATCTCATCCACTGGAAGGGGTACGGTCCCGAGGAGCGTTCCTGGGAGCCCTTGGGGAATGTCCATGCGGCCGCCAAGGTGCGGGCGTTCCATCGGGCTCACCCCGAGAGGCCTTCCCAGGGTCGCGTCCGGAGGCCGCTCCTTGGTGGGGGGCTCTGTCAGGAAGCAGGGGGTGTTACCCCTACTCTGGGACCACGGGCACGGCGCAGGGCACGGGTTCCCCTTCAGCTCGGTAGAACACCTGGTGCCCGAGGTGCGGGTGCACGGCGTGTGCGCAGTACACAGGCTGCTCGCACATTTCCGGGTGCATAGAGTTCCTGCATTATCCGGCTGTCAGGTGTGAGCCTTGCTGAGGGAGATTCCCAGTACACACCTTCCACCTTCCTCGCCTGCCATTGGTTCCTGGGGAGGGTGGTTCCTACCTTCCCTGGCTATAAAGACCTGGCCTGAGCTCTGGTTCATTGCTGAGTTATTCCACCTTATGGTGAACACCTAGCCTCCCTGCAGATCCTTCTATTGCCTGTTGTTTCTTTGTATCCTTCCCGGCTACTGACCCCTGGACTGTCTTCCGCCTTGAACCATCGCTGCCTGCCTCGACCCGGATTGGACATTGACTACCCCTCTTGGATTATCCCTAAACTTGTACCGCATTCTGGGCTGTCAGCTGCTTACTGCCAGTGGGTTCCTCATCCCACTACTGGCTCCCTGGGAGGTTCGTGACAATACCGTAGACGGAACCATTCATTTCAATGGATCCGCAAAAAAATGGAAGGTACGCCATATGCCTTCCGTTTCCGTATTTCCGTTCCATTCAAAGATAGAACATGTCCTATTATTGTCCGCATAACAGACAAGGATAGTACTGTTCTATCAGGGGCCAGCTGTTCCGTTCTGCAAAAAATACGGAACACGGACGTCATCCGTATTTTTTGTGGATCCATTTTTTGCGGACTGAAAAATACAGAAAAAGCCATACAGTCGTGTGCAAGAGGCCTTATACTGTAACTCCTCTAAAAGCTCCACCATATTCCAAATCTGCCACCAAAAAGGACCTGTTTTCAGCTAGTAATCTGCTACAAATTTTGATGTGTGATTGTAGTCTGAATCCACTGCTGAATCAGTGGCAGATTTTGCCCATGTGAACATAGCCAAAAAGTTGATTAGCAAGCTGCCTTGTGGGAAACCAGAGTCAATAAGGGGCAGTCAACACACCCTCCCTCCCTGGGGTGTATTGATGGGATCATCATTGAATGCAAGTATACAACATGTTTTCTTTTTGTATATGGTGGTGAGTTGCGTATTATAGAAATATATTAACCACCTCAGCCCCCCTAGCTTAAACCCCCTTAATGACCAGACCACTTTTTACAATTCTGCACTACTTTCACGGTTTATTGCTCGGTCATACAACTTACCACCCAAATGAATTCTACCTCCTTTTCTTCTCACTAATAGAGCTTTCATTTGGTGGTATTTAATTGCTGATGACATTTTAAACTTTTTTGATATTAATCAAAATTGAACAAAACTTTCTGTTGTAAAATTTTTCAAATAAAACTACATTTCTATATACATTTTTCTCTCAATTTATTGTTCTACATGTCTTTGATTTAAAAAAAAAAATGCAATAAGTGTATATTTATTGGTTTGGGTAAAAGTTATAGCGTTTTCAAACTATGGTGCAAAAATTTTTATTTACGCACTTTGACTTTCTGAGCACCTGTCATGTTTCCTGAGGTTCTACAATGCCCAGACAGTAGAAACACCCAACAAATGACCCCATTTCGGAAAGTAGACACCCTAAGGCAGTCATGGTAAACCTTTTAGAGACCGAGTGCCCAAATTGCAACCCAAAACCCACTTATTTATCGTAAAGTGCCAACACGGCAATTTAACCTGAATACTACAGTCCAATATAGTATATATGTACTTTATAATTTAGCTATAATATCCTGCCTACATTCAATTCACTGCCTGTGCCATTCATAGTGCGCCCAGTGCTGATGAATGGCAGGAAAAGTCTAAGGCATATTGGTACACCATAAACTTTTTCTAGTGTGCGGGTGCCCACAGAGAGGGCTCTGAGTGCCACCTCTGGCACCAGTGCCATAGGTTCGCCACCACTGCCCTAAGGTATTCGCTGATGGGCATAGTGAGTTCATGGAAGTTTTTATTTTTTGTCACAAGTTAGCGGAAAATGATTTTATTATATATTTTTTTTCTTACAAAGTCTCATATTCCACTAACTTGTGACAAAAAATAAAAATTTTACATGAACTCACCATACCCCTCACGGAATACCTTGGGGGTATATACTGCCCTTGCATTTTAGGGGCCCTAAAGCGTGAGAAGTAGTTTGGATTCCAAATGCGTAAAAAATGCCCGGTGAAATTCTAAAAGTACTCATTGGAATTTGGGCCCCTTTGCGCACCTAGGCTGCAAAAAAGTATCACACATGTGGTATCGCCGTACTCAGGAGAGGTAGGGCAATGTGGTTTGGGGTGTATTTTTACATATACCCATGCTGGGTGAGAGAAATATCTCTGTAAAATGACAACTTTGTATAAAAAAATTGGAAAAGTTGTCTTTTAGGCCTCGTGCACGCGACCGTTGTTTCATTCCGTGTCCGTTGTTCCGTTTATCGTGATTTTCTGCGGACCCATTGACTTTCAATGGGTCAGTTGAAAAATCAGCTAATGCACCGTTTGTCATCCGCGTCCGTGATCCGTTGTTTCAGTCCGTCAAAAAAATATAACCTGTCCTATTTTTTTCACGGAAAACGGTTTGCAGACCCATTCAAGTCAATGGGTCAGTGAAAAAAACGCGGAGGCACACAAGATTGTCATCCGTGTCCGCGTCCATTTTTTTCCTATCATTTGCATGGCAAACTTGACTTAGATTTTTTTTTTACTTTCTTTCATGTCTGGAGATCCTCCAAAAATAAAGGGAGACACACGGATATCTCTGTAAATGACAACTTTTAACATTTTTTTATACAAAGTTGTCAATTTACTGAGATATTTCTCTCACCCAGCATGGGTATAAGTAAAAATACACCCCAAACCACATTGCCCTACTTCTCCTGAGTACGGCGATACCACATGCGTGACACTTTTTTGCAGCCAAGATGCGCAAAAGAGCCCAAATTCCAATGAGTACCTTTAGGATTTCACAGGGCATTTTTACGCATTTGGATTCCGTGAGGGGTATGGTGAGTTCATGTAAGATTTTATTTTTTTGTCACAAGTTAGTGGAATATGAGACTTTGTAAGGAAAAACAAAAAAATAATAAAATCATTTTCCGCTAACTTGTGCCAAAAAAAAAATCTTCTATGAACTCGCCATGCCCCTCAAAAGTGATCTTTATAGCGCCGCAGCGATTTTACGGTGTTTTTGCAGTGATCAGAAAAAAAAATTCTGTCACTGCGGTGGGGCGGACTGAATGCAAGTGTGCGTACAAGATCAGGCATGATCGGGCGAACACTGCGTTTTTTGTAGAGCCTATAGAACATGTCCTATTCTTGTCCGCAATTGCAGACAAGAAAAGGCATTTTCTATATAGTTCTGGCAATGTGCAGATCCGCAAAATGCGGAAAGCACATTGCCGGTGTCTGTGTTTTGTGTATCCGCGGATCCGCAAAACACATACGGACGTCTGAATGGAGCCTTACAGGGGGGTGATCAATGACAGGGGGGTGATCAGGGAGTCTATATGGGGTGATCAGGGGTTAATAAGGGGTTAATAAGTGACAGGGGGGGAGGTGTAGTGTGGTGATCGGTGCTACTTACAGAGCTGCCTGTGTCCTCTGGTGGTCGATCCAAGCAAAAGGTACCACCAGAGGACCAGGTAGCAGGTATATTAGACGCTGTTAACAAAACAGCGTCTAATATACCTTTTTGGAGTTAAAAACTACAGCCTGGCAGTGAATGATCGCCGCTGGCAGGCTGTAGATCAACTCGTTTACCTCGCGATTCTGTGAACGCGCGTTCACAGGAAATCTCGCGTCTCGCGAGATGACGCTCCGATGCGTCAAGGAGGAGTAACCCAGCCGCCCGCAGGACGCCTCCCTGCGTTAGGCGGTCAGGAGGCGGTTAAGAGGGTTTTCCAGGAGTAAAATATTGAAGATCTATCCCCAGGATAGGTAATCAATTGGCTTTAGCGAATCGGGTTTATTCAAAAACTTTGTTTACAATATCTCCTCCGTAGTGCGGTAAAATGTATGGACTCTGCTGAGGCCTGGAAAATTTTGGTGCAAATAACGCGTCTTGCGTTATGCGCATATAAATACTTTAAATTACTGTTTCAAAGTCTCATTAACGAAGCTGAGTTCAGCTTTGGATTTTGGAACAGTAATTTATGTGCATAACTGAAGTGTAACATCATAGACATGAGACAAAGTAATTCTTGCGTTATTTGCAGCTAGATTTCCCAGGCCTCAGCGGAGCAAATACATTTTAGTGCACTGCATAGAAGATATTGTAAACAAAGTTTTCAAACGGAATCGGGTTAGAGCAATCCAAACCCGATTCGCTCAAGCCTAGTAATCAATATCAGATCGGTGGGGGTCTGACTCCCAGAATCCTGGCACATCAGAGGTTCGGAGAGGCAGTGGCCTCTTCTTAGTGATGTCACAATCGTCAGTCACAAGGCCTATATGCAGCTCACTCCTGGGGCGGAATGGCCATAAGCTCACTCCAGGGGCAGAATGGCCATAGACCTTACACGGAAATTTGCCGGTGGGGTGATACCCAGGAGGCCGCCTGAGCCCTCCTCATGGCCAGCCAGTGGAAGTTTTTGGGGATGTATTTTGTGATGGACTGTGGTATTTGGCTCTGTTGGGGTGGTATAATGTGCCACAATATGGTATTTCTGGCTCTGCCTTCCATCAATTTGAACCCAACTACAAAATGGAGCCAGTTTTAGTTCCCAGTCCGCCTCTGGCTCACTCCTATTCAAGTAAATGGGCCTGGGCTTTAACCCATTAGTGACCAAGCCTGTTTGGGCCTTAATGACAAAGCCAGATTTTGGAAATCTGACATGTGTCACTTTAACAAAGAATAACTTCGTAAAGGTTGTGCACATCAAAGTAATTCTGACATTGTTTTCTCGTCACATTTTGTACTTTACTTAGGTGGTAAAATTTTACCGATAAAATATGCGTATCTTTATTAAAAAACTTAAAAATCTATGACAATTTGCAAAAATTGGCATATTTTCCTATTTTCAACTGCAATATTTCACATACATATAGTACATAAATACTATTCAATATTTTTATCAGAAATATATTTCCACATCTTTACTTTATTTTGGCTGCACTTACAAAAAACTTTGACTTTTTTTATTTAGGAGACTTAGCATTTTAACATAAATTTAAAAAAAATTTAAGTATGGGGTGGAGCCTAACCGCTGAGCAGAATGGAGATCTGAGAGAGAGCTCCTTCCTCAAGAGCCTGTGCTTCACAGCTTTTGCACACAAGAGACATCCCCAAAATGGTTAAGATTGGGAGAGAAAAGTCCAGGGAAGCTCCGGATATCTGAGTCCAGGCAAAAGAAAAACCAAGCGGACATGGAAAGATTCTTAAATAAGAAGCAGACATTATCCCCACCACGCTTGGACAAGATGGCGCCACGAGCTGCTGGGCGGGAGTCTGAAATGGAGGAGGAAGATCTTGTAGACTACGCGGAGGACCCGGGTGACACATCGCTTACAGAAGACAGCCGCACACTTACAAAAGCTTTCTTCAAAGCAACGCTGTCCCAAGCTTTAGCTCCGTTGATACAGGAGATAAGGGAGCTGAGACAGGATATGTGCGCCCTTGGGCACCGGGTGGAACTGTTGGAAAATAATCAGTTTGCGCCATACAGTTCGGCGATAGTACATGTCATGGAAGCTCAGATTTCCTTGCTGAACCATGCTTACTTCATGATTGAAGACCAGGAAAATAGGAGCCAGAGGAAAAACATCAGAATGAAGGGTCTGTAGGAAAGTGTGTTGCCTGAGGAGCTGGAAACTGCTGCTAGGAAACTATTTACAGACCTCCTGGGAGAGGACAGAGCTGTAGGCATCACAATAGAAAGAATACACTGCTCCCCGCGCCCTGTTCCCGAGAATGGAGAACCACCCAGAGACGTGGTCTGTGGACTATTAAGCTATAAAGATACGGCCGCCATCTTACAAGCCTTCCGCACCAGAAAGGAGCTAAGGTATGGTGACTCACTTATACTATTGTTCCAAGACGTCGCCCCCTCAACTCTGGCTAAACACTGCGTCCTTAGGCCACTTACAGACCATCTCAGAAACCAAAAGCTGTTATATAAATGGCTATACCCCTTTGGGCTTTCTTTTGCAAAAAAAATGGCCGCCGTTGTGTAATTCGTACACCACAAGACCTGGATTCTGTTCTGCATGGAACATCCTAGACATACCACCTCTGAGCATAGAACCCTGGTAACCTCTGCATATCACTGTATCTGGCTTACCCCAGCTTCCTACCCTGAAGCCCTGGGACGTGGTCTCCAAGCAAAAATCCTCCAACAGCAAAAGGCGCCTGGAGTGAAGTGCAGTAATTCTTCTGGGTCTATAACTTCCTAATCTGTGCTGCAGTCATTGAAACATATGCAATTCAAGATGGGATGTCATACCGCCTCTCAATAAAGAGGATGTTGTCTCAAAGACCCTAGTTAGTACCTATGGTCAAATTTTCTGTCTTAGATGCGCATATCCAGTCATAGGTATTCCAGCATTAGTTGTCACGTGCCATATCGGGCTGTCTTAAGAGTGTCCTATTGTCATTACTGAGAGTGACGCTGTTGGCACAGTATATCCGTTTGATATCTATGTTATAGATGTTGTGCATCATTGCTTTATCTGTTTGTCACCTGTTTTGTTTAGCAGGTGTATGTGTTGAAAGAAGCACGGGCATGAGGGTACGGGTTAGTATGCTGTTTCAATATCACCTGCCCCCACTTGTCCCTGCATTGTGGTTTAACATTAGGGACTACAGATGTTTTTTGCTTCTTGTGCTGTGGGGTCTGCTAAATGTGACAGAGCCTAGCACTTACCAATCACTTATAATGTTCATAAATGTTCTTTTGTTTTAATTTCATTCGAGGTAAAGTGTTTTATATTACCGTGGTTGAGAGCTGAATTGTTTGCCACTCTAAGCTACCCATGTCAGAAATAAACATAACTACCTTTAATGTAAAAGGTCTTAACACGCCCCAAAAAAGGTCACAGATCCTCACACTTATGAAGAAAAATAGAAGCGATATTTGCTTTCTACAAGAGACCCATTTTAGAGTAAACAAGATCCCTAAACTTTCCCATGCTCAATACACACAGTGGTTTCACAGCACGTATACGGTAAGTCAGCTTCTAGGGGTGTTAGTGTTGCAATTAGTAAAAATATACCTTTCACCACCTATAGCAACACAACAGGACCCAGAAGGAAGATTCCTCTTTGTCAAGGGAAAAATTGCTCAATTATTGGTATCGCTGGCAGGTGTCTATGCCCCCAACACACATCAGCACAAGTGGCTCAAACTGACTCTCGCTAGATTTCGTGAATTTGGAGAAGGTTTAGTGATAATTGGGGGAGATCTAAATGTCGCGTTAAATCCGACTTTAGACACCTCGACGGGGAGTTCCACAAAATCCCAGAAAACGCTAGGAAGAATACAAAGAACATTAAGTGACAGCCATTTAATAGATACATGGAGGACGCTCAATGTTTCAGACAAAGAGTATACATTCTATTCAGCTGTTCATCTGTCCTACCAACGAATGGACTATATTTTGGTATCTGAAACACATCTAGAGTGGATCCGCAAATCCAATATTGGCCCCATCACGGTTTCAGATCACTCCCCGGTAACCACTACACTCACCTTCACTAATCTACCTGTAAAGGAATGGATTTGGCGACTAAACAAAACCATAATAGATTCAGACAAACATGTATCTGATGTTTCTCGCAAATTAAGACAGTATTTTCGAGACTATAAACCTTCAGATACCTCTCAGAATATAGTCTGGGGGGCTCATAAAGCTTTCATACATGGCAAATTTATAGCTTTGGGATCCAAACTAAAAAAAGAGAGACAGAAAAAACTTGATTCATTGTTAGGCCAAATCGCAGCCATAGAATCCATCCAGAAACAATCTAAAATGCATCTAGCTCAAGGCGAACTAATCTCATTGCGGAAGCAACTAAAGGAGCTTCTTAACATAAAATGCGCGAAAGCCTACCAGTATATAAAATTCAAACAATATATGAACTGGGATAAAGGAAATTAATGTCTCGGCCATTAAAACGGGTAACGGAGCTTTGGTCTCCTCTACTAAAGATATAGCAGAAGAATTCTGCTCTTTCTACATGAAATTGTATAACCTAGACACCACCCATGGCGTCTCATCAGAGGGCTACCAATCCATTGAACGAGAAAACCACATAGACGAGTTTTTAAACAATCTGAATCTCACTAAACTGAGCACGGAGGAGTGCTCTCCTTTACTGAAGCCTTTCACAGAAGAAGATATCAAAAAGATTGTTAAAGACATGCCCTTAGGAAAGGCCCCAGGGCCAGACGGCCTGCCAATAGGGTACTATAAAAAAAAAATCCTCTCTATCCTAGCCCTCACATAACTAACTGGTGCCAGGCCCTAGCTGATGGAGAAACTCCCCGAAAACAATCACTCGAAGCTGTTATTACCATAATCCCAAAAGAAGTAATAGATGATAGGGAATGTAGTAACTATAGACCCATATCCTTAATCTGGACATTAAAGTATGGGCCAAGGTATTAGCATCTAGACTTCATACCCTAATTCCTAGAATCATCAATCAGGAACAGGCTGGATTTGTTCTGGGCAAACTTCCAGTCATGCAGACTCATTAATGCAATCACATGGGCCAAGAATAAAGCACAGTCTCACGTTCTTCTTAGTACAGATGCGGAAAAGGCCTTCGATAGCTAGCTGGGTGACCAGGACTCACACTAAATTTATAAGTCTATGGAAACTTTGGAAAGAATTCCAAAATTTACAGTTGTGATGATCAATCCAAGTACCTACAAAATACCAGCCTAACAAAGTGTAGACCTCTGGCATAGAGGGGACCTTTACTAATTAGACAAGCTAAGGGCCGCTTCACACGAGCGGATGCCGTGCGTGGCATCCGCTCCGTGAAAGAGTGCCAAGACCCGCTGCAGACTGCAGAGGCACGGAGCGGTAACATGACTGTTAATGCTCCGTGCCTCTCTGTGATCTCTTTACTACGAAATCACAGTGACAACTGTGATTTCGTAGTAAAGAGATCACAGAGAGGCACGGAGCATTAACAGTCATGTTACCGCTCCGTGCCTCTGCAGTCTGCAGCGGGTCTTGGCACTCTTTCACGGAGCGGATGCCACGCACGGCACCCGCTCGTGTGAAGCGGCCCTAACAGTAGATATTTTTAGTGTATTCCTTATCAACGCAGTTTTATCTCTCTATATAGATTTTCTACATAGATTTTATGGGTATTAATTCCACACTCATTGTTGTTGTATGTATCAGTTATTATTTATTATGGACGCACTGGTATATAGGTGTAATCATTTACTCAAGTGAGGTTATATTGTTCGGACTGCTATCCTAGGCCCCCCCCTTCTCCTTTTTCTTCTCCCCCCCCCCCTCCACACTTAAAGGGAATCTGTCACCTATTTTGAGCATATAAAACTGTTAACATAGCAATGTTCAATAAAGTACCTTCATTCCAGCATGTGTCTTCTTTCTTTTATTCAAGTTTTCATTTAGGTCAAAAAGCGAAATCTCGCTCTGGAGCCTACCGGGGGGCAGGGGGATATTATATATACACATTTTAGAAGGTTCTGATCCCACAGTCAAGGACTGTGGGGATCAGAATCTTTCTGCCAGCATTAGGATTGTGTGATTGGCTAGTCTGTACAGACTAGCCAATCAGAGCGATCGCTGGCCGGGACCAGGATTGGTCCCAGGCCGGTTAGCTGAGATCCCTGGCTGTGTGTAATAGCCGGGGTCTCAGCGCTGTTACCATGTCTGCAGGGGGGGGGACCCAGATTTCACTTATGGGGAAGTTGGGGGACCCGATCCCTGCACCGGAGACTTTCTCCCTCCTCTCTGCTGTTGGCATTTTCAGTGATCGCTGTGATACTTTGTATCGCAGCGATCACGTGATCAAAGACCGCTTGTCACGGTCTCTGTTCACTGCTCTGAGCCCTCAGTGACCTCCGGTAGCTGAGGGCACGGAACTCCAGTGCTTGATTTAAGTGTTAACTTGGGCTGAAGTTCCGCCGTAAAAAAACGGTGCTCCAGCCCAAGGCCCATTAGTGACCGCCGTAAAAACACGTATGGGTGGTGTAGGAAGGCGCAAGAGCTGTCATTGATGAAAGGTATGTATGTGTCACTGAGGTTTCTGGCCTCGGTGAGGTAATAGCCGGTAGTTTTAAGTGTCAGCGGCAGCTAGTGCTGATCGACACTGTTTGTTGTTAGTATGGCTCTAAAGCCGATCCAGGCCGGCTCTTACTGGGAGTAGCCAAAGTGCTGGGTGGGTGGCTGCTGTCCACACTTCAGGCCGGGTCTTTATTGGCCTATGGCTGGGTGTGGATGATCCTCCATCTGACAGGGAAGCTGTGGAGACAGTTTTGGGATCTGTGAATAGATGCCGTGCTAAAGGCTTGAAAGCCGCATATCACGATCGGCGTGACTATCACATGCGTGCCACAGAGGGAGGGAAAGAGGAAGGCCCTGCCCAAGTGAGAGGGAAGGTGGTGACCCCTGACTCACCTTGCGGCTGGCACCTGGCTGCCCTGACGTCCCTAGACGGGTTCCTCACCCGTACGCCGATCACGTGCCTAAAACCCTGGCTTTCCCTAAGATGAGCCCTAGATAGTGAACAGGGCGGTGGGAACACTAGTCCGCACCACTAGCTCTAAAGGAAAACACCAAGGGGAGGACAGACAATACAGACTCAACATATAATCCCAGGTGGGCGACAACAGGAGACAACAAAAAGCCCAACAGGGATCCGGAGGGTAGCACTCTGGAACAACAACCAGGATTCACAGCTCCAGTGGGTCAGTATAGAAGTCCAGGCAGGAAGCTCTATAACTGGCAACTAGAGAAGTTTGAGAGGAGAATATAAGGAGGTTGGGAGTGGCAGACAAGAAACAGCTGAGGAGGAGAAGCTACGGATTCCTGAGTGAGACAAAAAGGATTGCAAGGCAAACACAGAAAACAATCACTAAGAAACAACATGATCTTTAGACATAGAGCGCGCAGCCACCCGCTGTGACTTCCTGACCCCGGGTATAACGGAGTCAGACGTGGCTCTTGACACCCTCGTGACACCGCATGCTGGAAAACAGGCGCCTAAAGCCTGCTGAGAACAGCTGGGGGAAAGACTGCTAACCAGGTGAAGATTTTGTTCTATGGACATTGCGTGGTGTGAACAAACACCAAGACTGTGAACGGTCATTTTGTGTTTCCTTATGTGTGAATAAACACCAAACTGTTTAAGTTAAAGACTTTGTGATTCCCTCTATACTGCGTCAGCTATCCTGTCTACCAGAGCAAAACCCCACAGTGGTCACTAAGGGGTTCATACCAAGGTCAAATGCTATACAATGTACTTCACTGTGCTTGGTATGTTGTGAGATGGTCACAGAGCCACAAGTTCGCTCAACACTATTGATAACCTATTCTGAGAACAGGTCTTCAATATTGTACTTCCAGAAAACCCCTTTAACCCCTTAAGGACACAGGGTGTACAGGTACGCCCTTGTGCCCTGGTACTTAAGGACATAGAGCGTACATGTACGCCCTGTGTATTTTCGATCACTGCCGTGCGGCTGGCAGTGGTCAGGACCAGGTGCCTGCTCAAATCATTGAGCAGGCACCTAGGCTAAATGCGCGGGGGGGTCCCGTGACCCCCCCATGTTGGCGATCGCGGCAAACCGCAGGTCAATTCAGACCTGCGGTTTGCTGCGATTTCTGCAGTTTCTGATCCCCGCAGTACTGTATTTTACTTACACTTTGTCTGAACATAGATCTGTTCAGACAAAGTGTAAGTAAAATACAGTACAGTACAATATATATTGTACTGTACTGTATTATACAGACATCAGACCCACTGGATCTTCAAGAACCAAGTGGGTCTGGGTCGCCGCATCCGTAACGACCTGATCTATAAAACGGTCATGTTACTTTACCCGAACGGTGAACGCCATAAAAATAAAAAATAAAAAACTATGATGAAATTGAAATTTTGCCCACCTTACTTCCCAAAAAAGGTAATAAAAGTGATCAAAAAATTTGCATGTACGCCAAAATTGTAACAATCAAACCGTTAACTCATCCCGCAAAAATTATACCCTACCCAAGATAATCGCCCAAAAACTGAAAAAAACTATGGCTCTTAGACTATGGAAACACTAAAACATGATTTTTTAGACATCATTGTGTAAAACTTACATAAATAAAAAAAAGTATACATATTAGGTATCGCCGCGTCCGTATTGACCGGCTCTATAAAAATCACACATGACCTAACCCCTCAGGTGACCACCGTAAAAAAATTAAAATAAAAATGGTGTAAAAAAGCCATTTTTTGTCATCTTACGTCACAAAAAGTGTAATAGCAAGCAATCAAAAAGTCATGTGCACCCCAAAATAGTGCCAATCAAACCGTCATCTCATCCCGCAAAAAATGAGACCTTAACTTAAGATAATCGCCCAAAAATTGAAAAAACTATGGCTCTTAGACTATGGAGACACATAAAACTTTTTTTTTGTTTTAAAAATGAATTCATTGTGTAAAACTTACATAAATAAAAAAAATTGTATACATATTGGGTATAGCCGCGTTCGTGACAACCTGCTCTATAAAATTACCACATGATCTAACCTGTCAGATGAATGGTGTAAATAACAAAAAAAAAAAAACGGTGCCAAAAAAGCAATTTCTTGTTACCTTGCCGCACAAAAAGTGTAATATAGAGCAACCAAAAATCATATGTACCCTAAACTAGTACCAACAAAACTGCCACCCTATCCGTAGTTTCTAAAATGGAGTCACTTTTTTGGAGTTTCTACTCTAGGGGGGATTCAAATGGGACATGGTGTAAATAAACCAGTCCAGCAAAATCTGCCTTCCAAAAACCGTATGGCATTCCTTTCCTTCTGCGCCCTGCCGTGTGCCCGTACAGCAGTTTACGACCACATATGGGGTGTTTCTGTAAACTACAGAATCAGGGCCATAAATAATGAGTTTTGCTTGGCTGTTAACCCTTGCTTTGTAACTGGAAAAAAAATATTAAAATGGAAAATCTGCCAAAAAAGTGAAATTTTTAAATTGTATCTCTATTTTCCATTAAATCTTGTGCAACACCTAAAGGGTTAACAAAGTTTGTAAAATAAGTTTTGTATACCTTGAGGGGTGTAGTTTCTTAGATGGGGTCACTTTTATGGAGTTTCTACTCTAGGGGTGCATCAGGGGGGCTTCAAAAGGGACATGGTGTCAAAAAAAACAGTCCAGCAAAATCTGCTTTCCAAAAACCGTATGGCATTCCTTTCCTTCTGCACCCTGCCGTGTGCCCGTACAGCAGTTTATGACCACATATGGGGTGTTTCTGTAAACTACAGAATCAGGGCCATAAATAATGAGTTTTGTTTGGCTGTTAACCCTTGCTTTGTAACTGGAAAAAAAATATTAAAATGGAAAATCTGCCCAAAAAGTGAAATTTTGAAATTGTATCTCTATTTTCCAATAACTCTTGTGCAACACCTAAAGGGTTAACAAAGTTTGTAAAATCAGTTTTGAATACCTTGAGGGGTGTAGTTTATAGAATGGGGTCATTTTTGGGTGGTTTTTATTATGTAAGCCTCGCAAAGTGACTTCAGAGCTGTAGTGGTCCCTAAAAATTGGGTTTTTGTAAATTTCTGAAAAATTTCAAGATTTGCTTCTAAACTTCTAAGCCTTGTAACATCCCCAAAAAATAAAATATAATTCCCAAAATAATTCAAACATGAAGTAGACATATGGGGAATGTAAAGTAATCACAATTTTTAGGGGTATTTCTATGTATTACAGAAGTAGAGAAACTGAAACTTTGAAATTTGCCAATTTTTCCCAATTTTTTGTAAATTTGGCATTTTTTTATGTAAAATAAAAAAAATGTTTTACTTTATTTTACCAGTGTCATGAAGTACAATATGTGACGAAAAAACTATTTCAGAATGGCCTGGATAAGTCAAAGCGTTTTAAAGTTATCACCACTTAAAGTGACATTGGTCAGATTTGCAAAAAATGGCCTGGTCCTAAGGTGTAATAAGGCTGTGTCCTTAAGGGGTTAAATGTGAATTCACCCATTTTAAAAATAATCAGCAGCAAGTCAGGTGCAAAAAAAAAAAAGTACACCTACAAAAATAGGTCAGGAAATATTCACAAAAGTAAGAATTAGTCTAAAAAATTTAAATAGTTGAGCAAGACGCAAAAGCCTCCAAAATACGCGCAATTTCAGTAGTACATGCAACTAAAAAAAAGACTGTCTAAAACAGGATATTTTAGACTAAATACAGACGCAAACACTTTAGTAAATGTGCCCCTATGTGTTGTTGAAATGATGGGTATTGATATTTTATGTGCTGCAATGCAAAAGTCCACAGCAAAACCTTTAACCCTTAGGATACCGGTAGTTTTTTCATTTTCATTTTTCTTCCCTATCCTCCTTGAGCAATAACTTTTTTTTTATTTTTCCATTCACATAGCTGTATGAGGGCTTATTTTTTGCAAGTTGTACTTTTCTAATGCCATCATTTAATATGGCATACAATGTAGTGGGAAGCAGGAAAAAAAAATTCCAAATGGGGTGGAATTGGGAAAAAAAACACAATTCCTGCACCGTTTTAGGGGTTTCTCATGCTGGCCAAAATAAGAATTGCAGCTTAAAAGCCCTGGGTATCTTCAGCGAGACCCAGCGCATTAAAATAAATTACTGGTATCCTCATTGGCCGCAGAGGATGCCGGTAAGAAGCCCGGAAGTGTGAGCTTCTGTGTTTTTCACCCTTTAGATGCAGTGATCAAGGCTTTAAGACCGCAATCGGCATTATTGCCAGTTGCAGTCATTAGCCGCGGGTCTCTGCTTCTTCAAACAGTGGAGACCCGCCAGCCATGATGCCCGCTGTATGCCCGAGTGGGCGCCATGTTTATACTTCGCTCCAGCGCCATACATGTATGGCACTGGTAGTGAAGGGGTTAAAAGACGTGGACTTGATTCCCAGTTTGTATTCTGTTTCAACAGCTTCTTGTAAACCAATGCACTCCCTTGGAAAATTACTGTTCTGGATTTTTTAGCAGATCTCACCCACTGGGGGTCATTTATCATGCTCATTTGGTTATTAGGGTGCAATTAGACCATCATAGTGGATTAACCTGTCACTTTTTTACAGCAGATGAGAAATTGGTCAGGGAGCGGGTGGATCATGTACAAATAGACTACTCGTTGGTTGGCTGACGAATTGTGTGTAAAAGTGAAGTGACAAAGTCACATATTAGATTGAAGGAAAAAGTTGCATATTAGATGGGGGGGGGTTACAGCCATATACATAAGTTTGTGAAAAGGCGCACACCTACCCACCAATCTAATGTCTTGGGTCTCGGATAACCCCTTCATAAGTGTTTATGACCTCTTAGTAATATAGAGATAAGGGCTATTAGATGACCGGCACAAAGTGAAAGCGAGAGTAGGGTGCACACAGCTACAAAAACAGTTAACCCTTTGTGACAGAACAGCTCAATATTTTGAATAAAGACCAATGGAAAAAATTATTTTTAGCCCCATATTAGTAAAATGCAATGCTAAAAAAAAATTGTCCCCAAAGATGTACATAGCCTTTAAGGTGGATTTAGACGGGCCAATGGATTAGGCCGATTGTCGGGAATGAAGCGTTCCTTCCTGACAGTTGACTGCTCGTTCAGTGAAGGAGACAACTGCATTTACATGCAGTGATCTACTTCACTATATGAGGATGAGGGATCGCTATTGTGATCCCTCGTCCTCATACAGATTCATGGTTTTTGAGCAGCAGACCACACAATCTGCCGCCCAGAAACTGATCGGTGGTGCCTGCATAAACAACAGGATCACCTGATGAATGAGTGAAACGCAATCAGCGGCACATTTACATGGCCAGATTGTCGAGAACAACCTTTCCTGGTAATCTGCCCGATTCTCGGGCTGTGTAAAGGCACCCTTAAGGTCTAATGCACACGGCTGTAGCTGTTTTTGCAGTCTGCAATTTGCGGATCTGCAAAACACAGATACCGGCCATGTGCATTCTGCATTTTGCATGATGGAAAGTCCTGCCCATAATAGAACAGTACTATTCTTGTCCGTAATGCAGACAAGAATAGGACATGTTCTATATTTTTGCGGATGCCACAGAATGGACAAACAGATGTGGACAGCACACAGTGTTCTGTCTGCATCTTTTGCGGCCCCATTTAAGTGAATAGGACTGCATCCGACCTGCAAAAAATGTGGATTGGATGCGGACAAAATATACGTTCATGTGCATGAGCCCTAACTTGGATGATCAGATGCATAAAGTGTTGTCAGATTAACATAAAAATGGAAATTTAGTTCAGTGTACCAATGGTGGATCTTGGTCCCAGTTCAAGTTAACTAACTGCTAATGACATCACATACCCTCATATAAACTTATAACATTGTAAATAAATGTAATATACGTTAGAAAAAACTGTATATTCTGTGATATAGTGAGATGGTTTCATCTGGCTACATTGCTGTGCAATTAGAAAATCTGGTTTACTAGTTGTCATTACTTTACCTATGTGGTAGGGTGAACGTTGTCACAACATCATAATCCCAGCAACACTTTCTGCTGAATAGTATGCTTTAATTTCATCCACAGATGATATGATACAGGACGCGTTTCGGCCCGTCCAGCCTTTCTCAACCGCATAATGTCAGAATAACCAGGAACAACATATATAGGTGCTCAATATAACACACCTCATAATGACATCATCATTTAATAAAATGAACAGGAAATGACATCATATATGAAAAATGAAGAATCTACTATTACCCATACCATACCATTTCCACAATTATAATCACTCCATATCACAGTTAAAATACCAGGTTATTGAGCAGATACATCAACCGAGGAGGGGCGGTGATATAAAAAGAGTTATTAAGGAGGGAGGCCTTCTGGATACATACATTAGACACCTTACAACCCAGAGGTCTCAATAGGGACTATGAAATTATGTGTTTTTAATTACATGATGTATTTTTTCTTTCAGATAGCCACATCATAATGATCATCATTATCAAAGATGAAAAACCTCACATATGTGGTAGATTTGATTCAATTTATTTCTTTTTATATTTTTTTCATATATGATGTCATTTCCTGTTCATTTGATTAATTGATGATGTCATTATCAGGTGTGTTATATTGAGCACCTATATATGTTGTTCCTGGTTATTCTGACATTATGCGGTTGAGAAAGGCTGGACAGGCCAAAACGCTACCTGTATCATATCATCTGTGGATGAAATGAAAGCATACTGTTCAGCAGAAAGTGTTGCTGGGATTATCTCTTTACATAGTAACATAGTACATAAGGCTGAAAAAAGACATTTGTCCATCCAGTTCGGCCTGTCATCCTGCAAGTTGATCCAGAGGAAGGCAAAAAACCCCTGTGAGGTAGAAGCCAATTTTCCTCACTTTAGGGGAATAAAAATTCCTTCCCGACTCCAATCAGGCAATCAGAATAAATCCCTGGATCAACGATATCTCTCTAGTAGCTATAGCCTGTAATATTATTACGCTCCAGAAATACATCCAGGCCCCTTTTGAATTCCTTTATTGTACTCACCATCACCACCTCCTCAGGCAGAGAGTTCCATAGTCTCACTGCTCTTACCGTAAAGAATCCTCTTCTATGTTTGTGTACAAACCTTCTTTCCTCCAGACGCAGAGGATGTCCCCTCGTCACAGTCACAGTCCTGGGAATGAATAGATGATGGGATAGATCTCTGTACTGACCCCTGATATATTTATACATATTAATTAGATCTCCTCTCAGTCGTCTTTTTTCTAAAGTGAATAACCCTAATTTTGATAATCTTTCAGGGTACTGTAGTTGCCCCATTCCAGTTATTACTTTAGTTGCCCTCCTCTGGACCCTCTCCAGCTCTGCTATGTCTGCTTTGTTCACTGGAGCCCAGAACTGTACACAGTACTCCATGTGTGGTCTGACTAATGATTTGTAAAGTGGTAGGACTATGTTCTCATCACGGGCATCTATGCCCCTTTTGATGCAACCCATTATCTTATTGGCCTTGGCAGCAGCTGCCTGACACTGTTTTTTGCAGCTTAGTTTGCTGTTTATTAAAATTCCTAGATCTTTTTCCATGTCAGTGTTACCGAGTGTTTTAGCATTTAATAAGTACGGGTGACTTGCATTATTCCTTCCCATGTGCATAACTTTACATTTGTCAGTGTTAAACCTCATCTGCCACTTCTCTGCCCAAGCCTGCAATCTATCCAGATCCCTCTGTAGCAGTATACGGTCCTCTTCAGTGTTAATTACTTTACACAGTTTAGTGTCATCTGCAAAAATTGATATTTTACTATGCAAGCCTTCTACAAGATCATTAATAAATATATTGAAGAGAATAGGGCCTAATACTGATCCCTGAGGTACCCCACTAGTGACAGTGACCCAATCTGAGTATTTACCATTAATAACCACCCTCTGTTTTCTATCATTGAGCCAGTTACTTACCCACTTACAGACGTTTTCTCCCAGTCCGAGCATTCTCTTTTTATATACTAACCTTTTATGTGGTACAGTGTCAAATGCTTTGGAGAAGTCCAGATATATACGACATCCATTGATTCGCCGCTGTCAAGTCTAGAACTTACCTCCTCATAGAAACTGATTAAATTAGTTTGACATGATCGATCCCTCACAAAGCCATGCTGATATGGCGTTATTTGCTTATTTCCGTTAAGATGCTCTAACATAGCATCTCTCAGAAAACCTTCAAACAGTTTACCCACAACAGATGTCAAACTTACCGGCCTATAGTTTCCAGGCTCTGTTTTTGGACCCTTTTTGAATATTGGCACCACATTTGCCATGCGCCAATCCTGTGGGACATTCCCTGTCAATATAGAATCTGCAAATATCAGAAATAAGGGTCTGGCTATGACATTACTTAATTCCCTTAGGATACGGGGGTGTATGCCATCCGGTCCTGGCGATTTGTCTATTTTAATCTTTCTAAGTCGCTGTTGTACTTCTTCCTGGGTCAGACAGGACACTTTTAATGGGGAATTTATTTCAACATTCGGCATGTCATCTGACAGTTTATTTTCCTCAGTGAATACATTGGAGAAAAAAATATTTAACAGCTTTGCTTTCTCCTCGTCGCTCTCTGCGACTCCCCCCTCATTACTCTTTAACGGGCCGACACCTTCAGATTTATACTTTTTAACATTTATATAATTGAAGAACAGGTGTATGGGGATTGCCCCTTCCCGCGCAACACATTCAGGTATCGTGAGTTGTCGTTTGGATTTCAAGCATCATACTAGTCATTCAGTAGAACTAGTGATCCTTCCCATTAATAGTTCATAATTATAGTTCCCAAAAGCAAGTACGAGTTGGCATTTTTTTAATTCTAATTTATTTTTAGCTGAAAATGGGACCCTCAGTAGTCTTTATTGGTATTTTAACAATATCTATAGAAGTCTTGGCAAATGAGTCCTGTAACCCTGGAAGACTAACTTGGGTCCCTACTGTATTTTCATGTAATCTAATAATTATAAAATGTACTCCCTTAAAGTATAACTGTCGTATTTTTATTTTTTTGGGAGTATTGGATTGTGGTGATTAATATCTCCTCGGTGGCCCTATTTCAACTTTATACTGTGTATTCAATTACCCCTTAATTCCACATTTTTGTTCCCTGTACTGCCTACTTTTACCTGTGCTAAGGTTGCTAGGCATGGTCCGTCTATGTGCTGAAGGACGGAGGACGCAGAAGCAGGCTGCGTGCAAGGTCAGCTTACAGACAGCCAGGGACTGTAAGTAAATGATTAAAGCCAGGTCCTCCCCAGCAGCTGATAACAGTGCCTGGGCTGTGTGCACTTCTCCCTGTCCCTGCGCTTGGCAGACGCTCCCTCACTCAGCAGAGATGGAGAAGTAGAGTTGGTGCAGCGCAGACCAGGGAAGGGAGATCTGCCATCTGCTCAGTGTATAAATGAAAGCAACATGTGGTAAGAGGACCCCTTTGTGCTGCATGAGATTAACCTTTTAGGGGGAGGGCTCTGGTTACTGACACTTTTGGGGGGCTATTGTTACTGGCTAGTGAGGGCAGGCGGGATTAGCCTCAGGGTGAGGGCAGTGGCGGCCATCTTAACTGAATAGTGAGATTGCAGTTTTATGCAGACTGGTTGCTAAGGGCTGAATCTTATTAAATATGGGGTAAGTCAGTCTAATAGTAACTGATTCTGGAACATCATGTTATTAGTAACTACATACTGTATATGAAAATTGAAATTAGGGTCTAAGTGTGACAGTTATCCTTTAATGTAATACCACCAGGGGCAGACTGGGAACTTAAAGTGGTCCTGGAAAAAAAAAGTTGTAGAGGGGTCCAAATGTACAGAAGACGGTGCAACACAAATAGGCAGGGTCAGCAATACCATGATGCAAAATACCGTCCCATTAGAACCATATATCACAGTGCAGCACAATATATTGCCCCAGAAGCTGTCCCTCTGTGGTGGCCATCAATCACTGCAATTTTCTGTCCTCCTCCTCCTCTGATTTAAGATAAGGAGCACGGGGCTTAGGAGGTGAGATGCGGGCCACAGCAGCTGAATTCAGAAGGGTATGTGCAATCGCTGGCTGGGCACATGAGTAACTTATTCTCAAGCATTAATTACCGGCAAGAGCTCATTATGTACTCGGCCAGCGGCATAGAGGAGGGCTTGGGCAGTCCTCCTGGGCATTCCCACCGGGAAATTTCCCTGTAAGGTCTATGGCCAATCTGCCCCTGAATACTGCAAATCAAACTAATCTCTAAAGGGAATCTGTCATCAGGAAAAATCACTGGTAAACCAGGAAAAATGTCTTGTAGGGTTAGTTCACGTACAGTAAATGTAATCATACCTTTCACTTAGGGTCCATTCACACAACTGTATTTTTGGTCCCCATCCAATCATTTTTTGCAGCTCAGATGCGGACCCATTTATTTCAATGAGGCTGCAAAAGATGCGGACAGCACACCATTTGCTGTCCGCATCCGTCTGTCCATTCTGTGGCCCCCCAAAAAGGTAGAACATGTCCTATTCTTGTCCCTTTTGCGGACAAGAATAGCCAACACATGGTGGAATGTGCGGGGACACAAAATGCGGGACGCACATGGCCAGGATCCGTGGTTTGCAAATCTTTAATTTGCGTACCGCAAAATGGATACGGTTGTGTGAATGGACCCTTAGTAATCCATAGCTTCATTCAGGAGAAAAAGTACTTTTAATCCATATGCAAATGAGCAGATAAGTGCACAATTCAAGCCATTCTGTGCTCCTCCTGTTGCCTCTGTCAGACCCTCCCTTTCCTTTTGATTTACATGGTCAGATGAGATTACCATGCAGGAATTCTTAAAGGGGTTGTGTCATGATTAAAAAAAAAACAAAAAAAAAAAACATCATATAGTACATGAGTCTCGCCTGGCTAGATTTTTTTCAGGCTGGCAGCTCAGGGGGCGTGTTGTTTTTGGGGTCCTTTCTCAGAAGCATGGCCAGGGACGCAGGTCCTTTCTGCTGCAGCTCTCTTTATGTAACTGTCACAGATTCTAACAGTAAATATGGCTATTAGCACTTGAAGGATGAAACTGGGCATGTGTAACCATGCTAAGTAGGTAGACGTGCAGATCAAATACAAGGGACACCATTATAATAAAGTAAGGAGAATATCTCATAACTGTAGCATTTTTGTAACAGAAAGTAAATTACAAAAGTAAAGAGCTTGTCATGCTATTTGGAGGAAGGGATTGGCATTGTTTGATTTCATTTAAGAAAATTATTTTGTAGATGAAAACCTAGCTCTGAATGAAGACGTGTACCCAAGCTCTGAAATGGTTGAAGAATCATCCGGGAAAGTTATGGACTTGTTTTGAGATGGATTATGAGAAAGCCAGCTGGTTGGCCCTTGACATGAAGACATGAAGCAGAATTACAACATACACACTATTGCTTATAAAACATGCAGCATTTGGATGGAGCAGAAGTAAGAGCAGGAAAGTCTTTGGATAAAACAGAAAAGTAAGCGCATTAAACGAGAAACTACTAGAAATGTTGGTGCCTAGCATTTCAGAAATGGTGTCTAAATACGTGGCATATTGTTGTTCAATTACCTCTTTTACTTTTTAAATATGACTTTGTGGTGATACCCAAAGTGAAAACAGGGGTGGATTTTTAGTAAGGGGTACTTGCTTGGGGGGGCAGATTTTTTGTGGTTTGGCTGCAGTTTTCAGGAAAGCAGATTTTCAGCGGTTTGTATAAAACTGCAGCCTTTTTTTTTACCATGATTTTGTGCAAATGTCAGCAACACCACAATAAGAAGCGGTGCAGGGCCTCTTGTGGTATCAGTCACATGACACAGATCTTGAGGTCCACAGAAGGAGCTTTATGAGGAGGTTGCTGCTGTGACCTGTGGCACAAATGCCGCAACCCGCAGGGCAAGAGCCTGGAGGAGGGGAGTGGTAGTTGTGGCACCTATAGGAGTAGTAGTTGATTCACAGTGGCTGTCCTCACTTCAACACTCCCTGGTACAGTGAAATAACGTTGCACGCTTTATTTCCTCGGGGGCACACCCTGGTATTAGAGCTCCTGCCTGGTCTTAGGCGGGGTGCCCTTGATGTTTGGCAGATGGGTGTAAGGCATTAGGGCAGATCTAGCGGATGGATGGTTAATGACCAGGCCGTTAGATAATAAAGTCTCTCTTTACTGAATTGATTATGGGAGTAGTAGTAAGAGTACAAATAGTGGCAATAGGCACAATAGCTGTGTATAGGCAGCAATGATGATGGTGGTGGTAGTAGTAGTACTCTGAAACAGCTGTCTACAGATGAATATTTGGCTTGGCTATTTTTCTTGTCATGTTACAAGGCTTATTAAAAAGTCGGATTTTGACTCATAGGAAGCCAGTTCCAGAAGGTGGGTCTAGCGAGATGGTTCTCCTTCACTGGGAGATATAATTAGTACATGCAAAGAGGTAACACAATGGGATGGGTAATTAATATGAGATTGGTGGGGGGCATGCCGCCCGCCACCACCACTGATCAGCTGTACATTCCAGAGCCAGAACACCATAGATCAGTACACGGAGTAGTAGTTCTCTTGTACTGCAGCTGATGCTCCTGTTCATGTACTGGACCTAGAAACCCTTAATATTTTTCATTGTAATTATACCAGGTGTAAACAGATTGAAAAAATCGACTTTACTACATTTGCCATCCAATGGCGCAGACCATCTCTGAACTGACTGGTTTTGGTACAATATACAACTATTAATGATCATAAGCAATATCCATTACCGCCAACTTAAAAGAATGTTGAACTGAACTTTTCATATCTCGATAGGAAAAAAGTCAATGTATTTTTTTCTATTGGGGTAGGATGAAGAGACTGTTATGTAATAGCATTTGCTGTAGTTGTATCCATGTTTTATCTTATGTTTTTTTTTTTTTTTTTGCTCCTCACAAGGTGAGGATGCGGATCCGTCTGACAAATGCATTCAAATACCGGATCCGTCTCTCCGGTGTCATCTGGAAAAACGGATCCGGGATTTATTTTGGTGTGCCCCAGGGCTTAATCCTATCCCCTTTGTTGTTTACCATATACATGCTGCCACTCGGGAAAATCATCCAAAAACACGGTCTAACATACCACTGCTATGCTGATGACACCCAGCTATATATGTCATTCAAACCCGATATGACAGACCCAATCCCAAAAATAAACACCTGCTTAGCCGAGCTTCAGGAGTGGATGAATGGAAACTGGCTTAAACTAAATGCTGACAACACAGAGGTTCTTGTCATCGGAGGCCAGCGCCTAACAGCAAAACAGCTCCAGACACAGCTCCAACACTGTGCACAGCTTGGGTTTACTGGTGGATAAGTAGTTAAACCTCAGGAACCAAATTTCAGCTGTGGTGAAACACTCCTTTCTTCACCTAAGAAGTATTTCAAAAATTAAAGAGGACCTTTCACCTGTAAAAACAATGTGAACTAAGAATACAGACACGGAGGGCGGCGCCCGGGGATCTCACTGCACTTACTATTATCCCCGGGCGCCGCTCCGTTCTCCCGCTATGCCTTCCGGTATCTTCGGTCACTAAGTTATAGTAGGCGGAGTTTGCCCTTGTCCTGTGGGCGTCTCCTTCTCCTAGGCTGCAGTGCTGGCCAATCGCAGCTCACAGCTCACAGCCATACGGTCGTGTGAAAGTCACACTGCTTTTTATTCATAGAAACTTGGCCAGTATTTTTTTTTTTGTTGGGGGTGGTGACAAACTGTAAGGGGATATTTATCAAAACTGGTGTAAAGGAAAACTGGCTTAGTCGCCCATAGCAACCAGATTCCACCTTCATTTTTCTGAGTTATGAAGAATGAAAGATGGAATCTGATTGGTTGCTCCTAGTTACCGTTACAGTTAGTAAAATCGGAACATCTAAGCCCACCCCTGGGAACATCCACTTATGCGCAGGATTTAAGTTAGCACCACCCATGTTTCAGCCCAGGACAGGGTGAATTTGCTGGGACGTTCTCTGAAAATCAGCAACAGTTCCGCCAAATTCGGGACAATTGGCAACTATTGTTGCTATGGGCAACTAAGCCAGTTTTCCTTTTCACCAGTTTTAATAAATCAGTGTGTCTGGTAGTTTTTTTTTTTTTTTTTTTTATAACTTCCGGTATTTTTCTATTTAGACTGTTACTAATGAGCGCTTCCATTGTGGAGCACTCATTAGTACAGCCTTTAACTCCTGCCCCTCCCCCACTTGAATTAAGAAATGAAAAAATAAAATAAAACCTCAGCTCCAGTAAACACTTGCTGCTGGCTGTAAGTTCAGACAGGACCTGCACTCCAGCGTGATGACGTTTCATAGCATTGACTGGAAGCTCAGGACCTGTGAAACGCTGGAGAACAGGTCCTGTCCTGAACTTCCAGCCAGCAGCGAGGACTGCTGGAGCTGGGTTTTTTTTCTTTGCAGAAGAAAAGAAGGCACTAATAAGGGCATTATTTTTTACTGGGGGGCACTAATGGGGCAGTATTAATTCTGGGGGGTGCTAATGGGGGCATTGATATTATTGGGGAGCATTAATTCTGGGGGGCACTAATGGGGCAGTATTAATTCTGGGGGGTGCTAATAGGGGCATTGATATTATTGGGGAGCATTAATTCTGGGGGGGCACTAATGGGGGCATTACTCTTACTGGGGGGCACTAATGGGGGCAGTATTCATTCTGGGGGGGTGCTAATGGGGGCATTGATATTATTGGGAAGCATTAATTTTGGGGGGGGGGCACTAATGGGGACATTACTCTTACTGGGGGGCACTAATGGGGGCAGTATTAATTCTGGGGGGTGCTAATGGGGGCATTGATATTATTTGGGAGCACTAATGGGGGCATTACTAATACTGGGAGCCACATTATGACACCCCTTTCGGGTGTGGCTTAACTTGGCTAGTATTTTTTGTTGGGAAAGGTGGCGAGTAGGGATGAGCGAACTTGTGTTTCAAGTTTGGGTTATCTAAGAATTCCGTTATGGATTCTGCTACCACGGACCATAACGGATTTCTATGACTGCGTGTACCAGGGTAGCCTATATGAGGCATTCCATCACAATAGAAGTCTATGCTGGCCATTCCATTATGGTCCGTGGTAGCGGAATCTTAGATAACCCGAACCTTGTACGTTAAACTTGAAAACACAAGTTCGCTCAACACTAGTGGCAACCCTACCTCCTTCCAGATGGTAATGGATGTGTGTTGGTGGGCACTTCCCATTGAAGTGATGATATCACGTTTGCCAGGAGGTTTTTTTATTTTTATTTACATTTCAGAAACCATTTCTATGGATAATTTGCCTGACATGCAGTAGAGGTCGGTTTTCTAGACGCCGAAAACGTTTCTTCTTCACACACTTCCGAGAGGCCATTTACTAGGCGAACAGTGAAATGTGACGTCATGGTCCCCAGACTACGCACCGGTGACAGAGCTCACAGCTACTTTCAGACGCTTCTCAGCATCTCCGACGTTAAACGCAAACGAGGCTTGGAACACAATCACAAGCGTAGCTCCGTCCAATGGGCGTGCAGATGTGGACTGCGGCTGCGCAAGTTGCCATGGTAGACAGGAGCATGGCGTCCTGCGGAGATCTAGTGATAGGGGCAAGCCTAGGTGCACGGGTACCCCGCACGTGAGACCGAAGGGGCTCTCTGGATACCAGACGTGGTAAGGACATTCTGTTCATTGAGTAATCTTAATCTGCTTCATGCTGCTGTGGGGGCAACATTTGGCTTCTGCTACAGACAAGGTTCCTCCACTGCATCTGTGTTTATTGCCTTGTTTCTTTTTAAAAAATGATATATTTTTTTTTTAGCTTGCATGTAATACATGATCTATGACAGGTCCCCCACCTCCCGATGTCTTCTCATGTGGTGTAGGAGCCTTCTGGGAGGGGATCTCGTGTAGCCACCATCAGGTATTTACATCCAGAGGTCGGGGCAGTTTCTTTTCTTTTTTTTTTTCTTTTTCTTTTTACAAGAAATGTTAATTGTCAATATTGTTATGAGAGACCTACTAAAACTGCATATGCGTCCTCGAATCTCTTTATGTTCACGTAATTTTGCCGACATGTGTAGATGTGGACCTGTAGTGTGAACTTCACACACCTTGGCCCTCTGTTTAGGAATCTCTTTTGTAAATGGTCTGAAATTTGTATAGATGTGAATTTTCATGCAAAATGTCCAGAAACGGTGGAGTACATCTATCAGAACTCCTGCAGAGGGAAACCGACTTACTTGCCCATAGCAACCCATCAGATTCCTCCTTTCATTTTTTGGAAAATGAAAGGTGGAATCTGGTTGCTATGGGTAACTAAGCCAGTTCTACTTTACACCAGTTTTGATAAATCTGCCCCAGTGTGTCCGTGAAAAGGTCTACTCGTCTAGTGCGACTTATTCCCATCAAAGTTGTATCCTGACTTTGTCGCACTATTAGTTGACTCCCCTACGTTTCTTATGTTCTAGTCACAGTTAGGTTGCTTGCACGTAGCACTAATGAACTACAATGTCGAGAAATATCCTCGGAGTACCTCTGTTTTCTTGAAAGGTAGTGATCAACCTTTTCTTCAGTAGGACAGAATGGCGAGAAGTGGTATGAGAAGCTCAGCCCTGGCTCGAGCCCAGTCCCAGCTTGCTGGTCAAAGAGTTCCTGTAAGACCCAAAGATGCTGCCGATGAGTTACAGGTCTGTGTGCTGCTGCTGCTTCTTCTGTTTTTATTCATATATTCCTGTATTTAGTTTCTGTTTTATTTTATTTTTTTTCCCTTTCATTTAGGCCCCATTCACACGACCGTAAGGGCTCCATGCCCGTATTGCAGACCACAAAGGGCCCAATGACTTGAATGGCTCTGCGATCTGCAAGATACGGCCAAAGGGAGGACATTTCCTATCTTTTGAGGAACGGAGGCCCGGATTGGAAGCACTTCTATGGGATTTCGGGTCTGTGCCTCTGAACCTCAAAAGAAAGTACATATCCTATATTTTGCTGAATTTTGAAGATCGTGGACCCATTCAAGTCAGTGGATCCACATCTGCACCATGGAGTGCACACGGCTGGTGCCACGCATTGCGGTCCACAGCACTGGCACAGAGCTCTTACATTAGTCTGTTTGAGCCTTTAGCTCAGCTCAGAGATGGATCCTAAAGAGAAGGAGAGACTTGGATTTCCCCCTCTTTTTTGGATCCAAGTAATTTCCTAATTTAAAGGGAACCTGTCACCATAAAAAATGCAGTGCAGTCTGCAGGCAGCGTGTAATAGAACAGGAGGAGCTGAGTAGTGAAATATATGTTTAATATAAAATTGTGATTTAAAAATATTCTATTAATTGCCTGTTCATTCTAGACTGTGAAGTCAAGAAAGTTACTGACATACTGGTATTTCCTTTATACAGAGATAGCTGCCAATCACTGACCGCCTCATTGACGTCAAAGCTCAGAATGAGCAGGAATATAAATGAATAAAATACAGGTTATACTGAATCCTTTCCCATAAAATGCTATACATTAATCTGCTCAGCTCCTCGTGCTCCACACCATGCTGCCAGGAGTCGGTTAAAAAAAAAAAAAAAAAAGTGCTGCGGTACTAGGGGTGTCATTTATTAAGACCGGCGTTTTAGACACCAGTCTTAATCACCCCTATATCTGGCAGTGGATCTGCCGAGCTGATGAAGAGAACAGGCCTTTACATAACTTTGTCGCATCCAGCACCAGTCTAAATGTAAGCCAGCTTCCTAGCTCTATTACATGTAGACCATTTTCTACGCAGAGAAAATTATGATTGAGTCGGGCCTGCCAGCCCCCCCCCCCCCAATCCATGCCCACTTTCTTAGACCTGGCATAAGCTAGGAAAAGTCGCAGGTTGCAGCACAAATAACCTTTGCGCCGCAATATGCACCAGAAATAAGCCTAATATAGGCGTATTTCTGTATAATAAATGATCTCCTATATGTCCTTAATACTTTCTCTACCTTTTATGGTCCACATCTAGTCTTCAAAACCTTAATCGGAAGACTGAAACGTGGAAACCCATCCTTTAAGGGGCTTTTCCAAGTGTCTGTCCATTGGATAGCAGCTGTGCTTAGTATTGCAGCTCAGCCACGTTACCTTGAGTGGGACTGAGCTGCGCCTAGGCCATGTGACCGATGAGCGTGACATCTCTAACCTAGGAAGAGTCCACAGCTCCCACCAGGACTCTTTAAACAGCTGATTGGTGGGGTGCGAGGAGTCAGACACCCACTGATCTGATGTTCATTACCTATCCTACGGGAAGGTTATCTGTCTGTCTATCTATTTTGCGTTTTAGGAATATATGCATGCACTTAGCAAGAAGACAAGTGCTTTAAAACTCTCCCAGCCACCTGTTTCTGACCTGAGCGACTCGTCAGCTGAAGAACAAGATAGTGAAAAGTACAGAGCAACTGCTAGTCCTCGGCAATTATCGGGAACACATAGTAGGTTTCTAAAGAAGAAAACACCATCTAG
Organism: Bufo gargarizans; assembly: GCF_014858855.1. Classification (NCBI taxonomy): domain Eukaryota; kingdom Metazoa; phylum Chordata; class Amphibia; order Anura; family Bufonidae; genus Bufo; species Bufo gargarizans. The sequence goes on along the minus strand of NC_058080.1, from coordinate 383,300,117 downwards.
TAATGATGTCAAGAAAAATGCTATAGTCACAACTGAGGCCAAGAAGCCCGCCCATCCCCAGCCTGTCCAGTCAAAGATGCCAACCAGTGCAGCCCTGAGAAGATTGGCAGAAATTGAGTACAGACATCAGTTAAGGTGCAGATTGCTTTGCTTTCTGTGTTAACATGTAGTTCTTTTTTTATTTCATTTTTTTTTTGTTTTTTTGGGGGGGAATCATATATATATATATTTTTTCTTTGGCTTATATGCATTTTGCTATGTCCTGACTTCACTTTTACAGAAAGTCACAGATAGACATTTCCGAGAATGACTCTGACTTAAGGACGTCTGAAGAAAGGCCTTTCTCTAATAGATCAAGCAGTGAATTCAGCACCCGAGAAAAAATATTTTTAAAAAAGAAAGTTAACATAATGGAGCCAGAACATGCAAGACAGAACAGTGGGCATGTTGTCCACAACAAAACTGCAAAAAGTAAGCCAGGAACGATAGAAAGTGAAGAAGAAGAAATGCTCCATCTTGTTGGCAGCTCAGTAGAATTCTCAGAAAATGATGAGAGATGGCAGATGCTTCCGGTGAGCTTTATTCTTTTACTGTAAAGGGGTTGTCTCACGTCAGCGAATGGCGTTTATCATGTAGCTAAAGTTAATATACGCTACTTACTAATGTATTGTGATTGTCCATGTTTCCTCCTTGGCTGGCTTTATTTATTTTTCCATCTCATTTCCAGGGGTTTATATGATCTCCTATATTGTGGAGACCTGAACTTTCTGCAGTTCTTGAGAAAATGAGTTACAGCACCATACCTATGGTTGTGATAAACTGCAGGAGGTCCGCCCATAATATGGGCACAAAAAGCCCCTGTACAGCAGTCTGAAAAGCTTCAGTCCGCCAGTTTTGATACCTCTGCACCGCCGAAGGATGCACCTAATCTATGATAAGGCGCAGGCCTTGTCGAAAATTAGGCGCATCCTTTGGCAATCCATGCGCCTAAACAGAAATACATTTCTGGCTTCATTTGCACCAGAAAACTAGCATAAATGAAGATAATTTGTCGTGATGGCTGGCCACGGCCCTTCCTGTCCTTGCCACACACCCTTTTGGAAAAGTGGAGCAGGTGGCGTACAAGCATGTATTTTGCAACTTTTTTAACGCCACTTTTCTGGAGCAGGAAGATGATAAATCTTTTTTATCTCCTAAAATTTATGGCAACAGTCGGTGAGTTCAAATGTCTTTTCTGCCTACTGAATTTTTTTTCTATCAGAAATGTATTTGATATATTGCTATTACTGTAACAGGCAACATAGGGAACAGATCTTTATTATTTTATTCTGAAGATATGGATAAGAGTGTATGGAAAATGTTTCAGATCACTGTCTTTTCTTTGTGACATGGTATTGCCCTTTATCTCTCCGTCCCCCCAAACAAATAAGTCCATCCATGTAAACTTTATTGATGTTTGTGTATTTAGTGCAATATATTTGGTGCTGTGATCCGGACGCTGGTAGCAAGCACTCATCAACCCCCACCCCCACCCCCATATGTCTCTGTATTAATCCAGCTGCAGTGGTGAAGTCGTTGACAAATGTGACCCCTGCAGCCAATAACTAGTCTCATCGGGTGAACCAGAGGACAGTGATTGGCAGCACTGGTCACATGACAACATGATGTCACCGCTGACTTCTAAATAGAATCCAGTTGGAAGAACAGCGGTGGTGCACAATCTGTCAGGTAAGTACTTATCATTTCCATACTGCAGGTGGATTCTGAGGGTTATCAGGTTTCTGTCTGAAACCAGACAATCTCTGTAACATGCCTGCGACTAGAATATAATGACTCGAGCTTATATATAGTGGTAGCATATTAAAGCCCACAATTGTTTCGAAAGATATGCGACAAAGCTGTAGCTTCAGAAATCTGGGTGCATAATTAGTTTGAAGTTAGGAAGCAGGAGAAAAACGTTCATTTTATATTTGTACTAAAATTGTGGATAATAGTGGCTCACCCCACTTATCACCGTGGTAATGGTGCCCTGCTGTAAGTGATTCACCTACTCTCTTAGTTTAAATTAATATAAATTAATCAGCAGGCACTCGCCATCTGAATTTCACATATAGAACACATTTATTAATTGAATAAAATTGACAGATTTGATAAAATATACAATAATCAATGCTATAAAACATACTTAAAACTTATCTATACATACAGTACAGACCAAAAGTTTGGACACACCTTCTCATTCAAAGAGTTTTCTTTATTTTCAGGACTATGAAAATTGTAGATTCACACTGAAGGCATCAAAACTATGAATTAACACATGTAAAATTACATGCATAACAAAAAAGTGTGAAACAACACTATTGGCATTCTCTTGATGAGCTTCAAGAGGTAGTCACCTGAAATGGTCTTCCAACAGTCTTGAAGAAGTTCCCAGAGATGCTCAGCACTTGTTGGCACTTTTGCCTTCACTCTGCGGTCCAGCTCACCCCAAACCATCTCAATTGTGTTCAGGTCCGGTGACTGTGGAGGCCAGGTCATCTGGCGCAGCACCCCATCACTCTCCTTCATGGTCAAATAGCCCTTACACAGCCTGGAGGTGTGTTTGAGGTCCTTGTCCTGTTGAAAAATAAATGATGATCCAACTAAACGCAAACCGGATGGAATAGCATGCCGCTGCAAGATGCTGTGGTAGCCATGCTGGTTCAGTATGCCTTCAATTTTGAATAAATCCCCAACAGTGTCACCAGCAAAGCACCCCCACACCATCACACCTCCTCCTCCATGCTTCACGGTGGGAACCAAGCATGTAGAGTCCATCCGTTCACCTTTTCTGCGTCGCACAAAGACACGGTGGTTGGAACCAAAGATCTCAAATTTGGACTCATCAGACCAAAGCACAGATTTCCGCTGGTCTAATGTCCATTCCTTGTGTTCTTTAGCCCAAACAAGTCTCTTCTGCTTGTTGCCTGTCCTTAGCAGTGGTTTCCTAGCAGATATTCTACCATGAAGGCCTGATTCACACAGTCTCCTCTTAACAGTTGTTCTAGAGATGTGTCTGCTGCTAGAACTCTGTGTGGCATTGACCTGGTCTCTAATCTGAGCTGCTGTTAACCTGCAATTTCTGAGGCTGGTGACTCGGATGAACTTATCCTCCGCAGCAGAGGTGACTCTTGGTCTTCCTTTCCTGGGGCGGTCCGCATGTGAGCCAGTTTCTTTGTAGCGCTTGCTGGTTTTTGTGACTGCACTTGGGGACACTTTCAAAGTTTTCCCAATTTTTCTGACTGACTGACCTTAATTTCTTAAAGTAATGATGGCCACTCGTTTTTCATTACTTAGCTGCTTTTTTTCTTGCCATAATACAAGTTCTAACAGTCTATTCAGTAGGACTATCAGCTGTGTATCCACCTGACTTCTCCACAACACAACTGATGGTCCCAACCCCATTTATAAGGCAAGAAATACCACTTATTAAACCTGACAGGGCACGCCTGTGAAGTGAAAACCATTTCAGGTTTATTATCTGTAACCAATGTCTTTTTGATGCTCGGATAATTGATCTGGAAGACAATTGATGATAATAATAAAAATTATCTGAATAAAAAAAGAAAACCATTTCAGGTGACTACCTCTTGAAGCTCATCAAGAGAATGCCAAGAGTGCAAAGCAGTAATCAAAGCAAAAGGTGGCTACTTTGAAGAACCTAGAATATGACATATTTTCAGTTGTTTCACTTTTTTGTTATGTATATAATTCCACATGTGTTAATTCATAGTTTTGATGCCTTCAGTGTGAATCTACAATTTTCATAGTCATGAAAATAAAGAAAACTCTTTGAATGAGAAGGTGTGTCCAAACTTTTGGTCTGTACTGTATAAAATTATGTATAGATATGTTTTAAGTATATTTTATAGCATTGATTATTGTATATTTTATCAAATCTGTCAATTTTATTCAATAAATAAATGTGTTTATATATGTGAATTTCAGATGGTGAGTGCCTGCTGATTCATTTATATTAATTTTATATTTGTGAATATCTCGAAGGGAAAGGAGAGGAAGAAGGGTGGACTACCACCACAAAGATTATAGCAGGTTATTGTCATGTCTCTTTCAATATATATTTTCAATAACTCCTGTGGGCTGAAGCAGGAACTTTTCTTCAGGTTATCACCCCTCTTACCAATAATAGAGGATATGTGCTCTGATTATCCCATCTAGATGGCAATTTATTTAATCTAAAGAGAAGATGAGGAGCTTACATGCCTAATAAGGCCATTTGTTGACTCTAACTCAGATTTTTGTTAGCATATATATATATACAGGTCCTTCTAAAAAAAATAGCATATTGTGATAAAGTTCATTATTTTCTGTAATGTACTGATAAACATTAGACTTTCATATATTTTAGATTCATTACACACAACTGAAGTAGTTCAAGCCTTTTTTTGTTTTAATATTGATGATTTTGGCATACAGCTCATGAAAACCCCAAATTCCTATCTAAAAAAATTAGCATATCATGAAAAGGTTCTCTAAACGAGCTATTAACCTAATCATCCGAATCAACGAATTAACTCTAAACACCTGCAAAAGATTCCTGAGGCTTTTAAAATCTCCCAGCCTGGTTCATTACTCAAAACCGCAATCGTGGGTAAGACTGCCGACCTGACTGCTGTCCAGAAGGCCATCATTGACACCCTCAAGCAAGAGGGTAAGACACAGAAAGAAATTTCTGAACAAATAGGCTGTTCCCAGAGTGCTGTATCAAGGCACCTCAGTGGGAAGTCTGTGGGAAGGAAAAAGTGTGGCAGAAAACGCTGCACAACGAGAAAAGGTGACCGGACCCTGAGGAAGATTGTGGAGAAGGACCGATTCCAGACCTTGGGGGACCTGCGGAAGCAGTTGACTGAGTCTGGAGTAGAAACATCCAGAGCCACCGTGTACAGGCGTGTGCAGGAAATGGGCTACAGGTGCCGCATTCCCCAGGTCAAGCCACTTTTGAACCAGAAACAGCGGCAGAAGCGCCTGACCTGGGCTACAGAGAAGCAGCACTGGACTGTTGCTCAGTGGTCCAAAGTACTTTTTTCGGATGAAAGCAAATCTTGCATGTCGTTCGGAAATCAAGGTGCCAGAGTCTGGAGGAAGACTGGGGAGAGGGAAATGCCAAAATGCCTGAAGTCCAGTGTCAAGTACCCACAGTCAGTGATGGTCTGGGGTGCCATGTCAGCTGCTGGTGTTGGTCCACTGTGTTTTATCAAGGGCAGGGTCAATGCAGCTAGCTATCAGGAGACTTTGGAGCACTTCATGCTTCCATCTGCTGAAAAGCTTTATGGAGATGAAGATTTCATTTTTCAGCACGACCTGGCACCTGCTCACAGTGCCAAAACCACTGGTAAATGGTTTACTGACCATGGTATTACTGTGCTCAATTGGCCTGCCAACTCTCCTGACCTGAACCCCATAGAGAATCTGTGGGATATTGGGAAGAGAAAGTTGAGAGACGCTAGACCCAACACTCTGGATGAGCTTAAGGCTGCTATCGAAGCATCCTGGGCCTCCATAACACCTCAGCAGTGCCACAGGCTGATTGCCTCCATGCCACGCCGCATTGAAGCAGTCATTTCTGCAAAAGGATTCCCGACCAAGTATTGAGTGCATAACTGAACATAATTATTTGAAGGTTGACTTTTTTTGTATTAAAAACACTTTTCTTTTATTGGTCGGATGAAATATGCTAATTTTTTTAGATAGGAATTTTGGGTTTTCATGAGCTGTATGCCAAAATCATCAATATTAAAACAATAAAAGGCTTGAACTACTTCAGTTGTGTGTAATGAATCTAAAATATATGAAAGTCTAATGTTTATCAGTACAAACACGAAAATCTGTGTTTATTCACCCATCTATGGCAAAACGACGTTTCGGCTCCAACTGGCTTGAGAAAGGCTCAGTTGGAGCCGAAACGTCACTTTGCCATAGATGGGTGAATAAACACAGATTTTCTTCACGAACTGTTTGGAGTGCAGTCCAATTTTTGTGTGTGTATATATGTGTGTGTATATGTATGTATATATATGTGTATATATATATATATATATATATATATATATATATATATATATATATATATATATATATATATATATATAATTTTTTATTTATTTTTTGATTATTCAGTCATCTCTGGTGATTCTATAAAGATCTGGGTATGTAGACTTCAATAGAGAAATTATGGCACTTTCAGGTTTTTAGCCAAAAAAATGAATCTTTAAGCATTACAAAATGTTAGCAGAATGGGAAAATACTTGGCTTTTTCACAAAGTGGCACAAAATATATGGGTATGTGTTTTTTGTTTTGTAAATTTTATTCTTCAGGTATCATTTGTGTATACCACAAGTGTGGAAATTCTCCTGCCAAAGAATTGCAAGAGAACTTTTTAAACTGTATTGAGTTTTTGTCCACGAGTTTATTTTCACACATTTGCTCTAGCACATACCATTAGGCCTCGTTCACACTTCAGTGTTTGGTCAGTGATTTCCATCAGTGATTTGTGAGCCAAAACCAGAAGTGGAGCCTCCATAGACATGAGGTAGAAGGGAAAGATCTGCTCCTGTTCTATGTTTAGAGCTGCCCCTGGTTTTGGCTCACAAATCACTGATGGAAATCACTGACCAAACACTGAAATGTGAACTCAGCGTTAGTGTTGTGTATGTCCAGTCTGTACAGCTCAGTTTCTTGCAGTAATTATAAATGTTTTATTTATTTGATATTAGAAGCCTCCTAGGACGCCATCACCTCCCAGCAAATCAACCCCTCGCAGAAAGCTTCGTCGCAGTCCTTCAGCTCTAGGATTTGTTTCTCCTCGTCGTCCCCCTTCCCGCCTAACTTCTAGAACGCCATCACCCCCTAGTTATGGAAGCCCTAGGTTTCCAAGAAGACCGCACTCCTTAACTCGGTTTTTATCTCGGTCTCCTTCACCATCTGTAAGAAGCTCATTGACCAGTCCATCTCCACGGACAAGGCTAGGGAGGCGAAGTCGAACACCTATGTCCCAGAGGAGTGACATTAAATCCCTTGATGAGCTCTTCTTCAGATCTGAGGATCTTAGTAGTGCAAGTTCCAACGGTAAGTTTACATCTTTTTATATGTGGTATTTTAACCCCTTCAGGACCTCGCCATTTTTCACCTTAAGGACAAGGCCATTTTTGGGAAATCTGACGTGTCAGTTTATGTGGTGATAACTTTAAAACACTTTTACTTATCCAAGCCATTCTGAGATTGCTTTCTCGCCACTTATTGTACTCCATGACACTAGTAAATTTGAGTCAAAATTATTTCATTTTTATTTATAAAAAAAAAGTCGAGTCCACATAAGTGCTGGATATTCAATTGCAGATATTCGTCAGGTCTTATCCCCAACTGATTCAAATATATACCACAATGTATAAAGGTTCCAGATGCATTCCAGCTTTTATCTATAAAATACAAAAATAGAAAAGACACATTAAAAACAACTTTAAGATAACAAAGCCGTTATTCTACATTCTGATGATTGATATACATATCCATAATTTAATACCACTTACATAAAAATCTATTCAATACGGCTGTAATGCTTTCAACATGAAGATCCATTTTCATTTCTTCTTTCTTAGTAATGCCTCCCTATCTCCACCGTTGTGCTGCTCTGTATACATTATATCTATTATCAGTTCAGGTCTGAAGTCATTTTGGAAACTACACCCCTCAAGGTATTCAAAACTGATTTTTACAAACTTTATTAACCCTTCAGCTGTTCCACAAGAATTAAAGGACAATGTAGATGACATTTCAGAAATTAACTTTTTGGGCAGATTTTCCTTTTTTTTTTTTTTTTTTTTCCAGTAACAAAGCAAGGGTTAACAGCTAAACAAAACTCTCAATATTTATTAGCCTGATTCTGTAGTTTACATAAACACCCCATTTGTGATCGTAAACTGCTGTATGAGCACACGGCAGGGCGCAGAAGGAAAGGAACGCCATGTGGTTTTTGGAGGGCAGATTTCATTGGGATAATTTTAAGTTGCCATGTCACATTTGAAGACCCCCCCTGATGCACCTCTAGAGTAGAAACTCCAGAAAAAGACCCCATTTTGGAAACTACGGAATAAGGTGGCAGTATTGTTGGTACTATTTTAGGGTACATATTATTTTTGGTTGCTCTATATTAAACTTTTTGTGAGGCAAGGTAACAAAAAATAGCTGTTTTGGCACAGTTTTTTATTTTTTTTGTTGTTATTTACAGTGTTCATCAGACAGGTTAAATCATGTTTTATTTGTATAGCGCTGGTTGTTATGGACGTGACAATACCAAATATGACAACTTTTTGGGGTTGGTTGTTTCGGTTTTACATAATAAAGCATTTTTGAAAAAAATTATTTTTTTAGTGTCTCCATATTCTGAAAGCTATATATAATATATATATATATATATATATATATATTATTTTTTTTTTTTTTTGGGTGACTGTCTTATGTAGGGGCTAATTTTTTTCAGTTTGAGATGATGGTTTGGTACAATTTTAGGGTGCATATGACTTTTTGATCGCTTTTTGTGATGTAAGGTGACAAAAAAAACAAATTTTTTTTTTTCTAGTGTTCACCTGAGGGGTTAGGTCATGTGATATTTTTATACAGCAGGTTCTTACAGACGTGGCGATACCTAAGGTGTATACTTCTTTTTTTTATTTATTTAAGTTTTACACAATAGCAGCATTTTTTAAAGAAAAAAATCATGTTTTGGTGTCCCCATATTCTGAGAAAAATGGAGAAATCCACAGCACTCTTCAATTCAGGTGAAAATGCTAGCTTGAGAAAGACCAGAGATGATTGAAAAGTTGCTATTTGTAAGCTGCTGTTACCAACAAAGTAAATGAAGAGTGCTGTGGATATCAAAATTTTTGTTATTTGACAGGATTCCCAGCCAGGATCCCTATCTGCGGGCACCGTTTACTATATTTCCATTGATGTATCTTCCCAAATTGGGACCTGGAGTGCTGCTTACCCCATTTTTCTTCCGTAGTGTTTTTTTTTTTTTTTTTTTTTTTTTGGGGCGATTGTCCTAGGTAGGGTCTCATATTTTGCGGTATTAGGTGACTGTTTGTTTGATTGGTATGATTTTGCGGTGCGTATGACTTTTTGATCGCTTGATATTCCACTCTTTGTGAGGTAAGGTGACCAAAAAAAGTCTTTTTTGACACCGTTTTCTTTTCTTTTTTTCTTCTGTTCACCTGAGGGGTTAGGTCATGTGGTATTTTTTATAGAGCAGGTTGTTACGGATGCGGCAATACCTAATATGTCTACTTTTAAAAAAAAACATTTAACACAATAAAAGCGGTTTTGAAACAAAAGCTTTTTTTTTATTATTTAGGCAATTGTCTTAGGTAGGGGCTAATTTTTTGCGGGATGAGGTGACTGTTAGATTAGTACTATTTTGGGTTGCAATATGCCTTTTTAAACGCTTGGCGTTTGTACTTTTAGTGATGTAATGTGACCCAAAAATGTTTTTAGCAGTTTTTTTTCTCGACTGTTTACCTGAGGGATTAGGTCATGTGATATTTTTATATAGCTGATATTTTTATAGAGCCGGTCGTTACGAACGCGGTGATACCAATTATGTCTGTTTTTTCTATATTTTTTTTTTTTTCTATTTATTTATTTTTTTTGCAATTGGATGTGTTTTATTTTGGGAAAGGGGTGTTTTTTTTTGTTGTTGTTGTTTTTTACTTGAAACTTTATTTTTTATTATAGAAAACAATGTTTTTTTTAAACTTTTTTTGTTCCACTCTGGGACTTCAACTTCTGAGGGTCTGATCCCCTTTACAATGCATTACAATACTTCTGTATTGTAATGCATTGGCTGCAAGTATATTACAGACTGTAATACACTTACAGCTTCCTGCCTGTGAGATCCAGGGGGCTGCATCTCGCAGGCTCTCACAGAAGGCAGCCATGATGCCTTAGGTATCGGGCTGCCTTCCCTGCCATTGGGTCCCCGTCACAGCAGTGTTTTCACCGATGCCGGTGCATACAGCAGGGGTCTGGCTATCAGTGACTGCCGGAGCTCTGCCGCTGACAAGGGGATTGTTGCGTGGTGTGTTGTGTGTGTGTGTGTGTGTGTGTGTGTGTGTGTTTTTTTTATATTTTTATTTTTTTATATTTTTTTTATATTGATTACCTATCTTAGTTAAACCTGTCTCCCGTCTTGTGCCGAACCCGGGTTTTGCCTTCGCTTAGTCAGGGGCATATGGGGGATCTTATAAGTACAATAAATGTTGGAGGTTTTAATTTTGCGGTACTTCACTATGTTTGTTCCCTTGTTTCTGGTAGTCTATAAAGGACGTAGGATTTGACAGAAGTGTGGAGTTTACTACATCAGGAAGGATATTGCTCATACCTTCAACTGTGGCTGAGACTTTTCTCTGGATATAAAGAGCAGCGTCTACTTTTGTCTACATAAGAGATGCTGCATACATACTCGTAGAGAGCTACTGTTACTAACCAAAAAGCAAACACAGAAAAAAATTGATGGCTAAAGAGGCTGCAATTTTTGAATGTAGCGACAACAATGGCAAACTTAAAGGGGTTTTATGAAATTTTACTACTGAGGACCTATCCTATGGATAGGTGATCAGTGGCGGTCTGACACCCAGCCCCCCCCCCCCCCCCCCCCCCCGCCTTCCTAAATCAGATGCTTGAGAAGGCACCAGAACTTCTGTGAGTGCAACGGCCTTCTCCGTGCTCACCAAGCACAGCGCTGTACATTGTATAGCTTCTGTGCTTGGTATCGTGCTTGGTCCCATTCACTTCCATGGGGCTGAGCTGCGTCGCTACTATGAATGACACTGCCTTTTCAAACAGCTGATCGGCAGGGGTCCCAGGTGTCAGACCCTCACCGATCATCAGATAATGATCACCTATCCTGAGGGTATGTCATCAGTATAATAATCTCGGACAACCCTTTTAAGGCCTACTCGGCAAAGGCTAAGAGACCTTGTACCTTAGTTCTAGATGTGAGAGATAAATCAAACATGCTAATATGTGAGACATAAATGACTTTCATACAAATCTATACAGTTCCAAGTGTGTATTGTCTTCAAGTGTGACCAATGCATTCCACTCTGAGCTCCTTCTGCATCCACATTAGATGCTCTAATCACTGATGACATTGAGGCAGTGATTAAATCATTATCTTCTGGTAAACCCCAGGGCTTGATAGCTTGGTCAGGGAATTTTCCAAAACTAATCGTGATATCATTAAGCCTTGCTAAGGAAGATATATAAAGCAGCTTATAAAAGGGACACGCTCCTCATTTACATGCTCAAGGTCTTGTAGTTCTACTGTTCTAACCTCAAATTCCTACCACCCAATTTCACTTCTTAATTTGCATATTAAAATTCTTGCCAAAATCTTAGTTTGCCAGATTAAACATCATCATTCTGTCCCTGATAACACTCTGACCATACTGGTTTAGTTCTGGCAGCACAAGATGACCCCTCAGCCTGTTGTGTCTCTAGACACTTGTAAGGCCTTGATTCTGTTGAGTGACAACTTCTATCTATCTAAATAGAACTCTGTACCCTGATTGCAGAATTGGGTTTGCCGCTTGTATGAGTCACATATTGCTAGGATGAGAACAAACCTTGATATCTGCACCCTTTCCATTACAAAGGGAAACGAGGGAGGGATGACCCCTTTTCCTACATTTATTCGCTTGTCCCCTAGTTGCGATTTCTCATTCCATAATCGTTAACCCCTTAGTGACCAGCCTGTTTTGGGCCTTACTTGACCAACTTTTTTTCTGTCTATGTAGCTGTATGAGAGAGAAATCACAGAAATAAGATAATAATGCACTTCTTAAAGTAGATGCAAGCATTATATATGGACAAAGCTCTCACTTTAATATGATAAAATCTGAGACACTTGGCCAATATATTTTGTTCAAAACACATAATTGTCATTGCTGACCTGACTTAGGCCCTGAACCAGACTGTGAGTTGAAGAGGAACCCCTTGTCTTTTTTACCTCTAGCCTCCTACGGTAAAACCTACCTAAGCCATTGGGCTTCTATGTTCAGGAGCCCAATGGCTTAGGAAGGTTTAGTGTAGGACCCGCCTGACCTGAGACCACCTTGGCGCTTGGTAGGCGGGCACAGATGTGTTTTGATCAAAATATATTGGCTAAGTGTCTCAGATTTTATCATATCAAAGTGAGGACTTTGTCCATATATAATGTTTTCTCGTAGGAACAGGGGAAGTTTCAATAGATCCGAGAGAAAACAAAATAACTGGAGGGAGGCTAGAGGTAAAAAAGACAAGGGGTTCCTCTTCAACTCACAGTCTGGTTCAGGGCCTAAGTCAGGTCAGCAATGACAATTATGGGCCAGTGGGCAGAAAGACTCGCTCTTTTTTTTCTCAGGCTTGGGAGAAGATCTCAGCAAGCCCGTGGATAAACTGAATAATAAGAGTGTTTTTACCTAGAGTTTGTCTCCCCTCTCCTGGAAAGACTAAAAATCACAGATCTTTATTAAAAAAGGAAGTTTCAGTCCCAGTTCCAGACTCAGAAAAAGGAAGAGGGTTTTACTCGTCCCTGTTTCTAGTCCCCAAACCAGACGGCTCATTTCGGATGATCAAAAACTTAAATCAGTACCTCAAATACAAAAAGTTCAAAATGGAATCCATTCAGTCTACAGTAAAACGCCTATTCAAAGACTGTGTAATGGCTACAATAGATATAAAGGACGCTTATTATGTTCCAATTCATGCAGATTTAAAAAAATTCCTCAGGGTTGCAGTGTCCTTAGAAGGTCAAATAACTCCTCTACAATACAGAGATTTTCGTTTTGGCATATGCCAGGCCCCCAGACTTTTTACAAAGTTAATGGCGGAGGTGATGGCCCACATAAGAAAAAAAGACACTTTAATTATTCCCTATTTAGATGATCTCTTGGTGGTAGCAGAATCGGTAAATCTTCTATCTTCTTGTCTTCTAGAAGTGATAAAAATTCTTCAAAGGCTCGATTGGCAGTTAAATTGGGAAAAGTCAATTCTGGTCCACTCTCAGAACTGTGTCTTCCTGGGATTAACCCTGGACTCGGTACAACAGCAATGTATCCTCCCTTATCACAAGTTATCTCACCTAGGGCAGGACATTCAGGCTCTGGTAGCCTCAAAGAGATGAACCATCTCTTTGTCTGTCTTAGGATGACCTCAACAATCCCAGCTGTCGGTTGGTCCCATTTTCATTCCAGGATGTATCAGTGGCAAATCCTGAAGGAATGGAAGGGTTTGTTGTCCCCTCTGTATGCACCTCTTCCCCCTCACTCCTCAGGTATTACAGTCCCTAACCTGGTGGCAGGATCCTGCAAATTTATCTCAGGGGTTTCTGTTGGCTCTACAAGAACAGATAATTATTACCAACGACTCCAGTACTACTGGGTGGGGGGCGTTTTGTCAATGGGGAGTTCTGCAGGTAGTCTAGGGGATAGTCAGGATTCACACAATGTGAGAGAATTGAGGGCTGTTTTTCTAGCCCTGAAGGGGTTTCTACCCAAGCTTCCAGAAAAAGGGGTAAAAATATTTTCAGACAATACTACCATAGTATCCTACCTGAACAGGCAGGGATGTACCAAATTGGAAGATCTAAGGGCGTTAACAGTGGAAATGTTTTCTCTAATTATGCCTCTTGTTCCCTTTATCAAGGCGGTGCACCTAAAAGGATCGGAAAACAAGGTGGCAGATTTTTTAAGCAGAAACCACCTAGACCAAGGAGAGTAGTGTCTGAATCAAGAGGTCTTCCATCAAATTGTCCAGCTTTGGGGTCATCCCCGGATAGATTAGTTTGCTACCAGACAGAACAGCAAATGCAAACGTTTCTTTTCCCTAAACCCAAACTATCTTGCTTTGGAGATAGACGCTTTCTCTCAACTTCTGTACGCTTTTCCTCCGCTAAGACTACTCCCGAAAGTGTTACAGAAGTTGAGGCTTATTCTCATTGCTCCTTTTTGGCCAAGGAGGACCTGGTTCACTTGTCTGAGAAAGTTGTCCCTTACAGACCCCTGGATTCAGCCATCAAGGCGGGACCCTTTGTTTCAGGGGCCAGTATTTCATCCGGAAGTGAAAAGCCTTCATCTAGCAGCTTGGTTTTTGAGAGGGAGATCCTAAAGCATATAGGATTGTCAAATGAGGTTATTTTGGACCCTTTTATTCTGCAGGAAAACAGTAAGCTATTCCATTTACCTTTTAGAATTTGGAAGGCTTTCTTAAACTTCTCTAATGTCCAGATTGATCCTTTAATTCCTCCACCTATGTCTAGGGTTCTGGAGTTTCTACAAGAAGGCCTAAATAAAAACTCAAGAACTAGCACTCTTAAAGTCCAAGTTCCGACCCTTTCTGCCTTTTTTGACTACCCTATTGCGAATCATTCCCGGATTAGGCGGTTCTTTAAGGCCGTTAGTAGGATTAAACCCTTGAATAAATCTTCAGTTCCCCAGTGGGATCTAAATTTAGTCTTGTCAAGGATGATGGAGCCTCCTTTCGAACTCTTAGGCCTCTTTCACACAAACGATACGGATTAGGTCCGGATGCGTTCAGGGTGCGTTCAGTGAAACTCGCACCATTTTGTAAGCAAGTTCAGTCAGTTTTTTCTGCGAGGGTCCAATGCGTTTTGATGCGTTTTTTACGTACGTGATAAAAAACTGAAGGTTTACAAACAACATCTCCTAGCAACCGTCAGTGAAAAACGCATTGCATCCACAAGCAGGTACGGATGCAATGCGTTTTTCACTGAAGCCCTATTCACTTCTTTGGGGCCAGGGCTGTTTGAAAAATGCTGAATTTAGAACTGATGTGTGAAAAAAAAAAAAGCTCATTTACACAGACCCATTGAAATGAATGGGTCAGGATTCAGTGCGGGTTCTATGCATTTATGTTACGCATTGCACCCACGTGGAAAACTCACTCATGTAAAAGAGGCCTTACAGGATTTGTCTGTTAGAACTCTACCCTTGAAGACCGCTTTCCTTGTGGCTATTACTTCAGCAAGGAGAGTTTGAGAGATTTCTGCTTTCTCAACATCTCCCTATACTAATATTCTGGAGGATAGAGTTCTCATTAGACCAGATCCTTCGTTCCTTCCCAAGGTGGGTTCACCGTTTCATAGATCTCAAGACATTGTCCTTCCTTCCTTCCTTATGTCAATCCCCGAAGAATGAGAAAGAAAGGAGGCTTCATCTCCTAGACGTCAGGAAGTGCCTCTCTAAATATTAGAAAGTTACTAGCCAGTGGAGAAAATCTTTTAGGCTGCTTGTGCAGTTTGGAGGAAGGAGTAAGGGTCATAAGGTTTCTTACAAAACATTAGCCAGATGGATTGTGGGCGTTATTTCCTTAACCTATTTTGCTGTGGGTGAGTCTCCACCTTCGGGGTTTGGGGCTCACTTAACCAGATCAGTCTCTACCTCCTGGTCGGAAAGAGCTGATGCAACCTTAGAGCAGATTTGTAGGGCGGCCAACTGGAAGTCCCCTTGTACCTTTTTTTGGCACTATAGACTGGACTTAGACTCTAATGAGCGCCTGTCCTTTGGAAGAAAAGTTTTTACAGACAGTAGTCTCCCCCCCCCCCCCCCCTTCCCTACCTAAGCTAGTTCTATTCTATATAAGAATAGGGCGGCTCTCTATAACCCAAAAAGATGGAATTAGGTGCTCAATCCAGACAAGTGTACCCAACACTTGTAGTAAGAATAATGTGCAAAGAAGGAAAGGGATGGCACTCAGAACATTTGTGTTGTATGGGTGAATAAATTAATATATTTATTAAGGGGTGGCTAGATATGCCTTATGTAGTAAAATATGATAGGAGGTTGTATCAAAGTAATAAATTACATAGAATAGCAGTATGAATAAAGCACATTAAAATAACAACATGTTGATTATATAAAGTCCTGTTAAATAAAGGATAAAATGGATAGAAGTCTGTATAAAAATGGATCTATTTAAGAAGTTAATAACGTATCCTCATATGTAATGTCACTTGTCCTGATAGATCATAAATAACATAAAATAACCATTACTGAAAAAAATCCTGTTGCGGAAGGAGGAATAGTAGGAGATGTCTTGTAGACCTGTAGGGGAAAATTATAGTCTCAAATTTCGATATCCAGCAATATATTGTGGTATATTCTCCTGAAAAATCAAAACTTCCTATAAGAAGTAATGTAGAATAGTGTAGAATCTCCTTATTGTTTGAGAGTCAATCGTATCCGATTTGGTGGTAATATTATGTGGTCATCAATTACTGCTGTTAAAGCAGGTACATTACCCTCCTGGTGGCCGTCATGGATCGGGGCCGTCAGTGGATCGGGGAGCGCCGATCTGCAGGCAGGAGCCGCTCCCCGATCCACTGACGGCCCCGATCCATGACGGCCACCAGGAGGGTAATGTACCTGCTTTAACAGCAGTAATTGATGACCACATAATATTACCACCAAATCGGATACGATTGACTCTCAAACAATAAGGAGATTCTACACTATTCTACATTACTTCTTATAGGAAGTTTTGATTTTTCAGGAGAATATACCACAATATATTGCTGGATATCGAAATTTGAGACTATAATTTTCCCCTACAGGTCTACAAGACATCTCCTACTATTCCTCCTTCCGCAACAGGATTTTTTTCAGTAATGGTTATTTTATGTTATTTATGATCTATCAGGACAAGTGACATTACATATGAGGATACGTTATTAACTTCTTAAATAGATCCATTTTTATACAGACTTCTATCCATTTTATCCTTTATTTAACAGGACTTTATATAATCAACATGTTGTTATTTTAATGTGCTTTATTCATACTGCTATTCTATGTAATTTATTACTTTGATACAACCTCCTATCATATTTTACTACATAAGGCATATCTAGCCACCCCTTAATAAATATATTAATTTATTCACCCATACAACACAAATGTTCTGAGTGCCATCCCTTTCCTTCTTTGCACATAGTTCTATTCTAGTTGTAGGGGAAATTCAGGATTACACTTACCGGTAATCATTTTTCCATGCGCCCATGACAGCACCTGGGATTTATTCCCACCCTATTTTTTTGAGGTTTTTCTTTGTAAAAAAAACAAATAATAAAAAAATAAAAATAAAAAAGATAATTCTTAGAAATTTACAGTAGTAAGATGAAGACGAGTTCTCGCAATTAACTGGTTCTATAGGGGCACCCTATAGCTCTCCACAGGGGTTTCCTGTCCTTGATGGAGGTGGTCTCTCAAGGGTGCTGTCATGGGCTCATGGAAAAATGATTACTGCTAAGTGTAATCCAAAATTTCTGGGTCAGTAAGATTACAGTTATGCCAAGTAAAAAAAATAATAATATATATATAATTATTATTATTATTATTATTATTATTATTATTATATTTTTTTTTTTTTTTTCTTTTCTTGCATTTTACTACTTTTGTATCCCAAGACCAATAAAATTTTTTTTTTCCTTTTTCTTTCTATGAAGTTGTGTGAGGGCTTGATTTTTGCAGGACAACTAGCAGTTTTAATTGGTATCATTTTTGGGTAAAGAACACTTTTTGATTGTTTGTTATTAAGTTTTTTCAGTGGCGACTAAGAATAAATGAGCAATTCTGGCTTTTTTATGTATTTTTTTGTTACCGTGTTCATTGTACGAGACAATTTACATGATATTCGTGTAGTGCAGGTCGTTACGGACACGACAATACCACACATGGGGGAGATTTCCCTATTGTGCATTGCATTATAGTATCAGTGCTATGCTGACATTGACGAGCATGCTGTGCCAGAGAGGGGCAGGCTGCTGGAAAACACTCATGCACTACTACACGGATTGCAGGATAAAACTTACCAGGAAAGATTAAAGGACCTTAACATGTATAGCTTGGAAGAAAGACGAGACAGAGGGGATATGATAGAAACTTTTAAATACATAAAGGGAATCAACAAGGTAAAAGAGGAAAGAATATTTAAAGGAAGAAAAACTGCTACAAGAGGACATAGTTTTAAATTAGAGGGGCAAAGGTTTAAAAGTAATATCAGGAAGTATTACTTTACTGAGAGAGTAGTGGATGCATGGAATAGCCTTCCTGCAGAAGTGGTAGCTGCAAATACAGTGGAGGAGTTTAAGCATGCATGGGATAGGTATAAGGCCATCCTTCGTATAAGAAAGGGCCAAGGGCTATTCATAGTATTCAGTATATTGGGCAGACTAGATGGGCCAAATGGTTCTTATCTGCCGACAATTCTATATTTCTATGAAGACTTGCGGCCTACACGAGGTCCCAGCCTGCCTTTACACAGATCAGCACCCCGCTCCCTCTGTCACTGCTTACATGTGGCAGGCGCCATTGCCCGTGGCATGTAAGGGGTTAAACAGCCTGGATCAGCACTCTGTCGGTCCAGTTCTATGTCCTGTTCTTGTCTATTTTGCAGACAAGGATAGGACATTTCTATAGAAGTTAAAAAAATAGATGGTTGCATTCATTTGGTCGGGATCCATCCAATACAGCCAAGCCAGATATCCATTCGTATAGAGCTGTTTCAGGGTACTTGTTTCTTGTCAGGACGGAGTAGGATTTTATCTGGCTCAGTGCAGTCTTGTAACCAGCTTAGGCAGGGTGCTGAATCTCCTTAGAGACCAGTCCTGTAGGGAGATTTACTGGAAGAACTCCATGGAGAACCATCACTACCTATGCAACACGCCAGACCTGCAGGGTATTGCGATTGTGAGGTCACGGTTTATGGGAAAACGAGGGTTACTCACAGTTCTGTAGGAAAACCCTGGGCAGGCGTACAGCAGTGAAGGAGAGGCTGGCACAGGAGACCTCTGGGGCACACTCTGTATATAGGGACCAGGCCTGATGGTGGATGAGGTGCCCTGGATGTTGCAGGTGTTTAATGTGCCTGGGGCAAGGTCCCTTTAAGGTTTGTGACGCCAGTGCCTGTCACGGTGGCACACCGATATATAGTTGTAATAAGTGAGGAACACAGGTCCTGGTGAACCAAACTTTTCTTTACTAGTAACAGTTCAACTTTGTACAGTTGGTGGTCAATACAGTTCCATATAGCAGGTTCACTTCACAAGCAGGCTTTCACAATAATGGCAGGTATACTGTTCCTTGCAAGATACTCAGAGGGCAACAACAACACACTCAGATCAGGCTGTACCTTCTCCTCAGAAATAGTGTACACTGTTCCTTAGAACTCCTGTCTGCTCTTATCCCAAGGCCTGGATACCCTAATACTGGCTTTATCCTTGGTAGAAATCTTCCTCCCGTATTTATCCTTGCTTTACATTAATAACTCTTCTGCCCTTCAGCTTACTTGTTTTAGCTGGAAACACTGGCTCTGCTTGGCTTGTGGGAACTGCAGGTTTCTCCCAGGAGGCACACTCTTCTCATGGGGTGACTCTTCTGAGCTAACTCTGGCTCTTTATCCTCAGGCAGGCTAGGAACCTTCACCTAGCCTCCTGGTAGCAACTAGAAGCCTGGACTGTCTAGCTGCATGTCAGGAGGAGGCCCTCAGCTTGTCTCTGGCTGGTACCTTCTCACTTCTGTCTCCACAGACTCCTGACTACAGACTAACTCCTCCCTGTCTGGGCCTGAACATTTATACTAGGGGCTCTCTATCTCCCTCTAGTGTCTAGGATGCTACACTACACCCCAATAGGCCTGCAGAACAATACATATAAAAGCATATAGAAAATACATTAAAATGGACGGTTAAATATACTGCCACTGTCCAGTAGGAGTAGGACAACGTGGCCCAATTGACCCTTGTGTAGTGCCCACCTTTACCTAGTGGGACACTACACCTATTGGAAGCGGCTTCCTATTAGTCATTTTAGAATGTAAGGGCCCTTTCACACTTGCGTTGTCCGGATCCGGCATAGAGTTCCGTCGTCGGGGCTCTATGCTGGAAGAGTCCTGATCAGGATTATCCTAATGCATTCTGAATGGAGAGAAATCCGTTCAGGATGTATCAGGATGTCTTCAGTTCCGGAACGGAACGTTTTTTGGCCGGAGAAAATATCGCAGCATGCTGCGCTTTTTGCTCCGGCCAAAAATCCTGAAGACTTGCCGCAAGGCCAGATCCGGAATTAATGCCCATTGAAAGGCATTGATCCGGATCCGGCCTTAAGCTAAACGTCGTTTCGGCGCATTGCCGGATCCGACGTTTAGCTTTTTTAGAGTGGTTACCATGGCTGCCGGAACGCTAAAGTCCTGGCAGCCATGGTAAAGTGTAGTGGGGAGCGGGGGTGCAGCATACTTACCGTCTGTGCGGCTCCCCGGGCGCTCCAGAGTGACGTCAGGGCACCCCAAGCGCATGGATCACGTGATCACATGGAACACGTCATCCATGCGCACGGGGCGCTCTGACGTCATTCTGGAGCGCTCCGGGAGCCACACGGACTGTAAGTATACCGCTCCCCGCTCCTACTATGGCAACCAGGACATTAATAGCGTCCTGGGTGCCATAGTAACACTGAACGCATTTTGAAGACGGATCCGTCTTCAAATGCTTTCAGTACACTTGCGTTTTTCCGGATCCGGCGTGTAATTCCGGCAAGTGGAGTACACGCCGGATCCGGACAACGCAAGTGTGAAAGGGCCCTTAGGTCTCATTCTTCATTGATGCTATTGCTTGTGTTATGTTCTAACTACAATCTGTTACATTTTGCAGTTTTGTTATATTCTGTATACGTTTCCTTCTAGATTTTAAATTGAATATACTGAGTTTGGATGATTTGGCACTCCCTGTAGATGCAGAAGAGTCTAAGGAAAAGGTTTGCAATTCCTTTAATTTTTCAAATCTGCTAATATTTAAAGTGTAACTGTCATTTCCAGTATAAGTAGAAATAAGCTGCAGTGTGTGTACATGAGGAGTAACACTATTTCTGGCCATCATATGACTTAATCTGTCTCTTTTAGCAGTTTTCCATCTGCAATATATCTGTAAGGCCTCATGCACATGACCGTGCCATTTTTTGCGGTCATAGGAATAGGAAATGCTATAGAACGGTGCAACGGATGCAGACAGCACACGGAGTGCTGTCCGCATCTTTTGCGGTCCCATTGAAGTGAATGGGTCCGCACCCAAGCCGCAAAAAATGCGGCTCGGATGCGGACCACTAAAACGGTCGTGTGCATGAGGCCTAATTCTCAATTTTTCTGAGGGAGGGGTGTTAGGGAAGGGATATAGAGGAAGTACAATGGATGTTTTATTCATAAAAAGAGGGTCGATGACAAGCAAACAAACTGTACAGAAGTTAGTGTTTTTATTCATATGCTAATTAGCTAGTTGGAGCACTGAGAGGCTGATCAGAGCCCCCAGAGCACCAGTTTGTGAACATCCCTGCAGCTTTTGCCACGCCCCCCTCTCCATGGATTCATGGGGCTAGACATGTCGTCTAGCCTTATCTTTTCATGCCTGCGCAGTAGATCTGCTGCTCCTTCTCAAGCAGCAGATCCGGTCTGTGCATGCACTGATGATGCAGTACTAGACCCAGAAGCAGATCAAACTTCAGATGGAGGAGACAACCTGATCTGCTAGGAAGACCCTGACAGAATTATGTTCCCCTCTCCACTACTCCCTCTCTCCCTGTTCCTGACACTCCACTGCAACCAATGACTGCAGCGGTAAACCGCAAAATTAAAACGTAGTGGGAAATCAGGCGTTCATATTAGAATGCATGTTTTCCCTATCGCTCAGACAGCCACATAACATGCAGCACCAATGGACCACCAATTACATTTTTGCCAGTATATTTATAACATATACACGTCTAATGATATTTATTATTGTCAGTTTGGGCCAGGTAGTGGTAAATATTTAATACAGTAGTCTGGGACCTCCTTATAATAAATAAGACCTATCACAAAGATAAAATCACCATGCTGCCCGACCCGGGTTTCGCAATTATGCTTCATCAGGGGCGTCTAGCATGCTTCGTCAGGGGGAGGCATGCTAGACGCCCCTGACAAAGCATAATTGCGAAACCCGGGTCAGGCAGCGTGGTGATTTTATCTTGGTGATATGCCTTTTGAAAGTGGATGCTTGTGAGTATATTAAATGAATTTGCTTCACTATCTTGCGACCCCTTGGCATTCTACAGGTTGTGGGGATTAGGGGAGAAGCTTCTGTGGAATCTACCTTTGTTCCATGTCTGGGTTCACAAGAAGGAGCCTTATGGTGTAAAGAGGGATCCCAGAAAATCTGCAGCGCGGTCCTATACAATAAATACAGTAGATTACCCTGTTGCTTACTAGACCCTCATAGCCCCAACACGTTTCACTGGGTCCTCTGGCTCATCAGGGAGCTAGGGTTGTCACGATACCAAAATTTTGATTAGATTTCTATACCATAAAAAAGTATTGCGATATTCGATACCAAGCGAAAAAAATAAAACTCAAAAAAAGCCACATGCATTTCGCATTTTATGGAACGTCCGGCCCATAATCGAACAGTCCTATCCTGTTTTTTTGGGGGGGACAAGATGACTAAAAAATATTGAATCGCACAGTTTTCATGTATTTATTTTTTCTGTTATGGCGTTCACCGCATAGGAGATTTTTTAAAATATTTTTTAATAGTTTGGACTTTTCGGATGTGGCGATATGTAATATATTATTGTTTATATATTTTATGTGTAAAACTGGAAAAGGGGGTGATTTATACTATATATATACTATATCCCCTGTATTTGTGGGAGGGGCATAGGCCCCGCCTCCTGGCTATTTGAGGCGGAGGAGTGCAGAGGGACGGGACGTGCAGCCAGGTACCTGGTACTTCCGGTTTTCGTCTGGCTCCTGCACGTCCCGTTCCCGCAAGCCTCGGTCTGGTGTGTTCTCCCGGCTCGTTATCCGACGCTCCACAGTCACAACCAGTATCTGATTCTGGTCGGTTATCTGACACTCCACGCCATTCCAAGGATTCCTTACTTGCAGTAGGTGGTACGTCCTGATTGCTACACGGGTATGGTATATGTCACGGGGGTTTGGCCGCAGGCACGTTCACACGTCTCCCATATGTGATGTCCGCCGCACCAGTGGCATGTGGTCCCTCTTGGCATGTCCAGGTTGTTATACCCGTCTCTCTTGTTGCTCGTCTGCTTGAAACGTTCAAGCTATGTTGCTTTTTCTACTAGTGGCAGGGAACCCCAGGGTGTCACTTGTTCATTGTAAATCGCATGTTCATTGTGGTACGTCTGCTTGAAACGTTCAGGCATCCTTGCGTCCGCCACTCCGGTGGCATGTGGTCCGGCCTGGAACCCCAGGTGGTCGCTCTGTTTATTGTGGTACGTCTGCCTGAAGCGTTCAGGCAATAGTACGTCCTCCAATCCGTGTCATGCCTGAACCTCCAGGGTGTCTCTTCGTTCATTGTGGGTCACCTGTTTATTGTGGTGCGTCAGCTTGAAACGTTCAGGCATCGTTGCGTCCGCCACGCCGGTGGCATGTGGTCCTGCCTGGGACCCCACGTTGTCACCTTGTTAATCGTGGTCATCTGCTTGAAACGTTCAGGCATCGTTGCGTCCGCCACTCCGGTGGCATGTGGTCCTGCCTGGAGCCCAGGCTGGTTACTTGGTTATCGTGGTACGTCTGCTGGTGGCAGTCGGGCAGTAATACGTCCTCCACTCCGTGTCCTGCCTGGAGCTCCAGGGTGTCTGTCATCTTATGTGGTACGTCCGCTTGAAACGTTCAAGTGTTATTGTGGTGGTCATTCCGGGACAGCGGGGGCCCGCCTGGAACGTCCAGGGTCCATACTCGTCTCTTGTTACATGTCTGCTTGAAACGTTCAGGCGAAGTATGTCTGCCACACCGGTGGCTCGTGGTCCTGCCTGGAACGTCCAGGTTGTCTTATTTGTCTCCTGTGGCACGGGTGCTTGTAAACGTTGGTCAAATGTACGTCCGCTACCCCGGTGGCACGTGGTCATGCCTGGTACGTCCAGGTTGTCTGCCTCGTCTCGTTGCACGTCTGTCTGAAGCGTTCAGACAATGTCACGTCAGCCACCTCGGTGGCATGGTGTCCTGTCTAGCACATCCACAGGGTCTTTTCGCCAGGGTAGGCACGCATCCTCCCTTAGCGGCCTGCATAACTGGTTGACGGCACTTCAGTCCGCAGCCTTGAGAAGAGAAAAAAAAAAAAAAAAGTTAGGCCATGTTGTTGTTTTTGTGTGTTCCCTCAGAGGTAGACGGTAAAGCCGGTCGCAACCAGGTTGGTAATACACCGGCGCATTTAGTTTTCATATTTACTTTATTTTTACGGCAGCACGTTGGGGTCTCAGTGCCTTCGGCTTCCTTTAAAAAGGCCTCCACCTCGGTCAGTGGTACGAGCCTCCAGTACGGTATCGGTACCCCCTTTTGTCATCAAATTCCATAACCAGGTAAGTAGCAATTCTGGTCCGTTAGGCCGGCCTTAGTCCAGGGGCGGTCTCACTGGTAGGGGTATTAAAGGGGCGGACCACCGGGATGTTCTAGGTACGCCTGGTGTTCACACGAGTAACAAGGGTTTTGTCCTCAGGTGATATCCAGGGCTTAATCACAACACGGTCAACATGTCCCAGGCTTCAGACATCGATGACGCCTCGTCCATCTCCGGGTCCGTGGTTTCCAGTCTGGCAGGTCATGGATCCCTAAGGAGCTGGACCATCCCGAAGCTCGTGGCAGAGTTAAATAGAAGGGGCATCAGTCACCCGGCTTCGGCCAGGAAAGCCGAACTTTACAGGCTACTGGTGTCTAGCCCGGTTTCACCCAGTGAGCAGCTGGCAGGGCCTACCATACAGTCATCTCTGGCCCAGTTAAATGCCACGATGGGGAGTCTGGCGGCCTCAGTAGCGGACATCCAGCACAGGGTCATGGAGCTGGAGTCCAGGGCCGCCTCCACTTCACAGGCGGTGGCACCCGTGACTGCGGTATCGTGGCCAGTGGCGGGTTCCTCAGGTATGTCCTCTACCCTGCCGGCCATTGTCCCAGCTCACTTTGTGGCCGAGAACATTAGGAAAGACATACTGGCAGGCAAAGAGGTGAACCTGGCATCTATCCTCATAGCATCGCACGATGCCAACGAGCACAGAACAATTGATTGCGGGGAAGTGTCTGTGGTTATGAGGTCCAAAGATGCCCGGTTGAACCGCAAATTATCTATACCAGAATTTGTTCTTGCATTCAGCTTGTTCCGAGACGTCATCTGCTCGGCGCAGCCGAGTAGGAGGGAGGAGCTCGACGCCTATTTATATCAAGTCACTGATTTGGGTCACAAGTATGGGGGCTCGGCGTTTTATGACTACCACCGGTCCTTCGCGGCAAAGGCCGCAGCCTCCCTAGCACAGTTCCAGTTCATGACCAATTGGGCTGTGCTGGATATGGAGCTTTTCTGCAGGCATTTTGCTGGTCTCCGAGCCCCCACTTGTGGCGCATGTCAGTCGATTTTTCATGCGACAGAATGGTGCCCCAACGAGGCATCAGCGCGTCCGGACAGAGCCCTGCCGGGAACATCGGGTGTTCCCAGGGGCCCGGCCCTCATGGACAAATTTGGCAGGCCTATTGTATATCTGGGTAAGAGCCAGATATGCAATAATTTCAACTTCGGTCACTGCATGTTCAGTGGGTGCAGGGCCCTGCACGTATGCACGATCTGCTTTCGGGCACATCCCAGGTCTACCTGTCCCAAGAAAGCTGCCAAGCAGGCATGACTGACCGACGTCAATGTGGAGCTCCTGGAGGCGCTCCTGGAAGGTCATGACGACCGGCAGTTCGTGCGTCATTTGATCTCTGGCCTGTCTCTAGGGTTCCACACGGGACTGGTGGCCCTGCCACATGCAAATTGGGAATGTGAGAACCTTCTCTCTGCCAGACAAAATCCTGAGGCGGTGCAAGCGGCATTATCCCTGGAGTTGGATAAAGGGTTCATCATCGGCCCATTCGACTCGATCCCTTTTGAAGTATGGAGGGTCAACCCGATTGGAGTGGTGGCTAAGAAAGGCTCAAATAAAAAGAGGCTAATCTACGATCTCTCGGCTCCTCATTCCTCGCATATCCCTAGTATCAACTCTCTCATACCTTCAGAAGAGTTCAGCATGACATACTCCTCTATCGATGAGGCCATTCAGTTCATCCTCAAAGCCGGCAGGGGGGCCTGGTTGTCAAAAACTGATATTGCTGATGCCTTCAAGTTGCTCCCGATCCTCCCACAACTGTGGCAATATTATGGCATCAAATGGGCAGGCAAATACTACTTTGCCAATCGTCTTACGTTTGGCTCAAAAAGCAGTCCTTGGCTGTTTGACCGGCTGGCCCAGGCCCTGCACTGGATCCTGGTGGAACATGGCCAGGCTCCTATGTGTATCCACTACTTGGATGATTTCCTGCTGGTGGAACACCCCTCCTGTCAGCCCTCCGGGTTATCCTCCCTGCTGGAGTTGTTTTCGGCGCTGCAGGTTCCGGTCGCCGCAGGGAAGACTGTCGGTCCTTCCTCAACAATCACCTTCCTGGGGGTTATTCTGGATTCAGTGAAGTTGGAAGCAAGGCTCCCTGAGGAGAAATTGCAACAGATCCGGTTGGCCATCCAGGAGGCGGCAAGATCCTGCTTCCTGACCAAATCAAGTCTCCAATCATTGCTGGGCCGGCTAAACTTTGCCATGAGGGTCATGCCCCAGGGGCGCACCTTTGTGTCTCGGCTCTTGTTGCTCCTACCATCAGCCCCGGAACAGGACAGTGTCGTCCGGTTGGACCAACAAGCCATGGCAGACCTGTCCATGTGGAGCACGTTCATGTCCTCATGGAACGGCATCAGGTTATTTATTCCCCCCCGGGACCCGTCCTCGCCCACGGTTTATTCTGACGTGGCTGCATCCAAGGGCTTTGCGGCCATATTCGGTAATCACTGGCTAGCCGGGGCCTGGCCGTCCCAGATTATGCTGGACGGGCATGCCCTTCGGTCTTCTCCCTTGTTGGAGATGTATCCAGTAGTGGCAGCAGCTCATGTATGGGGTCACGTTTGGGCAAATTCGAGGGTTCTATTCATTACCGATAGTCAGGACCTGGTCGACATCGTCCGCAATGGCAGAGCCAAATCCCCAAAGATCATGTCCCTTATGCGTAGGCTGGTGTGGTTGTCCATGGTACACAACTTTTGCTTCGAGTGCTCGCACATTCAGGGTTCCGAGAATACGGCTGCTGATGCGCTATCCAGGTTTAACATCGATATCTTCTTTCAGAACATGCCACTCGCGGATGGAACAGGGGCGGAAGTTCCGGCATACAGCGACCTGGTGTGGGACTGACATCGCTGATCAGCAAAGCGAAGGATCTGTTGCACCGGAGCTTGTCTGACAATACAATCAGGAACTACCGTACGGCCTGTAATCTGTTTAAGAAATTTGCCGACAGTCACCCACAGGGCGATGTGGATGACGTATCATTCATCATGGCCTTCATCGCCCATTGCCATACCAACCTCGGACTCGCTCACAATACCATCCGCCTGTATCTAGCGGGAGTGCAACATCAGTTTACATTGGACAATCCGGCCCGGATTTCATTCTTCACATCACAAGCCATCAAGGCCACGCTCCGGGGCATTGAGAAAGCTGGGGCAAGCAGGCCGGTGGTCCGACAACCCATGTCTGGATCCTTATTTAGGCAATTGTCCCTGGCTCTGGATGGTGATCCTTTTGGGCCATTAATTAGCACTATCATCAAGGCCGCCCTTTATCTAGGGTTTTACGGGTTCCTTCGTCCAGGGGAATTCACCACCTTTGTCCGCAATGGCCGTCATCTCCAGAAGCAGCACTTGTCCTGGCACCACGATCTGTTTGTGCTGAGCATTCCATCTACCAAGACCTCCCAGACAGGGCCTCCAACCCTGGTGTCCTTCTACCCCTCGCACAACGCCTGGTGCCCGGTCAAGGTGCTGCATCAGTTATCTGTGGCCCTGCAGGCGGCGGCGGCAGCGGACAGCCCCCTACTTCCCTTCAATGGAGGGCCGTTGTCCACACCTCAATTCATGTCACATGTGCGTTCTTTAGTGGCCGGGTTAGGTCACGACCCTAAGGGCATCTCGGGGCATTCTTTTCGTATTGGGGCAGCCTCGGCGGCATCCAGGCACCAGATACCCCCTCATGTCATAAGGTGCATGGGGCGCTGGAGGTCATCATGTTTCGCCAGGTACGTCCCGAACCCCCAATCCGAAATCCGTGATGCGTTCTGTTCTCTTGCCTTGTAATGAGATAATACATTTTTCATGGTTCGATTGTGTCTCCTTTTTGGCCCCTTTTAGGCTTATCCTCGTTACAGGCTTCCGGCATTCACCAGCCAGAGGTTGGCACTAGCTTCCGCATCCAGGGACCGTCGCCCTGACCACAAGTAGTTAAGGCTGCCGTGCAGCCTGTATTTGTGGGAGGGGCATAGGCCCCGCCTCCTGGCTATTTGAGGCGGAGGAGTGCAGAGGGACGGGACGTGCAGCCAGGTACCCCTCCCTCCCTTCCCCTTTTATTAGCTCTTCCCTTGGGATAGGCCCCCTTTTAGGCTTATCCTCGTTACAGGCTTCCGGCATTCACCAGCCAGAGGTTGGCACTAGCTTCCGCATCCAGGGACCGTCGCCCTGACCACAAATATATATATACACACACAGGTCCTTCTAAAAAAAATTGCATAGTGATAAAGTTCATTATTTTCTGTAATGTACTGATAAACATTAGACTTTCATATATTTTAGATTCATTACACACAACTGAAGTAGTTCAAGCCTTTTATTGTTTTAATATTGATGATTTTGGCATACAGCTCATGAAAACCCAAATTTCCTATCTAAAAAAATTAGCATATTTCATCCGACCAATAAAAGAAAAGTGTTTTTAATACAAAAAAAGTCAACCTTCAAATAATTATGTTCAGTTCTGCACTCAATACTTGGTCGGGAATCCTTTTGCAGAAATGACTGCTTCAATGCGGCGTGGCATGGAGGCAATCAGCCTGTGGCACTGCTGAGGTGTTATGGAGGCCCAGGATGCTTCGATAGCGGCCTTAAGCTCATCCAGAGTGTTGGGTCTTGCGTCTCTCAACTTTCTCTTCCCAATATCCCACAGATTCTCTATAGGGTTCAGGTCAGGAGAGTTGGCAGGCCACTTAAGCACAGTAATACCATGGTCAGTAAACCATTTACCAGTGGTTTTGGCACTGTGAGCAGGTGCCAGGTTGTGCTGAAAAATGAAATCTTCATCTCCATAAAGCTTTTCAGCAGATGGAAGCATGAAGTGTTCCAAAATCTCCTGATAGCTAGCTGCATTGACCCTGCCCTTGATAAAACACAGTGGACCAACACCAGCAGCTGACATGGCACCCCAGACCATCACTGACTGTGGGTACGTGACACTGGACTTCAGGCATTTTGGCATTTCCCTCTCCCCAGTCTTCCTCCAGACTCTGGCACCTTGATTTCCGAACGACATGCAAAATTTGCTTTCATCCGAAAAAAGTACTTTGGACCACTGAGCAACAGTCCAGTGCTGCTTCTCTGTAGCCCAGGTCAGGCGCTTCTGCCGCTGTTTCTGGTTCAAAAGTGGCTTGACCTGGGGAATGCGGCACCTGTAGCCCATTTCCTGCACACGCCTGTACACGGTGGCTCTGTCCACTGCTTCCGCAGGTCCCCCAAGGTCTGGAATCGGTCCTTCTCCACAATCTTCCTCAGGGTCCGGTCACCTCTTCTCGTTGTGCAGCATTTTCTGCCACACTTTTTCCTTCCCACAGACTTCCCACTGAGGTGCCTTGATACAGCACTCTGGGAACAGCCTATTCGTTCAGAAATTTCTTTCTGTGTCTTACCCTCTTGCTTGAGGGTGTCAATGATGGCCTTCTGGACAGCAGTCAGGTCGGCAGTCTTACCCATGATTGCGGTTTGGAGTAATGAACCAGGCTGGGAGTTTTTAAAAGCCTCAGAAATCTTTTGCAGGTGTTTAGAGTTAATTAGTTGATTCAGATGATTAGGTTAATAGCTCGTTTAGAGAACCTTTTCATGATATGCTAATTTTTTTAGATAGGAATTTTGGGTTTTCATGAGCTGTATGCCAAAATCATCAATATTAAAACAATAAAAGGCTTGAACTACTTCAGTTGGTGTGTAATGAATCTAAAATACATGAAAGTCTAATGTTTATCAGTACATTACAGAAAATAATGAACTTTATCACAATATGCTAATTTTTTTTAGAAGGACCTGTGTATATATATATTTATAAAAAAATTTTTTTTTTTTTTTTTTTTACTTTTTATTTAATAACCATTTCCCCCTTAGGAGCTAGATAGAACCTGGGATCTTTTAATCCCTTGTCCTATTCACCCTAATAGAGATCCTTAGCGTCCTGGCTGCCATGGTAACCGATTACACTGCTGAGGCTCCGATCAGAACTGCCACTGCACCACCAATGAAGAGGGGACCCTGTGGCCACTGCCACCAATGATTATAATACTGGGGGGATTGGGGGGGGGGGTGCACTGCGCCACTGTTAAAGGGAATATTATTAATATTTGGAGTTAATATTAATAAATAGGCGCAGACCTTCTATCTGCGCCACCAATTTTTTTAATACTGGGAGGGTGCACTGCGCCACCAATGAAGATGATGATTAACGTTTAATACAGATACAGAAGCAGCGGCAGAATCACATAGACAGCACCTGACCTCTATGACAGGGAGCTGCGATGAGTGTCGGTTAACCCCTCAGGTGCGGCACTGCCTTTCTATACTGCAACTACCCGTGACGCTGCTCCCTGATGAGCCGGAGGACCCGGCGAAACGTGTTGGGGCTATGAGGGTCTAGTAAGCAACAGGGTAAGGCTACTTTCACACTCGCGTCTTGGACGGATCCGTCATGGATCTGCAAAAACGGATCCGTTACAATAATACAACCACATGCATCCGTCATGAACGGATCCGTTTGTATTATCTGTAACCTAGCCAAGACGGCTCCACCATGAACCCCATTAAAAGTCAAGGGGAGACGGATCCGTTGTCTGTTGTGCCAGATTGTGTCAGAGAAAACGGATCAATCCCCATTGACTTATATTGTGTGCCCGGACGGATCCGTTTGGCTTAGTTTCGTCAAGCAGACAGCAAAACGCTGCAGGCAGCGTTTTGGTGTCCACCTCCAGAGCGGAATGGAGACTGATCCGTGGCAAACTGAGGCATTCTGAGTGGATCCTTTTCCATTCAGAATGAATTAGGGCAAAACTGATCCGTTTTGGACCGCTTGTGAGAGCCCTGAACGGATCTCACAAACAGAAAGCCAAAACGCCAGTGTGAAAGTAGCCTAATCTAGCACCGGTCCAAGGTTCCAGCAGGCTGGGGGTCGCTCTTTTCAGGGTGGGTGCTCTGGCGACAGCCATAGTACCTCGGTAAATAGTGATCTAAGCTGTCCACTTAAAACCTGCCACTGATCTATTTGAGACACAATTGGCTATACCAATTTTAAAATGTTTGTGGCTTTATTAGATGTAATTTATTTACATCCAATAAAGCATCCGGGACTAAATTTTATACTAAAATAGTGTCATGAAAATTCTTTAAAGGGGTTAGGGGGGTGCAGGAGCTATGCGGGGGGCGGGATAAGTACCATCCATATGAAGGGCCTGGGCATTGGGGGATGGGGAGTGTTTTACACCTTGGATAACCCCTTTTAATCTTTGGTTTAATTATGACAATGGTAACTTTTTTGCTATCACAGGTGATTCGTGAAAAGCCGAAGGATAAGTATCTCTCCTCTGCTCAAGACAAAGGACACACACCTACCAAGGAAGCAAAGTCATTGACAAGACACTCCACCTCCGATGAGGAATCTGTTGTAGAAGCACACACTGAAACCAACAAAGAATCTGAAATTTTAACGCATCAACGCAATGAACGCTCTAGCTCTTCAGATAAATCCACCGTTAATTCTCTTTATTCAGAGGATTTTGAAGAATCTGTGCTTACTGATACAGAACATAGTTCAGCATCTGATTCACGTTCATATTCAAAATCCATGGCAGGACAGAAATCTATCCTTTCCTCAGATCGCTCCTACACCCCACCCAACAAAGCAAGACAGCGGAAAACGATGGCTGAGAACATACATAGAGTAACGGTAAAGGAAATTGCCGTGCAGACCAGTGATGCTGGATTCACCTATCGCTGGCCACATGGTAACTATATATTCTCGCAATGACATACAGTTTAATGTCTATAGTATAATCCGTAGATTTGGCTGCTTAGAACTCCAGACAGCTGCAGCCTAGCTGTTCACTCTGTCATCACATTTAGGATGGACAACCCTCTGCCTGGAAATCCTGGCAAGAAACAGCCCCCAGTGCCTTTCTGTGTGACCATCACAATGCAAAATGTGTGGGTCTTGACAGAATGGAAGCAAATCAGACTGTAGATTATATTAGCTCTGATTTTCTGCAAACCTTTACAGGCATAGCAGTAATGGAGGTTCTTATTTCTGTCTGGTAGCAGAACTACAGTGGTCTTATTGCATTACAACCACATTTCGATTTTATGGACATGGCAGGATGGGATGTTCCTGTGTGACTAGAGCTTATGTTCACGTAACTTCTGACCTAGCCTGAAGTAATTTTACATTAAGAAGCTGTATGTATTTTTTTTTTTTACCTTTTTCACTTTCTGAACTGTTAAATCTTTCTTGACCGTACTTCTGTATTGCAGTGTTTTATGTCAGTGTAAGGCTTCATACATGCAACCGTATTTTTGGTCCGTATCCAGTCTGTATTTTTTTGCAGATCGGATGTGGACCCTCCATTTTAGTGGGGCTGCAAAAGATACGTGTTGTCTTCATTCGTATGTCCATTCCACAGCGTAGGAAAAAAAAAAAAGTGTGTCCTATTGTCTGTTTTGCGGACAGAAATAGGCATTTGTAAGATAGTGTGAGACCTGCAGAGGAAAATGCGGGCTGCACACCGTTTTGTTAATGAATAAAAATAGGAATATTGCGATCATATTTTAAGTGACATTTTAACCTGCTGTTGTTACTGGGACATTATGTAAATCTCCAAACATTATTCTGTCTACAGCAAGTATTGACTTCAAGCACACTGTTGCACCTTTTATGGATCCAGTGTCAATGGTCAGCCATGTGGTGAGCCCTGATCTAATTGAAGGTAAGTGCTTATTGGACGTGACAGAACTTCAATATTTTAAGATTAACTAAGGGCCCTTTTACATAGGCTGATAAAGCGGGCAGTAACTGGGAATGAGAAAGTTCCTTCCCGATTATTGACTGCTCGTTAGGTGCATCATCACTACTGTCTGGAGACTGATTGTTATTACGATTATTTGTCTTCATACAGTTTCATTGTTTTGTACCTTTCATACGCCACAAAACGAGCATGACCAGGCAAGTACGACACCTTTACACAGGCCAATTATCCAGGATAAGTGTTAATACCCGATAATTGTTCCAATCATTGGCCAATGCAAAAGGGTGCTTAAACCTAAGCACTATAAATAATATTGAGTCTGTATGGCTTTCATCTTGCTGTCAGACCCACAAAGGACTTTTCTAGTCCATTAAAATGGCTAGAATGAAAGTTTTTTTTAATCTACATCACTATATCAGACACGTAACCAACTAATTGCTAGGTGGAGTTCCACATCCTTGTATGAAGCTACCTCAGTAAAAAAACTATTTGACAAGTTTGCTTGTAAAACATAATTATTCCTTTTCAATAGAAGGGACAGTTA
Organism: Bufo gargarizans; assembly: GCF_014858855.1. Classification (NCBI taxonomy): domain Eukaryota; kingdom Metazoa; phylum Chordata; class Amphibia; order Anura; family Bufonidae; genus Bufo; species Bufo gargarizans. The sequence goes on along the minus strand of NC_058080.1, from coordinate 383,266,309 downwards.
AAGGGGTTCTCAGCTTTTGCTATATTGATGACCTATACTCAGGATCATCAATATCAGATTGGTGGGGGCGTGACTCACGGCACCTCCTGATCTGCTGTATGAAGCGAAAGCAATGCTCGTACGAGCGCTGCCTTGTTTTCTTCATTGTTTACCTTCTCATCTCAACATTGCAGCAGTGAGCAGTGTAATTGCAACTCCACCGTCCCCATTCACTTCTATGGGACAGCTCTGTAGTATTCACTTGAAGGAAGAAGCTTTTCCTTTGACGTGAATGGGACAGCGGAGATATTCCTGCTTTTCATGGGAACTTACTCTATAGTGTAGATTTATTAAAAGTAGAGCAAAGGAAAGGATGCCCACAGCAACCGATCAAATGCCATCTCTCATTCTGCAGAGACTTCCTGGAAAATGAAAGCTGAAATCTTTTCTACACCATCTTTGATAAATCGCATGTGCCTAACCTTTTTTAAAGGGATTCAGATTTCATATCATCATAATACTCCTTGATCTAGATTAAAATATACTAGTCTTACCCCCACCTGTCTTTTCATTTTTGCTAAAAATCACTTTTATTTATATGCTAATTGCCTTCATAAGGAGCCCAAGAGGCTGTCCCTCCGGCCATTGGAGCCCATCCGCGCCCCTTATCTTGGAGCCCAGCGCCGACCCGCTGTTATTTTTTCACTCCTCTCCTCTGCTTCTTTTTTTTTTTTTTTCCAGTGCGCCGTAATCTCGCGCATGCGCTCTTGATACACATGTTTGGGCCCGCGCGGTTTCCTGGCAGCAGCCTCATCCAGGGGAATCCCGCAAACGCCAGCTGCGGCTCCTTATGAGGGAAATTAGCATATAAATGAAAGCGATTTTTAGCAAAAATGAAAAGACAGGTGGGGTAAGACTAGTATATTTTTTATCTAGATCAAGGAGACTGATATGATAATATGAAAAGCTCTGTAGCTAAAATCTGTCTGACAGAATCCCTTTAAGCTATGGTTGACTGAATATATATTCAGGAGGTATTTGCCATTCTAGGTTTCACCTGAGCCACTGTAACTGGCCATAATCTTGTACGATTACCCGCTTCCTACTAAATATTCAAAATATTACTTAAAGAGGACCTTTTACCTTGAAAAACAATGTGAACTAAGTATACAGACATGTAGAGCGGCGCCTGGGGATCTCGCTGCACTTACTATTATCCCCGGGCGCCGCTCTGTTCTCCCGTTATGCCCTCCGGTATCTTTGCTCTGTAAGTTATAGTAGGCGGGTCTTCCCTTGTCCTGTGGGCGTCTCCTTCTCCTAGGCTGCAGCCCTGGCCAATCGCAGCGCACAGCTCACAGCTCACAGCCTGGGAGGTTTTTTTCTCCCAGGCTGTGAGCTGTGCGCTGCGATTGGCCAGAGGGAGGGCATAACGGGAGAACGGAGCGGCGCCCGGGGATAATAGTAAGTGCAGTGAGATCCCCGGGCGCCGCTGTACATGTCAGCATACTTAGTTCACATTGTTTTTCAAGGTGAAAGGTCCTCTTTAAGTTAAAACCTCAGCCTGTAGAGATTACATATAAATTAGACACAGCTAATATTTATCTTTTTTTCCCCCCTGAAATCTCCCAGCATTGACCACATACAACCCGATGGCCCTGGCGCTGAATGACATGCTAAAACAGCAGCTGTTCCTCACACAGTCTTTTGTAGACATGGCCCAACAGTTCTATCTTTCCACTGTAAAGTCCTTAGAGGGTGAATCCTATTGCTATACCACACTGAAGAATACTAAAGAGGTAACCAATAGATTTTACTGCTATACTCTGTAAATGAAGCTTTACAAATGTATAATGAGAAGGTTTTTAGAGGGGTATTCCCATCTCAACATTTGTGGCATATCGCCAGGATATGTCATAAATTTCATAGGTACGGATCCCACCTCTGGGTCCCACGCGTATCTCCAGACCAGGATTCCCAAGTGAAGGGAGAGCTGCCGTGTATGCATGGTCACCTTCCATTCATGGGAGTTCTGAAAATAGCCAAGTGCTGGCTCAGCTATTTCCGGTAGTCCCCATAGTGGTGTATGGAGAGGTGGGCGCACTTGCATGGCTTGTTCTCTATTCACTGCTATAAAACTTTCAGAAATGGTGCAGTGCACTCACTCGGCTATTTTGTGGAAGTCCCATAAATGTGAATAGAGGACTCCATACTTGTGGTTTTGCTCGCTCTCACCTCTCCTCTGGGGGCCCAGTTCTGGAGATAGGAACGTGTCCCACTTATCTGACTTTTGTGACATATCCTAGCGATATGCCAAACATTTTGACATAGGAATACGCCTTTACGCCAGTTTCTGACGAGCGATTTGACTGCAGGAAACATGCTCTGTGTTGGAGCTGTGTTCCCTTGCCCAACATCATCTGTAATGAATTGTATTGACATAATGCTGTCAGGTAGGGACACACAGCATTAAAAATCATTATAATGCTGTGAGGTCCCGTTACAAGAGCAGAGTCCAGGACGGGAAATCACACTTCTACATGGAGTTTGTTTCCCGCAGACAACTCGCTCGTCTGAAACTGGCCTTGGTCCTCGCTCTCGGTAGTTGGAAACAATCTTGTTTAAAGGTAACCTATCATGTTTAGCATGGTGTTTTATCTGCCAACAGGATGAGCCAAGCAGATTGATACATCGTTTTTTGGGAAAATAATCATTACAACTTGTAATTCATACATTTAAATCCCTGCTCTGTCTATGCCTAGGACCCTGTATATGACTGCCAAGCATAAAAAGAGCATAAATAAAACAAATTATATTGATTTATTCCCTACAAAACTGTATATCAGTCTACTCAACTCCCCTTGCACTGTAACATACTGCATGTCGATTAATAAGCATTTATCTAACTGTTTTGCCCGAGCTGAACTTAGATTGTGGTAAAAGTACTTAAAGGTTTTGCTTCAGCTCGGGCAGAAGAGAAAGGGGTCGGGGGAAGAGCCAATGGCAGACGGGACGACCCTCCCTAGCATCGCGGGTGAAGCTTGGGAGGCTCGCCCCGTCTGCCATTGGCTGCTCCATCCCCCTTCCCCGACACCGGATGTTTTCATCAGTGTACAGGGAGAAGCGGCAGCGGCGGTGCGGGGACCAGGATCGGCGCAGGGAGTGGTGAGTGGGGTAAGTATATTACCTGTGAGGGGCCCGGCACATGGGGGGCTGTTTGTGAAATTGGATAACCCCTTTAAAACACTATATATTCACCCAAAAATGGTTCCTACATACAGTGCACATAGTCACTAAATCAAAGGGGTAGGACCTGTACAGACCCAATATTACTTCCAGCTGATGGGCTTCTACACTTGTATCCAGTCTAGGAAAATTGTTTGTAAGCCATTATTTTTTTCTTTTAGTACCTTAGTGTCACTGATATATCATATTCTTAGATTGTTTACGGTCTGAGTGCTGAGACCCCACCGTTCGCGAGAAGGAGAGAGTGCTCACATAGCGTTGCAGGAGACTGACTCAGTAGAAGTCTATGGGCTCTTCTCAGTTCCGTCCTCTGCAGCGAAGAGAGAGAGCGCTATATGTGAGTGCTTCTCTCTCCTCTTTCTAGCTGTCATGGGGATCTCAAAACTCAGACTACCACCAATAAAAATGTTTGATATGTTGCTATGACATATAAAAAAAAATTGGAATGTTCAGAGACACTTTAAGTAGCAGATCCTGTACATACTTAACCACTTCCCTTCCCTTTTTATTTCAGTACATTCAGCAGCAGAGAGCTCTTAAATGGAAGCACGGTTAAGAGAGGAGTTGATTGAATTCAAGCAATAAAAGATCTTCTCCTCAAGTGGTCTGGCATTGCCCCGAGTTTCAGTGCCAAAAAATGTGTTCCAAAGACTGTTTACTTACCTAAATGATCAAATTCTATTTTTACAGTGACATTTTCTTTATGTATGTGTATTTAGTAGTTTTACAAATACTTTTGTTTTTGTTTTTATTTGTACTGATCTTAAGTTATTTTATGTCTTTTTCTCCAATCACGTACCACTGTCATAAATCTGCTGGGTGGTCTTGAAAACAAAACACTGTTTATCTGTTCTCTGCTGTTACACATGAATTTAGAATGGTTATATCTCATATCTGTGCAGTAGGCATGTGCTGATTGTCATTCGGAACAACCTTTTTTTACTGAACTTACGAAATTTTGTTCTTAAATAACTTTTATTGTTTGCGCTATAGACTGCTGGTCAATCTATTAAAAAGTTGATCATTTTGTACTGGATCTGTTCTTGGTTGTTGCCTGTAACCTGAGTTTTAGTCCTCATGCACACAGTCATAAGTTTTTCTTGTGGTCTACAAATGGCAGAGTCACTAAAATTGCAGGTTCACAAAACTGACAAGTATAGGGCATGTGCTATTTTTTTTTTGTTTTATATATCGTATTTTACACTATATAAGACGCACTGGCCCATAAGACGCACCTAGGTTTTAGAGGAGGACAATAAGAAAAAAATGTTTCATTAGCCATGAGATCAGCAATCAGACCCCGAATGTTAATCGGACCTCGGCTCACAGCACCAATCAGATCCCCAATGTTAATAAGACCTCAGATCAGAGCCCAATATAAAGAAGACCCCCAATCGGACCTCAGATGAGACCCCCATGCCTCATATCTGTCCTCCATGCCTCATATCAGCCCCCAGCCATAATTCAGCAGCCCCCAACCATATGTAATCAGCCCCCAGTCATAATTCACCAGCCTCACATCACAAAAAAAATAAACCACTTACCTCTCCTGCTCCTGGAAGCCGCCACTCCTCACCGCCCGTGCTCTTTTTCCTCCTGCTGTCCAGGTTGAGCCGGTGCGCATAGCGTGAGGTCACAGAGCGCCCTCACGCTGTACGCAACCGATGACCAGGAAGCGGTGAGTACAGACGATTCACCGCTTCCAGATCCTCTGATACTAATGAGCGCTTCCATAATGGAAGCGCTTATTAGTATTCACCCCATAAGACGCAGGGGGAAAAGTGTGTCTTATGGGGCGAAAAATATGGTATATAGCTTTGACATATTCTGCAGCGCTTTACAGACATTATCATCACTCTGTGCTAAGTGGGGCTCACAATGTAAGTTCCCTATCAGTATGTATTTGGCGTTTGGGAAGAATCGCATATGAGCACAAGGAGAACATACCAACTCCATGCAGATGTTGTCCTTGGTCAGATTTGAACCTAGTACCCCAGCTCTGCAAGGCACCAGGCAAATAAATCCATATTTTGATTTTGCTGTGAATTTAAGTATTTCACCCTATGCATTGTACAGTCATGGCCAAAAGTTTTGAGAATGACACAAATATTAGTTTTCACAAAGTTTGCTGCTAAACTGCTTTTAGATCTTAGTTTCAGTTGTTTCTGTGATGTAGTGAAATATAATTACACGCACTTCATACGTTTCAAAGGCTTTTATCGACAATTACATGACATTTATGCAGAGAGTCACTATTTGCAGTGTTGGCCCTTCTTTTTCAGACCTCTGCAATTCGACTGGGCATGCTCTCAATCAACTTCTGGGCCAATTCCTGACTGATAGCAACCTATTCTTTCTTAATCACTTCTTGGAGTTTGTCAGAATTAGTGTTTGTCCACCCGCCTCTTGAGGATTGACCACAAGTTCTCAATGGGATTAAGATCTGCGGAGTTTCCAGGCCATGGACCCAAAATGTCAACGTTTTGGTCCCCGAGCCACTTGGTTATCACTTTTGCCTTATGGCACAGTGCTCCATCGTGCTGGAAAATGCATTGTTCTTTACCAAACTGTTGTTGGATTGTTGGAAGAAGTTGCTGTTGGAGGGTGTTTTGGTACCATTCTTTATTCATGGCTGTGTTTTTGGGCAAAATTTGTGAGTGAGCCCACTCCCTTGGATGAGAAGCAACCCCCACACCTGAATGGTCTCAGGATGCTTTTACTGTTGGCATGACACAGGACTGATGGTAGCGCTCACCTTTTCTTCTCCGGACAAGCCTTTTTCCTGATGCCCCAAACAATCGGAAAGAGGTTTCATCGGAAATTATGACTTTGCCCCAGTCCTCAGCAGTCCATTCACCATATTTTCTGCAGAAGATCAATCTGTCCCTGATGTTTTTTTTGGAGAGAAGTGGCTTCTTTGCTGCCCTTCTTGACACCAGGCCATCTTCCAAAAGTCTTCGCCTCACAGTGCGTGCAGATGCGCTCACACCTGTCTGCTGCCATTCCTGAGCAAGCTCTGCACTGGTGGCACTCCGATCCCCCAGCTGAATCCTCTTTAGGAGACGATCCTGGCGCTTGCTGGGCTTTCTTGGACTCCCTGAAGCCTTCTTAACAAGAATTGAACCTCTTTCCTTGAAGTTCTTGATGATCCTATAAATTGTTGATTGAGGTGCAATCTTAGTAGCCACAATATCCTTGCCTGTGAAGCCATTTTTATGCAACGCAATGATGGCTGCACGCGTTTCTTTGCAGGTCACCATGGTTAACAACGGAAGAACAATGATTTCAAGCATCACCCTCCTTTTACCAGGTCACGTCTGCCATTTTAACCCAATCAGCCTGACATAATGATCTCCAGCCTTGTGCTCGTCAACATTATCACCCGAGTTAACAAGACGATTACTGAAATGATCTCAGCAGGTCCTTTTAATGACAGCAATGAAATGCAGTGGAAAGTTTTTTGGTTTTTTTTTGGGATTAAGTAAATTTTCATGGCAAAGAAGAACTATGCAATTCATCTGATCACTCTTCATAACATTCTGGAGTATATGCAAATTGTTATTATAAAAACTTAAGCAGCAACTTTTCTAATTTTCTATATTTATGTAATTCTCAAAACTTTTGGCCACGGCTGTAGTATATATACCTTCATAAGTCATAAAAACGGATAAAACATTTTCGTTATTTAGTTGTTCTGCTCCTATACCAGAGAACATTGGAAATGAAAATGCTGATGTGAACCCAGTCGAAGTAGTGTCTTGGTTATTATTAAAGCTAGGGGCCCCAAAGCTATTGGAAAAAAAGGGGCAACCAAGTATGCGCCGTCATGGTGGATTCAAGGAAACAGAACTACCGTTAGTAGAACTAACATACTATTTATCCTAGGGAGGGGCAACTGCTTGTAAAACTTGTCTGCCAAACCTCAGGTCGTCCGAGGATAATACATCTAGCCTTTAGTGTTTGATGAAGGTGTTTATACTAGACCAGGTGGCTGCCTCACAAATTTGGTCCAGAGAAACTCCAGCCTTTTCAGCCCAAGAAGAGGCCATTGCACGAGTAGCGTGTGCCTTAATACCCTGAGTGAAGTAGCAGGATAGCAATAGTGGATCTGATCTACCTACCTATAGAGGCGCTAGAAAGCTTTTTACCCTTGTTGCAAACGAGATTAAGAGATTAGCATCTTTCCGGAACAACTTTGTGGCCTCTAGGTATTGAGTAATAGCTCTTATATCCAAGGAATGAAACTGTTCTTCTTTAGGATTTTTAGGATTGTTACAAAATGAGGGTAAAATTATTTCCTGATTTCTGTGGAAAGTAGATACCACCTTTTTGGTAAAAAAAAAAAAAAAAAAACTGGGTCTAATCTGAGAGAAACCCTGTCATCAGATATAGATAAGTAGGGCTCCCTGGATGAAAGAGCCTGAATCTCACCCATCTGTCTTGTGGAGGTAATGGCTATGAGGAAGGCTGTTTTAAATGATAGATGCTTTAAAGAACTATCTATGATAGGTTCAAAGGGAGGTTTTGATAGGTTATTGAGGACAATATTAAGGACCCACTGCGGAACACGTGGTCTTATGGAAGGTTGTAACCTAGAGGCAGCTGTCATAAATCTTTTTATCCAGTGATGTTCAGCTAATTTAGTATCCTCGAAAATACTCAATGCAGAGATCTGATCCCCTCAAATTGCTAGGTCTAAGACCCAGATCTAGACCCTGCTGAAGAAAATCTAGAATTTTCTGCATAACTGGTTTGGATTTATTTGCAGCTAGATCCCCTAACCAGCCGCAGAACTTTTTCCATATTTTAAAAATACATAAAGGTGACTTTCTTTATACTAGCTTTAAGGGTATTAATTACTCTGTCGGAGAGACCCTGTTGTCTTAGGATGTCGCCAAGAGGGTCCAAGCTGCTAGCTTGCAGATCTTTGGGTTTGGATGACAAACTGGTCCCTGTGGGAGAATATCTTCCTGGTGAGGTAATGTCCAAGGTTTTTCGATTTAAAATCTGCTTCAGAATCGGAAACCAACTCCTTTTGGGCCAGTAAGGATCATTAGGATTATTGTCACTGGATCTCGGAGTATCTTTTGAATTGTCCAGGTTATCAGAGGAAAGGGGGGGAAAGGCATACGCTGGGTCCCAATTCCAAACTAGGGAGAAAGCATCTACTGCCCAAAGATTTTCTCTGTGGTCTAGAAAACAGAATTTTTGAGATTTTGCATTCCCCCTTTGGGTGAATAGGTCGATCTCGAGTTTCCCATTTGTCTGTTATTTTTTTAAATATGGACTGGTTTAAGGACCACTCCCCCGGATCTAAGATCTTCCTGCTTAAAAAATGTGACTCTTGGTTCAAGGACCCCTTGAGATGCACTGATGTTACAGATAGGATGTTTTCTGCCCAAGAGAATATTTTTGCTGTCAGGTGTTCCAATGTTGGAGATCTTGTCCCCCTTGGTGCTTTAGGTAGGCTACTGCCGTAGTGTTGTCTGACAGTATTTTCACATGACGTTTTCTTACTAGGTGTTGGACCTCTTTTTTAACGTCTGCCAAACTGCTTTTAGTTCTCTGAAATCTGAGGAGACTGAAATCATGTCTTCTGGCCATAGACCTTGAAACACCTGATTTTCCTACTTTTGCACCCCAACCTGACTTGCTGGCATCCGTCTGGATTATAACTTCCAGACTTCTGTGCCATAAGATTCCTTGTTGAAAGTTCTTTTCCCTTTTCCACAAGTTAAAGTCCAGCTTCACAAATCTGGGAATGAGTATTTTCTTGTCCTCTTAGAATCCATGACTGAATTAATCTTGTGTGTGCCTGGCTCCATGCTACTGAGGTTATGCATGAAGTCAGGAGACCTAGAACACTCATTGCTTCTCTTACCGAGCAGCACTGACGAGACTGGAATTTTCTTTCTCTTCAGGTCCGATATCTTTTCCACTGGCAAAAAAGCTTGTCCCTTTGAATCCAGGAGAATGCCCAAGAATTTCCTTTTTGTTGTTGGCCGAAGAAAACTAGATTTTTGCACTTACCGTAAAATCTGTTTCTCTTCCGTTCATTGGGGGACACAGGCCTTTACCATGGGTTTAGCTGTTGCCGCTAGGAGGTGAACACTAAGCACACAAAGTGTAAGTTCCTCCCTCTTCAGTTATATCCCTTCCTGCAGGGACCAAGCTAATCAGTTTAGTGCAAAAGCAGTAGGAGAAGCCAGACATAATAAAATCACATTATGTGCAAACCCAGAACCACACAGGCCCGATAAAGGCCCATAAACAAAAAACTGGGTGGGAGCTGTGTCCCCAATGAACGGAAGAGAAACAGATTTTACGGTAAGTACAAAAATCAAGTTTTCTCATCCATCTCATTAGGAGACATTGACCATGGGACGTTCCAGAGCAGTCCCTGAGGGTGGGCTTAACCACTTCAACCCCGCTAGCTGAAACCCCCTTCATGACCAGAGCACTTTTTACACTTCTGCACTACACTACTTTTACCGTTTATCGCTCGGTCATGCAACTTACCACCCAAATGAATTTTACCTCCTTTTCTTCTCACTAATAGAGCTTTCATTTGGTGGTATTTCATTGCTGCTGGCATTTTTACTTTTTTTGTTATTAATCAAAATGTAACGATTTTTTTGCAAAAAAATGAAATTTTTCACTTTCAGCTGTAAAAGTTTGCAAAAAAAACGACATCCATATATAAATTTTTCGCCAAATTTTTTGTTCTACATGTCTTTGATAAAAAAAAATGTTTGGGCAAAAAAAAAAAAATGGTTTGGGTAAAAGTTATAGCGTTTACACACTATGGTACAAAAATGTGAATTTCCGGTTTTTGAAACAGCTCTGACTTTCTGAGCACCTGTCATGTTTCCTGAGGTTCTACAATGCCCAAACAGTAGAAAAACCCCACAAATGACCCCATTTCGGAAAGTAGACACCCTAAGGTATTCGCTGATGGGCATAGTGAGTTCATAGAACTTTTTATTTTTTGTCCCAAGTTAGCGGAAAATGATGATTTTTTTTTTTTTCTTACAAAGTCTCATATTCCACTAACTTGCGACAAAAAATAAAAAATTCTAGGAACTCACCATGCCCCTCACAGAATACCTTGGGGTGTCTTCTTTCCAAAATGGGGTCACTTGTGGCATAGTTATACTGCACTGGCAATTTAGGGGCCCATATGTGTGAGAAGTACTTTGCAATCAAAATGTGTAAAAAATGACCGGTGAAATCCGAAAGGTGCTCTTTGGAATGTGGGTCCCTTTGCCCACCTAGGCTGCAAAAAAGTGTGACACATCTGGTATCGCCGTACTCAGGAGAAGTTGGGGAATGTGTTTTGGGGTGTCATTTTACATATACCCATGCTGGGTGAGAGAAATATCTTGGCAAAAGACAACTTTTCCCATTTTTTTTTTATACAAAGTTGGCATTTGACCAAGATATTTTTCTCACCCAGCATGGGTATATGTAAAATGACACCCCAAAACACATTCCCCAACTTCTCCTGAGTACGGCGATACCAGATGTGTGACACTTTTTTGCTGCCAAGGTGGGCAAAGGGGCACATATTCCAAAGTGCACCTTTCGGATTTCACCGGTCATTTTTTACACATTTTGATTGCAAAGTTCTTCTCACACATTTGGGCCCCTAAATTGCCAGGGCAGTATAACTACGCCACAAGTGACCCCATTTTGGAAAGCAGACACCCCAAGGTATTCTGCGAGGGGCATGGTGAGTTCCTCGAATTTTTTATTTTTTGTCGCAAGTTAGTGGAATATGAGACTTTGTAAGAAAAAAATAAAAATAAAAAATCATCATCATTTTCCGCTAACTTGTGACAAAAAATAAAAAGTTCTATGAACTCACTATGCCCATCAGCGAATACCTTAGGGTGTCTACTTTCCGAAATGGGGTCATTTGTGGGGGTTTTCTACTGTTTGGGCATTGTAGAACCAGGAATCATGACAGGTGCTCAGAAAGTCAGGGCTGTTTCAAAAAGCGGAAATTCACATTTTTGTACCATAGTTTGTAAATGCTATAACTTTTACCCAAACCATTTTTTTTTTTTTGCCCAAACATTTTTTTTTTATCAAAGACATGTAGAACAATAAATTTGGTGAAAAATTTATATATGGATGTCGTTTTTTTTTGCAAAATTTTACAGCTGAAAGTGAAAAATGTCATTTTTTTGCAAAAAAAATCGTTACATTTTGATTAATAACAAAAAAAAGTAAAAATGTCAGCAGCAATAAAATACCACCAAATGAAAGCTCCATTAGTGAGAAGAAAAGGAGGTAAAATTCATTTGGGTGGTAAGTTGCATGACCGAGCGATAAACGGTGAAAGGAGTGTAGTGCCGAAGTGTAAAAAGTGCTCTGGTCATGAAGGGGGTTTCACCTAGCGGGGCTGAAGTGGTTAAAGCTCTTGTAGTTGTCCCAATACTATTGTCCAAATAGTGTGTGTATATTGCCAACGTATGCAAGGCTTTGGATAACAAAGTTGAAATTATAAAGTTGAAGAGTAAGGCCTTTCTCACACGGGCATGTTTTCCACACGGGTGCAATGCGTGAGGAGAACGCATTGCACCCGCACTGAATCCGGACTCATTCATTTCAATGGGGCTGTGAACATGAGCAGTGAATTTTCCGCATCACTTGAAAATCGCAGCATGCTCTATATTGTGCGTTTTTCACGCAACGCAGGCCCCATAGAAGTGAATGGGGCTGCGTAAAAATCGCAAGCATCCGCAAGCAAGGAAGGGTTGAAATTTTTTTTTTATTTAACTCGCCTCATCCACTTGTTCGCGCAGCCCGGCTTCTCTTCTTTCTTCTTCTTTGAGGACCTGGGAGGAAAAGGACCTTTGGTGACGTCACTGCGCTCATCACATGGTCCATCACCATGGTGATGGACCATGTAATGAGCGCAGTGACATCACCAAAGGTCAGTTTCCTCCCAGGTCCTCATAGAAGAAAAAAGAAGACAAGACCGGGCTGCGCGAACAAGTGGATGAGGTGAGTTTAATTTTTTATTTTATTTTTTAACCCCTCCATCCCTAATTTACTAAGCATTCTGTATTAAGAATGCAATTATTTTCACTATAATAAATTCTACACAACACTGATCCCAAACCCGATTTGTTGTGAAGAAGTCTGGGTACCAAACATGCCTATTTTTCTCACGCGCATGCAAAACGCAACAAAGTGCTTTGCACTTACGTGGAAAAATCGGTAGTTAGTCTTACCGGTAACGTTCTTTCCAGGAGTCCAACATGACAGCACATGGGAGGATGCCCAATCCAATCTCTGTTGGGACAGGAAGTGAGACAGATTAAAAGCCCCCCCCCCCCCTTCCCTCCAATCTCCAGTGTCTTCTAAATTACTACACCGGATGGATGCAACACAATTTTATTACTAATATGATAAGCAATGTTAACATCACACTGAATCACATATTAGGGAGGGAATTAGTAGTGCTGTCATGTTGGACTCCTGGAAAGAACGTTACCGGTAAGACTAACTACCGATTTCCAGGATGTCCCCCATGACAGCACATGGGAGAGTTACCAACTTAGCCATCAGGGAGGGACCACAGCCTGTAGAACCCTACGCCCAAAGGAAAGCTGACGATTGGACGGTAAGTTCAACCTGTAATGTTTACAAAAGGTGTTATAACTTGTCCAGGTGGCTGCCTGACAAATCTGATCTATAGAGGCGTTCGCCTTCTCCGCCTAGGAAGCTGCGACTGCCCTAGTAGAATGTGCCCTGATAGAGATAGGACAGGGACTATCCTGAAGACGATATGCTTCCACAATTGTTGACTTGATCCACTGCGTCAGAGTCCTCTTAGTCACTTTCTTCCCTCTTCCTGCTTTACCAAATTGTACAAAGAGGTTTGAGTCCTTCCTATCAGGTTCTGTTCGGCGAAGGTATTCAAGGACTGCCCGACGGACGTCCAGGCAATGGAATTTCTCCTCTTCCGGATCTCTTTTTATCCAACGATGCTCTGCTAGTGGGTAGTCCAGGAAGGATGATAAGGCTGATATCTGCACCTTGATCGTGCTAGGGCGTAGCCCCAGGTCGAAAGCCCCTCTGTAGGAAGTCAAGAATCTGCGCGATGGAAGGAGTTGATCTGGACGGATGTGTATCAGCCAACCAGGAATTAAATCTGCTCCAGATCTTCCTATAAATAGCATTTGTCACTGGTTTCCTACTTTTTTGTAATGTGGAGATCACAGCATGTGACAAGCCCTGTCTGCTCAGCATTCTCCTTTCAGGATCCAGGCTTTCAGATTCCATTTCTCCAGATTCGGGTGGAGAAGGGACCCCTGAGTGAGAAGGTCTGGCCTCAGAGGGAGTGATATTGGTTCTTCTACCTTTAGCCTGTCTAACATGGGATACCAGCTCCTCTTCGGCCAGGCTGGGCCTATGAAAATGAACTTCCCCGAGCTCTCGCTGATCTTCCTCAAGGTGGCCGGGATAAGCGGGATTGGCGGGAAGGCATATGCTAGATCCATGTCCCATGGTTTTGACATGGCATCTATCCCCAGAGGATCCCCGCTGGGATCTACGGAAAAGAACTGAGACGCCTGGGCGTTTTCTTTGGAGGCTAGAAGATCCACCTGGGGGTACCCCTATTTCCTGCAGATCTGATGAAAGACTTGCCTGTTCAGCATCCATTCTCCCAGATGGAATCTTCTTCTGCTCAGGTAGTCTGCTGTAATGTTGTCCTTCCCTCTTATATGGAGGGCTGAGATAGATAGGATATTTTCCTGTGCCCAAAGAAAGATTTTTCCTGCGACCTCCTGAAGACCTGGGTTCTGAGTTCCCCCTTGATGCCTTATATAGCAGACTGTAGTTATATTGTCTGACAGACCTTGAACGTGATTCCCTTTTAAGAGAAGTTCTGCTGCTTGGAGAGACTTTAGTACCGCCATTAATTCCCTTACGTTTGAGGAACGCTGACTCTCTGCCAGGGACCATGAACCCTGAAAGAAATGATCTTCTATGTGCGAACCCCAATCGGACATGCTGGCATCGGTCACCACTGTCAAACAAGGTCTTCTCAACCAGTGAACCCCTCTCTGCAGGTTGGCGGGAGTTATCCACCAGTTCAAGGACTCTTTTATGGACATTGGGATCCTGATCTTCCTGTCTAGAGACCTCTGGTCTTTGTCCCACTTGGTGAGAACTAGACCCTGTAGTGGCCTTGAGTGGATCTGGGCCCACTGGACCATCTGTATACAGGATGTCATCAAGCCTAGTATCCGCATAGCCTCTCTGATGGAGCAGAGGTTTCTTCTTTGGAAGGAGGATATTTCTTCTATGAAAGCGTCGCGTTTTGAATCTGGAAGAAAGGACATCTGTCTCTGGGAGTCCAGAAGGGTGCCTAGAAAGATCTTCCTTTCGCTCATGCAAAGATCTGATTTCTCTAGGTTGATTATCCAGCCTAAATCTTGTAGAACCCGTAACGTCGTCTGCAGATGGTTCCGCAGAAGGACCTCTAAGGAAGCTGTCAGGAGGAAGTCGTCTAAGTACGGGACTATTGTTATTCCCTGTTGTCTCAGGAAAGCCATTATCTCTACTATTAGTTTCGTAAAGATGCGTGGAGCACTTGAAATCCCGAATGGAAGACATTGGAACTGGAAGTGATGAACTATGCCGTCTAACGTCACCGCGAACCTGAGGAACTGATGATGGCTTGGATGAATGGGGACATGATAGTAGGCATCTTTGAGATCGATGGTGCACATCAATGCCCCTGCTGGAATCAGTGGAACCGTTGAACGTATTGACTCCATCTTGAACCTGAAATATTGAATCCATCTGTTCAGGAACTTCAGGTTTATGATAGTTCTTAGTGAACCGTCTGTTTTTTTTACCCAGAACAGTTTGGAGTAGTGGCCTCTGCCCTGTTGGGGTCTTGGAACAGGAACTATTGCTTCCATTGCGCAAAGTTTCTCCAAGTCCTGAACCATCTGGTTCTTTAGAGACGGAGACTGGGGAGTGGTAACACAGAATCTCTGAGGGGGAGGACGACAGAACTCTATTTTGTACCCCTCTTGTACAGTCTGAAGTACCCAGGGGTTCTGAGTTACTCCCCCCCACTGGTCTGGCGTAATTTATCCTGGAAAGAGGAAGTGTTGGGTTTGAGAAGGAACCCCCTCCCCTTCCCACCTTTGGGGTAGCTCCACCTGCCCGATTTGCCTTTCCCTCTACCTGAAAAATTCTGTGTTTGTCCCTGGCCTGAATCCTTCCGAAAGGACTGAGTCTTCTTAGATCTCTCCTCCGGAAAGCCTTTTTTCTTGTCCGCGGCACTCTCAAGGATTGTATCTAGGACTGGGCCAAAACACATGTGAACCTGAGAAAGGGATCGAACAGAGCTTATTCTTTGACGCTACATCCCCTGACCAACTTCTTAGGCAAAGGGCCCTTCTAGCCGTATTCGCCAGGGTGCTGTTTCTAGCTGAAATCCTGATGGATTCGGCCGAAGAGTCCGCCAGATAGGCCGTAGCCATCTTAAGAAGGGGAATGGATTCTAAAATGTCCTCCCTTGGGGTTTTTAGTCTAAGGTGGTTCTCTAGCTGATTCAGCCATAACCCCATAGACCTGGCTACCGAGGTGGCAGTAATATTGGCATTAATAAGAGCAGACGAACACTCCCAGGCCTTCTTAACCCCTTAAGGACCAGGCTCATTTTCACCTTAAGGACCAGGCCATTTTTTGCAAATCTGACCAGTGTCACTTTAACTGCTCATAACTTTAAAATGCTTTGACTTACCCAGGCCGTTCTGAGATTGTTTTTTCGTCACATATTGTACTTCATGACACTGCTAAAATTGGGTCAAAAAAGTTAATTATTTTGCATAAAAAAATACATTTTTTACCCAAAATTTTGAAAAATTAGCAAATTTCAAAGTTTCAGTTTCTCTACTTCTGTAATACATAGTAATACCCCCAAAAATTGTGATGACTTTACATTCCCCATATGTCTACTTCATGTTTGTAGCATTTTGGGAATGATATTTTATTTTTTGGGGATGTTACAAGGCTTAGAAGTTTAGAAGCAAATTTTGAAATTTTTAAGAAATCTTCAAAATCCCACTTTTTATGGACCAGTTCAGGTTTGAAGTCATATTGTGAGGCTTAGATAATAGAAACCTCCCAAAAATGACCCCATTCTAGAAACTACACCCCTCAAGGTATTCAAAACAGTTTTTTCAAACTTTATTAACCCTTTAGGTCTTCCACAAGAGTTAATGGCAGATGGAGAAACAATTTTGAAATTTCTATTTTTTGGAAAATTTTCCAATATAATAAATTTTTTCCAGGAGTAAAACAAGGGTTAACTGCCAAACAACACTCAAAATGGGTTGCCCTGATTTTGTAGTTTGCAGAAACACCCTATATGTGGTCGTAAACTACTGTTTGGCCGAACGGGAGCACATAGAAGGAGGGGAACACCATATGGGTTTTGGAAGGCAGATTTTGCAGGACTGGTTTTGTTTATACCATGTCCCATTTGAAGCCCCCTGTTGCACCCCTAGAATAGAAATTTCAAAAAAGTGACTCCATCTAAGAAAGTACACCCCTCAAGGTATTCAAAACTGGGTTTACAAACTTTGTTAACCCTTTAGGTGTTCCACAAGAGTTAATGGCAGATAGAAATTTCAAAATTGTTTCTCCATTTTTTGGAAAATTTTCCAATATAATAAATTTTTTCCAGGAGTAAAACAAGGGTTAACTGCCAAACAACACTCAAAATGGGTTGCCCTGATTTTGTAGTTTGCAGAAACACCCTATATGTGGTCGTAAACTACTGTTTGGCCGAACGGGAGCACATAGAAGGAGGGGAACACCATATGGGTTTTGGAAGGCAGATTTTGCAGGACTGGTTTTGTTTATACCATGTCCCATTTGAAGCCCCCTGTTGCACCCCTAGAATAGAAATTTCAAAAAAGTGACTCCATCTAAGAAAGTACACCCCTCAAGGTATTCAAAACTGGGTTTACAAACTTTGTTAACCCTTTAGGTGTTCCACAAGAGTTAATGGCAGATAGAAATTTCAAAATTGTTTCTCCATTTTTTGGAAAATTTTCCAATATAATAAATTTTTTCCAGGAGTAAAACAAGGGTTAACTGCCAAACAACACTCAAAATGGGTTGCCCTGATTCTGTAGTTTGCAAAAACACCCCATATGTGGTCGTAAACTACTGTTTGGCCGAACGGTAGCACATAGAAGGAGGGGAACACCATATGGGTTTTGGAAGGCAGATTTTGCAGGACTGGTTTTGTTTATACCATGTCCCATTTGAAGCCCCCTGTTGCACCCCTAGAATAGAAATTTCAAAAAAGTGACTCCATCTAAGAAAGTACACCCCTCAAGGTATTCAAAACTGGGTTTACAAACTTTGTTAACCCTTTAGGTGTTCCACAAGAGTTAATAGGCAGATGGAGAAACAATTTTGAAATTTCAATTTTTTGGAAATTTTTCCAATATAATACATTTTTTCTAGGAGTAAAACAAGGGTTAACTGCCAAACAACACTCAAAATGGGTTGCCCTGATTCTGTTGTTTGCAGAAACACCCCATATGTGGTCGTAAACTACTATTTGGCTAAATGGCAGGACATGGTTTTTGGAAGGCAGATTTTGCTGGACTCGTTAATTTCTAACTATAATTTGTTTTCCCTTAGTCCTAACAGCAGCACAGATGGGGTTAACTGCCCCTGTGGACTGGTAGGACCGGCGGAATTTTAATGAGCCCAAGAACCAATAAACGATCTTCAGCTCCCTGAAAGGGAGGAGATCACCCCCCAGCCCACCGTGTTTTTAACAAGTATGATGTATTTAGGGAGGGATATTTGTGTGCTGCTGTTAGGACTAAGGGAAAACAAATTATCGTTAGAAATTAACGATTCCCTTACGTCCTACCAGCAGCACAGATGGGGAGATAGCAAGATAAAACCCCTAGGGAGGGTCCTCATGCCTGGCAGAACTAAGAACTGTCTGCCCGAAAACTCTGCCATCCTAGCATCTATCCTATAATGGGAGATGAAGGTTGACTCAGAGCTCCAGGAGGCCGCCTTACAGATCAACTCTAAGGGGAGAAGGCTTCTTTCCGCAACCGAGGTGGAGACCGCCCTAGTAGAATGGGCTCTCACAAACTCGGGAGGATCTAAGGTTTGGGAGACAAAGGCTTCCCTAATGGCCTCCTTGATCCAGCGACTAATGGTGGCTTTAGACGCTTTACGGCCTTTAGACTTACCGGCAAACAGGATAAGGAGATTCTCATCTATCCTGAACTCTCTGGATCTATCCACATAGATCTGGAGGCATCTAGAAATAGCCAGCGGATCTCTAGCTGGAGTATCAGAGGAGGAGGTTGTAAACAAAACTGGTAAATAAATTACCTGGTTGATGTTCTGAAAGGTAGGCACCTTAGGTCTGAAGTATGGTAAAAACTTCAGGAGCACTCTGTCCTGTAAGAAAATAATGTATGGATGAATTGCAGAGAAAGCCTGCAATTCAGAGACTCTTTTGGCTGAGGCTATAGCCAGAAGAAAGGCCAACTTTAAAGTTAAATATTTGAAATCTACCTCCTCCAAGGGCTCGAAGGGGGAAGATGCTAGCCCCCTGAGCACTACTGAAAGATCCCACTGGGGAATGGGTTTCAGTATAGTAGGCTTTAGTCTCTCCGCTCCCTTCAGGAAGCGTTTGAAGAGTGGGTCCCGGGAATATGGCTAGTTGAGACAGGCCGAGATGGAACAAATTTGTACCTTCAAGGTAGCTGGAGATAGGCCTCTATCTAATCCATCTTGAAGGAATTGTAGTATCGCAGGAAGGGGCGGATCTGCAGACGCCACTTGTTTGGAATCACACCATGCCACGAAGATTCTCATGATCCTAGAGTAGGCCTTCTTTGTAGACTCTGCTCGGGAATGCGACAAAGTTCTCAGGACCGACTCGGAAAGCCCTTCTATGTTGGGAAGGGACTGATCAACCTCCAGGCTGTCAGGTTGAACCTGTGCAGATCTGGGCAGAGGTGAGTGTCCCATGACACCAGGGTCTGCTCCGGGGGAGTCTCCAATATTGTCCCCGACTCATCTGAATGAGCTGGGTAAACCAGGATCTTCTGGGCCAAAACGGTATGATGGCTATTACCGAGGCCTGATCCTGACGGATTTTCATCAATACCCTCGGTATCATGGAAAACGGAGGGAAGATGTAAGCCAGCCTGAACCTCCACGGTATCGACAGAGCATCTATCGCCAGGGGGTTGTCTTCCCTGTACAGGGAACAGAACCTCAGCACCTTGGCGTTGAACCTGGTTGCCATGAGGTCCACCTCTGGCATACCCCAACTGTGAACTAGCTGCCTGAAAACCTCCGGATGCAGAGACCACTCCATGGTTGGTAATCCTCGACTTAAGCGGTCTGCTATCATATTGAGGGAACCTCGAATATGAACGGCAGATAAATGGGAAAGGTTCAACTCTGCCCACCGAAGGATCACCCCGATCTCTGATAGAAGGGGTAATGACCTTGTGCCTCCCTGCTTGTTTATATAAAGAACCGCAGTCATATTGTCTGACTGGACTTTCATCGCTTTGCCCCGAATCTGAGGGGCGAAGTGAAGGAGGGCTAGCCGGATAGCTCGCATCTCGCGAAGATTGGAGGAAAGATGCCGCTCCAGGGGGGACCAGGATCCCTGCACTGGGGATCCGTCCAGGTGAGCGCCCCAGCCTACAAGGGACGCTGTCATGGAACCATGAACCAGACGTACAACAGAGATGAGTGGAAATAAGAAGGCTTTATTGGAAATCAAGCCGTAGCAAAAGTCCAAACGGATGGCTAAACCGAAGCAGGGTCTTGCGTAGACAGAGGTCAGGAACCAGGAGGGTGGTCAGACGAAGCCAGGATCAGGAACCAACGGGGTAGTCAGACGAAGCCAGGATCAGGAACCAACGGGGTAGTCAGACGAAGCCAGGATCAGGAACCAACGGGGTAGTCAGACGAGGCCAGGATCAGGAACCAGAAGCAGCAGCAGTCTTAGAAGCATGTGAACACAGGAGGACCAAGCAAGGAACTGAAGCCACAGACCTTCTATATATATGAGCTAGGCATCCAGCTCCTCCCAGTGGGAAGGAGGAGCCGCAGGGTGGGAGGCTACAAGAAACCCAGAAACCAAGATGGCCGCCAGCACATGTCAAACGAAGGAGAACAGTGAGAAGGTAAGACCATGACAGTACCTCCCCCTCAAGGGCCCCTCCTCCGCGGAGTAAGGAACGGTTTCAGAGGGAAGCGTGCGTGGAAGGCTCGGAGCAACGCAGGAGCATGGACATCTGCGGAGGGAACCCAGGAACGCTCCTCTGGACCATAACCACGCCAATGGACCAAAAACTGCAACCGACCGCGGACCAGGCGTGAGTCCAGGATATTGCTCACCTCATATTCCTCACGGTTGCCCACTTGGACCGGACGGGGCCGAGGAACCGAGGAAGTGAAACGATTACACACCAATGGCTTCAACAGGGAGACATGAAACACGTTGGAGATCCGCATGCCAGGAGGAAGCGCAAGGGCATAGGCTACCGGGTTTACCCTGTGAAGCACTCGGAAGGGACCAACAAAGCGAGGCGCCAGCTTGGGAGTGGGCACTCGAAGGTTGAGGTTGCGGGTGGACAACCATACACGGTCTCCGACCTGGTAGGAAGGAGCGGGCGCTCGTCTGCGATTAGCCTGGAGTCTCTGGCGTTGCGCAGAAACCTCAAGGGACCTCTGGATCTGTACCCAAGAAGTACGTAGGACGGAAAGGTGATCCTCCACAGCCGGAGTATCCTGGGGAGAGAATACCTCCGGTAACACGGCAGGTTGGAACCCATAATTGGCCATGAAGGGAGACGTCCCAGAGGAAGAGTTCACCGCCGTGTTCCTGGCAAACTCAGCCCAAGGCAGGAGGTCAACCCAATTGTCTTGGTGATCGGAGACATAGCAACAAAGGAATTGCTCCAAGGCCTGATTGGATCGTTCTGCGGCCCCATTGGACTGAGGGTGGTAGGCCGAGGAGAAAGAGAGATGAATCCCCAACTGGGAGCAAAAGGCGCGCCAGAACCTGGACACAAACTGACTCCCCCGATCCGACACAATCTCCTTGGGCAAACCGTGCAACCGGAAGACCTCCCTGGCAAAAATCGAGGCCAACTCTTGTGCAGAGGGTAACTTCTTGAGAGGAACACAGTGGCACATTTTGGAAAACCGATCCACAATCATGAGAATGACCGTATGGCCTCGGGATGCAGGGAGGTCCACAATGAAATCCATCCCCAGGTGTGACCATGGACGCTCCCCGGTGGCTATGGGTTGCAAAAGGCCCAACGGAAGGTGCCGAGGGGACTTACTCTGGGCACAAACGGAGCATGCCGCTACATATGCGGCGATGTCGGAACGTAGAGAAGGCCACCAGAAAAGACGTGAAACCGCCCAGGACAGCTGATTCTTTCCAGGGTGCCCCGCGGCCTTGGAGTTATGGTAGGTTCGCAACAACCGAGTGCGCAACTCCTCAGGCACAAAACATCTGCCGTTGGGTCTCCCAGAGGGAGCACCAGATTGAGCCGCCAAAATCTGCTCACCCAGAGGAGAGGTCAGGCTGGTGCGAATAGCGGCCAGGATCTGATTCGGGGGTATGACCGTAGTCGGAATCGACTCCTCCCCGGACAGCTCGGAGTACTGCCGTGATAAGGCATCCGCTCTGATGTTCTTGGAGCCGGGTAGGTAGGAGACCACGTAATTAAAACGTGACAAGAACAGAGCCCATCTGGCCTGACGTGGTGTCAATCTCTTGGCCTCAGAGAGGTAGGTCAGATTCTTGTGGTCCGTCAGGATGAGAACCGGAACCACCGAGCCCTCGAGCAAGTGCCTCCATTCTTTAAGGGCCTGCACGATGGCCAATAACTCTCTGTCACCAATCTGATAGTTGCACTCCGCGGAAGACAGTTTCCGGGAGTAAAACCCACAAGGAAGCAGAGGACCCTCTGGTGTTCTACGCTGAGACAGGAGGGCGCCTACTCCCGTCTCAGACGCGTCCACCTCGAGGACAAAAGGCAACCCAGGGTTGGGATGCGACAGAATCGGAGCCGACACAAAGGCGGACTTTAGAGCCTCAAAAGCTCGGATGGCCTCGAGCGGCCAGACCTGAGGATTACTGCCCTTCCTGGTCAGATCCGTGAGAGGCTTGGCTAGCATGGAAAAGTCCCTGATGAACTTCCGATAATAATTGGCGAAGCCCAAAAAGCGCTGCAGGGCACGAAGCCCACTGGGCTGGGGCCACTGTAAGACAGCCGAAACCTTCTCAGGATCCATGGAGAACCCCTCAGCGGAAATGATGTAACCTAAGAAGGTTACCTGGGATCGGTGAAATTCGCATTTCTCAAGCTTACCGAACAGCTTGTTCTCTCGTAAGCGTTGCAACACTCGTCTGACATCCAGAATGTGGGCCTCCATGGATGCAGAATATACCAAGATGTCATCCAAATAGACCACCACACACTGCTGCAACAGGTCACGGAAAACATCGTTGATGAATTCCTGGAAGACTGCGGGCGCATTGCACAACCCAAAGGGCATAACCAAGGATTCATAATGACCGGTCCTGGTGTTAAACGCGGTCTTCCACTCATCGCCCGCCTTGATCCTTACCAGGTTATATGCCGCCCTCAGGTCGAGTTTGGTAAAGACCGTGGCCCCTTTGAGGCGATCGAACAGCTCGGAAATCAAGGGTATCGGGTAAGCGTTCTTGATCGTGATGCGATTGAGACCCCTGTAATCGATGCAAGGCCTCAACTCGCCGCCCTTCTTTTTCACAAAGAAAAATCCAGCCCCTGCCGGGGACGAGGATTTGCGAATGTGTCCGCGTGAAAGCGCCTCCCTCACGTACTCCTCCATGGCCTCATTCTCCGCTACCGACAGTGGATAGACTTTGCCACGAGGAGGAACGGCACCGGATTGTAACTCTATGGCACAATCGTATGGGCGGTGCGGAGGTAGGGCAACCGCGCGCACCTTATCGAATACATCCCGGTACTCTTCGTAATTAGGAGGCAACAGAGAGTCCGAGGAAGTACACAGCAACTTGACAAGCCCATGGATGCAACTAGCCCCACACTGCGGTGACCACGAGAGGATCTCGACCGATCTCCAATCGAAAGTCGGATTATGCTTCTGGAGCCAGGGGTACCCCAAGACCACCGAGTAGTGTGGAGACGAAATAACCTGGAGACAGACCGACTCTCTGTGAACAGCACCAATGGCTATCCCCACTGGAAGGGTCTCATGAGTCACGTGTGGCGGCAGAAGGGGTCTGCCGTCTATCGCCTCAAGAGCCAGTGGGGAACCTCGAGGCTGCAGAGGAATGGAATTGGCGGCAACGAACACTCTATCAATGAACAAACGACCAGCACCAGAGTCCACCAACGCCTGGGTCGTCACCGAGCCCCCGACCCAGGAGAGGACAACCGTGATCAGTGGTTTGTCAACACGGGAAACCGGGGACGAGGAGACTCCACCCAAGATCTGCCCCCGACAGGACCTCAGGTGCGAGCGTTCTTCCGGACGGTTCGGACATGCCAACCGAAAATGCCCACCGAGACCACAGTACATGCATCGGCCCTCGCGTCTCCGGAGTACCCTCTCCCCCTCAGACAGGCGAGCAAACCCCCGCTGCATGGGTTCACCCCCAGACAAGTCATCCCCAGGAGGCGTGGGAGGAGAGGGAGGCACGGGTGGGACAGCAAACGTAGGCGCCAATCTGTTAGGAGACCTCCGCAGGCTCTCCTTAAAGGAAGGTCTCTCCCTGAGTCTGGTGTCAATCAAAATCAGGAAAGAAATAAGAGACTCGAGCTCCACTGGTAGGTCCTTAGCTGCAACCTCATCCTTCAAGGCATCCGAGAGACCATGAGAGAAAGCAGCGACCAGAGCCTCATTATTCCAGCCCACCTCTGCTGCCAGGGTACGAAACTCAATGGCGTATTCAGCTACGGATCGTGAACCCTGTCTGATGAACATAAGGAGCTTCGCAGCAGAGGCAGCACGAGCCGGCACATCGAATACCTTCCGAAGAGAAGCAACAAAACCGGAAAACTCGGCAACCACCGGATTGTTGTTCTCCCATAAAGGGCTGGCCCAGGCCAAGGCCTTGTCCGAGAGCAGCGAGATCAAGAAGCCCACCTTTGATCTCTCAGTAGGAAAGGCATGTGGCAGCAACTCGAAATAAATGCCCACCTGGTTAAGGAAACCTCGGCACTGAGTTGGCTCTCCCCCAAAGCGCTGTGGAAGGGGGGCAGAACCGGTCATACCCCGAGACACCGCAGGCGCAGCAACAGGTGTCGGGGTAGACTCTGGCGCAACAACCGGAGCGGCAGTAGGAGCGGGCCCAGGAGCGACAACCGACCCATCGGCAACGGAAGCGAAATGAGCCGTGCGTTCAAGCAGGGTTTGCAACGCCACAGCGAACCGACCCAACAGGTGATCCTGCTGATCAAGTCTGGCAACCAGCGTAGATAGCGAGGATGGCCCTGTACCGTCAGAATTCATGGCTTGGTCCTAATGTCATGGAACCATGAACCAGACGTACAACAGAGATGAGTGGAAATAAGAAGGCTTTATTGGAAATCAAGCCGTAGCAAAAGTCCAAACGGATGGCTAAACCGAAGCAGGGTCTTGCGTAGACAGAGGTCAGGAACCAGGAGGGTGGTCAGACGAAGCCAGGATCAGGAACCAACGGGGTAGTCAGACGAAGCCAGGATCAGGAACCAACGGGGTAGTCAGACGAAGCCAGGATCAGGAACCAACGGGGTAGTCAGACGAGGCCAGGATCAGGAACCAGAAGCAGCAGCAGTCTTAGAAGCATGTGAACACAGGAGGACCAAGCAAGGAACTGAAGCCACAGACCTTCTATATATATGAGCTAGGCATCCAGCTCCTCCCAGTGGGAAGGAGGAGCCGCAGGGTGGGAGGCTACAAGAAACCCAGAAACCAAGATGGCCGCCAGCACATGTCAAACGAAGGAGAACAGTGAGAAGGTAAGACCATGACAGACGCGTCTGTAGTCAATATGACCCAACTTGGTTGGGTCATAGACTTCCCTGCTGGCAGTCGAAACCACCATCTGAGGGAATTCCGGGTTTGACCGGACAGGGAGCACAGGGAATCTAGCCCCGCAGGGCTGCCGTTCCATAAGTGTAAGACCTCCGACTGAAGAGGACAGAGGTGCCATAGCGCCCAAGGGACTGCGTCCGCAGCCGCTGACGTGAGCCCCAGCATCTTCATGAGACGAGGGACATAAAGGACCTTTGCCAGGTCCTGAATCCGCGCTCTCCTTTCTTGAGTCAACCGGAGGGACATCTCCACAGAGTCGACCACGAATCCTAAATAATGGATTGAAGACGATGGGCTCACATTCGACTTCTGCCAGTTGATAATCCAGCCTAGGCGGAGAAGAAAGGAGATTGCGACCTGAAGATGGTGGGTAAGGATCGGAACTGAAGAGGCTATGAAAAGCCAATCGTCCAGATAAGGAATAATAGTCAGACCTTGAAGTCTCAATGCTGCCACCACCGACACCACCACCTTGGTGAAGATAAGGGGGGCAGAAGAGATTCCGAAGGGGAGCGCAGTGAACTGAAAGTGCCTGCGAACCCCTGAAATCTGGACTGCGATCCTGAGAAATTTCCGGAAAGCGGAATGGATCGGAATATGAAGATATGCATCTTTGAGGTCCAGAGTAGCCATGACATCCCCAAGGTTGAGGATATGGGCGACTGACCTTATGGTTTCCATGTGAAATCTTGTTTTCCTTATAAATTGATTGAGAAATCTCAAGTCGATGATAATCCGGAGGTCTCCCGTCTTCTTGGGAACCAGGAACACTGGTGAGTAAATGCCTAGGCCTCTCTCCCCTGCCGGCACCTCCTCTAGGGTTCCCTTGAAGATATAGTCCTGGATGTAAGATTCCAGGACCACTTGTTTGGCCGGCCCAAAGTTTCGTGTGGCGACGAATCTCTCTGGGGGGAGAGAGAGAAAGTCTACCCGGTACCCGACGGAGACTAAGTCCAGAACCCAAGGGTCTGCGATCAACTGACTCCAAGAGTCTTTGAAATGGGAGAGACGGCCCCCCACGGGAGTTTGGGGGAGTGGTACGGGAAAGTCTAGAGGAGACACTGCAGGGACAGCAGGGCTTATCCAAGAGCCTCGAAGAGGCCCATAGTCAGGAGGGTTTTGCCTCCTTGGTGGGTTTACGGGAGCGCCTCGAATATTTACGAGACGGTCCCCCCCAATCTCGGCGCCTAGACTGCTGCCCCGGACGTCCTTCGCGCTTCTTTTCCTGTCTGGGGCGTCCCCGAAAGGGCT
Organism: Bufo gargarizans; assembly: GCF_014858855.1. Taxonomy (NCBI): domain Eukaryota; kingdom Metazoa; phylum Chordata; class Amphibia; order Anura; family Bufonidae; genus Bufo; species Bufo gargarizans. The sequence continues at coordinate 383,239,684 of NC_058080.1, read as the reverse complement.
GCTGGGGGAGGCTCTTCCCCTTTTTGTCGGAGAGCCCCTCCATTATCTTGTCCAATTCGGACCCGAACAGCCTGTCTGGTTCGAAGGGGAGCCCACAAAGGTTGAACTTGGACGCGTTGTCCACGATCCAAGGTTTCAGCCAAAGTGGTCTGCGGGCAGCCGAAACTAAGGCCATAGTTTTGGCGGCCAGCTTCAGCTGCATCTGGGTGGAGTCAACTAGGAAGTCCATAGCCAGGTTGGCTGATTTGAAGGCTGCCAGGATATCATCCCTGGATACGCTCTGGTCCACGTCTGTCTGCATCTGGTTGAGCCTAGAGCGTAAATAGGTGGCTACTTCAGTGGCCGCAATTGAAGTTGATGCGGAGGCAGCGGCCGCCGCATAACTCCTTCTAAGGGTGCACTCTGCCCTCCGATCTAGAGGGTCCTGCAGACTAGACCCATCGTCTGCGGGGACTAGAGTGCGCCGGGACAACTTGGCTATAGCCATGTCCACCTTGGGAACGGAACCCCACGATTCCACCAAGGGTTTAGCCATCGGGTACATGAGTTTAAACTTTCTGGTGAGAACTGGACCTTTCTCAGGCTTTCGCCATTCTGTGCGCATCACAGAGAGAAGGGTCTCATCCGCTCTGAAGACACGCTGTGTCCGTACGGCGGGATCGGAGGACTCCCCAATGTCAACATCCTGGTCCCCCGACCTGATGGACTTAAGTAACTTCTGCGTCTTTTCTGGAGGGAAAAAGCCTCAGAAGAAGACCCCACCGAACAGGGGGTAGGTCTTTCGACTGGTGCGACTGGAGCGACCACATCCATGGGAGTCTGAGAGGGTCCTGGTAACCTCTCATTAAGTAAACGCACCACTCCCTTAATGGAATCATCCACGTATGTCTTCGTCCACTGAAACATTTCCTGCATTGTGGGTTCCGTGGATGCCGTGCGACAACTCTCACACCTAGAGTAGGGACAGCCGTCATCTAAGGGCGTGTTGCAATCAAAACACGCCAAATGCTTCCTCTTGGCCCCAGCCTTTTGCTGATCCGGATCCCTGGGGTAAGCCATAGTCTGTAATTGGAAAGAAAAGACAGGTCATAACACCTACAAAAATTGGAGGTGGAGAAACAAGACCTTAAGGGGGCCCACCAGCACTAGAAGAAAAATAGAGCTGCAGAAGAGGAACACACAAACCCACGTCAAGCAATACTACCAAGGATATCACAAGGCACAGGGAACTCTGGAGCTAGCTTGTCAAAGCGATACAACCAGAGCACTGAATGACAGGCTCTGGGCGCTTAAAAGGAGAAAGCCCCGCCCCGCCCCCTGGGCGGGTCCCAGATCGTAAATAGCCCAGAGATATAAGAGAGCCAATACTGGCTCAACGTGCTGTAGGTAGCTCCCCTGGTTCATCCTGGATCCCAGGATGTATATAGGGGAGCAATTTTAATCAAGGAGGTGAGGATAGAACCTCAGGTCGCGCTGCGAAGAAACCGGAAGTGACGTAGCGCACCAAGTGCGCGTCACTTCCGGAAGATGGCGGCGCCCATAGCGCCACACGCATGTGGCGATGGGAAGGAACGGGACCAGAAAAAGACTGAAAGGAGAGGGGAGGGGGACACCCCACTCCCTGACGGTCCCCAGGTACAAAAAATCGCTGCAATCAGCCTAAAATAAAGGCAAAAGAGAGCCAAAAAACGGGGCGATCCTTTACAGAAAGAAAGGAGCCCTTAACACTCTCAGCTCCCTGAAAGGGAGCGATACGCCAGTCCAACCTGTCCAGAGGACAGAAAAAAACACGGTGGGCTGGGGGGTGATCTCCTCCCTTTCAGGGAGCTGAAGATCGTTTATTGGTTCTTGGGCTCATTAAAATTCCGCCGGTCCTACCAGTCCACAGGGGCAGTTAACCCCATCTGTGCTGCTGGTAGGACGTAAGGGAATGGTTTATTTACACCATGTACCCTGTAACGGAACGCCTAGCACCCCGACCGGGTACCTCCGTCGATAGATGCTCCTAGTGCTTTCCGAGGACTCCAAGCACTCCACTTGACACCGTACGCCCTGCAGACCCCACGAACCGCCGCAGCTTGGTTGGGGTCTCACCGTCCTCCACCCACGCTGGACCTACGACAAGGCTCCAGGCTCCAGTGGGTGAACCTCTCCTACAGCCAGAGAGCAGGAACAGCTCTTACAAGAGCTAGTAGTTATGCCAGGGGAGTATAGCAAATCTTCAGCGTATAGCAATCCCCCAGTTTGATCAGTTATCCAAACACCAGTCTCAGCATGATGAAGGATAAAACAGGAACACTTTATTGAGGGCTACCCGCCCGTATTTATACAGGTCTCCATCTGGTGGACACGCCCCCAGGGGACCAGAATGGAGACTGCGACACACCGAACAGATCCCCACAATGCATCATGGTTTCCTCCTCTCTGCCCCAGAGACAACCGAGGGATAATCCAATTATCTCTCAGGACAAAGGGGAGATCGCCAATACACATGCGGGGACAACAGGACAGAAATCACCAGTTAAACACACAATGTCACACCCTCCCAGCAACCACAGACATTTAACATATTCCCAGATAGCTCAAGTCTGAGTGCATATCATTAGGCGAATGACACTCAGACCACACGAATACAATTAAACTAGCCATCTGGGTACCCTCACATAATAAAATACGATTCCAAAGACAGATTTAAGCTGTGCGGCCGGCCTGTCTTCTTTAAAGTTAGTATGGGCCATAATCCTGAGGCAGGAGGCTGGCAACCAGCCCCCTCCAAAACACCGTGGCGAGGTTGGTTTCGTCACACATCTCCCCCTTCCAGGGAAGACTAACCAGATACCTGACCTCACGGTCAGTACCTGAGTTAGTCTGGCAGTCCAACCACAACCCCATACTGGACCTGTTGAATTTTGGGGCCTGGCTCTGTTCCGTATGTCCCCAGCTGTTGAGTGGGCATCTGCGACTCCTTGCTGCCTTGTGGTTCTCCAGCTTGGAGCTGTAGGTACTTGGTGGGCAGAGGCCGACTGCGCTCTGCCCAGATGCCAGCTCTTCCGCTGGGGTCGCTTGTGGGGAGTCCGGCTCTGAAGAAGAGGATAGGGGAGGGCAGAGGCCGACTGCGCTCTGCCCAGATGCCAGCTCTTCCGCTGGGGTAGCCTGTGGGAAGTCCGGCTGTGGAGAAGAGGATAGGGGAGGGCAGAGGCCGACTGCGCTCTGCCCAGAGGCCAGCTCTTCCGCTGGGGTAGCCTGTGGGAAGTCCGGCTCTGGAGTAGAGGATAGGGGAGGGCAGAGGCCGACTGCGCTCTGCCCAGATGCCAGCTCTTCCGCTGGGATGGGGTCAGGAAATCCTATCCCCAGGACCTTGTTGCAGATCGGCTGTGGAGAGGAGGAATCGCTTACCTCCTCCTCCAGGCATTCCTGCAGGGTTGGTGGGGGATCTGAACCGGCCGTCCAGTATCCTGGTAGGCCTGGTGCAGAGACCGCGGTCCCATATGCACCATCGAAGTTAGGGGTGCTGTCCCCCTGTGGTTGGGGATAGAGACCGGTTGTCTCTTCTCTCTTTACAACACACTGCTGCTGGGGAGTCAGACCGACTGTCTCAACTCTCTGTAACGCTGCCTGGTGCTGGGTAGTGGGTGCGACCATCTCCACTCCTAGTAATGCTGGTTGCTGCAGGGACGGGGGATTGACAATCTCCTCTCCCTGTGATCCTGTCTGCCGCTGGGGAGAGAGACCGGTTGTCATCTCTCCCTGTAAGTTAAGCTGTCGATGGGAAGTCAGACCAACTGTCTGGACTCCAGGTAATGCTGGCTGTAGTTGGGGATCTGGGCCGGCTACCCAGCATCCCTGTAGGGCCGGTGGAGAGACTTCGGTCCCATCTCTACCTGCCGTCGGGACGTCTTCCCAGAACCAGTCAATGAAGTTCCCTACTTTGGGAGTTGGTAGGGAAGCAGGGGGTATCGCCGGCAAGTCTTCCCAGTTGTAGGAGGGCAGATCTGGCTCTACTTGTCGAGTAGGTTGGGGATGAACAGAGCTGAGCAGGTGTTGGTAGGTCTGCTCCAGCTCCCACTCCCTTGTTACCAGGTGGATCATGTCTTTGCTCACCTCCCTTTCATCAGCATAATCATGCATGCCCATCCGGTAGTCGTAGATGTCCCAAAACCTAGACTCCTCCGTGCTGCCAAGATCAATGTCCTCCTCCAAGGCATCCCATAGTAACCCAGGTCCATCATAATCCTCACCCTCGGGTCTGTCGTGCTCAGCCATCCAGGGGGAATGTTGAATGACATGCCACCTTAGGGCCTGGTAAGCGTCCTCTAGCCAAAGCTCCTTACATACCAGGTTCTGGAGCTCTGTTACCCAGTCATCCAGGGGCTGCTCTCCCAAGAGACCCATCCGCATCGCCACACGCTTTTGTAGCCGCTGCTCATAACTGGGGAGACTCTCACCTCGCCGCCGCTGGGCATCTTCCAGGGCATCATACCAGACTTCCTTTCTGTCTGCATCCCTCCAGTCCGGGTCATCATCCTCCTCGTAGTGGAACGCTGTTCGAAGACTAGCCGATTCCATCCTGCTGTAGCCAGGGGCGCTGTACAGATACTAGCGTTGCCCTCAATATACTCCACGAACGGTGTCTCCGAGCTGCTTCTCCTCACACTAGGACGCCATCCCACTGCTTGCCACCAATGTAACGGAACGCCTAGCACCCCGACCGGGTACCTCCGTCGATAGATGCTCCTAGTGCTTTCCGAGGACTCCAAGCACTCCACTTGACACCGTACGCCCTGCAGACCCCACGAACCGCCGCAGCTTGGTTGGGGTCTCACCGTCCTCCACCCACGCTGGACCTACGACAAGGCTCCAGGCTCCAGTGGGTGAACCTCTCCTACAGCCAGAGAGCAGGAACAGCTCTTACAAGAGCTAGTAGTTATGCCAGGGGAGTATAGCAAATCTTCAGCGTATAGCAATCCCCCAGTTTGATCAGTTATCCAAACACCAGTCTCAGCATGATGAAGGATAAAACAGGAACACTTTATTGAGGGCTACCCGCCCGTATTTATACAGGTCTCCATCTGGTGGACACGCCCCCAGGGGACCAGAATGGAGACTGCGACACACCGAACAGATCCCCACAATGCATCATGGTTTCCTCCTCTCTGCCCCAGAGACAACCGAGGGATAATCCAATTATCTCTCAGGACAAAGGGGAGATCGCCAATACACATGCCAACAGGACAGAAATCACCAGTTAAACACACAATGTCACACCCTCCCAGCAACCACAGACATTTAACATATTCCCAGATAGCTCAAGTCTGAGTGCATATCATTAGGCGAATGACACTCAGACCACACGAATACAATTAAACTAGCCATCTGGGTACCCTCACATAATAAAATACGATTCCAAAGACAGATTTAAGCTGTGCGGCCGGCCTGTCTTCTTTAAAGTTAGTATGGGCCATAATCCTGAGGCAGGAGGCTGGCAACCAGCCCCCTCCAAAACACCGTGGCGAGGTTGGTTTCGTCACATACCCTTTCAAGCCCCCTGATGCACCCCTAGAGTAGAAACTCCATAAAAGTGACCCCATCTAGGAAACTACGGGATAAGGTGGTTGTTGTTTTGGGACTATTTTTGGGGTAAATTTGATTTTTGGTTGCTCTATATTACTCTTTTTTGAGGCAATGTAACAAAAAAATTAAATTCTAAAATTGTTTCTACATTCGCTATTTAGTTTTGTGGAACACCTAAAGGGTTAACATAGTTTGTAAAGTAACTTTTGAATACCTTGAGGGATGTAGTTTCTTAGATGGGGTCACTTTTTTGGAGTTTCTAGTCTAGGCTACATCAGGGGGGGCTTCTAATGGGACATGGTGTCAAAAAAAAAACTGTCCATCAAAATCTGCCTTCCAGAAACCGTATGGAGTTCCCTTCGTTCTATGCCCTGCCGTGCGGCTATATAGCCATTTACGACCACATATGGGGTGTTTCTGCAAACTACAGAATTGGGGCAATAAATGTTTAGTTTTGTTTGGCTGTTAACCCTTGCTTTATTACCGGCAAAATGGATTTAAATTGAAATTTTGCCCAAAAATAGGTGTTTTGGCACCGTTTTTATTTTATTTTTTTAACACCGTTCATCCGAGGCGTTTGGTAAAAAGTTATTTTTATAGCGACGACTTTTACGCACGCGACGATGCCCAATATGTATGGCTCTCAGACTTTAGAGACACTAAGCAGGCATCCTAAAACTGCGGCCCCCCAGATGTTGTAAAACTACAATTCCCACCATGCCCTGATGATGGCTGTAGGTTGTCTGGGCATGCTGGGAGTTATAGTTTTACAACATCTGGAGGGCCGCAGTTTGAGGATGCCTGCACTAAAACTAATATTTTTGGGGGAAAGAAAAATTGTTTTCGTGTCTCCAAAGTCTGAGAGCCATAGTGTTTTATGTTCTCTAGTGAACTGTTGGGGATTATAAAAATTTAGTACTCCATGGAAGTGTGATACTCCCTGAAGCAATCAATAATGCAGAGGCCCGGATGATCGGGGCACGTGTCACATTGAGTGGTGGTGTCCGTCCGTATCCCCCTCTTGTGACACACTCTGCACTTTTTTTGGGTTTCGTCCCTTCTTTCCAGTATGGGGGACCACACCTGGAAAGTGTTGGCCAGGGACGATCCGGGCACCTCCAGTTCCCGAGGTACTCCGGCCTGCTCTTTCCCGGTCCGAAAAGATCAGGTCCTTGAGGACTGCCTCATAGAATTGGAGGAATGTCCCTGTGCTGCCAGCGCTTCGGGATAGTACAAAAGAGTTGTACATGGCAACCTGCACCAAGTAGACCGCAACTTTTTTGTACCATGCCCGGGTTTTGCGCATGGCGTTATATGGCGTGAGGACTTGATCAGAGAGATCAACTCCTCCCATATACCGATTGTAGTCGACGATACAATCGGGCTTGAGGACCGTTGCCGCGGTACCTCGCACAGGGACTGGGGTGGTGCTGTTACCGTGGATTGTGGACAGCATAAGGACATCCCTCTTGTCCTTATACCTGACCAGCAACAGGTTTCCACTGGTAAGTGCACGGGTCTCACCCCTGGGGATAGGTACCTGGAGGGGGTAGGCAGGGAGGCCGCGTTGATTTTTCCGCACGGTCCCACAAGCGAACGTGGATCTGGCGGCAAGGGACCTGAACAAGGGAATGCTGGTATAAAAGTTATCCACGTACAAGTGGTAACCACTATCCAGCAGTGGGTACATAAGGTCCCACACGAGTTTCCCGCTAACACCCAGAGTGGGGGGACATTCTGGGGGTTGAATACGGGAATCTCGCCCCTCGTACACACAAAATTTGTAAGTGTACCCTGAGGTACTCTCACAAATTTTGCATAGCTTCACGCCATACCTCGCCCGCTTTGTGGGAATATATTGGCGGAAACTGAGTCTCCCCTTGAACGCAACGAGAGACTCATCAACCGCGACCTCCCTTCCAGGTACGTAGGCCTGCTGAAATGTGGCCCCAAAGTGATCGATGACCGGCCGTATCTTATACAGCCGGTCATAGGCAGGATCACCTCGGGGTGGACATGCTGCATTATCGGAATAATGCAGACATTTCCGGATGGCCTCAAACCGGTGACGTGTCATGACCATACTGTACAGTGGGGTCTGGTACAGGACGTCCCCACTCCAGTATTGCCTGACACTGGGTTTTTGGACTAGACCCATATGCAGCACGAGGCCCCAAAATGTCCTCATTTCGGCTGCACTGACCGGCGTCCAGCCAAAACTGAGCCTGGGTTTTGAGCGACGAACTGTTGGGCGTACAGATTCGTCTGCTCCACCATCAAATTCACCAGTGGGTTACTGAAAAAAAAACTAAAATAGTCTATTTCAGTAAACCCCACTGTGGGAATCTGGATTCCAGGATTACCAGCGAAATCCGGAATCTCAGGCTTAAAGTCCACTGGGGGACACCAGCTAAGTTCATCGGCAGGGGGCTCCGGTGGACTTATTTGGTGGGCCGGGAAACCAGTACGAACCCCAGGGCGGCTCGTACTAGGGTGGGCCACAGGATCCCTAGCATGTGCGGCCCCTGGCTCCGCCTGGCAGCGTCTCCGCCGCCTTGGTGGCTCATCGTCATCCGATGATGATGAGGAGGATGCGGATGATAAAAGGAATGTGGGGTCATCCTCATCCTCACTGGGGCTCTCAGAGTCGGAGGCAATCTGGGCATATAAAAATGTATTGAATGGAACCGGCACTCAAACAGTCGGAGTACACGTGGGATTGTTTTAAATTTATAAAACTTTTATTAAATAATATACTCTTTGTGCACTTCTTAAATAAATATAAACATAAAAGCATAAAAATGGTACACACATTCAGTTCGAGGCTTTCAATGATCAAAGAGCAGTCGCTACTGTGCTGCCCTAATGGTTCGCTGCACCATATATCACTGCATCCGTATCCCACTTGTTTGGTGTGACTGGTGAATCGCAGTTTTCTATGGCCAAGCGACCTGTTTATAGGGCTATTTATGTGGCTCCTTGTAAATTGACAATTTGAGGCCAATGGTTAAATAAATAATCACTGCAACAGGTGCACAATATGACTTTCAAGCAACAGTTCGTACTATACAGTGCATCGGTCCTCTGCCATAGTTCCCTTAAGGCTCCAAGTGTGCCACCCAGGCAAGATCAGTAGTCCGATGTGATTTTTAAAGTCCCGCCTGTGTTGATATTGTCACAGGGGTATGGCGTGGCTCCACATACACTGCGTGCAGAATTATTAGGCAAATGAGTATTTTGACCACATCATCCTCTTTATGCGTGTTGTCTTACTCCAAGCTGTATAAGCTCGAAAGCCTACTACCAATTAAGCATATTAGGTGATGTGCATCTCTGTAATGAGAAGGGGTGTGGTCTAATGACATCAACACCCTATATCAGGTGTGCATAATTATTAGGCAACTTCCTTTCCTTTGGCAAAATGGGTCAAAAGAAGGACTTGACAGGCTCAGAAAAGTCAAAAATAGTGAGATATCTTGCAGAGGGATGCAGCACCCTTAAAATTGCAAAGCTTCTGAAGCGTGATCATCGAACAATCAAGCGTTTCATTCAAAATAGTCAATAGGGTCGCAAGAAGCGTGTGGAAAAACCAAGGCTCAAAATAACTGCCCATGAACTGAGAAAAGTCAAGCGTGCAGCTGCCAAGATGCCACTTGCCACCAGTTTGGCCATATTTCAGAGCTGCAACATCACGGGAGTGCCCAAAAGCACAAGGTGTGCAATACTCAGAGACATGGCCAAGGTAAGAAAGGCTGAAAGACGACCACCACTGAACAAGACACACAAGCTGAAACGTCAAGACTGGGCCAAGAAATATCTCAAGACTGATTTTTCTAAGGTTTTATGGACTGATGAAATGAGAGTGAGTCTTGATGGGCCAGATGGATGGGCCCGTGGCTGGATTGGTAAAGGGCAGAGAGCTCCAGTCCGACTCAGACGCCAGCAAGGTGGAGGTGGAGTACTGGTTTGGGCTGGTATCATCAAAGATGAGCTTGTGGGGCCTTTTCGGGTTGAGGATGGAGTCAAGCTCAACTCCCAGTCCTACTGCCAGTTTCTGGAAGACACCTTCTTCAAGCAGTGGTACAGGAAGAAGTCTGCATCCTTCAAGAAAAACATGATTTTCATGCAGGACAATGCTCCATCACATGTCCAAGTACTCCACAGCGTGGCTGGCAAGAAAGGGTATAAAAGAAGAAAATCTAAATGACATGGTCTCCTTGTTCACCTGATCTGAACCCCATTGAGAACCTGTGGTCCATCATCAAATGTGAGATTTACAAGGAGGGAAAACAGTACACCTCTCTGAACAGTGTCTGGGAGGCTGTGGTTGCTGCTGCACGCAATGTTGATGGTGAACAGATCAAAACACTGACAGAATCCATGGATGGCAGGCTTTTGAGTGTCCTTGCAAAGAAAGGTGGCTATATTGGTCACTGATTTGTTTTTGTTTTGTTTTTGAATGTCAGAAATGTATATTTGTGAATGTTGAGATGTTATATTGGTTTCACTGGTAAAAATAAATAATTGAAATGGGTATATATTTGTTTTTTGTTAAGTTGCCTAATAATGATGCACAGTAATAATCACCTGCACACACAGATATCCCCCTAAAATAGCTAAAACTAAAAACAAACTAAAAACTACTTCCAAAAATATTCAGCTTTGATATTAATGAGTTTTTTAGGTTCATTGAGAACATGGTTGTTGTTCAATAATAAAATTAATCCTCAAAAATACAACTTGCCTAATAATTCTGCACTCCCTGTATATATCTATCGATTGTAAGTTTTACTCACTGCGTCCCGTATGGTCTCACTATATGTGTCCCGTAATCGGGTGCTGCCGTGGCGTCCCACGCTTTCACCTTTCTCCGGTATGCTTGTCTTAATTCCGGCTCTGTCGGGATCTCGCCTTTGATCTCGCGAGAATCTTGTGTCGGGTAGTTGTTTCGTGAGTCCCAATACGTATATGTGAGTTGACTAGAGTTCTTCCCGTCTCTGTTAGGGTTATCGGTTATCGATCCTTTAGTACATGGCCATGCACCGTCTCACAGGTAATGCTGAAAAGTGTGGGTTTGCATCAGTTGCAGGACAGTGGCAGACTGCAACTGATGCAAACCCACACTCTTCAGCATTACCTGTGAGACGGTGCATGGCCATGTACTAAAGGATCGATAACCGATAACCCTAACAGAGACGGGAAGAACTCTAGTCAACTCACATATACGTATTGGGACTCACGAAACAACTACCCGACAAGATTCTCGCGAGATCAAAGGCGAGATCCCGACAGAGCCGGAAGTAAGACAAGCATACCGGAGAAAGGTGGAAGCGTGGGACGCCACGGCAGCAACCGATTACGGGACACATATAGTGAGACCATACGGGACGCAGTGAGTAAAACTTACAATCGATAGATATATATGTGGAGCCACGCCATACCCCTGTGACAATATCAACACAGGCGGGACTTTAAAAATCACATCGGACTACTGATCTTGCCTGGGTGGCACACTTGTAGCCTTAAGGGAACTATGGCAGAGGACCGATGCACTGTATAGTACAAACTGTTGCTTGAAAGTCATATTGTGCACCTGTTGCAGTGATTATTTATTTAACCATTGGCCTCAAATTGTCAATTTACAAGGAGCCACATAAATAGCCCTATAAACAGGTCGCTTGGCCATAGAAAACTGCGATTCACCAGTCACACCAAACAAGTGGGATACGGATGCAGTGATATATGGTGCAGCGAACCATTAGGGCAGCACAGTAGCGACTGCTCTTTGATTATTGAAAGCCTCGAACTGAATGTGTGTACCATTTTTATGCTTTTATGTTTATATTTATTTAAGAAGTGCACAAAGAGTATATTATTTAATAAAAGTTTTATAAATTTAAAACAATCCCACGTGTACTCCGACTGTTTGAGTGCCGGTTCCATTCAATACATTTTTATACAGCACAGAATTAGGGGTGTGTCTTTTCGAACCTGTGCACCAACTGTGACAATTCGGAGTGAGCCATCTGCTTATTATCCACTGTTAACAATCTGGGCATATGCCTCCTCGGCCGAGAACACCCGGCGGGCCATGGGTGTGTGTGCGTGTAGGTGTGCGTGTGTGGAAAACTTTATTATATGTGCGTGTGTGTGGGGGCAACGAGTGTTCGCGTACTAAAAAAGGCAAGAAAAAAAGGGCAAGTGTTAGGGAAAAAAAAAGTTAAAACTTGCTGATCAGCGGTGGGGCGGGAGATGCGCTAACAGTGGACGGACGCTAAAAAGTGCCGGCCAGTGAGCGTACGCAGAAAAAAAAAAGTGGTGGTGAGGGGGGGGGGGGGGGGGGGGGGGGCCAAGTGGCAGGGGGGGTCGGGGTTAGGGTTAGATGGAAGTTTGGAATAAAAGTAGTTTTTTGTTTTTTTTTCCTAACTTACTTTTCCCTTCTTTCCCTGCCTAACGGTGCCTCTCCCTCACTGACCCTAACCTACCTGGGTGGCGATGGGTGCAGGAGGGTGATGGATGCCGATTAGGGGGACACAGGAGCTGGTGCTGGACAGGAAGAGGAGGGGAGAGAGGAGCGCAGGAAGTTTGAATCTCGCGCCTCTCTCCCCTGCACCAATCAGCACCCTGGACAGCAGTGTTCAGCACCAGGGCCAGCACCACCTCCTCAAATCCTCGGACTCCGATTGGTGGTGTAAAATTACGCCACCGATCGCAGTCTTTTTCCGGTTCATCGGGTCACAGGACACCCGAATGGACCGGAAACGCAGAAAACCGCAGGTCTGAATTGACCTGCGGTTTTCTGCGATCGCCGATACGGGGGGGTCCAATGACCCCCCCCCCCCCTGCGTTGTTACGGGATGCCGGCTGAATGATTTCAGCCGAAATCCCGTTCCGATTAACCCCCGCGGCGCCGGAATTACATTTTTAAGTCAGGACGTACCGGTACGTCCTCGGTCCTTAAGGACTCGGGAAATAGGGCGTACCGGTACGTCCCATGTCCTTAAGGGGTTAAGTAGACCCTCCGCCTTCCTATCCATAGGGTCCTTTAAATTTGAGGAATCCTCAAAGGGGATGGTGGTCTTCTTTGTGACCTTCGCCACCTGAATGTCTATCTTGGGAACTTCATCCCATAGTTTAGTATCGTCAGGATTAAATATCAGCCAATTTTTAAATTCCCTAGGCATAACTAGTTTCTTTTCGGCCTCCCTCCATTCCTCCAGAATTATCTCTTTTAGATGGGAATTTACTGGGAATAGGCGAGTCTTTTTTGCCCCTAACCCCCCAAACATCTCGTCCTGAACGGATATGGGAGGGCTAGCTTCCTCTACTTGCATGGTATCTCTAACCGCATGGAGGAGGGCGTCTAGGTCTTCAGTAGAAAATAAAAATCTTTTAGGGTGGTCTGAAGAACCAGAAGCAGAGATGGTGTCTTCCTCAATCTCTCCGTCCGAGACTTCCTGATTATCAGAATCAGAGTCCTCCTGAGTCCTCCTTCTTTTAGGGGGAGGGGAGTCAGGTTGAGAAGGAGGTGGCGGAGGGTTTAGAGAAAAAACTGTAGCCTGTACTTCTTCACGAACGATATTCCTAAGTTCTGTGAGAAAGGACGGCTGCTCCTCCTTCATTAACCTGAAAATGCAATCGGCACATAACTGCTTCTTGTAAGATATATGCATCCTTTCCCCGCAAGTCGCACATTTTCTCGGTTTCCTTTTGGGATCTTGGGGAGCCGACTGCCCCCCCCCATTCCCTCCTCCACCTCTGCTGCCGCGCTGCTCTGTTCTTATAAGGGGAACTCAACCCCCCAGGGGGAGGGAGTCAACCCCTGAGCGCGAGACCGGGCTTCCGGGCCTCCAGCGCTTGTGCTGGGCGCCGCCATCTTGTTTCCGGCTGACCCGGAAGTGACGTCTTGCCCGCGTCACGAGATGTGCGACGACACCACCGTCAGGAGTGCGCCGCTGAGCCCAGAGCTCCCGGAGGAGAAGCGGCATCAGCGTCCCGCCTGCCGCCGTCCAAGGCAGGCCGGGACAAGCTAGAGAACCCCCGGAGGGGGAGCTAGCGGGGCCGTACGGGACGCCGCCCGACCTGGCCTGAGAGGGGAGTGCCGGACCCCCGACCCGACCTGGCCCCCGGTGCCTAGGTAAGCACCCCGATTCCTAAGAGAAAAACCTGCTTCACTTGCCCATCCCTGTAGGGACAGGAAGACACTGGAGATTGGAGGGAAGGGGGGGGGGGGGGCTTTTAATCTGTCTCACTTCCTGTCCCAACAGAGATAGGATTGGACATCCTCCCATGTGCTGTCATGGGGGACGTCCTGGAAATTGTGCATTTTCCCGCAACGCACCTGCATCTTTTCCTGAAACGCCTAAGGGTGTCTTCACACGAGATGGAAAAATCCGGCAGAAAACATTTATAGTAACAGTTTATAAGGCTCAAAAAAGACATCTGTCCATCCACTTCATCCTTCAAGTCGATCCAGAGGAAGAAAAAAAAAAAAAAAAAACCCCTGTGAGGTAGAAGCCAATTTTCCTTACTTTGGGGGGAAAAAAATTCCTTCCCAACAGAATAACTCCATGGATCAACTAGTAGCCTGGAATATTATTACACTCCAGGAATACATTGAGGTTCCTCATCAACTCTTTCAGTGAACTCACCATAATCACCTCCTCAGGCAGAGAGTTCCATAGTCTCACTGCTCTTACCGTAAAGAATCCTCTTCTATGTTTGTGTACAAACCTTCTTTCCCCCAGATGCAGTGGATCTCCCCTCGTCAGTCACAGTCCTGGATATAAATAGATGATGGGAGAGATCTCTGTATTGACCCCGGATATAACTATACATAGTTATTAGTAGGGATCGACCGATATTGACTTTTTAGGGCCGATACCGATAATCTGTGAATTTTCAGGCCGATAATTTATATCGATAAATCGAAACAAAAATTCCTACACAAATCTGCAGAAAATGAATGTTTATTGTTAACGTGTATTTTTGTTGTTGTAAATCTTTCTTTTTCATTTATAATTAACATTTTGGTGTTTAGTTTTTTTACTATTAGCCCCCTTAGGGACTAGAACCCTTGTCCTATTTACCCTGATAGATCTCTATCAGGGTGAATAGGACCTTACACTCTCTCTGCTGCTCTGTGCTTTGTGCACACAGCAGCATGGAGCTTACCATGGCAGCCAGGACTTCAATAGCGTCCTGGCTGCCATGGTAACCGATCAGAGCATATGTAGAAATACAAAAAGAGGATTACGGTACAATTTGAACTCTCTGGTCCTAGGAGCAGACCAGGAATCGCGAAATAGGTACCTAGAATAGAGGCCATCAGAGGCGCCAGGGGGTGGGGGTGAGTTCTATAGAGAACTAATATATATATGTATAGGAGTTATGCTCATCTGCAGCTATGGAACAAGATAGGCAGCTCAAGTGTTTCGGTGGGTCAAGGGTTACCCTTGCCCACTTTGAGAGATAGAGGCGGTGTGGAGAGGAAAAAGAAAGAGAAGCCCTTCACACCCGTGGAAAAAAAAGGTTGAAACACGTACTAGGCGCCAAATCACTAGGTCATTGATCGTGATGAAGATACAGATTGGTTCTTGTTTGTGTATAAGATATAAAAAGACCTTTACCTAGGTCTGGTAAAAGAGCTAAGAGTTTAGTAAGAACACCACAGCTCTATAGCGGTGATGTTGGAGATCATAAAATAATGATAATATTAAAATCAAATTCACTCACTTCACAGGGGGGGCAGTCACCAGGATAAGCTCAAGACACCTGGGACTATTCCCCCCCCCCCCCCCCCCCCGGTCAGGATCGCATGTAGAGATATAAATAATTATATTTGAATAATATAAGGCTCAACGCGTTTCGAGGGTCTGAGGCCCTCTTCTTCAGGAGAAATAAATTTGGTTACAACAGAGAAAGGAAAAAATAATATATGAAAAATAACAGATGACAAAATAAAAAAAATTATTTTACATAGACAAAATATATATATATATATATATATATATATATATATATAAATAAATGTGTATATGTATGTGTGAGTGTATACACACAAAACACACACATAACTATACGTCCACCACTATAGAGCTGTGGTGTTCTTTCTAAACTCTTAGCTCTTTTACCAGACCTAGGTGAAGGTCTTTTTATATCTTATACACAAACAAGAACCAATCTGTATCTTCATCACGATCAATGACCTAGTGATTTGGCGCCTAGTAAGTGTTTCAACCTTTTTTTTCCCACGGGTGTGAAGGGCTTCTCTTTCTTTTTCCTCTCCACACCGCCTCTATCTCAACCGATCAGAGCCCCAGGCTTACACTGCTGGGGATCCGAACGGAATTTCCACTGAGGAGGAGGAGGGGAGAGAGGGGACCCTGTGGCCACTGCCACCAATGATTAATACTGGGGGGCTTGGGTGGGGGGGGAAACACTGCACCACCAATGTCTTTAATACTAAAGGGGGGGGGGGGGGGGGAGGCGCACTGCACCACCAATGATTCATACTGGGGTTGGGGGGCGCACTGCGCCACCAATGTCTTTAATACTGGGGGTCAGACACACTGCGCCACCAATGAAGATAACTCATTAATTCATATACAGGAGGCGGGAGCTGGCTGCAGAATCACATAGCCAGCTCCCGACCTCTATGAGCGGGTAGCTGCGATCCGCGGCAGTTAACCCCTCAGATGCGACACCTGAGGGGTTAACTACCAAAGATCGCAGCTACTTGTCATAGAGTTCGGGATCCGGCTATGTGATTCTGCAGCCAGCTCCTGCCTCCTGTATATGAATTAATGAGAGAGAGGTATCTTCATTGGTGGCGCAGTGGCCGCAGCCCCTCCCCTCCTCCCATTGGCGGCAGCAGCAGCACAGGGGGAGGGAGACACTGCTTCCTTCTCCCCTGTGCTGCTGAGGAAACACGGAGAGCGCTGTCAGCAGCGCGATCCTTGTTCCCGATTAGTTATCAGCATATCGGCAAAATAGATGCCGATACCGATAACGTTCAAAACCCTGAATATCGGCCGATAATATCGGTAAAACCGATAATCTGTCGATCCCTAGTTATTAGATCTCAGTCATGTGCAGGTGAAGACTACATCCCGCACTGAAATTAATGGAGACATTCTGCTTTAGAAAAGCACATCATTGAGTGGTTGGCGGAGGACTCCTTAGGACATTGCATCTGCCCGGCTGATAGCACACATTAGAGAAAATGACTCACCGGTAGCTCTATTGGAACAAAGCGGCCTGACAAGTTGGGGGGGGGGGGACACCCTCCACTTAATATGATACATAAGATCTGGCATAAGTGTCGTGACTTGCTGTCTATACAGGAAGTCAGTCAGGTCACTCCTCTGTGGAAAAATCCTCAGCCACCTGAGATATTTTGCTTGGAAGGGTTCTCGCCTTGGGAACGGAAAGTTGTGAAATTTCTGTATCAGTTGCAGAGAGAGTTCAAATCATTTGAACAACTCAGGAATGAATTTATCAATTCTTACAGATACAGCACGCATTCCAGGCTCAGGCAAAATCTATGTCGCTTACATGCGCAACAGTCCTACTGTTTCAACAGATTCTCGCAAGTGACTCCTTCAAGTGGTCTAATATCATCCATATATAGGAACTTGTTTGTGAAATCCATGAAGCAAGATACATTAGTAGTCAAGCAAAAATGGGAAAGAGAGGTTGGCCCAATATCAGAAGATCAATGGAAGTCAGTACTGGCCTTGACACTTCAGTTATCATTATGCGAGGCAAGCGCATGTCCCAATTACTTCTTATCCACTGGGCATTTAGGACTCCGGCATTTCTGTTCAAGATTGGAGTTAGGAATGATGTGTCCTGCCCTAGATGTGGGGTGAGTCCTGCATCCTTGATACACATGTTCCGGGAGTGCACGGAGCTTGAGAATTTCTGGACAGGTGTGCTAGCTTTTATTAAAGACTCCTATCAAATTGTGGTCTCACTGGTTCCGAAGACATGTGTACTGGGAATATTGGACATTAAAAACAGACATTCACGCCTGGGAGTGCAGCGTCTACTCTTCCAGGCCAGGAAATTAATCGCTAAATACTGGCTTAGACCCCAGCCCCCAACTAGGACTGAATTTTTGAACACAATAACTGATCCTTTGCCTAGAAAAAGGTGTATATCTTAAAAGGCAATGCTTGGCAAAGTTTACCAAAATTTGGGACAAATGGGTAGCATATAGGACTACCGTGGTATAGCACGGCCTATTGCTCTTGCTATTTTGGGAGGAAGGGTCGTAGAGATATGTGTTGATGTAGAACATACTTATGCAAATCCCCTACTATGAAGGGAAAACAGACTGGAAGACTTAGCGCAGAGGTGCTCAAGTAACACTGTCTAGGAGTGGATGGATATGAAACTCATATTTAGAGTATCGGGAGTTTTACCTGGAGGAAAGCACATCATTATTTATACAGCAGAATCTTATTCCCCAGAAGAATTGAGATTGACGCTTTTAAACATGAGGAAAGTCTATATACTGCACATTTTCTGGTGGATCTATCCACCACATGTAATGGCACCCTAAAGGTAGATTAAATTGCACAGAAAAAAATCTGTTATGCTAAGAAATGCATGGTAATATGCAGAATTTTAGCTAGATTTCATTCCAGAAGAGTAAACAATAGATGCAGTGGATTGTAATTTTTTTTTCTTCAGCATGTGAAGGTTTTACATGCATTGTCCTATAATTTGCTGCAGACTATCAGTGGGGACCATTATGACATGAAAAATTTGAAAATCACAAATTTAGTGTCCAATTCAATAGTTTATTTTACAAAATAAATTGGAAGAGAAGGGATGTTCACATAAAAAAAAAAAAAAATTGCACAGCCATACTAACGTGAAGCACAGATACATTTTCCTAACAAAAACTAGCAGACCCTTAGATACAGGGTTTGACTGGGTTAGATGGTGCTGCTGATATCTGTGTGGGAGTTAAAAATATGATTTATGAAGTTGCGAAAGTTATTGTAAATTAAGATACTACTGGTAAAAAAAAAATATTAAAAAAAAATGTTGAGCATCCTGGGAAGCTAGGATTTGTATGCAGGAAAATGGTTACCAGCTACATACACTCTTGTATTTCGATAATCATTACAGCGAGACCACCTTGACGTAAAGAGGACCTGTAACCATGTCTGTTTTAGCAACTATTTGAATTTCCTATGTACTAATTCTGAGCATCTATTCTTATAACTATGTTTTATCATTTGTTTATTATTACTAGATGTTATATATTGCTAGCTGTTTGCAATAAAGGTCCAGATGGGGGTTACCAGTTGCGGGGGTGTCTGAGCACTGATTGACTAGTATAAGACTGCAGCTGGACATTCATTGCAAACTGCGAGCAATTCACTCATAACTAGTAGTTATAATAAATGAATGGCACAACACATAGTGTTATAGTCATAATAGATGCTCCAGAATTGTTAATACACAGAGAATGCAAGTAGTTGTTAACAGACATGTCAGGAGAAGAAAGGGTGTAGAATTGGGAGTGTACAGAGCTGCCATCCTGGATATAGCAGCTTGTCCCCAGGCAGAATTTCCAAGTATCCAGTTTCTTGCAACTGTTGATAAAAATGTTCTTCACTGTCTGCTACTTCACTCCTGTGCTGGAGGATCCTGGCCCTCACGCTTTACTGAAATAAGAAAAATGACAATAAAAATGTACATATAGTATAAATCAAATATAACCTGCGCACAATATATACACTTTTTATTGCATGAACTGTTTTAATAATCAAAGGTATTGCAAAGAATCACATACAGAGGAAATATTGTAAACGATATTAACATTAAAAAGCTTTCCTCCACAAATGTAAAATGATCATATATTCCTTGCCTCCATAACTGCTTTCTGCAAGTTTATTAAAATGAAAAATACAGTGTATATTTTTACCATATTAGCCAGTAGACAGAAAAGATAAAAAGATAAAACGAAGAGTCCTCATTCATTGATAATTAAAGAGACAATAAACACAGAATAAAAAAATAATAATAATCAACACAACGGAACATAAGCTCTTTATTTTTCTTGTTTTATAAAATAGAACAGCCGTGTATTCTTCTAATAGGCTGCAGCCATGTCTGCCCCCCTCCCTCCTCCCTCTTTGATGCTAGTGCACATGAGATGAAGTTTAGGGGCTTGCTTTTTTTTTTTAGGGAATAGCAAACTAAAAAGATGAGCTTTACAGATTTAGGTCCCTTCATCAGGCCAGGTACAGACAGTATCTGAAGAAAAGGACAGAGGAACAGTGTGGATATTTACTCCTCATATAGAGGTGATCTGCTTTATATCACCACACTATTCCAATGCCTTTTTATATATAAATATGTGACTCTTCAGATATTTTGTGTTATGCCTTGCCTGATAAAAGAGACCCAATCAAGACATGCCATTTGTCATCATGTTTTCAGTTAACCATTAACTGTCAGTTTTAGTAACTACTTGCATTCCCCATGTAATAATTCTGGAGCATCTATTCTTATGACTAAAAGTTTATGAATAAATTGCTAATTTGGTGTTACCAGATGGGGGTGTCCACCCTGCACAATCTTATACTGTCACTGATTCTAAAGTGTCAGACTGTTCAGGGACACCCCCCGACCGGTATTATACAGTTGGCAATTTACTAAAAGCTTCTAGCAGGAATAACAGAGGAACAGCACAACAAAGGCTCATACGAAAAGATGATCCAGAATCGTCAGTGTGAACAGATGTCAGGAGTAGTTGTGATGAGTCCTCTGTAAAGGGTATGAACAGCTGAAGACTCTGCATGTTTCAAATACATGTTATATTCAGATTGGAGCAGCAAATCAATGTCTACCGCTTTCAACTACTTACCTTCATCTCTGGCTTTCATGCGGGCAATGAAGGAATAGCTTTTGTTCCTACGATAATTTTCATAAGGGTCATCAAGCGAAACTCCAACTCCTTTATACTGGTCCCACTTGTCACGCACATCCCCTCCTTTAATTGGGTCTTGAATCCCCTGCTCATTGGCACCTAGGCCCCCAGCTCCACTCCATCCTAAATGAAGAAAATCAAAACATGTAGCTATGCTCGTTTTGTGGCTTTCAAATACTACAGGTTAACATTGATCCCTAAAGTATGAGAAGAGTGTTGGGAAGCTGATATTTGCATCTTTAACTTCTTAAGGACCAGACCAATTTACGTTTTTACATAGAATATGAGGGCTTGAGTTTTGCGGGACAAGTTGTACTTTCGAATGTCACAATTTTTTATTGCATATTATGTAATGGTAAGCTGGGGGAAAAAACAAATCTCAACACAATTCTGCCATAGTTTTATGGGTTTTGTTTTTACGGCTTTCCCTAGGTGTTAAAACTACCATTTAGATTTTTTATTTTCTGTTACACAATTCATCATACAGGAAAAATATTTTTATATTTTAGAACGTTTGGTCGTTTTAGGATGTGGTTTCATCCCTGGTGATGCTCTGCCAGGCCTCTACTGCAACTGTCTTCAGTTTCTTCTTGGAGCATTTTTCCTTCAGTTTTGTCTTCAGCAAGTGAAATGCATGCTCAATCGGATTCAGGTCAGGCGATTGACTTGGCCATTGCATAACATTCCACTTCTTTCCCTTAAACTCTTTGGTTGCTTTTGCAGTATGCTTTGTGTCATTGTCCATCTGCACTGTGAAGCGCCGTCCAATCAGTTCTGAAGCATTTGGCTGAATATGAACAGATAATATTGCCCGAAACACTTCAGAATTCATCCTGCTGCTTTTGTCAGCAGTCACATCATCAATAAATACAAGAGAACCAGTTCCATTGGCAGCCATACATGCCCACACCATGACACTACCACCACCATGCTTCACTGATGAGGTGGTATGCTTAGGATCATGAGCAGTTCCTTTCCTTCTCCATACGCTTCTCTTCCCATCATTCTGGTACAAGTTGATCTTGGTCTCATCTGTCCATAGGATGTTGTTCCAGAACTGTGAAGGCTTTTTTAGATGTCGGTTGGCAAACTCTAATCTGGCCTTCCTATTTTTGAGGCTCACCAATGGTTTACATCTTGTGGTGAACTCTCTGTATTCACTCTGGTGAAGTCTTCTCTTGATTGTTGACTTTCACACATACACCTACCTCCTGGAGAGTGTTCTTGATCTGGCCAACTGTTGTTAAGGGTGTTTTCTTTATAAGGGAAAGAATTCTTGTTTTCCGTGGTCTTCCGGGTCTTTTGGTGTTACTGAGCTCACCGATGCTTCCTTCTTTTTAAGAATGTTTCAAACTGTTGTTTTGGCCACACCGAATGTTTTTGCTATCTCTCTGATGGGTTTGTTTTGTTTTTCAGCCTAATGATGGCTCGCTTCACTGATAGTGACAGCTCTTTGGAGCTCATCTTGAGAGTTGACAGCAACAGATTCCAAATGCAAATAGCCCACTTGAAATGAACTCTGGACCTTTTATCTGCTCATTGAAATTGGGATAATGAGGGAATAACACACACCTGGCCATAGAACAGCTGAGAAGCCAGTTGTCCCATTACTTTTGGGCCCCTAACAAGTGGGAGACACATATGCAAACTGTTGTAATTCCTACACCGTTCACCTGATTTGGATGTAAATACCCTCAAATTAAAGCGGACAGTCTGCAGGTAAAGCACATCTTGTTTGTTTAATTTCAAATCCATTGTGGTGGTGTATAGAGCCAAAAAAAATTGAATCGTGTTGATGTCCCAATATTTATGGACCTGACTGTAGCATGCAATGATTTAACATTCGCCATTTTCCTGTGGCAGTCCTCGATAGCCTTCAGTAGGTCTGAGGCTGCCATAGCAACAGAAAAACTCCCTCAATTTGGGGGAAGGGGGAGGGAGCACTATAGATTTCCAGGAGCGAAAAGACCATGACATCTGAGGGGTTAAATATCAGTGGATATGGAAGCAATCCGTGGAGACCACAGACTGCACACGTCTGTGATTCACTGACTTGCAAGGGCTGAAGGGGTGGTTTATGACAGGGATTCAAAAAAGGATACCAGTCATAATCTGCACTAAGTATACATAGTAATAGTTCAGCTTGATTAGTTCAGCCTGGATTGCTTCTTTAAAAAAAAATTATAGACAGACATAATCAAGCTATTCAATAACGAAATGCGCACTTGGTCGTAGGCTTAGTACCACATTTATAAATCTGTTTCAGACAGTAGTCAAGCTACCAAGCTGTGGGTTCAAGCTGAGAGTAACGTGCAGGAAGAAGGACGTGACTATGGGTCGGGACAAGTGACATTGACTGGATTAATAGAGGTAGCCTGTGAAGCATGACAGGAATTGACAGTTGGGGAGGGAGGAGAAGCAAAGGGATATGCAGCATCATCTTTACATGTCTTATGCATAAAAACGCTTACCCATTTTCACCAGCATCTGATGTCCCTTGTTCTCCTCTCCAAGGCGCACATTTGGCACACTTCCTCCAGATCCTGAACCCAAGCCTGAAGAGGAACTATAAAAACACATGAATATTCAGTTTTGGTAAGTAGGCTACTAATATTATATATAAAATTTTGTATTGTAATTATAGCATTGGGTGCTGTCTGCTTTTTACTTACGGTGGAGTTGCACTGCGAGACCGAGATCTCCGTTTTCTTCCAGGTGAGAATGACTTTGACCTAGATCGAGACCTTGAATGACTTCGGGATGACCTAGACCTGCTTCTGCTCCTTTAAAATAAAAATAATGTTTATAGTTCCACTTATTATATTACACAAATGCCAACATGCTAAAACTAAATTGCCAAAAGTTGGATGGGATTCCATGACTAACCTTGATCTGGATCGAGAGTAGGACCGGGACCTGGACCGAGATCTTGACCGAGATCTAGAGTACGAACGGGAGGACTTTGAAGATCTGGAGTTAGAACGTGAAGAAGACTGGCCACGACTTTTTGATCGACTATTGGATCTTGATGGCCTATCCACGAAAACAGTAATTTTATTTATAGAGAACCATAACTAAATAAAATTTATTTGAAATGCTGAATTATTGGCAATGCTTGTGACATTGGCTTACTAAACTATGAAAGAAATTCTCCAGGATTTTACTACTGATGGCCTATCCTCATGATATGCCATTAATAACTGATTAGCTGTTTTGGGGTAGGTCAGTTTATTAAAAAAAAAAAAAAAAAAATCACAATCAAAGACCCATAACATTTTTATTTTGTCATCAATAGAGGTGTACAGGGCTTGTTTTTTGCAGGACGATTTCTAGTTTTCATTGTGTATTTTTTATTACATTTTATTGAGTTTTTGTGGAGGTGGAATGAACAGAAAACAGTATTTCTCATCCGTATCATTGGGGGACATAGGCTTGACCATGGTATAGCTGTTGCCACTAGGGGGCGGACACTAAGCACACAAAGTGTGAGCTCCTCCCTTCAGCTATACCCTTCCTACAGGGACTAAGCTAAATCAGTTGTGTTGGCATTCCATCTCAATGAAGAGATCATTCTCCCTTCATTTTGTCCTGACCCGTCTCATCCTTGTGAGCAGTCGCTCCACACTCTGGATTTGGTACGAGCCATTCGCATCCATCTGTCCCAGACGTCATCTTTCCGGCAGACAGATTCCCTGTTCGTCATTTCAGAGGGGCCGAGACGAGGACTGGCTGCGTCTAAGGGTACTTTCACACTAGCGTTATTCTTTTCCGGCATTGAGTTCCGTCGTAGGGGCTCAATATTGGAAAAGAACTGATCAGGTATATCCTAATGCATTCTGAATGGAGAGCAATCCGTTCAGGATGCATCAGGATGTCTTCAGTTCTGTCTTTTTGACTTTTCAGGACAAAAGATAATACTGCAGCATGCTGCGGTTTTATCTCCGTCCAAAATTCCAGAACACTTGCCGGAATGCCCCGAGTTTTTCCCATCGACATGCATTAATGCCAGATCCGGCCCAGAGTGTTCCGGCAAAACGCATGCTCAGACCGCAAAAAAATGTGAAAACAATAATAAAATCAATGCCGGATCCGTTTTTCCGGATGACACCGGATCCAGCCTTTCAATCCATTTGTCATACGGATAGGGATCCTGATCTGTCTGACAAATGCCATCAGTTTGCATGCGTTTTGACAGATCCGACAGGCAGTTCCGGCGACGGAACTGCCTGCCGGAAACCTCTGCCACAAGTGTGAAAGTACCCTAAAACTTCCATTTCCCGATAGATTCATTTGACCATTGTGGAAGCATACAACGTCAGTGACCGGGGCCCACCCTTCCAGGTTACTGCTCATTCTGCTCGGGCAGTGGGGGCCTCTTGGGCAGTGCATCATGAGGCTTCGGCCCTTCAGGTATGCAAGGCGGCTACCTGGTCGTCTTTGCACACTTTTTTAAAATTTTACAGAGTAAACACCTTTGCGTCTTCTGATGCTTCTCTGGGGCGTAGAGTTTTGCAGACAGAGGTTCTCTGGGGGGGGGGGGAATGTTTGTGCCCACCCTTGGGACTGCTCTGTAACGTGAGAAAAATCTGTTTCTCTTCCGTTTATTGGGGGACACAGCTCCCACCGGTTCTCTCGTTTGTGGGCCTTTTCTGGCCTGTGTGGTTCTGGGTTTGTACATAGTGTGGTTTTTTTGTCTTGCTTCTCCTACTGCTTTTGCACTAACTGATTTAGCTTAGTCCCTGTAGAAAGGGTATAGCTGAAGGGAGGAGCTCAAACCTTTGTGCTTAGTGTCCACCTCCTAGTGGCAACAGCTAAACCATCGTCAAGCCTGTGTCCCCCAATGAACGAAAGAGAAACACATTTTACAGCAAGTACAAAAATCTAGTTTTTTATGATGTTCACTGTCCGGGATAAAAAAAATATAATTATTTTATTGAAGAGGCCATTACAGATGTGGTGATACCAATTATGTATAATTTTATTTTTATATATTTATTTATGAAAATAAAGAACTTTTCAGGGGCAAATTTAATTTTTTTTTTCAAATTATTTTTTTTTCTTCCAAATTATTTTTATTTTTTTTAAGCCCCAGCTGGGGATGCCATTACTATGGCACGTTCTTAGAACCCTGCAATTTAGGTTTCAGAAGTGTTTTGGTGATGGAATGACAGAAGGAGCTCCTACCCTTTCATCATTTATATGTTGCAGTCAGCACTGACAGCAGAGTTCCAGCTGCATAAGACAACCACAGGTGATATCCTGGGCACAGCTACCAAGTCTGCGCCATTACAATGATGTAATAGTACAGCGACTCACAGGAACTACATTCCCACCATGATGTAGTATTACGGCGCATGACTGGAAGGGGTTAAAAGGGTTAAATCCATACTAAACATTTTTGTGGTTACATTTTTGGGCGGGCTGTTCCAAAATGGTGCCAGCCATTTTGTGGGGATGCAAATGGGGCTAGGTTTGAAATTGAGTGGTTCCTGCATGTACTGGACATTTGTATGATTAATCTCTGAAAGCGTACAGAAACAAGAGGTTGTTCATACCTGCTCCTTTTATCCGGGCCTTTCCTCCGACGAGCTCTCATTTTTGCTCTGAAGAACTCATAAAGCCCATTCTGCTCCCATCCTTCACTGCGGAAAGACAGGTTGTGTGAGAGATCAGATATATGGAATATAAGTACTGTCATATAAATGTTGAAAAATATATGGCACTGGCTTTTCAGAGATTATCAGAAATTTTTGGGGAATTATGACGAGTCTGGGAAAAATCTGCTAAGGGTCCAGGCCTGGATTTACCAAAGTAAAACGAACCTGTTCCGAGGTCTGTCATGTGATGGAGGGCTGTAAAAAGCCTCAACTGCAGCCAAAAGTCTTTCACTTGGAGGCATTGGAGGGGGGAGACGGATATCCTTGGGGTCAAGAGGTTTGTACTCATGATCTTCCAGCTGCAGAAAGGCAATATAAACCAGTTAGAAAACATAAGGAAAATCTTACTAATACATATTCTACTATTTACTACAATGATATTGAATAAACCATAGAAATAATGTTTGCCATAACTGGTACTAGGGGTGCACCGAAATGAAAATTCTGGTCCGAAACCGAAAATTCAGGATACCCCTTGACCGAAACCGAAACTGCCTTTTTGGCCAAATACTTTTAAAAGACCCCCCACCCCATAACAGTGCCATCCACAGACCCCCCCACCTCATAACAGTGCCATCCACAGACCCCCCACACACCCCCACCCACCCCATAACAGTGCCATCCACAGACCCCACCCACCATAACAGTGCCATCCACAGACCCCCACCCACCCCATAACAGTGCCATCCACAGACCCCCACCCACCCCATAACAGTGCCATCCACAGACCCCCACCCCATAACAGTGCCATCCACAGCCCCCCCCCCCCCCCCCCCCATTGTACAATTAATAGAAAATAGCGGGGAGGGACTGGGAGGAGGAGCTGGGGGCCGGTGCGTTCACTGTTCTCCGGCCCACAGCTCCAGTAGTTATAAAATGTGTGCAATTAATAAGCATTCTATTCATGAGGCCCCCTCTGTAGTAGAACATTCAATATAGCCACATCCTACTCACAGGGCTGTCATCTTAATGCTGGCCGGCCGGGCAGACGAGCGGCAGCGTCACAACTGACGTCATGTGCCCGGCCTACTTTCTGAATGAAGGAGGCGGCGCAGACATGTGACGTCAGTCGTGACGCTGCCGCTCGTCTGCCCGGCCGGCCAGCATTAAGATGACAGCCCTGTGAGTAAACAACATTTTATAACTACTGGAGCTGGGGGCCGGAGCACAGTGAACGCACCGGCCCCAGCTCCTCCTCCCAGTCCCTCCCCGCTATTTCCGGCCGATATGTAAAAATATCGGCAGAAACAGATTAGGTGCATTTTCGGCCGATATTTTCGGCCACCGAAATTTCGGTGCACCCCTAACTGGTACAGTATAGCACCAGGAGTAATTACCTTGACTAGTGGAGCCATAAGTCCTGCTGGTAGATCAAAATACGGAACATTTGGAACAAGACTTGGGTCATCATGGTTAACATGTGGAGGTCCTTGTCTACGCATGTGAGGTGGCTGCCCATTAAAACCATGAGGAGGAGGGCCAAAATCTTGGTGTTGGTGACCTCCCCAAGGAGGATGTTCATTCATGCCTGGGTGTGGCATCCTGTGCCCTTGGTGATGGTGTGGGGGTCCCATCTCTGAAGAGGTTGACAGTACATAATTATATTAAATTGTAACTAGCACTTAAATAAGTTGTTCATTTCTGTGCAGCTTTTTACGGACTCAATGGATTTTTCCCCACAAACAACACTTTTCATCAATCCACAGGATAGGTGATAAGTATCTGATTGCTAGTGGTACCACTGCTGGGATGGCCATCAATCATAAAAACAAGAGTCCCATGTCCTTTGTCTGAATGGAGTGCAAGTCAGGCATGCACACTGCCACAACTTATCACAGGATAGGGGATTAGTGTCTGACAGGCGGAAGTATAACTGCTGGGGATCTATTGGCAATCATGAGAACAGGGGCCCACATTCCCTCGTGTGAATGAAGTGGCAGACACGCATATGTGTCTGCTGCTCCATTCAAACGGGGAAACACAGCCCCATTTTTGAAGGCCTAAAAGTCAGACCCCCGCCAATCAGACACTTATCCCTATCCTGTGTACAGGGGATAAGCTGTTGTAATGGGACAACCCCTTTAATCTGTATAAGACTGACGGGAGAAGAAAATACAGCACTTGGCTCCATAAAGCTTAACTGGAAAGATAGCACACATGCCCAATCACCTCACCATTCAAATGGTGGATATATGAACTCAATTCTGGTAAGTGCAGCAATCAGAGACTTGTGACATATTCTGTGAATAGGTGAGGTATGTTGTTAGTGGGAAAACCAATTTAATAAACATTTCTCCTATAAACCCAGGCTCAGACTTTGAGCCATTACCCAATCGCCAAAAGGTTTCTGCACTGTGATCCTCAAAACAATACAAGTCATCTCAACGTGGCAAATATCCTAACCTCCTGTATATTAAATATGGGTTACTGTCATAAGGAAGCATAATATATTTACGAAGCATCTAATTAGCAGTCTACTACTTAAAGAGACACTTCCGTCACAAAACAAAAGATATGAACCTAATGCCTAAGTGACACAATATAGTACAAAAAATGAGTGCAGTTGCCTTTGGCAACAGTTCCCTAAATCTCACTAATCCTAACTATTAACTTGTCTTTATTGCATTGTATTAAAATACTCATGTTCCCTGTGCTAGCTAATGTTGAATTATAAAGCCACATATGACTGCTTATGTAACTCTCATAATTTGAATGAAGCAAACTGTAAGCAAGTTCTTCCAAGAAAAGAAGTGTCACTTGGAGGTGCTGCGCATGTCCACTCACGGCTTAGCTCCATTCAATGGAACAAAGCGGAAAGTGGGTCCACGGCCTGTTAAGTAAACAAGTGTCATAATCTGCTGTGTGAATGGTCTCATATAACATAGATGGATAATCCAGTGTCATTTTACCACTGCTGTGAGGGGAAGATGTTATCTTAAGGGCAATCCTCCTGATAATAGTAGCTGTAGAATTGGCATAACAGTATAACAGCAGCTTTATTGTTCGCTTGATCGGCCTAGATCACAGAAGAGCATTGCATTGATTAGCGTAACATGTCTAATTGAGTGATGGCCTGACAGAGAGTTATGCAAAACTGTTTGCTGTGCTAAAAGTCCAAAGAGGAAGTTAAAGAGCTAGGAGCAGGAAGTACACTACAGAGAGTGACTTAAAAAAAATATATCTAGAAAAACATTTAAGTTATTAATATGTGAAACAATTATTTAAGGAAGTGTCCCTTTAATAGAGAAGTGAATATTAAAAAGATAGAAAGCAGTAAATACCAGTACCTGATGGAAAGTCTCCTTGAGGGTAATCAAAACGATGAGGAAAAGGTGGTCTCTCAAAAGGATGGCGTGGGGGAAAATCATCCTGCATAAAACGTGGGGGAAATCGGTTGAAATTATGAGGATGAGGTGGCTGATTAAACTGTGGAGGGTGCTGTTGGTGAGGCGGAAATGGCCCCCGAAAATGTGGAGGATGCTGCATGCGAAAATGTGGATCTCTTTGAGCCCCACCACCCCATGGTGGTTGTTCATGTTGGTTACTCCAAGGAGCTTCAAACTGGTTATTCCATGGAGGTTCTCTCTGATTGTTCCATGCTGGTTCAGGTTCATTGTTCCAGTTTGGATCTCTGTCATTCCACATGCCTTCGTGGCTATTATTCCATGGAGGGCAATGAGGGGGGCCCTGATGATGAGGAAAAGGGGGCTGATCACAGGGCTATAGATAAAGTTAAAATGACAAGAATTTTAAGATGGTCATTTTGCTTAAAGCTGAATTGTGCTCACACACACACAAACAATCACACCTCTGATGTCCTGGTAACTAATATAGAAAAATAAAAACACTCGGTGACTGGCACACCCATTATGTATACTTCTCAGCACAAGAGTAACCAATACTAACAGCCAACATATGATAAAAAATACATGTAGGATGCACCTGGTATGCTGCATCATTTCCACTTCACAAAGAGCATTAAAAGGGGTAGTATAATACTGATGACCTATCCTCAGGTCATCAATATCAGATCGGAGGGGCTCTGCCTCCCAGCACCCCTGCCAATCAGATGCTTGAAGACCATACTATCACTTTCATCCTGAATGGGACGAGCAGTTATAATTACACTGTTCCGCCTCTACAATGGAGACAACCCACTGGTAATACTGAAACGGAAGCAGCAGTGCTACCGCTTCAAACTACTGATTAGTGGGGGTACTGGGAGTTAGGCGACTGCCGATCAGATACCAATTACCTATCTTCAGGATAGGTCATCAATATTGCAGCACTGCACAACCCCTTTAATTCTCGTTGTATGGAGTGGAGTTTTACAATGAGTCAAATATGGAGTTTATGGTCGCATTTTTCAAAGCAATTAGTTGCATAGTTTTTTATTTTGTGCTATTTTACAAACATCTAATACCTGCTGCTGGCCCCAGGGTGCCAAAGGCTGGGGCTGGTCAAACCAAGGTGGTTTATTAGGAGGCATCGATTCATGTGGTGCTGGACCTCTGGTTCCTGCATTTCCAGGATCTGGTACACTCCCAGGAGGAGGCTCAAATTCAGCAGTAGTAGGGATAGTAGGGATAGAAAGTGCAGGTTTCACATCCTCTGTGAAGAAAAAGAAAAGGACAAAATAGAAGAGAATGGCAGGAATTTAAAAAACTGAACAAAATATACATGATGACCAGCACATGACAAGTAATAATGATGATTACCTGGTGGGGGTACTTGAGCAGGTGGCGGAGCTGGGGCTGGAGCTGGTGGTTCGGGAATTGGCTCCATGACCGGTATCTGAATTTGCTGCTGTTGCTGTTGTTGTTGTTGTTGTTGTTGCTTTAGACCAGCCACAAATTCCTCATGTTGCGTCTGTAAGGTTTGAATTTGCTGCTGGAACGCCATAAGGATTGGCTGTACCACACTGGAGTACTCAGCCAGTAAAGCAGCCTGAAGACAAACACATCATAGGTTAATTGAATCTTTTTCTGATTTCAAAGACCGAGGTCTGCTGTAATAGAAGTTACCTGATGCTGTCCCAAGCCAAGGGCAGGACTCTGCAGCTGCTGGATTGTAGCTTCATCAAAGTACCCATTCTTCTCCCACAACTGAAGGAGCTACAGAGGGAAAAGGACAGGTCAGGTGAATACGGGGGAGTTTTTTTCCTGACTTCCTAGCACTGTTTTCACAGGCACCATCCTCTCAGCTACACTGGCACAAGCGTCTTGTCTGCGAGATTGCATCTATGACAAAGGGTGCGCCAAGAGACAGAGTGCCATACTACTATGGGTTGTGGCTTGAATTAGGACAGGAGGGGTGCAATGCCTTATGGAGAAACAAGAAACCCCACAGGTCACTCTGTAGCATTTTACTATGCAAGTAGAAAACGCCTGCAATTTAAAGCATTTCTGCTGTTTTGTACGTGCATCTTTTTAGTATGCTGGATTTTGGATAAACACGCCATGTACCAAAATGCTATGTACAAAACACTTTCTCATCATTTGCTGTGGACGCTAAACATCTGGCTGCAGCATTTCAGTGCAAAAAAATCCCATTAAATGCCATGTATGAATCTAGATTTAGAGATATTTTCAGTACACCATAAAATGCCTGAATTGCTGAGGAGTCTGGAGTTTTCCTACTAACCAGGATATAAAATAATAAGTAAAAAAAAACTAAAAAAGTACATATTTGGTGGATGAAGGGTTATGTCATCTACCCTGGTTGGTATATTAGACAGAGCTGGGCTAGTTCAGATGGAAGCTGCAGCAGTGATCTACTGATCATGGTGGGTCCAGCTTGCTATAACCCTAGTATACAGCTGATGTTATAGGGAAGAATGCAGTCAGCTATTAATTTCCCCTTTAGCAAACATTCAAATAAATGGCCGAATGTGTAATATATGGACAGCGTGAGTCCCTAAGAGCTGCACTCCACATTGGGACATGACATCCATATCCCCTTATAGGCTATGTGGTCAAGGGTTCTCATTGTGAATGACTGAATTTGTGCTATTTACAAAAGGATGGGTATTTAATTTTGGGTCACAGTTTCATCTTTCAGCCTGCCTATCTATATAGTCATGAAAATAAGCTCCTGCTTTTTTCTCAGGAAAGCCTCCTGCCAAACTCACAGTACTACGTACACGTGCAATTTTCTGCTGCTTGTCCTCTTCCACTGCTAAAAAGCTGGTACAGTAAATAGGAACAACTACTTTCTGAAGGGCAGCCAGAAGATCCCGCGCTTGTTTCCGCTGACTGTGAGGAGAACAATAATCATACACATATATTTACTGTAACATGCTGTATTGCTTCCTAAATGTACTTATAGGGTTGTTTCACTTCAGCAAATAGCATTCATCAGGTAGAGAAAGTTAATACAAGGCACTTATTAATGTACTGCGATTATCGATATTGCTTCCTTTGCTGGCTTGACTAATTTTTCCATCACATTATACACTGCTTGTTTTCAGAGGTTACGTCCACCCTAAAATCGAGCAGCGGTGGCCATGATTGCACAGTATAGGAAAAAGCACCAACCTATATGCACTCCAGCAGTCCCAGCCACCAGAAAGTCTGGTGGTTTTACCTATAGTGTGCAAGCACGGCCACTGCTGATGGACTGTAAGGTGGTCGTAACACCTCGATATGAGCAGTGTATAATGTGATGGAAAAGACACAACACCTGGATGAGAATGACAATGTTTCTTAAAAACCCTTTTCCCCCCAGTTTATTACCCTTTTGTGTTACATTATGACATAGAAAAGGCAAATATGTGGTTGGGTCATAAAGCCCTATTCAGTTCCCTACCAACTACTTTACATTACCATTACTTACCAGTGGTGTAACACGTCATTGGTCAAATAAATGAGATGTAAGCGTAATTCAAAGTGCGCTCCTTCAGCTGTGATACGATTGCGGAGGTGGCTAGCCATGAGCTCACAGTGCTGAGGGGATTTTGCATTGCTGAACATCCAATTTTTGCCACCCTGAAGATAGAAGATTCACGCAGGGTTTTAATGGTTTTTCAAAAGATCTGCAGTATTTTACAGTACCAGCAGTAAACAAATCTCATCCACACACGGTGTGAGAACTGTAAAAAGGAAAGGAGCACCTTGCAAAATTATGGGAACCTAAGGAGATTTGAGCTCTCCGATAACTTTGACTGAGGTTTTAGAACTTAAATAGCTTGTTAGGGTTAAGGCTTGTTCAGAGTCATCCTTAAGAAAGGGCAAACAAATTTCAAAATTTTATAAATACCCAGAGTCCTCTAACCTTGTCCCAAAAAACAGCAGCCATGGGTTCTGCTAAGCAGCTGAGTAAGGCTACTTTCACACTAGCGTTTTTCTTTTCCGGCGCTGAGTTCCGTCCTAGGGGCTCAAATCCGGAAAAGAACTGATCAGTTTTATCCCCATGCATTCTGAATGGAGAGCAATCCGTTCAGGATGCATCAGGATGTCTTCAGTTCAGTCTTTTTTACTGATCAGGCTTTTCAGAAAACCGTAGCATGTTGTATTTTTACCTCCGGCCAAAAATCCTGAACACTTTGACTGAACGCCGGATCCGGCCTTTTTCCCATTGACTTGCATTAACGCCAGATCCGGCCTTTTTCCCATTGACTTGCATTAACGCCGGATCCGGCCTTTTTCCCATTGACTTGCATTAACGCCGGATCCGGAGCCGTGTGTTCCGTGAAACCGGATCCGGCTTTTGCATGTTAAACCCGAAAAATGAGAAAAAAAAAAGTTTAAGTCCATAAATGGTGGATCCGTTTTTTCCAATGCATTTTTTCATTGTGATCAAAATTCTGATCAGGATTCCAATGTAATCCGTTTTCACACTTTTTCCGGATCCGGTGGGCAGTTCCGGTGACTGAATTGAACGCCGGATTCAAACAACGCTAGTGTGAAAGTAGCCTAACACTCTCAAAATAAAAATGGTTGGGGCCTACAAAGCAGGAGAAGACTATAAGAAGATAGCAAAGCGGTTTCAGGTCGCTCTTTCCTCATTTTGAAATGTAATTAAGAAATGACAGTTAAAAAGAACAGTGGAGATCAAGAGCAAAGGACATTTTCAGAGACAGTTTCTTGTAGGATTGCTAGAAAGACAAATCAGAACCCCCCACTTGACTGAAAATGACCTTGAAAAAGATTTAGCAGACTCTGGAGTTGTGGTACATTTTTCTACTGTTTAGCGCCACCAGCACAAATATGGCCTTTGTGGAAGAGTTATCAGAAGTTTGCAAAAGAACATCTAAACAAGCCTGACATGTTGGGAAACAAGTCTTGTGGACCAATGAGGTGAAACTAGAACTCTTTAGCCACAATGACCACCATGTTTGGAGAAAAAGGGCACAGACTTTCATGGAAAGAACACTTCTCCAACCATTAAGCATGGCACAGGTAGGGGGAAGAATTGATTCAATGAAATTCCAGCAAATTCTGAAAGCAAACAGAACACCATCTTTAAAAAGCTGCAGTTGAAAAGGGGATGACTTCTGCAAATGGATAATGATCCTAAACACACCTCAAAATTCACAAAAGACTACCTCAAAAGGCCAAAGCTGAAGGATTTACCACGGGCCTCACAGTCCACTGATCTGAACATCAATGGAAAGGTGGAAAGACCTCAAAAGAAGAGGTCTCAAAAGAGTAGTGCATGCAAGACAACCCAGAACTGTCATAGAACTGGAAGACTTTTTCACAAAGAATGGATGAAAATCAATAAACAAAAGATTCTTATCTGGCTGCAAAAATAATTTACAAGCTGTGATACTTGCCAAGTGGGGTGCTACTAGGTACTAACTATGCAGGGTGCCCAAAGTTTTCCTTCAGGCCCTTTTCCGTTTGATATTTTGAGAATAAAAACATGGGAAAAAAATGTTTCTGCTTATAATACAAAGGGAATGCCTTTTGGAGGTCATTTCATTGTCAACTTGCTTCAATGTGTATATATACAGTACAGATCAAAAGTTTGGACACACCTTCTCATTCAAAGAGTTTTCTTTATTTTCATGACTATGAAAATTGTAGATTCACACTGAAGGCATCAAAACTATGAATTAACACATGTGGAATTATATACATAACAAAAAAGTGTGAAACATCTGAAAATATGTCATATTCTAGGTTCTTCAAAGTAGCCACCTTTTGCTTTGATTACTGCTTTGCACACTCTTGATTGAGAAGGTGTGTCCAAACTTTTGGTCTGAGATAGATAGATAGATAATAGATAGATATATATATATATATATATATATATATATATATATATATATACACACACACACACACACATTATATATATATATATATATATATATATATATATATATATATATATATATATATATATATAGTTTTTCATCTGTTGCTGCACAAAGATTGTTTGTTAAAAGGCAGTAAACCTATTAAAATAAACATTTATATTCGCCGCTCTGAAGCCTCTCCAGTTCAGCACTGATGGACTTTGCTTTCATTACTGTAGCAGTGAAGTACTCATATGCCACACATGACCACTGCAGTGAATTACTAGCCTAAATGGTCTGGTGCAGCATACCACTAAGGCCAGCGATTGACGGCAGTGGTCACATTCGGCATATGGGCATGTCATCTTTGCAGCCAAAACATGATGCCATGGCTGTGACAGTTGCAGCACTGGAGTGAAGGGGGTTTGAAACAGAGAGTATAGTTTTTTATTTTATTATTATTCTTTTTTTTAACTCCAACCCAAATTTAAATGCTCAAATATCCATGCAGATGTGCAGGAGTCTCTGACAGTGCCTTTCAGTCTCCCTAGAAATATCTGCTGCAAGTCTCGTGAAATTTCAAGACAGGAGCCCCAGAGCAAGTCATATTATAAAAAATTGTCAATTAATCAGATTCCATAGAAAAACTCAAAAATAGCCATCTGCACCTACACAATATAGTACACATGAATGAAATTGACTGACTTACTGATATGGCATCCTTAGTACAAGTGTCAATGATAGGCTGGAGTAAGTTATCAAACTCATTCATATCCAACTGGGTTTCTTCCCGTAGCTTCTGCATTTGCTGTTCAGCTGCAAGCTCCACTGCAGCCGTAACTTGCTCCTGGCATGGAAAATGTGTTTATAGCATCACGGTAAAAAGATAAATCCTAACCAAACATGCCTTCAGCTTTCCGCAAACTCAAGCAGATGCTAAAGCAGTAAATACTGCTATAAAGAAGGTCAGTTTTCCCCATGAAAATATATACAGAAGTAGAAAGCCTATACAGAAACTCTTCTGTCCTATCCCAGCAGTCTGGAAATCATATACAAGCTCTAGATTACTTTTCTGACGTTGGGATTATTGCGTGCAGTTTTCAAGGCAGTTTTTTTTTTTGCTTCAAAACCATTCCTGCCTTTGGCTCAGACACCTGCCTCAAGAACTGCATGTATGACCCCAAGGCCATATCCCTAAGATGTGCAAGTGACGGCTAGCTATCCTGTCTTTAAAAGTGCATAATATTTTAGGATACTTTCACACTTGCGGCAGAGTGATCCGGCAGGCAGTTCCGTCGCCAGAACTGCCTGCCATATCCGTCAAAACATATGCCAACTGATGGCATTTGTAAGACTGATCAGGATCCTGATCAGTCTTACAAATGCATTGATATGCCGGATCCGTCTTTCTGGTGTCATCTGGAAAAAACAGATTTTTTGGGGGTCTGCGCTTGCAATATTTTGAATGCCGGATCCGGCACTAATACATTCCTATGGAAAAGAATACCGGCTAGTGTACCGGATTTGTGGCCGGAGATAAAACCGTCGCATGGTGCGGTATTATCTCCATCCTGAAATGGTAAAAAGACTAAAGACATCCTGAACGGATTGCTCTCCAATTAGGCTACTTTCACACTAGCGTTCGGCTGTCCGCTCGTGAGCTCCGTTTGAAGGGGCTCACGAGCGGACCCGAAGGCTTCCGTCCAGCCCTGATGCAGTCTGAATGGATGCGGATCCGCTCAGACTGCATCAGTCTGGCAGCGTTCAGCCTCCGCTCCGCTCGCCTCCGCACGGACAGGCGGACAGCTGAACGCTGCTTGCAGCGTTCGGGTGTCCGCCTGGCCGTGCGGATCCGTCCAGACTTACAATGTAAGTCAATGGGGACGGATCCGTTTGAAGATGCCACAATATGGCTCAATCTTCAAGCGGATCCGTCCCCCATTGACTTTACATTGAAAGTCTGGACGGATCCGTCCGAGGCTATTTTCACACTTAGCTTTTATATGCCAAAATAATGCGGACGGATCCGTTCTGAACGGAGCCTCCGTCTGCATTATTATGATCGGATCCGTTCAGAACGGATCCGATCGAACGCTAGTGTGAAAGTAGCCTTAGAATGCATTAGGCTACTTTCACACTGGCGTTTCTGGGTCCGCCTGTGAGATCCGTTCAGGGCTCTCACATGACGCCCAAAACGGATCAGTTCAGCCCCAATGCATTTTGAATGGAAAAGGATCCGCTCAGAATGCATCAGTTCACCTCCGTTCAGCCTCCATTCCGCTCTGGAGGCGGACACCAAAACACTGCTTGCAGCGTTTTGATGTCCGCCTGACGATGCGGAGCCGAACGGATCCGTCCTGACAATGGGGACGTATCCGTTTTCACTGACACAATATGGTGCAATTGAAAACGGATCCGCCTCCCATTGCCTTTTAGTGCAAGTCAAAACGGATCCGTTTGCATTATCATGAAAAAAAAAGAAAAATAAATGAATAAATAAATGTTGTTCATGGTAATGCAAACTGATCCATTCTGAATGGATATAAGCGTTTGCATTATAGGTGCGGATCCGTCTGTGCAGATACCAGACGGATCCGCACCTAACGCAGGTGTGAAAGTAGCCTTAGGATAAAACTGATCAGTTCTTTTCCG
This sequence comes from Bufo gargarizans, assembly GCF_014858855.1. Taxonomy (NCBI): domain Eukaryota; kingdom Metazoa; phylum Chordata; class Amphibia; order Anura; family Bufonidae; genus Bufo; species Bufo gargarizans. The sequence goes on along the minus strand of NC_058080.1, from coordinate 383,201,607 downwards.
GTATAGAGCCCCTAGGACGGAACTCAATGCCGGAAAAGAAAAACGCTGGTGTGAAAGTAACCTTAGTACTGTGGAGTGAGGTGGGGATGGAAAAAACAAGGGAGTGGGCATGTTAACGTCCAACATGCCTGATCCCCCAACTCCACTCACTTCTCATAGCAGAGGGTTTCAGTTTCTTGATTTGTATGCATCCAACTCTCCAGCACACTGTTTAATATGTTTAAAAGGGTTTTCTGAGACTTTCTAACTGATCGGTGGGGGCCCAACATCCAGGACCCCAGCCAATCAGCTGTTTGAGAAGGCTCCTGTAAGGGCTACAGCCTACTTGTGGCTCAGCAAGCACAGCGCCGTACATAGTATAACGACTGTGCTTGGTATCGAAGCTTAACCCCAATTCACTTGAATGGGGCTGAGCTGTGCATAGGTCATGTGACCGATGAGCGCGATGTCACTGGCCACGGGAAAACTGTGAGGAGGCTGCAGCACTTACAGGAGCATCAGTGCCTTCTCCTACAGCTGATCAGCAGGGTCCCGGGTGTGGTACCCACCCATCAGATACTGATGACTATCGAGAGGATAGGTCATCATTTAAAACGCCTTGGGAAACCCCTTTAAATTTTCCTGCGGTGCCAGAACAGGGGAAATGAAGCATTACACTTCAAATCAGTGTGCTGTCCATGTAATGCAAAGAAATGCTAATTGTAGCCGTTCTATGCTCTAACTAATTCATGAAGGTTCTGAAGGAAGAACGTCCACCCCCTTGAATAGAAAGTAACACTGACTGATACCTGTCTCATAGCGTGGAGCTGCTGTTCTTGCTGCTGAAGGTTCCACTGGCTTTGCTGAATGAGATCTTCTAGAGGAGGGGCACCTTGTGGTGGCGGTGGCACTAACGCAGGTGGCAGAGGCAAAGCTGGAGGGGGAATTGTGGAGATTTGAGGATTGGGTTCCATGTCCTGAGCTTGCTTGCAAATCACTGCATCAAGAAAGAAGCAATTTAAAGGGGAAATCCAACAAGAAAATGGCTTAAAGCATGTAAGAATATCAGGTGGTGGAGCTTGGGGAATTCCGGGAATGAGAGGGCTGCTAGTCTGCTAAAGCTGGGACTTCATGTGGGCTAGAGAGGAGCAAATCAAATTGATTCTGAACTAATTGGATTTGTTACAAATTTCGCAAAAAGACAAATTTTTTCACCATAACACAGTGTGTGTAGACAGCTTAATACATGCAATGATGCAGTGTGCTATTAAACAGACTGCTTGCTAACACAGTCAACCATACAGTTACTCAAGGCTATATATATCTGTGTCACTCCGATTTTTTTTTTTGCTAGTGCTGTCATTGGGTTAAAGAGCTTAAAGCGATGGGGGGAGAGCACAAATTTTGAGAAAAAAAACCCAAAAGACAAGAGAAAAAATATATAAGTCCTAGGAGACATCAGTGTCATATACCAATTTTCAGGCCAATCAGAGCACTTTCAATTTAAGTCGAATCGATTCAGACACAAATCAAATTTTTTGACAGATTTGGCGAACTGGACACAAAACTAATTTCAGGAAATTCGCACAATATGTAATGTGGACATATCACAGATCCGAGATTGCAGGGCAAGCCTATGTCATAAGCTACCTGCGATATTAGTACGTAGAATTGATTTTACGCGATTATGAAACAAATCCAACAATGCTGGGCACCATTTCCCATGTACCCATAAAAATACATCACGTTTAAGGCCTCATGCGTATCCGCGAAACACGGAAGCCGCCCATGTGCCTTCTACAATTTGGCCCATTGTAGAAATGCCTATTCTTGTCCGCAAAACGGACAATAATAGGACGGTTTTATTTTTTGGGGCAGGCTAGGGAACCGAGCAACGGATGCGGACCAGAACAACGGTGGTGTGCATGAGGCCTAATACTGCAAATCAATGAGGCTCAAGCCTGAGCGGGAAATAGAGAAAGGCCTCTTGCGCACAAACATATTTTCTTTCCGTGTCCGTTCCGTTTTTATCCCAGACCCATTCATTTCAATGGGTCCTGCAAAAAAAAACAGAAGTTACTCAGTGTGCATTCTGTTTCCGTATGTCCGTTCCGCAAAAAAATAGAACCTGTCCTATTACTGTCCGCATCACGGACAAGCATAGGACTGTTCTATTAGGGGCCAGCTGTTCCGTAAAATATGGAATACTCACGGATGTCATCCGTATTTTTTGCAGGCCGCAAAATACACATGGTCGTGTGCAAGAGGCCAAACTGACAGAGAGAGAGAGAGAGAGAGACTGCCTAGAACAGATTAGGCAAAGTGCACATCTGCACCATGATTCTGGCATTCTGTAGCGGTGTAGGAACAGAATACCGGAACTGCCGGACCCAGCATATGCAGGACACTGCCGACACCGGAAAGATCCCATTTACTATAATGGGGTCCATTGGTGTTCGGCATCAATTCCAGCATTTTGCAGGAAAAACTAAGCTGCATGCAGAGGCATTTCAATTTTCTGTTTTGCTGGAATTTGCAATGGAGGCAGAACATCCACTGCAGATGTGAACCTAGCCTTAAGGTGGGTTTACATGGCCAGAGGAGCAGCCGATTGTCGGGAAGGAAGCGTTCCTTCCAGACAACTGGCTGCTCGTTCAGCCTTTACATGCAGAGATCACTTCCAGATCGCCATTACTATCGCCCCTCCTCAGACAGCTGCATTGGGCTAGATCTGCTTACCCTAAAGAGATTACTTACGTGACTGCACGAACGACTGTTTCACCTCATTCATCGAGTGATCGGCTGCACCTTTAGATGGGCAGATTGTCGGGGACAAGCGTTTACAGGAGCGTTCATCCTCGATAATCGGGCCGTGTAAACCCAGCACTAGTTAGATACAGACAGATTAGATAGATAAGGCTACTTTCACACTCACGTTTGGTGCGTATCCTTCATGCATCTGTTCAGAACGGATCCGTTCAGATAATACAACCGCATGCATCCGTTCAGGATCTGTTTTTATTATCTGTAACATAGCCAAGACGGATCAGTCTTGAACACTATTGTGCCAGATTGTGTCATAGAAAACGGATCCGTCCCCATTGACTTACATTGTGTGTCAGAACGGATCCGTTTGCTGCAAGCAGCGTCTTTGTGTCCACCTCCAGAGCGGAATGCAGAGGGAACGGAGGCAAACTGATGCATTCTGAACGGATCCTTTTCCATTCAGAATGCATTAGGACAAAACTGATCCGTTTTGGACCGCTTGTGAGAGCCCTGAACGGATCTCACAAACGGAAAGCCAAAACGCCAGTGTGAAAGTAGCCATAATCAGATAGACTTGCAGGGTAAACATAAAGCCTTTTTTGACAATATAAACATACACTGCTGCTGCTCCATAGCAAGTTTACACTTGTAGTAGCTGTAGAATTCTCCTCCAAACAGGAATGAAAATTTGGGGTTGTCCTTCTGCTTCTCCATAGTCATGTTCTCAAATTCCGGCCCATTTCGAGCCACAAACTGTGCGAGCTTGTCAATGACATTACGTAGTTCTTGATCTATAGAAAAGGGGGAAAAAATAGCTTTGCACACCAATTCTATTCACTGACAGATATAAATCAGCAGACAACTTGTAGAAAGCCTTATAGAGAAGCTGTGATTTCTATCTGCGGCAGGAGAAGCGGAGAGTTATCCAGGAGGGGGTCACTTTCTAGTCTAAAAAGGTGCCAAACCTCTGTAAGGCTCCATTCACACGTCCGCTATTCTGTCCTGCATTTTGCAGGAATGGAATTGCGGACCCATTCATTTCTATATATGCTGCCCGGATCCGCAATTCCGTTCCCAAAAACAAAATAGAACATGTCCTATTCTTGTCTGCAATTGTGGACAAGGTTAGGCATTTTCTATTAAGTGCCGGCGATGTGCGGTCCGCAAAATGTGGAACACACATTGCCGATGTCCGTGAAAACACACACGGATGTGTGAACGGAGCATAAAGCAGAAGCTTCGGCTTTCATCTCCTGTGAGAGCCGCGGCCTTCTCCAAGCACAGCGCCATACATTGTATACCGGCCGTGCTTGGCATCGCTCTCAGCCCCCTTCACTTCAGTGGGACTGAGCTGCGCCTAGGCCACGTGACACATGAATGTAGTCACTAGTCTAGGAAAAGCTCACAGGAGCGCCGGTGACTTCTCAAACAACTGATCAGCGGGTCCCGAGTGTCTGACACCCACTGATCAGATAATGATCAGTAAAAAAAAAAAAAAAAATCTCAGAAAACCCCTTGGTGAGGAATGGCTGTGGGTCCTACAACCAGTAAGTTAGGGCAGGTCACAGGCAGCGTTGAGCGAACTTGTGGTTTCCAATCCGGTGTACAAGGTTTGGGTTATCTAAGAATTATGTTATGGACTCCGCATAACTTATGGTCCGAGGTAGCGGAATCCATAACGGAATTCTTAGATAACCCGAACCTTGTAAACACAAGTTCGCTCAACACTAGTCATAGGTCAATCAGTGTTAGGGCACGTGCACATGACCGCTGGATGTTTTGCGGATTCGCAGAACACGGATACCGGCCGCGTGCATTCTGTATTTTGAGGAACGACACGGCCGGCCCCTAATAGAACAGTCTTTTCCTTTTTCGGAATGCGGCCAATAATAGGACATGTTCTATTTTTTTTTTTGCAGACTGAAAACCATATGGACACGGAAAGCACACAGAGTCATTTCCGTTTTTTGTGGCTCCTTTGAAGAGAATGGTTCCGCATATGGGCCACAAAAAAAAAACGTTTGTGTGCACGAGCCCTTGTAGTGAGAAACAAACCGCACAGTTGGGTGACAACTAGTGTTGAGCGAACTTGTGTTTTAAGATCGGCGTCGGGTTATCGAAGAATCGCGTTATGGATTCTAAATTCCGTTATGGTCCGTGGTAGCGGAATCCATAACGGGATACTTCGATAACCCGAACTTTAGACGCCGAACTTAAAACTAGGGTTGTTGCGGGTATCGAAATTTCGATACCCAATCGATACTTTTGTCCCGGTATCGATACGATACCGGGATTTCCGTTTTTTCGATACTGGGCTGCGCTTCTGCGCAGTCTAGTATCTCTGAACATGAGCGCGCTGCTATCGGCGCGCTCATGTTCTCTCTCAGCAGCACGGGGAGAAGGAAGCTGTCCTCCCTCCCCCTGTGCTGCTGCTGCCGCTGCCACCAATGAGAAGCGAGGGGCGGAGGAGGGGCGGCAATGAGAAGCGAGGGGCGGAGGAGGGGCAGCGCCGGCAATGAGAAGCGAGGGGCGGAGGAGGGGCAGCGCCGGCAATGAGAAGCGAGGGGCGGAGGAGGGGCAGCGCCGGCAATGAGAAGCGAGGGGCGGAGGAGGGGCGGCGCCGGCAATGAGAAGAGAGGGGCGGAGGAGGGGCAGCGCCGGCAATGAGAAGCGAGGGGCGGAGGAGGGGCAGCGCCGGCAATGAGAAGCGAGGGGCGGAGGAGGGGCAGCGCCGGCAATGAGAAGCGAGGGGCGGAGGAGGGGCGGCGCCGGCAATGAGAAGAGAGGGGCGGAGGAGGGGCGGGCGCACTGCGCCACCAATGATAGGATTATTTCAACACAGAGCTGCGCCCAGCGATGCCCCAGCACTCACCATTAGTCCTGGGCGCCGCTCCGTTCGCCTGCAGTGCCCCATTACTGTCTCCTCTCCTGCTCCACATGCTGCTGATTACTATCGGAGCGATGGGAGGAGACATCAGCTTCACTAGTAGGCGTTCCTTCTCCCTGCGCTGCGATTGGACAGCGCTACAGCCAGGGAGAAGGAACGCCCACTAGTGAATCTGATGTCTCCTCCCATCGCTCCGATAGTAATCAGCAGCATGTGGAGCAGGACAGGAGACAGTAATGGAGCACTGCAGGCGAACGGAGCGGCGCCCAGGACTAATGGTGAGTGCTGGGACATTGCTGGGCGCCGCTCTGTGTGGCCTGATAGTGAAAGTCTGGACTCATATACAGTAGTCAGTCTTTAACACATACAGGAGGCGGGTGCCGGCAGCAGAATCGCATTGCCGGCACCCTGCCCCTGACAGGGAGCTGCGATCAGCGGCAGTTAACTGCCGCTGATCTGCCAGTACCCGCCTCCTGTATAAAGAGGTAGTTATCATTGCCCCCCCCCCCCCTCAACCCACCCATCCCATTAAAATCATTGGTGGCACAGTGTGCCGGCCCCTCTCAACCCCCCAGTATTAAAATCATTGGTGGCAGTGGCCACAGGGACCTCTTCCCCCCCCCCCCCTCATTGGTGGTGCAGTGGCAGCTTCTGATCGGAGCCCCAGCTGTGTAAGCCTGGGGCTCCGATCGGTTACCATGGCAGCCAGGACGCTACAGAAGCCCTGGTTGCCATGGTAACATCCCTGATGCTGTGTGCACAGAGCAGCAGGGACAGTGTGGAGTCCTATTCACCCTAATAGAGATCTATCAGGCTGAATAGGAAAAGGGATGAAAGATCCCAGGTTCTAGCCCCTAAGGGGGAAAATAGTCATTAAATAAAAAGTGTAAAAAAACAAACAAAAAACACTAAAATATGAAGTATAAATCACCCCCTTTTCCCAATTTCACATATAAAATATTTAAATAATAAACATATTACATCGCCACGTCAGAAAAGTCCAAACTATTAAAATATATAAAAAAAAATCTAGGTGGTGAATGCCGGAACAGAAAAAATAAAATAAAAACTGCGCGATTCGCCATTTTTAAAAATGAGGAATGCACGTGGCTTTTTTTGTTTATTTTTTTCGCGTGGTATCGAATGGTATCGAGTATCGCAATACTTTTTCATGGTATCGAAACCGAATCAAAAAATTGGTATCGCAACAACTCTACTTAAAACACAAGTTCGCTCAACACTAGTGACAACCATTCCCCAGCCCATTTCAATGCCCGATTCAGACGGCCATTCTGCAAGGGCTTGAATTCGGCGTCCGTTTTTTGTTGAGTCTGGGTTGTAAAGCATGCGGCAAACAGGTGAGCGAACTGAACCACTGTGGGGGTAGGTTCACTTGGCGTTTTTTCTATGTTTCAGGATTCCTCTTTTTTTTGTGGCTATTAGGTGGGTTTTTGCGCAGTTTTGGATGCCATTTTGCATCCTGTCCATTTCAACAGGAACTCTGGATGCGGATTCCATGTCAAGAATGCACGCTGCTTATTTTTTCCGCAGGAAGGTTTTTAAAACCGCACACTGAGAAAAGAAAACCTGCCATATGAATTATCAAGCAGTTTCTCCATTCCAATCGCTCTCAGTGCGGTTTCTAGGCGCAGAAAATCCACAAAACTCTCTAGAAACATGCTCTAGAAATGCAGGGGGGGCAATTCTTGGTAAGGCCACGTAGCTGGGTGTGCAGCCATGGGGCAGTGCGGACCGCACATTCCCGCTCACACACTCACCTTCAGGGGGCAGCGGCACCTCCATGGCGAGGACAGCGGCCTAATCCCCGTCCGCCAGACCTCACTGCAGGAAACCGCCACTCGTTCACTACAGACGGAAACGTCGCAAACCTGCGCCTCACCAGACGGCCATTCACCATAGCAACAGCCACTGAGGATTGGAATACGGCCGGTGACGAAGACAAAGCGCCGGAAGCTCAGCGCATGCCGCTTCACGTACAGGGAATGTGAGCGGCGACATTGTATACATCTCGTCCGTCTTACGGAAAGCTGGGTGACAACCTACATGTTCAGCACTGAGAGGCTTCCTAGGGAGTTCTGCTGTACTTGGGGACTGTGATGTCTGTAGGGAGCAGGGATTGTCCTATAGGATAGGTAGGCATGGATTGTCCTATGGGATAGGTAGGCATGGATTGTATTATAGGATAGGTAGGCATGGATTGTCCTATAGGTAGGCATGGATTGTCCTATGGGATAGGTAGGCATGGATTGTCCTATGGGATAGGTAGGCATGGATTGTCCTATAGGTAGGCATGGATTGTCCTATGGGATAGGTAGGCATGGATTGTCCTATGGGATAAGTAGGCATGGATTGTCCTATAGGATAGGTAGGCATGGATTGTCCTATAAGATAGGTAGGCATGGATTGTCCTATAGGTAGGCATGGATTGTCCTATGGGATAGGTAGGCATGGATTGTCCTATGGGATAGGTAGGCATGGATTGTCCTATAGGATAGGTAGGCATGGATTGTCCTATGGGATAAGTAGGCATGGATTGTCCTATAGGATAGGTAGGCATGGATTGTCCTATAAGATAGGTAGGCATGGATTGTCCTATAGGATAGGTAGGCATGGATTGTCCTATAGGATAGGTAGGCATGGATTGTCCTATAGGATAGGTAGGCATGGATTGTCCTATGGGATAGGTAGGCACGGATTGTCCTATGGGATAAGTAGGCACGGATTGTCCTATGGGATAAGTAGGCATGGATTGTCCTATAGGATAGGTAGGCATGGATTGTCCTATGGGATAGGTAGGCAGGGATTGTCCTACGGGATAGGTAGGCAGGGATTGTCCTACGGGATAAGTAGGCAGGGATTGTCCTACGGGATAGGTAGGCATGGATTGTCCTACAGGATAGGTAGGCATGGATTGTCCTATGGGATAGGTAGGCATGGATTGTCCTATGGGATAAGTAGCCAATGGGTCCCTAAAAAATGCAAACAGTACACCGTGTGCTATCCGCATCCGTATGTAAAAAAAAAAATGTGAACATGTCCTATTGTCCATTTTGCAGACAAGAATAGGCATTGTTACAATGGATCTGTAAAAAAAAAAAACTGATACCATACAGGCATCATCCTTTTTTTTTTTTTGCGGACCGCAAAACACATACAGTCGTGTAAATGTGTTTTGCCGTGCGTTTACATATCCTTATTAAAGTACGTCCACGGCTTAGATACACCGTACCGCGATAGTACCAGCAAATGCTGCAAAAAGAACTGCAGCATGGATTGACTCGGGGCATAACCACACATGGCATAAATGCTGCAGACCCCCTGCCATGGAATTTAACACAGAAAATCGGCAGCATTTATAGCAGCAGTGAAGTAGTTGAGATTTCAGAAATGGCATCCATACACTCTGAAAGAAATCTGCAGAATAAGGCCACCCGCACACGTTGCAGAAAACATGCGCTCTTTTATGCGCAGATTCCTGTGAGGAAAAACTGCAGCGTAATACAGTACCAGCAAAGTGTATGATTATACAAAGCTCATGCACACTTTGCAGAATTGTTCTGTGCAGAAATTGACCTGCATTGCGGTTTCTACGTTTAAAGGGGTTGTCCGGGTTCAGAGCTGAACCTGGACATACCCTTATTTTCACCCCGGAACCCCCCCCCCCCCCCATCTCATGCTCCGATGCGCTCCCTTGCCCTGTGCTAGATCGTGCAGGGCAAGCGCTCTTTTGTTTACAATAACACACTGCCGGGCGGAAACTTCCACCCGGCAGTGTGTTCGGTGACGTCACCGGCTCTGATCGGCGTGCTTTAGCGCTGCCCTAGACGTTTTACTGGCTAGGGCAGCGCTAATGCCCGCCCATCAGTGTCTGGCTACCCCATGGAGAGCCCGGTTCATTACCGGAACTCCTAAAAATGCCTCTTCCCTGCGCGATTCAGCGCAGGGCAAAGGAGAGCATCGGAGCATGAACTGCTCCGATGCTCAAGTCAGGGGAGCTGCCTGGGTGAAAATGGAGGGATGTCCGGGTGCAGCTTTGTATCTCGGCCAGATCCACAGCAAAAAATCCACAGCACTCCCGACACTCGTGGCCATACCTTTAATCCACTGGATGTCGAATTATGCTGTGGATTTCCATCGCCGTGTAAAACTCTGGATAATAAACATCCAAATAAAACAGCTTCCCGTTTTCAATGGAAAATCGGCACCCCAGTGCACATAGGCAAATCTCACTTTTTTTTTAGCAGATTTTAATCTATTTTTTCTGCAACATATCAAGGGTTAACAGCCAAACAATACTCAAAATCTATTACCCTGAATCTGGAGTTTACAGAAACACCCCATGTGTGCTCAAAAAATAAATGATGTATGGGCGCACAGCATGCTTCAGAGTGGAAGGAGCACCATATGGCTTTTGGAGGGCGGATTTAGCTGGAATGGTAATTGAGAGCTATGTCACATATGAAGACACCCTGAGGTGGCCCTACAGTGGAAACCCCCAAAAAGTGACCCCATTCCGGAAACTACACCCCTCAAGGAATATTTCAAGATGTGTAGTGGGCACTTTGACCCATCAGGGTTTTCACAGAATTAGGAAACGCTTGGCTGTGAAAATGAAAAAATGCTATATTTGTTACCCATTTCCCCTCGAATATGGCAACACCGCATATGTGCTAAAAAAATTATGTATGGGCGTACAGCAGCGCTCTAGAGGCAAAGTGCAAAATATGTTTTTTGCTGGCCTGAATAAACAGACATGGATTTTAGATGCCATGTCGCATTTAAAAGATTCCTGAGGTCCCCAGAAACTAAAAACCACAAGAAGTGAAAGAGCAACCCCATACGAACATTTTAAAGGGAACCTGTCACCTAGAAAATGCATATTAAACCGCCAGCAGTACCTTATTGCAGCCTGTAGTATGATTATAAAGGTGTCTATGTCTTATCTGTGCAATGTGGCGAAAGTCTGTAAAAAGACTTTTATTCAACAGGCCACGCTATGTAAACGATAGTCTTGAAGTCAAGGGGGCATTGGCTTTCTCGCCTGAAGTCAAGGGTACCCCGCCCCCTTTACCTCCCCACAGCGTTTGATTGATAGGATTTCCTTTACTATTGGACGCTTGAATGTAGTCTTGCGTGTGCGCTGTGTCCCTGCAATACTGGCGCCTGCCCACTGTTCCATTCCTCTATGAGATATTGTTCAGAAGCTCAATGCTCAGGCACTCGCACACGAGAGCCCGCGCATGCGCGAGACTATAGTCAAGCAACCATCAGTGAAGGAATCGAGCATCCTGTCAATCAAACGCTGTGGAGAGGTAAAGGGGGCGGGGCGCGCTTGACTTCAGGCGAGAAAGCCAATGCCCCCTTGACTTCAAGACTATCGTTTACATAGCGTGGCCCATTGAATAAAATTCTTTTTACAGACTTTTGCTGCATTGCACAGAAAAGACACAGACACCTTTATAATCATACTACAGGCTGCAATAAGGTACTTATAGCGGTTTAATATGCATTTTCTAGGTGGCAGGTTCCCTTTAAGTGGTGGAAAGGGTACTTTTCAGCAAACAGGTGTCTCTCAGAAGGCAGAAACACTTGTTATAGGGAACCTGTCACCGGGATTTTGTGTATAGAGCTGAAGACATGGGTTGCTAGATGGCCACTAGCACATCGGCAATACCCAGTCCGCATAGCTCTGAGCGCTTTTATTGTGTAAAAAAAAACGATTTGATACATATGCAAATTAACCTGAGATGAGTCCTGTACGTGAGATGAGTCAGGGACAGGACTCATCTCAGGTTAATTTGCATATGTATCAAATCGTTTGTTTTACACAATAAAAGCACACAGAGCTATGGGGACTGGGTATTGCGGATGTGCTAGCGGCCATCTTGCAACCCATGTCGTCAGCTCTATACACAAAATCCCGATGACAGGTTCCCTTTAAAGCATTTCAAAGCACACATTTGTAAAAGTGAAAAATTACTAGCAGACCCTAATTTTTCACTTTCACAAGGGTTTAAAGGAGAAAATGCACCCCAGTATGTGTTCCCCATTTCTCCCCATTCAGGAAACACCCCATATGTGCTTGTAGCCTGCTGTATGGGCGCACAGCAGGGCTCTAGAGGCAAAGTGCAAAATATGGTTTTGCAGAACATTGTTTGTGAGATTTTTGTAGATAGTGGAGCAGCTGTCAATCTCATTGATAATCAATTTGCTATAACTCATGGTTTCCAGGTATGCACTTTGGGAAAGGATATTCCTGTTTTTGCTATTGATTCCGCTCCACTTTCTCAAAAATCGTTAAAGGGCATAGTTCACAATATCCGTTTGATTGTGAGTGATGCTCATGTTGAGTATGTGTCATGTTTCGTCCTAAGCGGGTTGCCTACTCCTCTAGTGTTGGGGCTACCCTAGCTCGATAAACATAACCCCACCATTGATTGGCAAGCGAGGCAAATAAATGGTTGGAGTGACTTTTGCGCAGAGAATTGCCTCTCAGCATCTCTTTCAGAGGTTTCCACCAAGACTGTACCATCTTTTCTCTCAGAATTTTCGGATGTGTTTTCAGAGAGTGGTGTCCAGGAGCTGCCCCCTCATCGGGAGTACGATTGCCCTATTAATCTCATCCCAGGCGCCAAGCTGCCTAAATCTCGTTTATACAATCTCTCCCAACCTGAAAGGGTCGCTATGCGTACGTATATCTCTGAGAGCCTGAGAAAGGGACACATCCGACCCTCGAAATCACCTGTTGCCGCTGTTTTTTTTTCTTGTTAAGAAAAAAGATGGTTCTTTAAGACCATGTCTGAATTTCAGGGAGCTGAACAGTATCACAATTCGTGACCCTTATCAGCTTCCTCTGATTCCAGACCTGTTTAACCAGATTGTTGGAGCTAAAGTTTTTTCTTAGTTGGATTTAAGAGGGGCATACAACCTGGTCAGGGAAGGGGACGAATGGAAGACGGCCTTCAATACCCTTGAGGGTCATTTCAAGAATTTGGTTATGCCTTTTGGTTTGATGAATGCTCCAGCTGTCTTCCAACATTTTGTGAACAGCATTTTTTATCATGTAATGGGGGAATTTGTACTAGTGTATCTAGATGACATTTTGATTTTTTTCCCCTGATTTCAAAACCCATAAGGACCACCATCAGGTCTTGCTCATTCTGTGGGAGAATAAATTGTACGCTAAACTGGAAAAATGTGTGTTTGTGGTTACAGAAATAAAATTTCTGGGTTTTCTTCTCTCCGCTTCTGGTTTTCGCATGGACCCTGAGAAGGTCTGCGCTGTGCTTGATTGGGAGCCTTCTTGAGAATCAGAAGGAGCTGATGGGCTTTTTGAGTTTTGACAATTATTATAGGAAGTTAATTTTGAATTATTCCTCTGTTGTTAAGCCACTCACTGATATGACTAAAAAGGGGGTAGATTTTTCCTTCTGGTCGGTAGATGCGCGTAAGGCCTTTTCTAGTATCAAAGAGAGTTTTGATTCCGCTCCCATCTTGGTACAACCTGATGTCTCTCTACCTTTCATTGTTGAGGTGGACGCTTCTGAGGTGGGTGTGGGGGCGGTCTTGTCTCAGGGTCCCTCTCCTGCCAAATGACGACCGTTTGCCTTTTTCTGAAAGAAACTCTCCTCCGCAGAGAGAAATTACGATGTGGGAGATAGGGAATTGTTGGCCATCAAATTAGCTTTTGAGGAATGGCGCCATTGGCTAGAGGGAGCCAGACACCCTATTACCGTGTTTACCGACCATAAGAATCTGGCCTACTTGGAGTCAGCCAAGCGTCTGAACCCGAGACAGGCCAGATGGTCTTTATTCTTTTCCAGGTTTAATTTTGTTGTCACGTTCCGCCCTGGGGTTAAAAATGTGAAGGCCGATGTCTGTCTGTCACGTTGTTTTCCGGGAGGGGGGAACTTTAAAGACCCGGGTCCCATTTTGTCTCTGCTCTTTACCCTGATTTGGAGGCAGAGGTTCAGGCAGCCCAGGCAGAGGCTCCTGATCTTTGTCCTCCTGGGAGGTTGTTTGTGCCTCTCGCTTTATGACTCAAGGTTTTAAAGGAGCATCACGATACTGTCCTTGCTCGGCACCTGGGGAGCAGAGCCACAGTGGTTCTCATTGCTCAGAGATTCTGGTGGCCGGCTCTTCGTAAGACGGTTGAGGGTTTTGTGGCAGCCTGCAAGACCTGCGCTCGTGACAAGGTCCCTCATTCACGGCCATCGGGTCCTCTCCTCCCGTTACCCATTCCTTCCCGTCCTTGGACCCATTTGTCCATGGACTTCATTACGGACCTGCCTCGTTCCTCGGGGAAGACTGGGATTTTGGTAGTAGTAGACCATTTTATCAAAATGGCGCATTTCATTCCTTTTCCTGGGTTACCCAATGCTAAAACGCTGGTGCAGGCATTTGTTGATCACATTGTCAAACTGCATGGCATTCCTTCAAACATAGTCTTGGATAGGGGCACGCAGTTTGTTTTCAGATTCTGGAAGGCCTTCTGTTCTCGCTTGGGGGTTCGGTTGTCGTTCTCTTCTGCTTTTCACCCACAGTCGAATGGCCAGACAGAACGTGTCAATCAGAATCTGGAGACATATCTGCCAAATGACGACCGTTTGCCTTTTTCTGAAAGAAACTCTCCTCCGCAGAGAGAAATTACGATGTGGGAGATAGGGAATTGTTGGCCATCAAATTAGCTTTTGAGGAATGGCGCCATTGGCTAGAGGGAGCCAGACACCCTATTACCGTGTTTACCGACCATAAGAATCTGGCCTACTTGGAGTCAGCCAAGCGTCTGAACCCGAGACAGGCCAGATGGTCTTTATTCTTTTCCAGGTTTAATTTTGTTGTCACGTTCCGCCCTGGGGTTAAAAATGTGAAGGCCGATGTCTGTCTGTCACGTTGTTTTCCGGGAGGGGGGAACTTTAAAGACCCGGGTCCCATTTTGTCTCTGCTCTTTACCCTGATTTGGAGGCAGAGGTTCAGGCAGCCCAGGCAGAGGCTCCTGATCTTTGTCCTCCTGGGAGGTTGTTTGTGCCTCTCGCTTTATGACTCAAGGTTTTAAAGGAGCATCACGATACTGTCCTTGCTCGGCACCTGGGGAGCAGAGCCACAGTGGTTCTCATTGCTCAGAGATTCTGGTGGCCGGCTCTTCGTAAGACGGTTGAGGGTTTTGTGGCAGCCTGCAGGACCTGCGCTCGTGACAAGGTCCCTCATTCACGGCCATCGGGTCCTCTCCTCCCGTTACCCATTCCTTCCCGTCCTTGGACCCATTTGTCCATGGACTTCATTACGGACCTGCCTCGTTCCTCGGGGAAGACTGGGATTTTGGTAGTAGTAGACCATTTTATCAAAATGGCGCATTTCATTCCTTTTCCTGGGTTACCCAATGCTAAAACGCTGGTGCAGGCATTTGTTGATCACATTGTCAAACTGCATGGCATTCCTTCAAACATAGTCTTGGATAGGGGCACGCAGTTTGTTTTCAGATTCTGGAAGGCCTTCTGTTCTCGCTTGGGGGTTCGGTTGTCGTTCTCTTCTGCTTTTCACCCACAGTCGAATGGCCAGACAGAACGTGTCAATCAGAATCTGGAGACATATCTGCGCTGTTTTGTGACTGAGAATCAGGAGGATTGGTGTTCTTTTTTTGTCCCTTGCTGAGTTTGCTTTAAATAACCGTCGCCAGGAGTCCTCGGATAAGTCACAATTTTTTGGTCCATATGGGTTTCATCCGCAGTTTGGGACATTCTCTGGAGAGGGGTCTTCTGGTTTTCCTGATGAGGAAAGATTTTCCTTGTCTTTGTCATTCATTTGGCAAAAGATTCAGGGTAATCTGAAGAGGATGAGTGAGAGATATAAGCGTGTGGCGGATAAGAGACGTGTGCCTGGTCCGGACCTGAATGTGGGTGATCTGGTGTGGTTGTCTACTAAGAATATCAAATTGAAGGTTCCCTCCTGGAAGTTGGATCCTAAGTTTATTGGGCCTTACAAGATCTTGTCTGTCATCAATCCTGTTGCCTTTCGTCTTGATCTTCCTCAGACTTGGAAGATCCATAATGTTTTTCACAAGTCCCTATTAAAACCTTATGTCCAACCCACTGTACCCTCCTCTTTGCCTCCTCCTCCGATTGTGGTGGTAATCTTGAATTTCAGGTCTCTAGGATTGTGGATTCTGGCATTATCCGCGGTTCTCTCCAGTACCTCGTTCATTGGGAGTGTTATGGTCCTGAGGAGAGAATGTGGGTCCCAGTGGCGGACATTAAGGCCACTCGTCTCATCAGGGCTTTCCATAGGTCCCAATCTGAGAAGGTGGGCTCTGAGTGTCCGGAGTCCACTCGTAGAAGGAGGGGTACTGTCACCGCCAGATCTCTGAGAAGCTCTGACAGACGTTCTTCAGTACCTCTTGCTTGAGGTTCTTTTGTTTTGGTTTCGTTTTGGTATCTCGTTTCCCTCTCTCAGCTGTCATCTAGTGGCACTGATTGCATCCCTTTATATCCCCTCCCATACTGCATCACTTTGCGGTTTATTCTACTTCCTGGATTGTGCTCACTGCTAGATGCTGCAACTGCTAGTTCCTCAGATAAGTCTTTTCCTTTATTTGTGTTTTCCTGTTGGCTTGATTCTAGGTGACCCTGACTCCCTCCGTATTAAGTGCAGGGAGCCGGTGGTCGTGTCACCTCACTATTGTAGGGTTTTCAGGTGTCACTCAGTCTAGGTATGAGGGCATGCAATTTTCTATCATTAAGATTTTTGCATGGGCTGAGCAGTCAGGGAGAGCTCTAGGGCTTTTATAGGGCTTACCCATATGTTCCTTAGTTTGGGATCAAGTCAGTTGGATTTTTATTTGTTACTTCTAGTTGTCTGCAACACCATCCGTGACAACACTATGCAAATACAAAAGAGAGCTCCTCCTCCTCGGGCTATACCCCCAGGCTCCACCAGGAGGAAGTCAGTCTTTGCTTAGTGTCCGGTGAAGGAGGACGACACTTTTGTTGATTTCTACTCCGGTTTGTTATTTTCTTTCTAGATGGGGACAGAGGTCAGCATAGCACTTTCCTGGTCCCCCGTGGAGTGCCTGCCGCCATCTTTAGGACGCTGCCTGGCTGCCTCCATTTTCCCCCAAGAAGACAAGTGGATCCGGGCTCGACCTGTTAGCTCCGGCATCCCACTAGCTCCTGGGTCACCTGCTGCTGCCCTCCATCCAGAGCACTGTACTCCGGTGAGTCAGATGTCTGAAGAGGTGAGCCCTGCTGGAACTGAACAGAGGGAGAAGACTGCAGGAGCAAATAAGTATGCTTTCCCCTCTGCTCCCCCTTTCTCCCTGCCTGATATCTATGGGCGGCCTGGGTGAGGTGGGGAAGGGTGTTTTCTGTCTGGAGGCACTATACTAGTATCTTCCCTGCTTCCTACTGGTTTGGAGGGGCGGTCATATTCTATGGGGCATGGCTGTTCTCTGCGCAGTGCCGGTGTAGGCACCGATCCTACCACTCTCCAGCAGCACCCGCCAGCGGTGGGCCCCCCAGCTTCATTCGGGGGTCTCCGACACCCGAGGGCACACATGTGTTGCCGTCCAGCCCTTCTTTAACCCCTGCTACACCGCGTTTGGCGCCGGGGGGCCATTTATTTTCATAAAGCGCACGCTCTTTTCGCGCTTCTAAGACGCCTCCTGGGGGCGGAGCCTCTGCGCTTCGCTCCGGCGTCTTCCTCCGCTTGCTGAGAAGCTCCTCGCACGAGTGGCTGCTCCCCTGCTCCTCTCAGGTGGACTTTTGTGCTGTTGCCTGGGTGGTAGGACTTTTTTAGCTGTGTTGCCATCATGCCTAAGCCTGGGGCCCCCTTTAAGTCTGCCAAGACCTCTTCTCGGACCCCAATGGGGTCCTGTAAGGATTGTCTTCTGCCACTCTCTGTCACTGGTATCTGTGCCTCCTGCCCTGCCCCTGGACAGGATCATCCTTCTCCTCCTTCTCTTGCCTAGCCCAGTCCCCCCCCTGTCCCTGCGGAGCCTCTGCCATATCCAGTGCGGCCGCTGATTTGGCCTTAGTCACCAAGGCAGCCATGTCCTTTATGGAACGTATGGCAGTTTCCAATCCTGTGGCGCCAACCACTCCATCTCCTCTCAGTGGTTCCCGCAGAGGACGCTTGACCGCTAAGAGGCAGCGAGAGTGGCAGCATCCCTCCTCGGATGACTCAGTTTCCCCCCCTCGTCCAGAGGCGCGTTCGGACGACTCTCCCCCCCCCCCAGGGAGCGCAAGTCTGAAGGGGAATTGTCCGGCTCGGACGAGGTCATGGAGCGGGACCCCCCGCCTAAGCTCTCCACCATGGTGGCTGACTTAGTGGCGGCTGTCCGTGACACCTTTAATCTTCAAGGGGATTCTCCTCCTTCCACTAGTCGGGAGTTCGCCCTTTTCCCGCCCAAGAAGCCGGAGACTGCCGTGTTTCCTGTCCATGAGGAATTTTCCGCGGTCATATCCAGGGCCTGGGACCGTCCTAATCAAAAGTTCTCTGCCACCAAACGCATGGATACGCTTTATCCTTTTCCGGCTGATAGTGTGGAGAAGTGGTCTTCTCCCCCTAAGGTGGATCCCCCAGTGGCCAGGTTAGCCAAAAACATGGCCCTCCCTGCCTTAGACGGCTCCTCTCTGCAGGACACTGTGGACAGGCGCTTAGATTCTCTTTCCAAATCCATTTTCTCACTGGCGGGCACGTCCCTGCAGCCTGCTTTTGCCTTGGCATGGATGGCCAGAGCCCTCTCGGTGTGGTTGCAGCGCCACCACCAAGACCTGGTGGAACAAGAGGCGTCTGCTGACACACTGGATTTGGTTCTCCAGATGTCTCAGGCTTCCAAGTTCCTTTGCGAGGCTTCCATGGACATTGGTTCCTTCTTTGCCCGCATTTCAGCCCTCTCGGTCATTCAGCGCAGAGAGGTCTGGTTGACGGTGTGGGAATCCGATGCTTCCTCCAAGCATTCCCTTGCTAACCTCCCCTTTGAGGGTTCCAAACTTTTTGGGGCTCAGCTGGACGAGTTCATCTCCAGCTGCTACAGGGGCAAGAGCACTCATCTTCCGCCACCCAGGTCCAAGCGTCCCTTTCGGACCAGGTCTTCCGGTTCCCAGTACCAGTCCTTTCGCCTCTTCTCTGCTAGCAGGACATCGTCTGCTTCCTCCACAGGGGGGGGGGGGGGGGGTCTCAGGACTCCCGCAAGAAGCCCTCCTTCAAGCCCCAGCCTTCCTGGCGCCCGAGGGCACAGTCGGCCCACCCTGCTGCTCCCAAGCAGTCTTCCGCATGAAGGGGCGCCTGCTCTCTTATCAGCTGGTATGGAGGGCTCATGTTCAGGACGCCTGGGCTCTAGAAATTGTAACGTCGGGTTACAAGATAGAATTCGCATCCAGACCGCCGGAACGTTTTTTCCCTTCTCGCGTTCCGGGGGATCCAGCCCGAGCCTCGGACCTCTTGATAGCAGTTTCTTCCCTTCTGGACCGGGGTGTTATTACCCCAATTCCCCCAGAGGAACAGGGAACAGGTTTCTATTCAAACCTGTTAGTGGTCCCAAAGAAGGAGGGGTCGGTGCGTCCGATCCTGGACCTGAAGCTGCTCAACAAGTTTCTGCGGGTGCAGAGGTTTCGAATGGAGTCCCTCCACTCCGTTATTGTTTCTCTTCCAGGTGGAGTTCCTCGCGTCCGTGGACATCCAGGACGCCTATCTGCATGTCCCTATCGCAGAATTTCGCCAACTATTCCTGCGCTTCGCCTTTGGTGGCCGGCACTATCAGTTTGTCGTCCTTCCTTTCGGGTCAGCGACTGCCCCTCGGGTCTTTACCAAGATCCTAGCACCGCTCATGGTGCTTCTTCGCACCAGGAGCATTCCTTTGCTGCCCTACCTGGACGACATCCTGATAAAGGCCCCCTCGCTTCCGCAGGCCGAGGACAGCGTCTGGATCACTGTTCAGACTCTGGAACAGTTCGGCTGGCTGATCAACTTCCCAAAATCTTCTCTCCTCCCTTCCCAGAAGCTCTCCTTCCTGGGGATGGTCTTGGATACCTCGCCCACCAAAGTGTTCCTTCCAGACTCCAAGTCCTCCCAGATCCAGGGGGTGGTGTCGTACCTGCTGTGCTCTCCCCGTGTCTCTCCATCTGGGAGTGCATGCGGGTCCTGGGTCTTATGGTGGCCTCTTTCGAGGCCGTACCATATGCCCAGTTTCACACTCGTTCGCTGCAACGGGAGATCCTTTCCCTCTGGGACAAGACCTCTCGTGGTCTGGACGCTTGCATCCGCCTGTCTCAGCGGGTTCGGGCAGCTCTCTACATTCCGGGAGTCGACAATTGGACAGCGGACTTTCTAAGGCGCAACAAGGTAGATCCAGGCGAGTGGTCTCTGCATCCGGATGTATTCGAAGACGTCTGCCGCCGGTGGGGCCGTCCGGATGTGGACTTGATGGGTCCAGGCTCAACAACAAGCTTCCGGTGTTCCTGGCTCGCGCTCGGGATCCGAAGGCGTACTGGGTGGACGCGCTGGTGTCTCCGTGGCAGGACTTCAGCCTCCTCTATGTCTTCCCTCCACTTCCTCTGCTGCCGAAGGTTCTACGCAAGATCAAGGCGGAAGGGATTCTGACCGTTCTCATCGCCCCGGATTGGCCTCGCCGCGCATGGTTCTCGGACGTCGCTCGGATGCTGGCGGACGCCCCATGGCCTCTTCCCGAGAGAGAAGATCTACTGTCTCAGAGCCCACTCTTCCATCGGAATTTACGGTCGCTTCATTTAACGGCGTGGCTGTTGAAACCGCAATCCTGAAGAAGAGGGGGTTCTCAGATTCTGTAGTTAGAACCATGATCATAGCGAGGAAGCCTGCTTCCTCCCGGATTTACTATCGTACCTGGAAGGCCTTCCTTGCCTTTTGTGAGAACTCGGGTCTCCCTCCCCGTCTTTTTTCCATCCCGAGGGTGCTCTCGTTTCTTCAGTCCGGCCTTGAGATGGGACTGTCGCTGAGCTCCCTGAAGGGTCAAGTTTCGGCTCTGGCAGTCTTTTTTCAGAGGTCCCTTGCTCTCCTGGGTCCTGTTAGGACCTTCCTACAGGGGGTGGCGCATTCGGTCCCTCCTTTATCTCCTTGGGATCTCAACTTGGTCCTGCGCGCCCTCCAGACGGCCCCCTTCGAGCCTCTGAGGGAGGTCTCCCTGACCTTTCTCACCTGGAATGTGGTCTTCCTTGTGGCCATAAATTCCATCAGGCGGGTATCGGAGCTGGACGCACTTTCCTGCCAGGAGCCTTTTCTGGTTTTTCACCAGGATAAGGTGGTGCTCTGTCTGGTTCCCTCCTTTTTGCCCAAAGTGGTCTCCCCCTTCCACCTTAATAAGGATCTTGACCTGCCCTCCTTTTGTCCTTCTCCGGCAAACCCCAAGGAACGCGCTCTCCATTCCCTGGATGTCGTCCGGGCCCTGAAGGTGTATCTGACGGTTACCGCCGTTCAGACTCCCTCTTTGTGATTCCCGAGGGACCTCGTAAGGGTCTGGCAGCCTCCAAGGTCACTGTGGCGCGATGGATCCGTTCGACTATCACCGCGGCTTATCGCGCTTGTGGCAGGGTTCCCCCGACTCGGTTTACCGCTCACTCCACTAGGGCGGTGGGAGCTTCCTGGGCAAGGCGCAATCGTGCCTCTGCGTCTCAGCTGTGTAAGGCGGCCACCTGGTCGTCCTTACATACCTTTACGAAGTTTTATCAGTTGCATTCGCTGGCTTCGGCTATCTTTGGCTGCAGGGTTTTGCAGGTTGTGGTTCCTGTTTAACCGTTGGACGTTCCTCCTGGCGGTGCTGATGTTTTTTCCCACCCCATGGACTGCTTTGGGACGTCCCATGGTCTGTGTCCCCCAATGGAATGTACGAGAAAAGGAGATTTTTTGTGAAACTCACCTGTAAAATCTTTTTCTCGTCTTTTCCATTGGGGGACACAGCTCCCACCCATTCTGCCTGTTGCAGGAGAGGTTTAGTTCAGTTCTGTTTGTGGTTGGGCCCCATAGTTTTTGGTCCGATGGCTTCCATTATTTTCTATTTTCTCCTTCTACTGCTTTTGCAACGCCTGACTTCCTCCTGGTGGAGCCTGGGGGTATAGCCCGAGGAGGAGGAGCTCTCTTTTGTATTTGCATAGTGTCCCTTCTAGTAATACCTCTAAGCTATACCCATGGTCTGTGTCCCCCAATGGAAAAGACGAGTAAAAGATTTTACAGGTGAGTTTTACAAAAAATTTCCCTTTTGCAGTCATGGATTTTAGCTGCCATATCTCATTTAAAAGATTCTTGAGGTCCCCAGAAATTAAAATCCACAAGAAGTGACCCCATTTTGGAAAGAGCACCCCTGTACGAACATTTTAAGGGCGGTGAAAGGGCACTTTTGACCTAACAGTTGTCTCACAGAAAAGAATATGCAATGGTTGTTGGAAAGTAGCTATACAAGAGAGGTGCACTAAATCAGAGATATAAAGTGGAAATATTACAGGGAGCATAAAGGATGAAATTAAATTAATACTCCATGGATGAGTTGGAGATTCTGAAACACTCCTGCATGCACAGGCCAGGTTTTTCAGGGCAGGTTTCGCAGTGGTAAATGGTGTCTTTCGTTATCCCCCTTTTGGAACACACCCTGCATCTTTTTTGGGTCCTTCCCTTCCTTGCTGTCTGAGGGACTTGACCTGGAAAATGTTGCCTTGGTATGACACGGACACCATGACTTCCAGAAGTACTGGGACCCTCCCCGGCCTGGGTTTGAAAAATTAGGAGAAAACCGACCAAAAGGAGTGGGTCAATAGAGTACAAAAAACACTTATAGTACCGAGGTAATCCAAAAATAACAATTTTATTAGAAAATCACAACAAGACATGATTGACACAAGTCACAGAAAAACATTTAACACAGGTCACAGTACATGAACATATTAAAAACCAAGAGGACCGATGGTGGACTGCTGGTATATATTAATAAAGTGCACGTGCAATAATCTCGATTGGTCATCAGTAAAAAGGTGTATTACACCTAACCACTATGACTCCAAACTACATAGTACAACCCATATGCATATATTGTACAACAGATACTGTTCTGGTTCTGACAAAGCTGCCAGTTCGATTTGATGTACTGCTCCAAATTAATTAAGATACGTGCACGGAGAGATCAGACAGACAACTCACTACATGGAGTTAATCAGTATCTCTGGTTTATTTCTGAAAACAACATGGGTTTCATGAGAGGAAGGAGTGGGAGGGGGGTGAAAGATAAAGTATATATTTTCTATTGGCTATGAACTCTCTACTTTTCTGTAACCTTGACGGCCAGAGGAAATTCCTCCTCCCTCCCCCCTGGGTGAAACCGTTACTACTTTCTTTCTTTGTAACTGCTTGCTTGAGCTGAACGGAAACCACAAAGAAACACATGATAAAAACACAAAGTAAGATTCTAGTTTATAGGTGTTGGCAGAATGCCTGGCCGCCATCTTAGCTCAACAAGCAAGTATCCATTTGTATCTATAGTCCATAACAGTCCCCCCTTGGAGACTTGATTGTAGACTTTCCCTTCGCCTAGCGAATCCCCTGGGCATACCATTCGTATCCTCTTCACCCGCAGTGGCGACAACCTACCCCTTATAGGTAGGCTCCCGGTTGCTCGGACTTGTGGTAATACCCTGGGATTCATCTCACCCTATCTCAGCCAGGCATCATTGTGAGGAGGGGGAGCTGTGTTGAACGATGTTTCCTTCTGTCCTTCCTCATCGTAGAGGAGCATAATAGGTCGTTCATCAGTTTTCTTCATTCTTTTTGAAAAGCGGGTCACACAAATAAGAACGAGCTTAATCACTACATATATCACCAATATTATTAGGGCTACCTGCAATATTACCTGGACAATTCCCATGAGCCAACCCCCAATACCTTTGAACCAGTTATTGGGGTTAAGGGAAGAGAAGGTATCAGACCACCATGTATCTTTATCAGCTTTATGTGCATCCAGCCATTTATCTCTTAAATCCGCCATTTTCTCTATACCCACCTTAACTTGCAAATTACCCTGCGGGTCTATGTAATGGCAACAAGAGGGTCCCACAACCTGGCACATACCTCCATCTTTAGCTGTGACATAATCTAGAACTAATGTGTGTTGGTTGGTGACAATGATTAACTGGTTTTGCACAATGTTTGAGGTATTCATAAGTCTCATCTCTTCCCATATTTGGTCATCCAGGTAGTCTGTTGCTACTACCAGATGATCCCACATCTGCGCTATCATGGGATATATGAAGATGGAACTAACAATTTTGTTGGTAATGCTCGTCTCTACTACATGTGGCTTGCCATTTGGTCTGGGTGTGTTATCTTTGGCCCTACGATACAAGGTGTGTTTAGGTACTGCATTTATGCCAATTTCAGAGTGTGGTACTATAAAGGTGGCAGGAGTAAGCCTGGCGATGGTGCACAGTCCTGTGACATTCTCGGATAACCATTTGTACACTTTGTGTCCACAAACTAAGTATATGTCTTCTGGAACTGCTACTGCTGTGCCATTGAATAATCGGGTAATTAGTTTGGCTAATTGTGTCCATATCCTTTTGACTGACTTTTGGTGTCGTTAGCTAATATACCTGTCAGGAGATCCTGTGCAGTACGGTTGTTACAGGGCAGATCCTTTCCGTTCTCCGCATCTACACCAATACACTGCACGTGGCTGTCTGTTTTTGAATCATTGCAACCTGAGTGTATGTGCGGACTAAATGTCATACCTTTGGTTTGTACTTGGAGACAATAACAGTGTGTCCAGCTAGGAAAACATGTGACATTAGCCCAGTGTCCCTCTTGCCAAGGAGTAGAGCTATAATCTACCGAGGGTCCTGATCTGTTTATGGGGCATCTGCCCACCCTGCAACAGGTAAGGCTACTTCCTTGTCCTTGTTTGTACTGGATTTAACTTGGTGTATGGTAGTGAGAAAGATGGTAGAATTAGACAGGTCAATCAGTTCAGAAAGTTCCAAGGGAATTGCAACATAAGGCATACTGGTTGAACTCACGGGACTGTGGGTACAGATCCAACAATCTCTGAGTGTCTCAACCCCTGGACTAGAATTTGATGGTGCCGTGTCAGTGAATTGTCCCATTCATCACCCAGTGGCGTGAACACTGCAGATATGCCCACTGTCAAAGTCATGATCAGTATGTGAATCCTCATGGCTTATTGTTCCAGGGTCGTCGGGACAGCCTTTACTCTTTTACAATGTGAGGTGTGGATCCAGGTAAGCCTCCATCGAGTTTCACAGAGGTCGGGGTAGTCAGCAACACCTGGTAAGGCCCCTTGTATCGTGGTTCGAGGGCGTTTCTGACGTGTTTCTTGACCACCACCCACTCTCCAGGTTTGAGAGTGTGTATTCCCTCTAGGGAGTCAGGATCTGGAATGGAAGAGAAAACTTGTGCACATATATTAGACAATTGTTTACTATGGGCAATCACATATTTAGCAACAGATTCATAATGCATTTGCAGTGGGAAGTACTGTCCCATCCTAGGCCGTGTCCTAAACAAAATTTGGTGTGGAGGCCTAGGGGTGTGTCTAACTGAAAATAGTGCTATTGGCAGGCATTGTACCCAACTGAGCCCTGTCTCCCCAGTCATTTTCAGCATCTTGGACTTCAGTACCCCGTTCAGTCGTTTGACTTTGTCGCCGCTTTGGGGTCTGTAGGGTGTGTGATAGGCTAAGTGTGACCCTACCATCTTCCAGACTTCTTGGGTTAATCTAGCAGTGAATGCTGGGCCCTGATCACTCTCAATGACCTCAGGTACTCCGAACCTACAGACAAGCTCCTGCATCAGTTTTTTGCAGTAGTGGTTGCTGTCTGGTTTCGGACGGGGTAGGCTTCTGGCCACCCAGAGAACAAGTCTATCACTACTAGCACATATTGAAACCCTTGGCACATTGGCATCTGGATGTGGTCAATTTGAATCCGTTGGAACGGGTACTGGGCTTTGGGGAGACATTTGGTTGGTGTAGGCTCAGGTCTTCCCGGGTTGCACTGCGCACAGATGAGGCAAGACTGAGTATGCCTCACCAGGACAGGGGTTATCCCTGGGGCCATTGTCTATTAGTTCTTTCATGATGGTCTTAGATTGGTGGGTGGGCCCATGAGCTATTGAAGCTATCAGAGGATAGAGAGCTTTGGGCAGAGATGCTCTCTTTCCTTGGGTCCACAGTCCAGATTCTTTCTCTTCTTGGGCTGACTCTTTTAGCCAATCCAATTTTTCTTGTGGCGTGGTCTGTTTCTGTATTTGTTTCAGGAGGTCCCATGTGATTTCTTCTTGTTCCAGGTCTTCCTGTGTTATCATAATCTGGTCTGACTGGACTCTTTCCTCTTTCACTGCTGCTTCCTATGCTGCTTGATCAGCTAGGGCTTTTCCTCTGGCTTCAGAGGTGTCAGCTCGAGTGTGCCTGTAGATCAATAAAATCTTCAGAATCTCCAGTATACTCCCCCCTTGGAAGAGGAAGGAGTGCAGCAGGATGGAGGATGTGGCACCTCTGAATCGTGACATTATCTGGCAGAAGCAAACTACACGGAAGCCGGAGGTGGCGCTGTGCAGCGAGGTGTTCAGGTTGAGTCTGCTGGAGGATGGCAGAAATGTCATGGGGAGCCAGAATAGTGAGGGGATGACCCAGCACAACGTCAGATGTGACGTTTAGAAGAGAGCTGGCAGAATGGATAGCTCTGACACAGGAAGGGGCTTCTCTGACTACTGGGTCCAGTCTCTGTGTATGGTAGGACTTTGGGGTCCTTCAGGGTCACAGTGACTGGTGGGACACTGAGGTATCCAATATCCTGGGGTCCTCTGGCCCAGAGAGTATTGGGGATGAGGTGCAAAATGGTTTGCAGCGAATCCCCTTGCTCATATAAATCAGTGCAGAATTTTATTGTCAGACATCCGGCAGCCGTGGGTGTCACATAATTTGAGTGAAAACCACAAAGACCAAGAAGCGAGACAGTTTCTTATCAGAAAGAGGAGCTTAAACTAACACAGCAGAAACTAACATTTCTGTGAAAAGAAAAAAGGTGGGGGTCAACTGATCCCCCGCAGCTGTCCTGCAATGTGGAATGATCTGCTAATTTAGCTTTTGTCCATTTCTGTAGTTGTTCTATAAAGAATTCTCCAGACTCATGATTCCGGGGGTCAAAGTTAGCACCTTTAAGTTCAGGGATGTGGATTTGATCCATTATCAGTGAGGAGTATTCACCCGTCTTGTTTTCCACTATACTTTGCAGGTCCGACCATGTGCACCCATAGGTTTGATGCACTTGGGACAGTTTCCTGAAAAAGGGCATGGGATGGGTCTCAGGGTCAGGCAGTAAATTCACTATGGTGAATAACTGATGTGGGGTGAAAGACACATATTTTGGTGGTCCCTGTGGCCGGTTAAGTGCTAGGGCTTCTTTCAGTGTCTCAAGGTTTCCCTGCTCAATTTTCTGTAAGTTCTTTTGTAACTCTGTAATCTGACCCTGCAGTATTTGATCTTGTGAACGTCGTGATGGGCGCACGGTCACGGGTACAGTCCACTGTGGTGCCAGGGGTAAAGTTGACGGATCACCGTAGTCTGTCGGGGTACCCCGCGAAGGAGTCTGCATATTACCCGGTGCATTTTGTATGCCCATTGTGGATTCTGCAGCACCGTCTGCATCCCCCTGTTCTGCTTCATCAGGTTGCCCCCCTACCATTATAGGAGTAAGGGTGGCAGGTGAGTGGGGTAGCATGAATGTACCGTCCGGGTTAACCATGGGGTACAAGGTAGTAGGAAGGGGCAAGGGTGACATAGGAGTGACGGGGGGGTCCGGACCGAATGATATTAAAGGTCCGTTCATGGGCGTTGCCTGGGGACAAGATGGCACTGTAGCTAACACGGGAAGTGATGGGACGTGCCAGGGAGTAGTTACCAAGGTGTGGTTTTGTGGGTGGGGAACCCCACAGGGAAGGCACATATCACGGGAGGAGGGATTCTGTTGACCACATGTTTTGCAGGTCCACCCACCTGCTTTCTTCCCGGCGCCATTATAGGGTGGTGGCTAGTCATGTATCAATGCAACACCAGGCTTACAGAAATATCTGTCTTTTCTCATCAAAATTTAGTTCCCCCCCGGTCTGTTCAAATTCTTTACTACAGTCCAACCACACACGGACCATGTCTGTCAATTTATCATCTTCTAACTTCCCTCTCTTCTCGTTTAACAACACTTGCCAGGTAGCACTACATAGGATGCCTCCTTTACAGACACCTTTAACTCTTCTCCAACTTACTTAATCCTTTTATGAAACGTTTGCCTCTCCTGTCCGCCACGTACTGTTCAGGTGAACAGTAACCCTTCGGGACACTTTCCTCATTTCCCATTATCTCTCGTACCTACTGAAGCCGCCTAAAGACCTCTGCATAGAGTAATCACTGGACGTGAAGACCTTTGAGTTCCGGTCAGCACACTCTGGGCTACCGCGAACCGCTCTCCACCCATCTGTGATCGTCCCCTTTATGGAGATTCGAGTCAGACACCGGGCTGAACTCCGATACAGGAACACAGGAGAACTCCGTGTCTCCAGTCAATGATACTTGTCAACAGGGTCTTCACAACTTATAGGCACAACACAGTACATCAAGACTTTAAGAAAACATATGGGGTTCTTACTTTCATGCCCTCGAGGACGTCCCAGACTGCTTCCGCACCCCTCCCTCAGACGAACACCAAGAGGCTACACCAGGGGACACTTTATAGGCAAGATGACTCAATTTTCCTACCTCATATCACGGGTTGCGATCCCGGTGTCCGTTAGTGCGCCTCTCCTCGTCTGGTCTCTGGGGGTACGGGAACAGAGGGTCCAATCCTCGAGCCCCACGTTGGGTGCCAAAATTGTTCTGGTTCTGACAAAGCTGCCAGTTCGATTTGATGTACTGCTCCAAATTAATTAAGATACGTGCACGGAGAGATCAGACAGACAACTCACTACATGGAGTTAATCAGTATCTCTGGTTTATTTCTGAAAACAACATGGGTTTCATGAGAGGAAGGAGTGGGAGGGGGGTGAAAGATAAAGTATATATTTTCTATTGGCTATGAACTCTCTACTTTTCTGTAACCTTGACGGCCAGAGGAAATTCCTCCTCCCTCCCCCCTGGGTGAAACCGTTACTACTTTCTTTCTTTGTAACTGCTTGCTTGAGCTGAACGGAAACCACAAAGAAACACATGATAAAAACACAAAGTAAGATTCTAGTTTATAGGTGTTGGCAGAATGCCTGGCCGCCATCTTAGCTCAACAAGCAAGTATCCATTTGTATCTATAGTCCATAACAATACCAAAATTTGGGGGTGGAAATACACACCACAAAAGGCTGACTGAGGCAATATGGTAACTAGAATTATAATAGGCACATAGAAAATACTGACCAACCAGCTTTAGTATACCACACAGGAACACCACCGGTTCGCTCCCCAACGCACGTTTCGTGTTTATCTTTTTCAAGGGGTCCTGGCTAGTGTGATACGCGTAGTCTCCTAAATAGGTGGAGCGACTATGTCACATTTGCTGACGTTAATCAAATCACTGGTGTCATTGGCTAGCCTGTCGTCCATCTGTTTTACCTCACCTAGATGGTATAACATGGTGAGTGCTCTTTGAAAAATTAGGGCCTTGATAACCACCTTTTGGAACTGAAGGAAAGTTCCTCCAGAGGAAGGCTGGCAGCCTTAGTCCTGGGGGGGTAAATCCAGTCAAGTGGCCCATTTTTAGCCCCGCCTAATATTAAAAGCCCCTCCTACATATAATAGGCCACTCCCAACAAACACTGTACAGCTGACATTCTATTGTTGAGGCCTGTCTCTACACATCATACGGAGAGGGGAGGCCTGTCCTGGCTGCACTGCCTGCTTCACATTATACAATAAACAGCAGGCTACTCCCCAGATCCTGCTCAAGGCCTGTGGTTCCCCCCACCATCTGCCACCCGCCCGTGGCCTGCTGCCCCCTTTGGCTGTCCTCACCGAGCTCTGAATCCTCCTTCTGCAAATGCCGGGGGGGGGCGGGGGGGGGGGAGCCGGAGCATCTCCTCTCCTACATAGCGCCACATACCTCTTACATCTTTGTTGTAGACGTTCTCTTTTCTCATCTTCTCCATTCAGACAGACCATAATGCCATGATGATTTTTCAGCCATCTCATGTCTCTGCAGAGATTGACAAACAGACATTAGTTTCCCACATTTCCATCATCTTCACATCTTCTGAACACCCTTTTCTGCCCCCCCCCCCCCCCCCATACTATACTGTAGAAACAGTCCCCCTGGAAATACTACTACCACACAGATAGTGCCCACTTCAACAATTATTGGCACACAGTGCTCTAAAAAATAACTGTGCCCAGACACTAATAGTATAAAGATAATGTCCACCCAAAATAACTGTGCTAAGCTGATACTGTGCCAGGGTCCCCCCCCCCCCCCCCCCCAAGTATATAGTCCTTCCCAAAATCCCACCAATAGAAATAATTATCTGCTAGAGCACACTTAGTAGTAATAAAGCCCTTTAGTGTCCATACTAATAATCATGTTCCTTATAGCCCCCAGTAGTAGTAAAGCTCCGCATTATACCTCCTAGTAGTAATAATTATCCTACAGCAGCCTCTCCATCAGCCCCAGTAGCTTCTCAGTCCCCAGTAGCTTCTCAGCCCCCAGCCTCATAAATATTAAAAAAAAAAAAACACTTACCCTTCCTGCTCCTGGACGCCACCGCTCCTCTTCTCCAATCTGCATCCTCCTGCTGTCGGCTGTGCTGTGAAGGCTGCGCACAGCGTGACATCACAGAGTGCCTTACGCTTGTGTGCAGCCCTACACAGCTGACAGCCAGGGCCGGTGCAAGGATTTTTACCAACACAAGCAAAGCTACATTTTGGCGCCCCCACCACCACCACCAGAACTTGGTGGGGGTGATGTGACATGGAGGGGGGGAGAAATGTGACATGGGGTGGGATGAGAAATGTGACATGGGGTGGGGTGAGAAATGTGACACGGAGGGTGGAGAAATGTGACATGGGGTGGGATGAGAAATGTGACACAGAGGGGGGAGAAATGTGTCATGGGGTGGGATGAGAAATGTGACATTTCTCCCCCTCCATGTCACATCAACCCCTCCTTTTTACATCACCCCCGTTGTTTCATATTTCTCCCCCATGTGACATTTCTCCCCATGTCACATTTCACCCCTTCCATGTCACATTTCACCCCTTCCATGTCACATTTCACCCCTTCCATGTCACATTTCTCCCCCTCCATGTCACATTTCTCCCCCTCCATGTCACATTTCACCCCCCATCTCACATTTCTCCCCCCTCTGTGTCACATTTCACCCCTTCCATGTCATATTTCTCATCCCACCCCATGTCACATTTCTCCCCCCTCCGTGTCACATTTCTCATCCCACCCCATGTCACATTTCTCCCCCCTCCGTGTCACATTTCTCACCCCACCCCATGTCACATTTCTCCCCCCTCCGTGTCACATTTCTCATCCCCCTCCATGTCACATTTCCCCCCCTCCATGTCACATTTCTCCCCCTCCATGTCACATTTCTCCCCCTCCATGTCACATTTCCCCCCCTCCATGTCACATTTCTCCCCCTCCATGTCACATTTCTCCCCCTCCATGTCACATTTCTCCCCCTCCATGTCACATTTCTCCCCCTCCATGTTACATTTCTCCCCCTCCGTGTCACATTTCACCCCCTCCATGTCACATTTCACCCCCTCCATGTCACATTTCACCCCCTCCATGTCACATTTCACCCCCTCCATGTCACATTTCACCCCCTCCATGTCACATTTTACCCCCTCCATGTCACATTTCACATTTCAACCCCTCCATGTCACATTTCTCCCCCTCTATGTCACATTTCACCCCCCCATGTCACAATTCTCCCCCTGCATGTCACAATTCTCCCCTCCATGTCACAGTTCACCCCCCATGTCACATTTCTTCCCCTCCATGTCACATTTCTCCCCCCATGTCACATTTCTCCCCCTCCCCTCTATTAATGTGTAAAAAAAACATTATCCTCACCTGGCCCTGTCTGCAGCAGCTCCCCTTCTCCTCTGTGTGCTCCTGGTATCTTCTCTCTGGGCTCTGGACAAGTTGTTGAGGACCTATCCCACTCAGCCAATCAGTGGCCACAGCTGTGTCATGTGTCAGGCCAGTGATTGGCTCAGCAGGAAATCACTGGCATGACACATGACACAGCTGCAGCCACTGATTGGCTGAGTGGGAAAGGTCCTACTCCTTTACAACTTGTCGGAACCCAGAGAGAAGATACCAGGAACAGACCGGCGGTGCAAGTCATTTCGTCGCTTCCTGGTGCTCAGCGGGCGGCCATTTTTTACATACTTTAGGGCGGCCCGTCCCAGCCCACCCCTGAGTTCCTCTGTGGCCTGCAGACTGAAATAGCACATACGCATTGCACATTGCCATCTGTACAATGTGTACGGCCAGCTTTTTGCAATACAGTTTAGTTTTTTGTGTGGCACTGTAGGGCTTCAGAACTTGATCTGAAAGATCCACCCCTCCCATGTGCCTGTTGTAGTCCAGGATACAAACTGGTTTGGGGACAGTGGTAGTGGTACCTCATACAGGAGCAGGGGAGCTGGCATTAGTGTGAATGGTGGTCAGTACAAAGACGTCCCTTTTGTCCTTGTACTTAACCACCAGCATGTTATCGCGGAGGAGAGCCCTACTTTGACCCATTCTCAGTGGTTGCCCTACTTCTAGGGAAGCCTCTCTGATTTTTGCACACTGTACCACATGCCACAGTACCTCTGGCTGTTAGGGACCTGAATAGGGGTATGCTTGTATAATAGTTATCCACATAGAGGTGGTAACCCTTCTCCAGAAGTGGGTGCAGTAAGTCCCACACAATCTTCCCACTAACTCCTAGGACGGGGGGGCATTCTGTGGGTTCTATCCTCGAATCTTTCCCTTTGTAAATGCAGAACTTGTGGGTGTACCCAGAGCTACTCTCACAGAGTTTGTATATTTTTATGCCATACCTTGCTTGTTTGCTAGGCACGTACTGGCGAAATAGAATCCTCCCTTTGAAGAGTATTAGGGACTCATCTACACAGACATATTTATCTGGGTTGTACACCTCAGCAAACTTGGTGTTAAAGTGGTCAATAACAGGCCTAACTTTGAACAGACAGTCAAATGTTGGGTCGTTTTGGGGTGGGCACTGTGAATTGTCATTATAGTGTAGGAATTTCCGAATTGAATCAAATCGCTTCCGGGTCATGGTCTGACTGTAAAATGGAGTCTGGTAGAAAATGTCTGAACTCCAATATTGCTTAACGTTTGTTTTTTTTACTACGACCATATGCAGCACGAGTCCCCAGAACTTCATCATCTCTGCTGCACTTACTGGGGTCCAACCTAGGGGTCTAGCATATGCTGATGTAGGGTTCTGCGCAATGAATTGTTTGGAGTATAAATTTTTTTGGGCCACCATTACATGAAAAAAAATAGATTCTGTGAAGCCCACACAATTTATCTGAATTCCTGAGTAGCCCACAAACTCAGGAATTTGGGGCTGATAATTGTCAGGGGGTGGGGTCCATAAGGCTTCAATTTGGGGGGCTCCCTCCGCTGCTACCCTGGGGCGCCTTCTAGAGGGTCCCTCATCCGCAGATGATGATGAGGAGTAGAGGAAAGTGGCATCCTCTTCTCCCTCACTGGCAGACTCGGTATCAGAGGCAAGGATGGCGTATGCCTCTTCAGCTGAGTATACTCGTTGGGATGAATTGGACATTTTTATTTTATTGGGGTGTGATGTGTGAAATGTGGAAACCTTTATTTAGTGTGAGGGGTGTGTATGTAGTGTTTTCACACGTGAAGGCGCTTGTAATAAATGTGAAATTAAATTTAGAAGAAAAAAATTTGTGAAAAAAAAGTCTTCTGCACAAAAAACACCACTAACTGAATGTCTTTTTTCACAAAAAAAATGTAAAAATAGATAAATAAAAAATGTGCAGATGCAAATGAGCAAACTACTGATCGGTGCTCTGCAGCACGCACACAAATCGTGTGTGTGTGTGTGCAAAAACTGTAGTATAAAAATTCACTACAGTGCTCTGCAAAATGCACGCACAAATCTAAACTGACACTAACTGAAATTGATATCTATCTATCTATCTATATATATATATATATATATATATATACACATATCTAACTAACTACCACTAACTGCAGTTCTTTTTTCACACAAAAAAACTAAAAAATGTGCAGATGTAAATGAGCACACTACTAATCGGTGCTCTGCAGCACGCATGCACGCATACAGATCGTGCGTGCAAAAACTGTAGTATAAAAATTCACTACAGTCGTGGCCAAAAGTTTTGAGAATTACATAAATATTGGAAATTGGAAAAGTTGCTGCTTAAGTTTTTATAATAGCAATTTGCATATACTCCAGAATGTTATGAAGAGTGATCAGATGAATTGCATAGTCCTTCTTTGCCATGAAAATGAATTTAATCCCAAAAAAACTTTCCACTGCATTTCATTGCTGTCATTAACTCAGGTGAGAATGTTGACGAGCACAAGGCTGGAGATCATTGTCAGGCTGATTAGGTTAAAATGGCAGACTTGACCTGTTAAAAGGAGGGTGATGCTTGAAATCATTGTTCTTCCATTGTTAACCATGGTGACCTGCAAAGAAACGCGTGCAGCCATCATTGCGTTGCATAAAAATGGCTTCATAGGCAAGGCTACTACTTCATTGTGGCTACTAAGATTGCACATCAATCAACAATTTATAGGATCATCAAGGAAAGAGGTTCAATTCTTGTTAACCACCTCCGGACCGCCTAACGCAGATTTGCGTTCCGGAGGTGGCAGCTCTGCGCAGAGTCACGCATATATGCGTCATCTCGCAAGAGCCGTGATTTCCTGTGAACGTGCGCACAAAGGCGCGCGCGTTCACAGGATTGGAAGGTAAGCGAGTGGATCTCCAGCCTGCAAGCGGCGATCGTTCGCTGGCAGGCTGGAGATGTGATTTTTTTTAACCCCTAACAGGTATATAATGACAGGGGGGTGATCAGGGAGTTTATATGGGTGATCACCTCCCTGTCATTGATCACCCCCCTGTAAGGCTCCATTTAGACGTCCGTATGTGTTTTGCGGATCCGATCCATGTATCCGTGGATACGTAAAAATCATACAGACTTCTGAATGGAGCCTTACAGGGGGGTGATCAATGACAGGGGGGTGATCACCCCATATAGACTCCCTGATCACCCCCCTGTCATTGATCACCCCCTGTAAGGCTCCATTCATTTATTTATTTTTTGCCCAAGTTAGCGGAAATTGTATTTTTTTTTTGTATTTGTTTTTTTCTTACTAAGTCTCATATTCCACTAACTTGTGTCAAAAAATAAAATCTCACATGAACTCACCATACCCCTCACGGAATCCAAATGCGTAAAAACTTTTAGACATTTATATTCCAGACTTCTTCTCACGCTTTAGGGCCCCTAAAATGCCAGGGCAGTATAAATACACCACATGTGACCCCATTTCGGAAAGAAGACACCCCAAGGTATTCCGTGAGGGGCATATTGAGTCCATGAAAGATTGAAATTTTTGACAAGTTAGTGGAAAGGGAGACTTTGTGAGAAAATACAAAAAAAATCAATTTCCGCTAACTTGTGCCAAAAAAAAAAATTCTAGGAACTTTCCATGCCCCTCACGGAATACCTTGGGGTGTCTTCTTTCCAAAATGGGGTCACATGTGGGGTATTTATACTGCCCTGGCATTTTAGGGGCCCGAAAGCATGAGAAGAAGTCTGGGATCCAAATGTCTAAAAATGCCCTCCTAAAAGGAATTTGGGCCGCTTTGCGCATCTAGGCTGCAAAAAAGTGTCACACATGTGGTATCGCCGTACTCAGGAGAAGTTAGGGAATGTGTTTTGGGGTGTCATTTTACATATACCCATGCTGGGTGAGATAAATATCTTGGTCAAATGCCAACTTTGTATAAAAAAATGGGAAAAGTTGTCTTTTGCCAAGATATTTCTCTCATCCAGCATGGGTATATGTAAAATGACACCCCAAAATACATTCCCCAATTTCTCCTGAGTACGGCGATACCACATGTGTGACACTTTTTTGCCGCCTAGGTGGGCAAAGGGGCACACATTCCAAAGAGCACCTTTAGGATTTCACAGGTCATTTTTTACAGATTTTGATTTCAAACTACTTTGCACACATTAGGGCCCCTAAATTGCCAGGGCAGTATAACTACCCCACAAGTGATCCCATTTTGGAAAGAAGATACCCCAAGGTATTCCGTGAGGGGCATGGCGAGTTCCTAGAATTTTTTTTTTTTTGTCACAAGTTAGCGGAAAATGATGATTTTTTTTTTTTCTAACAAAGTCTCATATTCCACTAACTTGTGACAAAAAATTCTAGGAACTCGCCATGCCCCTCACGGAATACCTTGGGGTGTCTTCTTTCCAAAATGGGGTCACTTGTAGGGTAGTTATACTGCCCTGGCAATTTAGGGGCCCTAATGTGTACGAAGTAGTTTGAAATCAAAATCTGTAAAAAATGGCCGGTGAAATCCTACAGGTGCTCTTTGGAATGTGTGCCCCTTTGCCCACCTAGGCTGCAGAAAAGTGTCACACATCTGGTATCGCCATACTCAGGAGAAGTTGGGCAATGTGTTTTGGGGTGTCATTTTACATATACCCATGCTGGGTGAGATAAATATCTTGGTCAAATGCCAACTTTGTATAAAAAAATGGGAAAAGTTGTCTTTTGCCAAGATATTTCTCTCACCCAGCATGGGTATATGTAAAATGACACCCCAAAACACATTCCCCAACTTCTCCTGAGTACGGCGATACCAGATGTGTGACACTTTTTTGCAGCCTAGGTGGGCAAAGGGGCACACATTCCAAAGATCGCCTTTCGGATTTCAACGGTCATTTTTTACAGATTTTGATTTCAAACTACTTCTCACGCATTTTTTGGGCCCCTAAAATGCCAGGGCAGTATAACTACCCCACAAGTGACCCCATTTTGGAAAGAAGACACCCCAAGGTATTTCGTGATGGGCATAGTGAGTTCATGAAAGTTTTTATTTTTTGTCACAAGTTAGTGGAATATGAGACTTTGTAAGAAAAAAAAAAATCATAATTTTCCGCTAACTTGTGACAAAAAAATTAAAAGTTCTATGAACTCACTATGCCCATCAGTGAATACCTTAGGGTGTCTACTTTCCGAAATGGGGTCATTTGCGAGGTGTTTGTACTGTTTGGGCATTGTAGAACCTCAGGAAACATGACAGGTGCTCAGAAAGTCAGAGCTGCTTCAAAAAGCGGAAATTCACATTTTTGTACCATAGTTTGTAAACGCGATAACTTTTACCCAAACCATTTTTTTTTTTTGACCCAAACTTTTTTTTTTATCTAAGACATGTAGAACAATGAATTTATCGAAAAAATTATATATGGATGTCGTTTTTTTTTTGCAAAATTTTACAACTGAAAGTGAAAAATGTCATTTTTTTGCAAAAGAATCGTTAAATTTCGATTAATAACAAAAAAAGTAAAAATGTCAGCAGCAATGAAATACCACCAAATGAAAGCTCTATTACTGAGAAGAAAAGGAGGTAAAATTCATTTGGGTGGTAAGTTGCATGACCGAGCAATAAACGGTGAAAGTAGTGTAGTGCAGAAGTGTAAAAAGTGGCCTGGTCATTAAGGGGGTTTCAGCTAGCGGGGTTGAAGTGGTTAAGAAGGCTTCAGGGCATCGAAGAAAGTCCAGCAAGCGCCAGGATCGTCTCCTAAAGAGGATTCAGCTGCGGGATCGGAGTGCCACCAGTGCAGAGCTTGTTTAGGAATAACAGCAGGCAGATGTGAGCGCATCTGCACGCACAGTGAGGCAAAGACTTTTGGAAGATGGCCTGGTGTCAAGAAGGGCAGCAAAGAAACCACTTCTCTCCAAAAAAAACATCAGGGACAGATTGATCTTCTGCAGAAAATATGGTGAATGGACTGCTGAGGACTGGGGCAAAGTCATATTCTCTGATGAAGCCTCTTTCCGATTGTTTGGGGCATCAGGAAAAAGGCTTGTCCGGAGAAGAAAAGGTGAGCGCTACCATCAGTCCTGTGTCTTGCCAACAGTAAAGCATCCTGAGACCATTCATGTGTGGGGTTGCTTCTCATCTAAGGGAGTGGGCTCACTCACAATTTTGCCCCAAAACACAGCCATGAATAAAGAATGGTACCAAAACACCCTCCAACAGCAACTTCTTCCAACAATCCTACAACAGTTTGGTGAAGAACAATGCATTTTCCAGCACGATGGAGCACCGTGCCATAAGGAAAAAGTGATAACTAAGTGGCTCGGGGACCAAAACGTTGACATTTTGGGTCCATGGCCTGGAAACTCCCCAGATCTTAATCCCAACTTGTGGTCAATCCTCAAGAGGCGGGTGGACAAACAAAAACCCACTAATTCTGACAAACTCCAAGAAGTGATTATGAAAGAATGGGTTGCTATCAGTCAGAAATTGGCCCAGAAGTTGATTGAGAGCATGCCCAGTCGAATTGCAGAGGTCCTGAAAAAGAAGGGCCAACACTGCAAATACTGACTCTTTGCATAAATGTCATGTAATTGTCGATAAAAGCCTTTGAAACGTATGAAGTGCGTGTAATTATATTTCACTACATCACAAAAACAACTGAAACAAAGATCTAAAAGGAGTTTAGCAGCAAACTTTGTGAAAACTAATATTTGTGTCATTCTCAAAACTTTTGGCCACGACTGTAGTGATAAGGCTGGCTAAAAACTTATATATATATATAAATATAGAACAAAAATGGAAGATGAAAACGCAGCACACTAACAGTCGGGTGCAAGATCAGGCCAATACGAACTGACACCAAGGTCCCATTCAATGAAGAAAGTACAAAGAAGCCAGCAACACTCCAGTAAGGTCAAGGAATCAACGTGGTTTATTCACCCAGTGTCATATAGCGACGTTTCAACCGCTTGTTGTGGTCTTTCTCTTCGCATGAGAAAGACCGCAACCTCTCTTCGCTTGAGAAAGACCGCAACAAGCGGTTGAAACGTCGCTATTTGACACTGGGTGAATAAACCACGTTGATTCCTTGACCTTACTGGAGTGCTGCTGGCTTCTTTGTACTTTCTCCTAAAAATATAGAACTCTATATATATTTATATAAAACCCTAACTACAATTTCTTCTTTTTGAACCCCCCCAAAAAGGAAAAATTGGCAAAGAAAATCAACACAGATGTGAAAAAAAAATTTTTAGCGCAAAGAATAATACCCAGGTGCTCATCAGCCAGGTATGCACTGAACAGCACTTGGCGGTCACAGCTCACACGCAGAAAAAGTGATGCAGAGCTGGCAAATTGTAAAAAAAAAAAAAGACCAAAAAAGCGCGCAGACCAAATGGCGTCTTCTTTCAGCAGCAAAGGGTTAAAATCCACACCACAAGTCCCAGCAAGCCACAAGCAGCACAGAAAGTCCCAGAACCTCTCTGCATGTAGCCACCAGCTAGAATGGCTGCATGCAGGGAAGTTCAGCCCTTTCCTGTGCAGCTAATAGCACTGCCATTGTAGCGTTGTTCCAGCCAATCGCAACGCTGGCAGGGGACCCAAAACACCAGTGTCCCCTGCCTCACCTCAGAGGTGACCGCTGCTGACCAGTTCAGCACCGGCCACCTCCCCCAGACCCGCCCCGGTGCCTATGACAGCTTCCTGCGCTGCGATATGCCGGTCTTCATTGACCAGCCAATCGCAGCGCTTGGAACTGCAGGGAGGTGGTGCAGCACCATGTTGCCCTTACCCGGCATGGCTGCCTGCCGGTAAGAGCAGCCATAGTGCCGTGATTCCAAACCCAATCGTTACGCAGAGCCCCGTGGACCTTGTGCCATACATGTACGGCGCTGGTCCTTAAGCATTTGCTTCATAAGATGCACCGTCATTCCCATCCCACACACACACTCACACTTTTGGGGGAAAAGAAGTGCACCTTGGAGAGCAAAAAATACGGTCAATTTTGCAAAATGACCCAGTATGACAAACCAGTGTAAACTGGGCTCCTGCATAGGGCTGCACAGTTTAGCACCTTAATAGGTGTAGAGTAGAGCATTTTTTACCCCTCCCCCCCCCAAAAAAAAAAAAAAAATAGAAGTTATTTAATACATCGTATGTACCCTGAAATGGTTCCTATAAAAACTACAACTCATCCCAGAATTTAAAGTCTAATATAACTAAATGTAAGAAAAAATTAAGTTACGACCAGGAACACAAAGGGGATAAAATATTACTGATCCTTAGGGTCCATTCACACGTCCACAAAATGGGTCTGCGTCCAGTTCCACAATTTTGCGGAACAGGTGCGGACCCATTCATTTTTTGTGGGACTGGAATGTGCAGTCCGCATTGGCGTATCCGCAATTCCGGATCCGCATTTCCGTTCTCCAAAAAAAATAGAACATGTCCTGTTCTTGTCTGTAATCGTGGACAAGAAAAGGCATTTTCTATGAGAGTGCCGGCGATGTGCGGTCTGCAAAATGTGGAACGCACATTGTCGGTATCTGTATTTTGCGGATCCACAAAACATATACGGACGTGTGAATGGACCCTTAAAGTTATTCTCCTGGGATGATTTAAAATGGCCACCAGCAACCTTGCAAAGGCTTTTGATACTGTCCCTCATAGATGTTTAATAGGAAAAGTAAGGTCTATAGGCTTGGAAAGTATAGTTTGTAATTGGATTGATAAATGGCTGAAGGACCGTGTCCAGAGAGTTGTGGTCAATGATTCCTATTCAGAATGGTCCCGGGTTATAAGTGGTGTACCCCAAGGTTCAGTGCTGGGCCCTCTATTATTTTATTTATTTATTAATGATATTGAGGAGGAGATTAATAGCACCATTTATATTTTTGCAGATGATACTAAGGTATGTAGTACTGTACAGTCTATGGAAGATGTCCACA
The DNA here is from genome assembly GCF_014858855.1 of Bufo gargarizans. Classification (NCBI taxonomy): domain Eukaryota; kingdom Metazoa; phylum Chordata; class Amphibia; order Anura; family Bufonidae; genus Bufo; species Bufo gargarizans. Next base: position 383,160,903 of record NC_058080.1, on the reverse strand, counting down.
AACTACAAGCTGACTTGAACACTCTGAGTGATTGGGCATCAACCTGGCAAATGAGGTTCAATGTGGACAAATGTAAAGTTATGCATTTTGGTAGTAATAATCTCTGTGCTTCACATGTCCTAGGTGATGTAACACTGGGAGAGTCACTTATAGAGAAGGATTTGGGTGTCCTTGTGGATGGTAGATTAAATTACAGCATACAATCAGAGCTGCTTCTAAGGCCTCCAGGATATTGTCATGCATTAAACAAGCATGGACTTGTGGGGCAGGGATGTAATACTACCACTCTACAAAGCACTTGTGCGGCCTCATCTGGAATATGTAGTTCAGTTCTGGGCACCAGTCCATAGAAAGGATGCACTGCAACTGGAAAAAGTACAGAGGAGAGCGACTAAAATTATAAGGGGGCATGGAGGGTCTTAGTTATGAAGAAAGATTAAAATAATTACATTTATTTAGTCTTGAGAGGAGACATCTAAGGGGGACATGATTAAAGGGTTTCTGTCACCTGAAAAATGGGTATTAAGCTGGTTGACTAACTATATTAGTGCCATCTCACTGCCTAAAGCCTTTTTTTTTTGAAAAACGAAAGTTTTTATAATATGCTAATTAGCCTCTAGGAGCAAGGGGGGTGTTGCACCTACTCCTATAGGCTCCGTTTGCCCACCTCTTTTCACGCCCTTCTTCTCTTGATTGACAGGGCCAGGGCAGCGCTGCTCTCCCTCCGGCCTTGTCTGCAGTGTAAATCTCGCTCAGTATTCGGCGCAGTGAAGGAAGGACGTTCGGCGGCTGCTGGCTTCCTCACTGCGCCTGTGCCGAATACTGAACGGCGCGAGATTTACACTGCAGACACGGCTGGCGGGAGGAGAGCAGCGTTGCCCTGGCCCTGTCAATCAAGAGAAGAAGGGCATGAAAAATGGTGGGCAAACAGAGCCTCTTGGAGCAGGTGCAACACCCGCCCCTGCTCCTAGAGGCTAATTAGCATATTATGAAAGTTTGCTTTTCTCAATAAAGGCTTCAGGCAGTGAGCTGGCATTAATATAGTTATGTCCAGCTGACATTAGCACATCGCTAATGTCAGCCAGCTTAATACCCATTTTTCAGGTGACAGAAACCCTTTAATCTATACAAATATTTAAATGGGCCATACAAAAAATATGGTAAAAAACTGTTTCATGTAAAATGCATTCAAAAGACAAGGGGGCACTGCCTCCGATTGAAGAGGAAAAGTTCAAGTCTCCTGAAGCGTCAAAGCTTCTTTACTGTAAGAACGGTGAAGCTGTGGAATAGACTTCCTCAGGACGTGGTCACACCAGGAACAGTGGACAGTTTTAAAAAGGGTTTAGATTAATTCTTAAAAGTAAACAACATTAATGCTTATGAAAACGTGTAGAAATCTGAGTCTCAATTCCTTTTGGGATTCATGTCCCCACCTATCCTTGGTTGAACTTGATGGACTTATGTCTTTTTTCAACCGTATTAACTATGTAACTTTGTAACCTTAGAGCTGCCTAGGGGGGTGTGGGGGCCGGGTCTTACTACTCTCTGGCACTTGCATATACTACATATTGGTAAGTTCTCCTGTCAGGCTGCTCAGCCATGATGACATATCATAGGCAGGATCACATCATTACATCTGTTGTAGAGCAGTGTAATGAGGCTGCGCCACCTCACCTTCCTAGGCAGCTCTGAAAGTGGAGGCAACCAGTCCTGCTCACATTCCAGGACAGTTTGCTGGCCGACATTTTAAATCATTCCCGTGGGGCTGCTATAAAACAATTTTCTCAATGCTTTCTAAATTCTGTGAAGAACAGCTCAGGCAAGATGGCAGCCCCGATAATCATGTTCAGATAAAAATATTAATCTACAGTCAGAAAATAAAAATAGATTAGAGAAAAAAGATATGTGCTACTATCTGGTTTTAACTGCCAGATAACATTTCTGGTGACACATTCCCCTCAATTAGAGAAAAGTGGAAAGTGCCGCAAAAAAAGGGAAAAAATGTGTGACTTTTCTACACCAGAAAACTGCCGTGCCATCTGGATCATAGAGGAGGTTCAGGCGTGAGGTAAACCTGCAGATTGGGCAGTTTTTATTAGTATAGGGAGAAATGCGGATAATAAAAGTGAATAGGCATACGCCATGTGGTAGCTCAGATTCATTGTACAGGAACTATGTGGAGAACCTTGATCTCACAAGCTTTAAGTGGCACTGTACTTTCAACAAACTTTAATAAGTTATAGGGACATATTAAAAGTTCACATCGATGGAGGTCTGAGCACTGAGACTCCCACCGATCTCTAGAATGAGAAGAGAGAAGCGTGCGGATATCACGAGCCGGGATTGAGACAGGCCCGTAGATTTTTCTGTCTCATTTTCTATCAGTTTTTGAGGAGAGAGAATGCGATATGTGTGTACATCTCTCCCCTTGTTCTACAGATCGGTGGGAGTCCCGGCGTTGAGATGTAAAATTTTGATATGACAGATCAAAGATTTGTTCAAAGTTGAGTGCCACTTCAAGTGCAGCAAATTTTCATTTTTCTTCATATTTGTCACATCACAGCACAAAGATTTCTATTTCAGCCACAGTTTTCCAGGCTCCCAATATTGATGGCCAATCCTCAGGATAGGTCATTAAAAGGGTTGCCCACTACATATATATATATATATATATACAGTACAGACCAAAAGTTTGGACACACCTTCTCATTCAAAGAGTTTTCTTTATTTTCATGATCATGAAAATTGTAGATTCACACTGAGGGCATCAAAACTATGAATTCACACATGTGGAATTTTATACATAACAAAAAAGTGTGAAACAACTGAAAATATGTCATATTCTAGGTTCTTCAAAGTAGCCACCTTTTGCTTTGATTACTGCTTTGCACACTCTTGGCATTCTCTTGATGAGCTTCAAGAGGTAGTCACCTGAAATGGTTTTCACTTCACAGGTGTGCTCTGTCAGGTTTAATAAGTTAGATTTCTTGCCTTATAAATGGGGTTGGGACCATCAGTTGCGTTGTGGAGAAGTCAGGTGGATACACAGATAATAGTCCTACTGAATAGACTGTTAGAATTTGTATTATGGCAAGAAAAAAGCAGCTAAGTAAAGAAAAACGAGTGGCCATCATTACTTTAAGAAATGAAGGTCAGTCAGTCCGAAAAATTGGGAAAACTTTGAAAGTGTCCCCAAGTGCAGTCACAAAAACCATCAAGCGCTACAAAGAAACTGGCTCACATGCGGACCGCCCCAGGAAAGGAAGACCAAGAGTCACCTCTGCTGCGGAGGATAAGTTCATCCGAGTCACCAGCCTCAGAAATCACAGGTTAACAGCAGCTCAGATTAGAGACCAGGTCAATGCCACACAGAGTTCTAGCAGCAGACACATCTCTAGAACAACTGTTAAGAGGAGACTGTGTGAATCAGGCCTTCATGGTAGAATATCTGCTAGGAAACCACTGCTAAGGACAGGCAACAAGCAGAAGAGACTTGTTTGGGCTAAAGAACACAAGGAATGGACATTAGACCAGTGGAAATCTGTGCTTTGGTCTGATGAGTCTAAGTTTGACATCTTTGGTTCCAACCACCGTGTCTTTGTGCGACGCAGAAAAGGTGAACGGATGGACTCTACATGCCTGTTTCCCACCATGAAGCATGGAGGAGGAGGTGTGAGGGGTGCTTTGCTGGTGACACTGTTGGGGATTTATTCGAAATTGAAGGCATACTGAACCAGCATGGCTACCACAGCATCTTGCAGCGGAATGCTATTCCATCCGGTTTGCGTTTAGTTGGACCATCATTTATTTTTCAACAGGACAATGACCCCAAACACACCTCCAGGCTGTGTAAGGGCTATTTGACCATGAAGGAGAGTGATGGGGTGCTGCGCCAGATGACCTGGCCTCCACAGTCACCGGACCTGAACCCAATTGAGATGATTTAGGGTGAGCTGGACCGCAGAGTGAAGGCAAAAGGGCCAACAAGTGCTAAGCATCTCTGGGAACTCCTTCAAGACTGTTGGAAGACCATTTCAGGTGACTACCTCTTGAAGCTCATCAAGAGAATGCCAAGAGTGTGCAAAGCAGTAATCAAAGCAAAAGGTGGCTACTTTGAAGAACCTAGAATATGACATATTTTCAGTTGTTTCACACTTTTTTGTTATGTATATAATTTCACATGTGTTAATTCATAGTTTTGATGCCTTCAGTGTGAATCTACAATTTTCATAGTCATGAAAATAAAGAAAACTCTTTGAATAAGAAGGTGTGTCCAAACTTTTCGTCTGTACTGTATACATTTCAAATTTTTTATTTCATTCACTTGTAGACTGTGGTACTCGATGTCAAGTCAAATCAATGTACTTGCAATTCACTTAAAGATCCCTTTAACTTCCCCAGTCGAAAAGTGAGTCACTCTAAATTGCTTCCACTTATGAAAGAAAAGTTTGGTAAAAGTGTGCTTAGCCCTCTCAGTCTCAGTTTTATCTAATAACATGTTTCATTTGTGACATCACATTAGTAATCGTGGGTATAGAGGGGGCTATCCGTTTATGTAGAAGTCATCTCAATGCCACTAGCAAAGCCCCTATCGCTGGCAGGGGGACCTGACCTGTGTCTGGGGACTTGTGGAGTAAGAGAATCATAGGGTCACTAGGCAACATAATCAACCAAGTATGTGAAATCCATTTAACTACTTCCCTCCAATACTCCTTTACTCATGGACACTTCTATATACATTTGAAAAGTTTAAGGCAGGAAATTCTTTTGTTTGGTGCTCCCAGGGAAGATGGATAGTTGAATGCTGCATGCATCAAACAAAAAAGGGATTCCCTCCATCTCTCACATGACACCACTCTCCGTACACGCTTCCAACCCCATATAAAGACTTTGGAGAGATCTGAGTGTAGACTCTTCTTCCAATAATGAAAGAGCGATCCTGTCAAGAACGTACGAGACATACGGACGTTCCCGCAACGGGTGGCAGGAGATCTGTGGGACTGGCAACACGTAGTTTGATCTGACATGTTTTTCTTTTGGATCAAATGACACCTGTGTTGTTTCTGGTGCTTGCCAGACCTTCCATACCCAGGTGTTGCTATTGTGGTTATTTATCCTTCTCTATTTATTGTTGTTTCTCCCACTATGCTATGCGATTTACAGCTTGTGTTTGAGTTGTGGATAGCTGGTGTGTGGATCTCGGCTGAGTTCCTGGTGCTACCAAAGCTTCATTGAAGATAAGTGTTTCTGTTCCCTTTTGTATTTTGGTTTTGATATATGGGTGTGTTGCCTTTCCCTGTTTGTCATTAGGCCTGAGGGAGACCCCTGTTTGTCTTTCCCTTTGGAGGAATAGGTAGACTCAGTTCTGACATTAGTTTGAGTCTGAGATTCTAGGTATCTGGTGTATGAACTTCCCTACCTTTGAGGCCTGTTCATACTGGTAGTCTGTCAGGACTGGAGTTAGGGTTTTCTCTAGGAGGTGTCCATCTTCCTTCCCTAGTTTCCAGGTCTTATTCCGGTATCCTCTTTCCCTCCTATGCTTGGTGTAGTGTTTTTCTCCCACACACGAGCGTGACAGATCCCTTCAGTTTTTTACTTAAAACCTGTCAAATAGTCCTACAAAATAGACAGGGACATACTAGAGGGGGATCAATGACAAAAATTCCCACAAAAAAAATGTCTTTTAATCATGGGCCATTTTTATGTGTCTTAAAGGGAAATTCTCAAAAAAGTGCCCTGCTTGAGCCTAGAGAAAATTTATTTTAGGCCACGGGAGTACGGGCCCTAAAAATTAGGCATTAACCTGACATAAAAGAAATTGTGATTATGTGGCTTGAGGTACATTATGAGGTCACTGAATAACCATTTTTTCTGTAGCCCACTGGATTACAGGGCCCAAACATTAGGCATTCACCGTACAGAAAAGATCAAGTGATTATGTGGCTGGAGGTATATTAGATGGTCATTGGATATCAATTTTACTGCAGGCCAGTGGAGTACAGGCCCCACACATTAGGCATTTACCGTACATAAAAGATCAAGTGATTATGTGGCTGGAGGTATATAAGACGGTCATTGGATATTAATTTTACTGCAGGTCAGTAGAGTACAGGCCCCAAACATTAGGCATTCACCGTACAGAAAAGAACAAGTGATTATGTGGCTGGAGGTACATTAGGCGTCACCGTATAACAATTTTACTGTTGGCCAGTTAGATTACAGGCCCCAAAAATTATGCATTCATCGTACAGAAAAGATCAAGTGAATATGTGGCTGGAGGTATATTAGACGGTCAAAGGATATCAATTTTACTGCAGGCCAGTGGAGTACAGACCCCAAACATTAGGCATTCAACGGACAGAAAACATCAAGTGATTATGTGGCTGGAGGCATATTAGACGGTCATTGGATAACAATTTTACTGCAGGCCAGTGGAGTACAGGCCCCAAAAATTATACATTCACCATACAGAAAAGAACAAGTGATTATGTGGCTGGAGGTACATTAGGCGGTCACCATATAACCATTTTACTGTTGGCCCCAAAAATTATGCATTCATCGTACAGAAAAGATCAAGTGATTATGTGGATGGAGGTTTATTAGATGGTCATTAGATATCAATTTTACTGCAGGCCAGTGGAGTACAGGCCCCAAACATTAGGCATTCACCGGACAGAAAATAACAAGTGATTATGTGGCTGGAGGTATATTGGGTGGTCTTTGGATATCAGTTTTTTCTGGAGGCCAGTGGAGTACGGGCCCCAAACATTAGGCATTCACCGGACAGAAAATATCAAGTGATTATGTGGCTGGAGGTATATTGGGTGGTCTTTGGATATCAGTTTTTTCTGGAGGCCAGTGGAGTACGGGCCCCAAACATTAGGCATTCACCGGACAGAAAACATCGTGATTATGTGGCTGGAGGTATAATAGGCGGTCATTGGATAACAATTTTACTGTAGGCGAGTACAAATACATGTCAAATACATATCTTTTAAAAGAAGTGAAAATATAAAATTGGATTAAAAACATGGCTAACAAAATCCCCCCGATAACACGTGGTCGTCACAGGTGTTGAATTCCTCCGAGGCTCCAACAATTAGGCATTCACCGTACAGAAAAGATCAAGTGATTATGTGGCTGAAGGTATATTAGACGGTCATTGGATAACAATATTACTGCAGGCCAGTGGAGTACAGACCTCAAACATTAGGCATAAACTGGAAAGAAAAGGCCTTTTATGCCGCTGTATTTACATAAGACAAGGACCATTCTTTTTTCTGAGTGGTGGAGGATATGTGTGGGCTGGCATAAGGAAATTCAATTAAACAAGGTCATCATAGGTGTTGAATTACTCCGAGATCTATGCCTCATTCATTTTTAGAAATGTGAGGTAGTCCACACTGTCGTGAACTAGGCAAGTGCGCTTATCGGTCGCGATCCCCCCTGCTGCGCTGAACGCCCTTTTGGACAGGACACTCGACGAGGGGCAAGCCAAGAATTCCATGTGAAGTTGTGCCAGCTCTGGCCACAGGTCAAGCCTGCACACCCAGTAGACGAGGGGTTCCTCGCTTCTCAGAGCGTCCACATTGGCCGTTAACCCGATGTAGTCGGACACCTGTCGGTCTAGGTGTTCCCTGAGGCTGGATCCGGAGGGCAGCTGTCGATGGGTTGGCTGCAAGAATTATCTCATATCCGAAGTGACCAACACATCTTCAAACCGCCCTCTTCTTGCATGTGTGGTAGGATTGGTACCTGATACTGTTTCTCTGTAGGTGGAAATTCCTCTGCCAGTGCCCGCAACAGCAGAATGCAGCATCTCTTACAGCTAGGCCTGGAAATGCTACATTCTGACAACCCTCTGTGATGCTGGTAACATGTCGGCCATTTTGTGTTTGTACCGGGGGTCTAAGTACGTTACCACCAAGACCTTGCCCTTTATGCTTTTTATACGGGGGTCCCTCTTTAAACACTGGAGCATGAAGGCCCCCATTTGCACTAAATTGGAAGCGGTGAAGCTCCCTGGCTCCTGCTCATCGCCCAGGAGAATGACGTCCTCTATATCCTCCCCCATCCACAGACAACACCAGGGATCCCAGAAAATGTTAAAGCCTGCTCTTCTTGCTCCTCCTGCTCCCCCCAGGCACTATCCTCCTCTGACTCCTCTTCAGACTCCTGCTGACTTGTCTCAGATGGAGTAGCCCCCCCTGGGAATTCATTCAGCATTGCGACTTCCTCATATTCAGATTGGCACTGTTGTCGCACACCACTTTACTAACTGTCAAATTGAGCGGGATTAGCCACTGATTGGCCTGTGACCGCAGAGCTGAATGCAGTGAAGGGCCGGTGTGGCTCTTGGTTTCCATGCACAACAGCCACAGCACAGCATGGCAACGTTTCCCCTGGCACATCGAATAGGTTCTGGGGAGCTTGGGGGTTGCAGCGGAAGAGGCGGTAGCAGTGGAAAAGGAGGAGTCAGCCGAGGAAGAGACGGAGTATGGAGGAGAAGAAGAGGCAGGCCTGAATGCAATTCGTGCCGGTATTACCAAACCCACAAGGGTTGCATGCTTGACAGCCGTCAGAAGGTTCACCCAGTGGGCAGTAAAAGTTATGTACCTTCCCTGCCCGTGTTTTCTAGACCACATGTCTGTGGTCAGATGTATCTTGGCACCGACACTGTGTGCCAGAGATACATTCACTTGCCGCTGAACGTGGCCATATAGCTCTGGGATGCCCTTCTGGGAGAAATATTTCCTTCCTGGGACTTTCCATTGCGGTGTGCCAGCGGCCATACATTTTCTAAAGGCCTCCGAGTCCACCAGTTTATATGGCAGTAGTTGGTGGGCTAGCAGTACCGACAAGCCAGCGGTCAGCTGTTGGGCAAGAGGGTTATCCGGCATCATCAACTTTTTACGTTCGAACATTTGGGCCACGGAAGCCTGCCTTTTGCCTGTGAACGTGACAATGGCACGGTGGAAGGTGGAGTGGAGGACAAATGGGAGGAGAAGGAGAAGAGGCAGGACGTGGAGTGCCGGGAGTGTGGCTTCTGGGTTCTGATGGTGTTGCTTCCACTGGGCTCAGTGATGGGAGGCCAGGTGCCTTCTTAAGGCGGTCGTCCCTAGGTGAGTGTTGGGCTTACCGCGACTTATGCGTTGACAGCACAGGCTGCAGATGGCAACACTATTGTCAGCAGCTGACACGTAAAAAAAAAAACACACTGCGGAGCCATGTGCCGGCGTCCTGGGAGCGCCAGGATTTGACCGTGCATGGTGGATGGATCGCTCCAGATATATTTGCAGTGTAGCTGCAACCCGGCGCGCCTCTCCACACATGCTTGAAGTCAAGCTTATGCAGAGAGTTCGGCAAAGCCAGCCGAACTGTCAGCTGTCAGTCACAGCGAAGGGGCAGGGCTTGAGCAGGGGCGTGAACACTAGCAACCTCACCAGCATGATCCGCCACATGGCATCAAAGCACATTAATAGGTGGGCCGAAAGCCTGGGTCCACGATCAGTGTCTGCGGGTCACATCACTGCCTCCTCTTCCCCTGTGTTACGTGCTGGCCAATCCCCTGTCCAAGACGCACGCCCGGATGCCTCCCGCCCTGCACCTGGACCTTCGCAAGCACCATGAGCTAGCACATCCACTTCTGTGTCCTAGTGCAGCGTACAGATGTCCATACCTCAGGCCTTTGAACGAAAGCGCAAATACCCAGGCACCCACTCGTGCCCTGACCAACACAGTTATTGGGAAGGTCCACTAAACGACTGACACAAGTGCTTTTGGCTACATTTCCCTGACAGCACACTGGGTGAACGTTGTGGAGGCCAGGAGCGAGTGATACCCTGGGATGGCACAGATGCTACCGACACCAATGATTGCGGGCCCTACTTCTATCAGGATTTCCGCCACCACCTACATTAGTGGCTGCAAAAAACCCCCCCCCCCCCCCTCCTTCTCCTCCTCCTCCTCCTCCTCCTCCTCCTCCTCCTCCTCCTCTGAATTCTGATCTTGTAGCACCAGACAGCCATCAGTCAGTAGCTGGAAGCAGTGCAGCACTGCAGTGGGGAAGTGGCAACCAGCCGTGCTGAAACTAATTTGATTAGGTGAGAAGAAGCACACCGCCGCAGAGCTGTGGCAGGGTATAAGGGACCAGACTAAACTGTGGCTCTCGCCACTCAACCTACAGCCAGGCATGGTTGTGTCTGATAATGGCCGTAGCTTGGTGGCGGCTTTGGAGCTCGACAAGCTCACACACATACCATGCCTAGCCCACGTGTTCAACTTAGTGGTTCAGCTGTTTCTCAAAACCTACCCCAATTTGCCTGAGCTACTGGTAACGGTGCACCGCATGTGTCATCTACAGCTGCCGCCGGCCTGGCAACGCTGCAGCAGCGCTTGCAGTTGCTAGATCACCGACTGTTGTGAGACGTGAGCACTCGCTGGAACTCCACGTTCCACATGTTGGCCAGGCTTTGTGAGCAGCAGAGAGCAGTAGTGGAATACGAGCTGCAACATGGTCGTAGCCTTTCCAGTCAGCTTCCGCTCTTCACAAGTGACAAGTGGGCATGGATGTCTGACCTCTGTGAGGTTTTACGCAGCTTTGAGGAATCAACACAGATGGTGAGAGGCGATGCCGCTATTATCAGCGTAACCATCCCACTTCTGTGTCTACTGAAACGCTCGCTGCTCACAATGAAGGCCGCCCCTTTGCATGTCGAAGAGGTGGAAATGGGGGAAGACAGTACACAGGGTCATAGCCAGACCACCCTCCGTTCGTCTTCTCAGCGCCAATTGGATGATGATGAGGTGGAGGAGCAGGAGTTGGTTGCCTCCGATACAGAGGGTATTACCCACAGCAGGTTTATTCTATCTGTTCAGCGTGGATGGGCCGAAGAAGAGGATGAGGAGATTGAGAGTCATCCTCATGATGAGGACAGCGAAGTCTTGTCTGTTGGGCCTCTGGCACACATGGCTGACTTTATGTTATGCTGCCTTTCCCGTGACCCTGGCATTATACACATTTTGGCCAACACCGATTACTGGTTGTTCACCCTTCTCGACCCCCGCTACAAAGAGAACTTCTCATCTCTCATTCCTGTGGTGGAGAGGACTAGAAAAATGGTGCAATACCAGAAGGTCCTTTTGGAAAAATTGCTCCAAAAATTTCCAGCTGACAACGCTGGCAGTAGAGTACATAGTTCCTTGGGCAACCGAGGAGGGGAGGGGAACACACAGCAGTTCCAACAGAGGCAAGGCAACACTCTCCAAGGCCTGGGGACAGTTTCATGACACCCCGCCAGCAACTTCACCCTGATGTGTGGCCTAGTGTCACAAGGAGAGAAAAGTTTTAAAAGATGGTGGAGTACATAGCAGACCGTGTCAGCGTCCTCAATGATCCCTCTGTGCCTTACAACTATTGGGTGTCCAAGCTGGACACGTGGCACGAACTGGCACTATATGCCTTGTAGGTGCTGGCCTGCCCTGCCGCCAGCTTTTTGTCAGAGCGGGTATTTAGTGCTGCTGGGGGCATAATAACTGATAAGTGCATCCGCCTGTCAACTGAAAATGCTGACAGGTTGACTCTTATCAAAATGAAGAAGGCCTGGATTGCCCCTGACTTCTTTACTCCACCAGAGGAAAGCAGCTGAACATAAAGGCACTTTAAATGTGGCTTTTATGGTGTATTGAATACACTGTATTCCCATGCACCCCTTCCACCACAAAAAATGGTATATGGTTCAATCTTCCTTTTCTCTTCCTCCTCCTCCATATCAACATGTTTATTAGGCTGCCCTCGCTCCTAATGTTTTAGAGGGTCAGCTCAGCAGCAGGCCCTCAACCATAAATTTTTTCGATGGTCAGCTCAGCAGCAGGCCCTCACCGATAACTTTTTTCCATGGTCAGATCAGCAGCAGGCACTCCCCCCTAATGTTTTAGAGAGTCAGCTCAGCAGCAGACCCTCAACCATAATTTTTTTCGATGGTCAGCTCAGCAGCAGGCCCTCAACCTTAATTTTTTCCATGGTCATATCAGCAGCATGCACTCGCCCCTAATGTCTTAGAATGTCAGCTCGGCAGCAGACTCTCGCCCCTAGTGTTTTACATGGTCAGATCAGCAGCAGGCCCTCGCCCATAATGTTTTGGATGGTCAGCTTGGCAGCAGGCCCTTGCCCATAATGTTTTAGTTGGTTAGCTCGGCAGCAGGACATCGCCCATAATGTTTTAGATGGTTAGCTTGGCAGCAGGACCTCGCCCATAATGTTTTAGATGGTCAGCTCCGCAGCAGGTCCTCGCCCATAATGATTTAAATGGTCAGCTCAGCAGCAGGCCCTCACCCATAATTTTTTACATGGTCAGCTCAGCAGCAGGCCCTCGCCCCTAATGTTTTAGATAGTCAGATCAGCAGCCGGCCCTCACCCATAATGTTTTAGATCGGGGCTGGCAAACCTGCGGCTCTCCAGCTGTTGTAAAACTACAATTCCCACTATGCCCTGCTGTAGGCTGTCTTTGCATGCTGGGATTTGTAGTTTTGCAACAGCTGGAGAGCCGCAGGTTGGCCAGCCCTGTTTTAGATGGTCAGATCAGCAGCAGACCCTCACCCCTAATGTTTTAGATGGTCAGCTCAGCAGCAGACCCTCACCCCTAATGTTTTAAATGGTAGGATCAGCAGCAGGCCCTTGCCCCTAATGTTTTAGAGCAGGGGTACTCAACTGGCGGACCGTGGTCCGAATCTGGGGGCAATGGCTCCCACCGCATGTAAGGTGACAGAGGGAGCGGACTCCCTCTGTCTTCCTTTGGTACCCCGTAAAAGCAATCTTGGGGTGCCAATATGCATACCTCCCAAATTTTGAAAATCACAAAGAGGGACAATATGTGCAGCGCGCATTACGTCAGTTTTTTTCATACAAGGCCGCGCCTCTAACTCGGCCTAAAGCATAATTGCTGACTCTATCAGCAGGGGGTCGTTTAAGTGAGTGTAAGTTCCTTTATTTTTTTTACAGCATGTGGAACCCTGGGAATTTTTTTATTCTTGCACTTGAATTTCCATTTAAACATTATATACCGTATATAAAATAATTAAATATAGCACATAAATCATCAGATTATAGATATTTTAAGGTCCAAATTGCACAAAATAAAGTAGCCTGAAATGTTACTGGAACAGGAGAACCACCACACAAGCAGAGCACTCCACAAAAGAGCTATCAGCCGCAAGGAAGCAAGTGAGAGGCGGAACATATAAAGAGTCACCTGACTGATAATGAGCAGCATCTGCGAAGGGGTGGAAACCTGTCAGCAACAATGAAAACAAGAGAGATCTTTCAGATACACTCCTGAGTCTTCCGTCTATTTGAACTTCTAAGATCTCTTCCAGGGCCGGCGGTAACAGTACTCCCCCTTCTACGGGTGACCTCCGGGCACCCAGGACCAACTTTATCGGTGGGCTCTGTGAAAGGCTCTCAGAAGCTGACTGGCATTCACATCAGTCGCCGGGATCCACATTCTCTCCTCCGGACCGTAACCCTTCCAATGAACGAGGTATTGAAGGGAACCCCGAAGGACACGAGAGTCAAGAACTCTGAAAATTTGAAACTCCAGATTCACGTCAACCAAAACAGGTGGAGGTGGCAAGGAAGATGGTACAGCAGGTTCCACATAAGTCTTTAACAAAGATTTATGGAAGACATTATGGATCTTCCAAGCTTGCGGAAGTTCAAGGCGATAAGAAACCGGATTAATAATGGCAGAGATCTTGCATGGGCAAATACATCTTGGACCTAACTTCCAGGATGGCACCTTCAACTTAATGTTCTTAGTGGACAACCACACCAAATCACCCACATTCAGGTCCGGACCAGACAAATGTTTCTTGTCAGCCATAAGTTTATAACTATCGCCCATCATTTTAAAATTGATTTGAATTTTACGCCAGATAGATGATAAGGAAGAAGCAAATCTCTCCTCATCAGGTATACCAGAGGAACTATTCCCAGAGAACGTACCAAACTGAGGGTGAAACCCATATGCACCAAAAAATGGTGACTTATCAGTGGACTCCTGACGACAGTTATTCAAAGCAAATTCTGCCAAAGACAAGGAGGACCACTCCTCCTGATTCTCAGCAACAAATCACCTCAAATATGTCTCCGGATTCTGGTTGGTGCATTCAGTTTGTCAGTTCGACTGAGGGTGAAAAGCCGAAGAGAAGGACAAACGAATCCCCAGGCGAGTACAGAAATACTTCCAGAATCTGGACACAAATTGAGTCCCTCTATCAGACACGACATCAGAGGGAATGCCGTGTAATTTCACAATATTATCAACAAATGTCCGAGCCAGAGTTTTGGCATTGGGTAAATCAGAAAATGGAATTAAGTGTGCCATCTTACTGAAGCAGTTGACCACCACCAAAATCACCGTTATCCCCGAAGAACTGGGCAAATCGGTGATAAAGTCCATGGACAAGTGTGTCCAGGGCTGGTGCAAGGATTTTTGCCACCCTAGGCAAAGATCCATTTTGCCACCCTCTCATGTCACTCATTCACTGACAGACAGACACACACTGACAGACAGACACACACTCAGACACTCACTGAATGACGTACACAGAAACTCACTGACTGACAGACACACACACACTGACAGACAGACACACACTCAGACACTCACTGAATGACGTACACAGAAACTCACTGACTGACAGACACACACACACTGACAGACAGACACACACTCAGACACTCACTGAATGACGTACACAGAAACTCACTGACAGACACACATACACTCACTGACAGACATTCACTCATTCAGACACTCACAGACATACAGCTATCCACTGAAACACACACACACAGAAACTCACTGACAGACACTCACTCACTGGCAGACAAACACACACATATACACTCACACAGACACTCACTGACAAACATCCACACACTCACTGACAAACACACAGACACTTACTGACCGACAGACATCCACACTCACTGACATACACACACAGACACTCAATGACAGACACACATAGATTTTTTAAACTTGCTTTATTGAAAAATGGTAAGCAAGTTATGTAACAGTGTTACATTCGAGAATTATTGCATTGAACAAAGTCGTACAGTGTTTTAAAGAGAATATTGCAAGATTATACAGTTCTCATCATTACAGAAAGTAATAAACAGGACCCATTATCCATAGTACATCATTTTGACTGTCGTCTTTAGGCCAAGCATTACAGTTCGTGCCGTGATTCATTTCATTCAAGCAAATCGCGTCAATAGAACCTGATAACGCATAGTTGGACGGGTACACCCCTCAATCCATCGAATGTAGATGGGCCGTCGTAGCAGGACACACATAGATTTACAGATAGGCAGACATACACTCACTCACTGACATACATACACAGGTATACACTCACTCAGTCAAACACTTAAACACTCACCTCCCTGGGGTCCAGTGTGGTGCAGCTCCTCAGTCCTCCAGTGCGCCGTTTAGTATGCCGGGGCCGGAATGACGTCATATTCCGGTATCACAAAGGGCGCGCAAGGGAGAAGTGGGGAGCTGCTAGAACAGCCTCCCTTACCACCCGCCTCCTCTCCTCTGGTAATTTACTGGCAGAGCAGGCACCTGCCTTTAGGGTAAGCAGATGCCTGCTCTGCCATATTTAAGAAGGACTTCCGTCTCCTGGCCCCCCCTGTAACGGCGCTGGGGGAGGCTCTTGAGCCGCTCGCCCAGGGCTGCAGCCACAGACAGGGGGAGCCCACCAGGGCACCCCCAGCAGGCCGGCGCCATAGGCGAATGCCTAGTTTGCCTAATGGTGGCACCGGCCCTGAGTGCGTCCAGGGATGGGATGGACAAAGGAAGAAAAGATTCTTAGGGCCAAGTATGAGTCACCTTGGCACGTGCACAGGTCTCACAAACTGCCACATAGCCCTCAACACTTACATAAACCCGGCCACCAGAATCTTCGAGAAATAAGATCAACATGGATCTGCTCCCAGAGTGTCCAGCAAGGACAGTATCACGATTGTGATGGACTGAACCGTCACTGGGGCTGCTGGAGAAGCCTGAGGGCCAGCCTCCTTCCTACAGACTATAACGCACATTAACCACCTGCCTTGGTTTATAATGTCAATTAAATTTTTTTCGTTGATCAGCTCCTGTATAACAAAATAAGCGTCGTAACGACCGGCATTCTGTGCTATCAACGTGTAGCCGCAAAACTTTCTGTCGATAAAAAAGCGTACAAGATCACGCGTACAGGATTTACCGCTAAATTGCCAGGAATTATGGCCGTATAATGTAGTCGCGTAAATGTAATTGGGTATATGTATGCCTGTTTCTTGCATGCACTCAAAGTCGTAAAAGATGTACTTGTCAGTCGCTTGTTTGGGGTTGTAAGACTGCATGTAACAGACGTGGTCGTCAAATTTGCCAACCAGCCCGCTGCAGACACTACATTTTAGACCGCTACACTTGTGCTCAGCGCCCCAGTCTCTATATCTGTAACAAAAACCGCAAAAGTTTTTTTTCTTACAAAACGCGTTATCGCTAAGTGATGGTTACTATGCCTTTCAAAGCACAACCCTGAACGACAAAGCACCAGGCATATCGGGCACCGTACATTATCGTCCTGATCAACTCGGGCACCGTACATTATCGTCCTGATCAACGCAATCCGACCGCTGACACGCTTTTCAAAACTGTATACAGCCGTGTTGGTGTTTACTGTTGTATACAGAGCGGCACCGGACGCATAAATATTTGGCTCTGATAAAAGCTTTTCGATTTTTAATGCCGTAATAATGATTTTCATGATGCATTATATAAACAGTCTTTTCTTTAGCGGTATTACCTGCATGATAATAATGCCGCTGGCCCTTATTGTGATACAATGTTATGTTATGTTTAAATATTTTTTCAAACTCAACAATTTTGCTAAAAGATACCAAATGCCCTTTGGGTATTTGTAAATCGCGATACAGTTGTTGGGCTTTCGCTAACAACACGGCGTCGCTCAAAATAGCGTAAACACTAGCGGCCATGCAAACGTTATTATCGTAATTGTTAAAGTAGTATAAATGTTTTTTTTGCGTTCAATAATACGGCTATACGCTACGCCGCCCAAACGACTTCGGGCACCACCGCGACGGTCCCTGACAATGATGACGACTAGTTTAAGTAAATTACCGGCTATGCACTCCGCGTTGCTCTGTAAAGTGTTAGTGATATTGTTCAAAAATGTTTCGGCGCTAAATTCATCTCTAGAATATCTATTTGAAAAAACGGAGTCAAACGTCTCGCCATCGTCTAAGCGCAGTTGGTTATAATCACACGGCTCAGCGGCCTGTAAAACTATCTAATAAAGATTGTATAGCAGCGTGTATAGCATCAAGAGCGTCGACAAATGTCGCGCTGTTGATGGAATACACGTTCTAGATAAACAGTTCTAACGTTGACGTATGGTTACAAACTCAACAACGGTAAAACTGTATTTAAGGTTAAGGGTATAACGCTCAACGTCGCTAACGCCCGACTTGTTAATTTTGACAGTTTAAAACACCTTGTACCGGACTACTCACACAACTCCGATCCCGAGACGCAGAAAACAATAGGTATCGAGCAAAACTCAATTTACAGAAACAGAAAACATTAGACCGTAGAGAAAAGACCGTTACGTAAAACGCAAAAGTGTGTCTACCACACAAAGAGACGTCTGACTGACGACTTTACAACGCTACCTTTCGGCTATTAAGCATGGCGGCTTAATTTCAACATCCTTTTTCATGTATTTTAGCAGGCCCCTCAAATTCCGTAAAGAGTTTTTAGTGAAACGTTTGTTAATACAAGCGGATACTTTAATGGCGCACAAACCTGATAACGTCATTTGGTTTTACACTTGCTGGCAGAAATTGCACGATGAACTAACCCGTTTGTTTACAAATATCAGGTTTGTCGAGGTAATACCGCAAAATTGTACAGCCGCTGATCTATTCCCGCCGGACAAGGTAAATTTGACAGTCGTTGATGATTTAATGGTGGCGGCTTGTGAAAATCTTGAAATGCAAAACGCATTCACCAAATACGTACACCACAGAAACTTGACCATTATGTATCTTGTTCCAAATTTTTTTTTGTCAGGGTAAGAAAAGCTGAACCATAAATTTAAACACTAAATACATGGTCCTTTTTAAGAACCCTTGTGATAAATTACAGATTATTACGTTGGCGTGGCAAATGTACCCCGGTAAAACATGTTTCTTTTTAGAAGCTTTTGAAGATGCTACACTTTTGAATGTATATAAAATTTATTTGTATGTAACGCATTATGAATATAAGGTAATGTCGCACTCGTATGAGGTGGGAATCCAAACAGAGGTGCTCCCACTATCAGACAACACCCAGTCTGAAAATGTGGAATAAATAAATAAGATTAAAGTGGGGCACACTCTTTAAAGTAAAGGGATCTTTAATGGTCTATACAATAATACACAGTAGGTTGATAATACAATGATGGATAAAAAAGAAGATAGTGACCTTATAAGACTAAAATAAAATCAAATTAAATTACAATAAATAAGACATAAATCCCATTAAATATGCTATAAAAATTCATATAATATTCAGAAAATAATCGGTGTAAGATGTGTATTGGCAATAAAATCTTACACTGATATTTATAAGTGCATCTGAGAAAAATGAATCTTGATTGAAACCAGTCTTTTGTATCTCTATTGGAAATAAAGCGAAGTCTTTCCTAATATAGATAGTTTGTGTGTGATAGGTTAATAAAGTCGCAACATTGTAGCGATACACTTGTGTGTATTTGATCAAATTCAGAGCATGTAGCTTTCAACAGTTCGGATTGCAGCGTATAGCTACAGAATCATACAGCGGCGTCCCGCTGTGTTTGAAGAGAGCGATCGCTTGTGTGGGATCAATGCAGCCTTACCCGGAGGTCTTGGTACCTGACAGTGAGTCCTCGACTCGGTACAATCGACTTGTAGTATCCCGGTCTCAAGGGCTGTTACTGAGCTGGCGTCAATCAGGTTGTGTTCCACGCGGTCTTTGGCGTCTCCAATGACGCAGTGAGTTAGCTCTTCTTGTAACACTGTCCAGACCTTTACCGGGGGTTGCAGTGTCCTTGCTGTCCTTTAGGGCTAAAGGACAGCAAGGACACTGCAACCCCCGGTAAAGGTCTGGACAGTGTTACAAGAAGAGCTAACTCACTGCGTCATTGGAGACGCCAAAGACCGCGTGGAACACAACCTGATTGACGCCAGCTCAGTAACAGCCCTTGAGACCGGGATACTACAAGTCGATTGTACCGAGTCGAGGACTCACTGTCAGGTACCAAGACCTCCGGGTAAGGCTGCATTGATCCCACACAAGCGATCGCTCTCTTCAAACACAGCGGGACGCCGCTGTATGATTCTGTAGCTATACGCTGCAATCCGAACTGTTGAAAGCTACATGCTCTGAATTTGATCAAATACACACAAGTGTATCGCTACAATGTTGCGACTTTATTAACCTATCACACACAAACTATCTATATTAGGAAAGACTTCGCTTTATTTCCAATAGAGATACAAAAGACTGGTTTCAATCAAGATTCATTTTTCTCAGATGCACTTATAAATATCAGTGTAAGATTTTATTGCCAATACACATCTTACACCGATTATTTTCTGAATATTATATGAATTTTTATAGCATATTTAATGGGATTTATGTCTTATTTATTGTAATTTAATTTGATTTTATTTTAGTCTTATAAGGTCACTATCTTCTTTTTTATCCATCATTGTATTATCAACCTACTGTGTATTATTGTATAGACCATTAAAGATCCCTTTACTTTAAAGAGTGTGCCCCACTTTAATCTTATTTATGTAACGCATTATAATGTTTTTATTTGTTTTACATCATTTTTTTTACTTTGAATGTATATAAAATGTGTCTTGTAATGTTTTTATTAGTTTTACATAAACAGTTTTTTTTATAAAATGTAGCCTGCTTTTTTCTTTTTACAATAAATCCACTATCTTGTTTAGTTAAAATTGTGTAAACAGTTGGGTTGCATTGTTTGATAGACGCTGCTTAAAAACGTTGCTAAAATGACTGGTATTGCTGAGATATTGTGAAAACAGTACAACACGCCGAAAGCTGTCGTCTCTTATGGCAGCGTAGAGCCCTTATTCAGATGAGTACGAAAATTTGTTTGCATATCTTTTTCTGGGGAACATACCGAGAACAGTAATACTAACGTTTGTGGACAACAAGTCATTTTCAGGTCATTACCAAAGAAATTCTTCTTCAACCGTTATAATGCGAATTATGCGGCCTTATATTTGGACAGGGGCAACAGATACCCGCAAAATCGTTTCAACCTAATTTCCAAGACGAATCAGCAGTTCGAGAATATATGTTGTTTGTGCATATTTTCGGGCAAGCATAAGGCTGACAACGCTTTATCCGCGGACCGGTCCGAATTTTTAAACGGCTACACATTGTTCGCTTTTTATTTATCGCCGGATCAAGAACCCGGCGGTCATTTCTCGCTAGTAAAAAGCGGAAATCTCAGAGCTGAATTGTAAACACTATTAACATGATTGTGTATTCAGTTCATGAAAACATTATTGAAATAAATAATAGAAGGGAAGTTTTATATCCTTCTCAATAAAAATGAATAATTATGAAATTAGACGTGTTATTAAAACCGACTTTCATGCCCGTCGCATATTTAAAGGTATTTCCGTTCGATTTATTACCTAAAAATAAAATCATAGACCGCTCGACGGCCTACATTGTAAATACGGACAATTCGTATAAGCAGGGGCGACACTGGATTTTAATTATATTACAGCCCGACGACTTATCTATATTTTTTGATAGTTATGGATTATCGCCGTCGTGTGAGCTATTTCCTGCTGAATTTATAAAAAATGTTTACAAAAATTCTAAGACTATAAGGTATCTAAACAGACAAATCCAGGACATCGCTAGTTCGGTCTGCGGCCATTACTGCATCTATATCTTACATTGTTAAAGGAATACCTTTTGAAAGTGTATTAAAAATGTTTACAAGTGATTTTAGAAACAATTTTCGTGTTGTGCGCTCCTTTTTTTTTTTTTGGTTTTTTTTTCTTTTTTTTTTGTTATAATACAAAACTTTATATCCATATTACTTTGCAATATTATGAAATTCATAAGCCCGTCAGTTCTGGTCTATGAACATGAGTGACATTGATTTCACACCAATGTCGAGAATTATATAAACCTAGAAGAAAAACAAAAACAAATGGAGATCTCTAGCTGGTAAGATCGATAGGATCTACCCGACATCCTGAGCTTACTAAAGGGGATGAGGTAAGCATCCTCTTAAAATTATTATTATTTCATTATTTAATGCCGGGGGGTCCTGCCATCCTCCAGTGTTCCTAGAGATGCTCCAATATAACTTCATATTCTACTCCTTTGTAGCGAAGCGCATGTAACAATTATGTATACGCTGTTGTAATTACACACAAACTTGTGGTTGTTAAAAATGTAAGTTGACATGTTGTAAATAAAGAAAAATTAATAAAAAAATTTAAAATGATTAAAATCTGGTCATCCTTGATTTTTTATCGTTGCTATTATAATTAAAAGACGCCCGGCCATGTACATGTCTTTTGGACATGTTCGGGCATGCCAATATATAAAAAGGCATATCAAAATTATATCAAAGATATATCAAATCACAAAATGACATAAAAGTGGTATAAAACTGTATCAAAATGTTATAAATGGGGTATAAAGTGTTAATAAAAGCTTATCATTTGATAAGAACTTATAAAGTGATATGTAAAGCTTATAATTTGATATAAAATTTATATTAAGCCATTTTTCTTACCATTAGCATATGCAATAGGTGGTGGCGTTAATACGGCCAATCACAATCATTTTGTTTCCTGAACAAAGATGCTCTAAAAATATGGATAGATACTGCATAGTGTTTGCCTCAGCTGTTTAAACGATAACAATAGTTTATGTGTTAACTCTGCAATAGACAGGTCCCGAGAAAATTAACACCTCTAAAGTTGTCACAGCTGCTACCTGAAACTTATGTGTGGGGTCTTGTAGGAAATGAAAAGTTTGATGTTAGGATGTATATGGACCGTGAGTTTCAGGTAACAGTTTAGCAGGAATGTGACATTTCAGGCTTTTAATTCAAATTCAGTGTGCTGTCCAGTGTGGTGGGATTTAAATTACACTCATGTATAAGAGCCTGCATACACTGTAAGCTTGGGAGCTGCAGTTATAAGAGTGCTTTTAATTTACATGGTACAGCATTATAATTAAATTAATAAAACTTTTTAAAATAATAAAAATTCTGTCATCCTTGATTTTTTTGCGTTGCTATTATAATTAAAAGATGCCCGGCTGTGTAGCATACATCTTTTGGACATGTCCTGGCATGCCAATATATAAAAGGCATATCAAAGTGATATCAAATCACAAAATGACATAAAAGTGGTATAAAACTGTATCAAAAGGGCATGCCAATATATAAAAGGCATATCAAAATGATATCAAAGTGATATCAAATCACAAAATGACATAAAAGTGGTATATACCCGTATCAAAATGTTATAAATGGGATATAAAGTGTTAATAAAAGCTTATCATTTGATAAGGACTTATAAAGTGATATAAAAAGCTTATCATTTGATATAAAATTTATATTAAACCATATAAAATTATAGGAAAATCATATCAAAGTGGGAGGCATTTAGGCGTGGTTTTGGGCGGCGAGGGGAGAGAACTGGGTGGATCTGGGCAGGGTTAGGGTGTTTCTGGGAGGGGTTATAGTGCGAAAAAGGGGCAGGGCACCTGTCACTTTGAGTTTGACGAGACATGTCCCACTATACTACTGCCATAGGTGACTTAGATGGTCTGATGTGTCCCTTTGCCAAACTCCCAGTAATATACTTTCGCAAAGCAACTCTTTTGGGTTCAGAAAGATTATACAACCGAGACTTTAGCAACTTAGCTCCGGGAATCAGATTGACCGGGCAATCATATTCTGTATGAGGGAGCATCTCCTGATCCACACTCTCGGTGAACACATCAGAAAAATCTGAGAGAAATGGGGGTAACATCTTAGTGGATATCCCAGCAAGAGATGTGACGAGACAGTTGTCCATACAGTAATCACTCCAGCCCTTGATCTGTCTCGCTTGCAAATCAATGGTAGGGTTATGTTTGGTCAACCATGGCAACCCTAGCACCAGAAGAGACGGCAGACCCTTCATTATAAAACAAGAAATACCCTCAACACGAGAGTCAAAGATTTTTGAGAAAGGAGGCAGAATCAATAGCGAACACTGAGATATGTTTGTTCGGTGCATTAGATTTAAAACCATGCATCAGGACAAACTGATAATCCACAAGGTTAACCCCTCCCCTGCTGTCCAAAAATACCTCCACATCAATATTTTTGGAATCTAGCGCCACCCTGGCAGGCAGGAGAAAACGAGTACTACCAGTAAAAGACAAGAGCATGTTCTCAGATTTCCCAACTACTCCGCCAAGAGTTAGAGAACAAAACTTATTGATAACTCCTTTTTCTTTTATTTATTCTCGCCATGATATTTTACATAGGGACAAACATTAACAAAATGACCGTCTTTACCACAAAAAAAACAAAGTCTCTTTTTAGCCCTGAAGTTCTTATCACCAGGGTCTGGAGAGACCTGTCCTTATTGCATAGGTTCATCTCCAAACATGGGCTTAGGTGTCTCAGTACCCTGGGTGTCCGAAGAGACCGACCTCCCTTCAGGTCATACATTCCGAGAGAACGGAGTCTTGCACCTTTCCCTCAGACGTCTATCAATTCATACCGCAAGAGACATGGCAGCTTCTAATGAAACAGGATTTTCATGGAGTGCTAGGGCATCTTTTAGTCTCTCAGATATCCCCTGTCTAGTGTAGGTGCTCATTTTTTTCGGGATGAGAGGACGGTTTGATTGGTACTATTATAGGGTGCATATGACTTTTTGATCACTTGCTATTACACTTCTTGTGATGTAAGGTGACAAAAAAATAGCTTTTTTTTTACACCAATTTTTTAATGGTATTCACCTGAGGGGTTAGGTCATATGATATTTTTATAGAGCAGGTTATTATGGACGCGGCGATACCTAATATGTCCACTTTTTTTATTTATGAAAGTTTTACACAATAATATCATTTTTGAAACAAAAAATAAATCATGTTTTAGTGTCTCCATATTCTGAGAGCCATAGTTTTTTCAGTTTTTGGGCAATTGTCTTAGGTAGGGTTTTATTTTTGCGGGATGAGATGACTGTTTGGCACTATTTTGGGGTGCATATGGCTTTTTGATCGCTTGCTATTACACTTTTTGTGATGTGGGGTGACCCAAAAATATATATTTTTTTACACCGTTTTTATTTTATTTTATGGTGGTCACCTAAGGGGTTAGGTCATGTGGTATTTTTATAGAGCAGGTTGTTATGGACGCGGCAATACCTAACACGTATACTTTTTTTATTTACTTAAGTTTTACACAATAACAGCATTTGTTAAGCCAAAAAAATGATGTTTTAGTGTCTCTATATTCTGAGCCATAGTTATACGCCTTTTTGATCGCTTGGTGATGCACTTTTAGTGATGTAAGGGGACCCAAAAATTGTTTATTTAGCACATTTATTTTATTTATTTTTTGATGGTGTTCACCTGAGGGGTTAGGTCATGTGTTAGTTTTATAGAGCCAGTCGATATGGACGCGATGATACCTAATATTTTTTTTCACTATATATTTTTTAAAAATTCCCCTTTATTTTGGCAATATCATTTTTATTTTTACTTGAAACTTTACAGTTTTTTGGGGAAAACTATTTTTTTTAACTTTTAACTTAATTTTTTGTCCCACTCTGGGACTTCAACTTTTGGGGGTCTGATCCCCTTTACAATGCATTCCAATACTTCTGTATTGGAATGCATTGACTGTAAGTGTAATACAGTGTGTATTACACATACAGCTTCCTGCCTGTGAGATCCAGGGGGCTGTATCTCACGGGCTCTCCCCTAGAAGGCAGCCCCGATGCCACAGCAGCACAGAGACCCGATGGCAGCTCCAATACCCGCGAGGACATCGCATGTGATGCGGTCAGCGCTGACTGTGGCACATCAAGGGTTAATGTGCCGGCATCTGTGATTTCACCGATGCCGGCGCATGCAGCAGGGGTCCAGCTATCAGTGACTGCCTGACCCCTGCCACGGATCGGGCAGCGCTGTACATGTACAGCACGGGTCCTTAAGTCACGGACATCTGCGCTGTACATGTAAGGCGCGGGTCCTCTACAGGTTAAAAAAGTGAATAAAGCTCAAAATGCTTCTAATAGCTTTTATTTCCATACACACACATGCATTGGGAACACTACACATTCTATTCCAAATCAAAACATGAAGAAAAATATATGAAATTTGTGTAATATGAATATTAGACTGTTAAAAAAAAGCTGTGTTTGTATTCTTCTTTACAAACTCAAACATTCACTATATAAATTGAAAAATGTTTGAAGATTTTGCTTTCCTTCGAATCACTTAAAAAGGGGTAAATGTGCTGACAGACTCCCTTTAACAGTTCCCATAGCGCTGTAGCCGCAACACAGATGATTTAAACGGTACCTTTATATGCTTTTGTGGACTTTCAAAACTGCCAAAAACGAACTTTGATGCATATGTAAATCAGGGCTCGCAAGTGCCCAGGGCGGCGTCCACCGCGTTGGAGTCCAGGCAGCTCTGCCTCTTCGGCTCTTATCCCCGCCCAGCCTCTTCCTCTGCCCGCCCATCTGTTTTCTCTCCCCCTCAGCGAGATCCCGAGCCTACGCGATGACTTCCTTGGCCGGGGCATACGCACTGCGATGTCCATTGCTGGCACGGCATCGCAGTAGCTTATGCGCATGCCCCGACCAAGGAAGTCATTGCGTAGGCGCGGGATCTCGCTGAGGGGGAGGGGGGAGAGAAAACAGATGGGCGGGCAGAGGAAGAGGCTGGGCGGAGATAAGAGCCGAAGAGGCAGAGCTGCCTGGGCTCCAACGCGGTGGACGCCGCCCTGGGCACTTGCGAGCCCTCATTTACATATGCATCAAAGTTCGTTTTTTAAAAGTCCAAAAAAGCATATAAAGGTACCGTTTAAATCATCTGTGTTGCGGCTACAGCGCTATGGGAACTGTTAAAAAGGGGTAAATGTGCTGACAGACTCCCTTTAACTAATATTTAGTTGTATAACCACTGTTTCTGAGAACTGCTGTACATGTGTGTTGCATGGAGTCAACCAACTTCTGGCCCCTGTGAACAGGTATTCCAGCCCAGGATGATTGGACTACATTCCACAGTTCTTCTCTATTTCTTGGTTTTGCCTCAGAAACTGCATTTTTAATGTCACCCCACAAGTTTTCTATTGGATTAAGATCTGGGGATTGGACTGGCCACTCCATAATGTCAATCTTGTTGGTCTGGAGCCAAGATGTTTACTGGTGTGTTTCAGGTCGTTGTCTTGTTGGAACACCCATTTCAAGGGCATTTCCTCTTTAGCATAAGGCAGCATGACCTCTTCAAGTATTCTGATGTATTCAAACGGATCTATGATCCCTGTTATGCGATAAATAGGCCCAACACCTTAGTATGAGAAAAATTATATGATGCTTGCGCCACCATGCTTCACTGTCTTCACAGTGTACTGTGGCTTGAATTCACTTTGGGGGTCATCTGACAAACTGTCTCCGGCCACTAGCCCCAAAAAGAACAATCTTACTTTCATAAATCCACAAACTGTCTCTTTAGGCCAGTCAATGTGCTCTTTGGCAAACTGTAACCTCTTCAGCTCATTTTTTCA
The DNA here is from genome assembly GCF_014858855.1 of Bufo gargarizans. Classification (NCBI taxonomy): domain Eukaryota; kingdom Metazoa; phylum Chordata; class Amphibia; order Anura; family Bufonidae; genus Bufo; species Bufo gargarizans. The sequence goes on along the minus strand of NC_058080.1, from coordinate 383,133,990 downwards.
ACATTAGGAATTTGCGGGGACTTCTTGCAGATAGCTTGGCTTCACATAGGTCGTCTTCTAATTGTAACAGTACTCACAGGTAACTTTAGACCTTCTTTGATTTTCCTGGAGCTGATTGTTGGCTGAGTCCTTGCCATTTTGGCTATTCTTCTATCCATTTGAATAGTAGTTTTTCGCTTTCTTCCACGTCTTTCAGGTTTTGGTTGCCATTTTAAAGCATTTGCGATCATTTTAGCTGAGCAGCCTATCATTTTCTGCACTTCTTTATATGTTTTCCTCTCTCCAATCAACTTTTTAATCAAGATACGCTGTTCTTCTGAACAATGTCTGGAGCGACCCAATTTCCTCAGAATTTCAGAGAGAAATGCACTGTAACCAGCATGTACAACATTTGCTGCCTTCCTTCCTTAAATAAGGGCAATAATTGCCACCTGTTTTTCAAAAAAATGAATGACCTCACTCATTGAACTCTACACTGCTATTATTTTGAACATGCCTCTTTCAATAAATGATTGAATTACAGAGAATCAGCAGCATGCATGTCATGACTGTTGGGTTTCTATTACTCTACTACACCTGCTAGAAAATTATTTGCCATGTAGAAATATCATTTCTATCAAAAACAGTCATTGATGAGGTTAGTGTTGTCTGACTACTATTATTTTAAACACAACTGTACCAATATGCCCAGCTCCTCCTGCTCTATAACATACTGCCTGCAGCTTACGTTGCATTTTCAGGGTGACAGGTTCCCTTTAAACCAAAACATGCACAATCTGAAGGATGCTAGTAATTGATCGCCAAATAATATCTACCAACCAAGCTAGAGGAAAGTTGAAGTCTATAGCAGTGATAATAAGTGCACTAATTAAGGCAACGGGTAAGGCTACTTTCACAGTTGTGTTTTTAAATCCGGCAGAGGTACAGCCTGCCGGATTTCACCGTATCTGGCATAGCCAGATACTCCTTTTCACCCCCAGATTCCAATGACCATAATTGAATCTGGCTGTTTTCTGGCATGAGTGCCGGGTTTCGGCCTTACACAGGCAGATAATCGATAATGAGCGTTCCTACGAACGCTTGTTGGCAGTGATTCTGCCCAACCCTTGACCAGTGAAATACAGGCAAATGTACACAGTGGTACAAATGTATAAGTGGTACTACAGGACCACCACATGTGAAAATAGAGCCCTTATTACCACATCCCCTCCAGCAAAGATCTGGTTTAGAAGTCTGCACTGGAGTGAGGTACCATCTAAGCAGTATTTTCCTAGTCCATTTCATGCTGATACACCCCTTATAGAATATTTTTGGCTAGTGTACCTAAACCTCTATGTAGTCTTTAATAAAAACTGTTGTAAATGCCATGAAATACGTTTTTCTAATATACTTTATTTATATATTTTTTTGTGCCTATTGTGCTTCAGGTAATGTAAGTATGGACTCACCTGTAGCTGTAATGAGCACTGTACAGGCTGGGACATCTATGCTCCTGCCTGTACCAGTGCTACCCTGCCAAGGCCTGGCATAGCAGGCTTTAGCAGAGTGGGCACAGGCAGAGTGTCTTATGTGATCTCTTTCCCTGTGCTCAATCTGCTCTAGTAGCTGCACAGCCTATTAACAGGGCAGAGTGAGCTGGTGCTGGGCAGGAGCTCACACAAGTCATCACTTTTCTGCTTGTGCCCACTCTGCGCAAGCCTGACATAGCCAATTTGTGCCAAACTTTAGCCAACAGTGCTGGTATAGGCAGGAGCAGTAATGCTCCGTCCTGTACAGTGCTCAGTATGCCCGCAGGGGAGTCCGTACTCCCATACATTGCTGCAATAGGTACCTGAACTTCAGGTGCCTATTGCGCTGGGAAAATGTAAAAAAATAAATAAAGCATATTAGAAAAATTTTGGAGGGTACTATCTCTTCATGTTATGTCTCAAGGCCTATTTAAAGGGACAACTTATAGGATAGCTGCCATACATCTAGAGGCATCAGAGGCGAGCTTCTTAAGAGCTCATTTGCATCCCTTGAGTAGCATGTATGGCCTATAAGGCTGGGTTCACACAAGTGTTGCGGGTGCGTTGGGGGAACATGCGCGATTTTTCGCCACGAGTGCAAAGCATTTTAATGCGTTTTGCACGTGCGTGAGAAAAATCGGCATGCTTGGTACCCAAATCCAAAAGAACACAGTGGATGAGGTGAGTTAAATTTATTTTTATTTTTTTAACCCCTCCAGCCCTATTTTAATAAGCATTCTGTACATAACTAGGTTATAAGGGAAAATAATAATGATCAGGTCCACATGCCGATCATCTCCTAGCGATTTTTACGCAGCCCAATTCACTTCTATGGGGCCTGCGTTGCATGAAAAACGCACAATATAGAGCATGCCGTGATTTTCACGCAACGATCAAGTGATGCGTGAAAATCACCGCTCATGTGCACAACCCCATAGAAATGAATGGGTCCGGATTCAGTGCGGGTGCAATGCGTTCATCCTCACGCCGATTAAGGCACTCTCCCCCAAGGAGGGATAGAACCCCCCAAATCCAGACTTAGGCCTCTCACCCAGTTAAGGCTACTTTCACACTAGCGTTCGGGCGGATCCGTTCTGAACGGATCCGCTCATAATAATGCAGACGGAGGCTCCGTTCAGAACGGATCCGTCTGCATTATTTTTAGCATAGAACAGCTAAGTGTGAAAATAGCCTAGTACGGATCCGTCCAGACTTTCAATGTAAAGTCAATGGGGGACGGATCCGCTTGAAGATTGAGCCACATTGTGGCATCTTCAAACGGATCCGTCCCCATTGACTTACATTGAAAGTCTGGACGGATCCGCACGGATCCGCACGGCCAGGCGGACACCCGAACGCTGCAAGCAGCGTTCAGCTGTCCGCCTGTCCGTGCGGAGGCGAGCGGAGCGGAGGCTGAACGCCGCCAGACTGATGCAGTCTGAGCGGATCCGCCTCCATTCAGACTGCATCAGGGCTGGACGGCTGCGTTCGGGTCCGCTCGTGAGCTCCTTCAAACGGAGCTCACGAGCGGACCAGCGAACGCTAGTGTGAAAGCAGCCTAAGCCGGTACTCTCTACTCTGCACTGATGAGGGGGAAGTCAACCCGAAACAGCTGTCTGCAGATGAGGTGCTGGCTTATTTAATATCGGAGTCATGTCTCAAGGCCTATTTAAAGGGTCAAACATTGAATTATAGGATAGCTGCCTTACATCTGATGGTATCAGAGGTAGAGATTGTTAAGAGCGGATTTCATCCCTTTCTTCCCAGAAAAATGTATTACATTGCATTTACAACAGTTTATTTTTTTATTTTTATAAAGAACATATAAAGTTTTAGGTACACTTTAACTTCTCTCTTCCAGTTGGAAGTACAAAAGACACATTCAGGTCTTTCTCCCATTTTAACATGTGAGACTCTTTAAGCAAACTCAGGTTGGGATATAAGTGAAGAATAAAATAATTAAATGAAAGGATGTTGAAGAACAGGTTCTAGGCGGTTCACAAGAATGTGTCCCTGAGGTAAATAAACGCTTGAAATAGATCACCCTGTGTGTAATGAATCTATACGAATTTCACTTTTTTAATTGAAATACTGAAATAAATTAACTTTTTATTGAGATGCACCTGAAATGTGTCAGATGTTCAACTGTTCTAGTCATAATTGAATGGATAACCTAGCTTCATATTGAAGAAGTTGCAATAGGTCAGTTGTAATCTAGTAGTCAAAGTTCAGGGTACATATGCAAGGATGAACTGAAAGTTCTTTGAAGTTTTCTTCTGGCTTGATAGCAAATTACTGCTCTAATGAAAAGAGCAAGACAACTTTGGATATAGGCCTAATGAAATATTTGGAGCCACCTTGTTTTGCAATAGTAATTCCAACCGTTTGAACCTTGCTGTCTTTACTAGTAAAGATCTTTAAGATAAATCCCATGGGCCATGCATTTCATTCCAGTATCTAGTCTTTTATGAGAACAAGATCTCCTACTTTTAAGTTCAGTTTGACATGCTGCCATTTTCTTTGTCCTTAAAGAAAGCACTGTCTTCTTTTCCTATCTACTCCAGAAACAGCCAGATGTTAAACCCTGTCTCTGATAGGTTACCAGATGTAGACTCTTCAGGTGGGCTAGGAACAGTTCCAAGTTTCTGAGTGTGAAGAGTCACTGGAGTGAGAATAACTAGAGATTCTGGATCCATGGATTTAGGAACAAGAGGCCCCGAGTTTAAAATAGTGGACATCTCAGCTAAGAAGGTAGTGTGATCAAGCATGGAGAAACTCAAATCCATGAGCATAGAATACAGTAACCTACGAGTGATGCCCATCATCCTCTCCCATGATCTGCCAATATGAGAAACATGGGGGGTAAATACCCATATCTAACCATTGTCAGCCATGTAATCCTGGACTGATTTAGAGATAATTTGCAATTCTCGATAGGGCCCTGTGAAGTTTGTGCCACAGTTAGATCTTAATTGTTTTACTGGTCCCCTGATGGTGAGAAATTGTCTTAAGGCTTATTGATGAAAAAGGAAGTGTCCATGAAGTATGTTGTTGTTGTACCTCTGTATGTATAGCACATACATATGCATGTAAACACTTCCCATTGTTTGCTCTCTTGGTTCTACATGCAGTCACTACCCAAGGTCTAACAACATCTAGGCTGACGTAAGTAAATGGTACTTGTCCCATCTGTAGGCAAATCAGACATTTGCTGTTGTTGCAATTTTCCCCTTGATTTTCGACACTGAATGCAATAGTAAATTAGGTGGGAAATCTCTCTTTTTGTTCCTACTATCCAAAGGCCTACAGTTCTTAAAGCACCCTCAATAAATTGTCTATCTTGGTGCTTGACCCTTTTGTGATAATGCTGTATCGCTAGTATAGTAACATGATGACAGCCAGAAATAACGAGAGGATTCCTTTCTGAATTCTCCAACTTGTCCCTGTTTAAAGAGGACCTTTCACTACTGTCCTGATTTCTTGTAGGAGGCGTGTCCCTTGCTGCAGTGCTGGCCAATCGCAGCACACAGCTCATAGCCTGGCTATGAGCTGTGCGCTGCGATTGGCCAGCAGTGCAGCAAGGGACACGCCTCCTACAAGAAATCAGTCAGAGGGAGCGCAGACACCGGAGCCTATACCAGGCGAACGGAGCGGCGCCCAGGCATACTAGTAAGTGCAGGGGGACCCCTGGGCGCCGCTCTGCCCAATGATCTAGTTAGTTTTTAGTTTATACAGTAGTGAAAGGTCCTCTTTAAGTGATCACCAGCCCCTAGCATGCCATAACTGTCAATTACTGGTTTTAGGTTGGCGATGGTGCCGTTTGTTTTTTTGGACTACCTTGCTTATCACATATACATTTCTGTTCTATGTCAAAAACACTGTGCTGTACATTATGTCTCACAATCAATTCACTTAGGGAAATGTCCTCTGCAGAGAAAGGCTTATGACTAGTGTTGAACCAACTTGCGATTTGCTAAGAATTCCGTAATGGATTCTGTTACCACAGACCAGTGGTGTGCAAACTTTGTCAACTGAGCCAAATATCGCCAAAACCACGATTGAAATTTCTTTCAAGAGCCACATTTTTAAAACTTAAAATATTGCATCAACAGCACCAGTGAGGACTATTAGGGCTCATGCACACGACCATGTGCCCGCCGTTGCCATATTGCAGGCCGCATACGTCAGGTCCGCAATACACAGGCACTGGCCGTGTGTAGCCCGCATCAAGGACCCATTCACTTCAATGGGTCCAGGATCCGGGATATGAGTGCTACAGAGTGCTTCCGGCTGTGCCTCCGCACCGCAAAAAAGTAGCACATGCACTACTTTTTTGTGTGCAGCCCGCATCATGGACCCATTCACTTCAGCATGTGCTACTTTTTTGCAGATCGCGAACCCCATTCAAGTGAATGGGTCCACGATCCTCAGGCAGCTGCCGCATGGTCTGTGTCCATGCATTGCGGACCGCTATTTGCGGTCCGCAGCACAGGCACGGCGCCCTTACATTCGTGGGCATGAGCCCAGAGTGTTTTTACATACTTTTATATGTACTTTCTTTTATTTGGATCTTGATTATTATTTCATTTTATCTTTATCATTTTTTACTTTTATTAACCACCTCCGGACCGCCTAACGCAGATGTGCGGTCCGGAGGTGGCAGGGCTGCGCACAGTCACGCATATACGCGTCATCTCGCGAGACGCGAGATGACGCGAGTATGCGCCCGCGCATGCGCAGTTCGCGCCGGCATTTCATCGAGAAGTATTTCGTCAGCAACCTGCCAGCCAATGATCGTGGCTGGCAGGTTGCTGATTTTTAAAAAATCCAATCAAAGTGCCAGATAGCAGATCATATTAGTAAATATGATCTGTTATATGGCTGCCTGCTCCTCTGCTGGTTCTTTTCGTCGGTTGGATCCAGCAGAGGAGCAGGCTTCACAGTGAGTACACCAAACACTACACAATAGCCCCTGATCACCCCCCTGAACCCCAATTAACCCTTTGATCAACCCTTTGATCACCCCTTTGATCACCCCTGTCAATCACAAGTGAAAAGAAAAAAGTGATCAGTGCAAACTGTCACTTTTTTTTTTCACTGTTATTGACCGTTAGGTTTTAGGTATAGTTTAGGTCCCTTGGTTAGGTAGTTAGCGATCAGTTAGCACCCAGCCCACCGCACCGCAGTCAGTTATTCGCTGATTAGCGTATCGCTAATCAGCATTTGTACTTTTATAGTATCTGGAAGTGATCAAAACTGATCACGGTCAGATCTATAATAGTACTAGTGTCACTTTAGTTCGCCCTCCACCCAAAACGCAGTGTTTGCCCGATCAGGCCTGATCGGTCGCCCACGCCCGCCCCACCGCAGTGACAACATTTTTTTATTTTTTTGATCACTGCACATTCACTTTACACGCACTGCGGCGATAAAAAAATCAGTTTTGATATTTTTTATCAACCGCAGCGGCCTCCGGTACTTCGCTAGCCTCCCCTTTGTAAGACAGGCTTGCTTTTTTTTTCTTGGGTAGTCTCAGGGAATACCCCTAAATTTAGTTGCCCACATGTCTAACAGGGGGTATTCTTCTGAAGAGGCCTACAGGCTTCTGACCCAGTCGGATGAGGAGTGGGAACCCTCATCTGATGAATCCAGCGGGTCAGAATACGAACCTGTAGAAAGCAGTGGCTCTCTGACCCAAAGTTCGGACGAGGAGGCTGAGGTCCCTGATACCACCAGGCGTACCCGGCCCCGTGTCGCTAGACCGCAGGTTGCGCAGGATCCGCTTCAAGAGCAGCAGAGTGGGGCTGGTGCTGTCGGATTACGTGGTGAGGCATACACCAGCAGCCCAGCCCTCCCTGGACCTAGTACCAGCACTGCCGTACAACCTGGTGAAGTAGCGAGCACCAGAAGGGCAGTTGAAGCTGGTACGGTGGCACGTGCAGTAGTGACCCCGTCGCAGCCACCGCAAAGACGTGCCCGTAGAGCCCCTAGAATCCCAGAGGTGCTGGCAAACCCTGATTGGCAGTCCCCAACTTCAGCCGCACCTGTAGTTTTCCCTTTCACTGCCCAGTCTGGAGTTCGGGTTGAGACGGCTCAGATCGGTTCGGCCCTGGGATTTTTTGAGCTGTTCTTGACTGCGGAGCTTTTAGACATAGTTGTGGCCGAAACAAACAGGTATGCCACACAATTTATCACCGCTAACCCGGGAAGCTTTTATGCCCAGCCTTTCCGGTGGAAACCAGTCCAAGTTTCCGAACTTAAAACTTTTCTGGGCCTCCTCCTCAACATGGGCCTGACAAAAAAGCATGAATTGCGGTCATATTGGTCCACGAACCCGATTCATCACATGCCCATGTTCTCTGCTGCCATGTCCAGGGCACGTTTTGAGGCCATCCTGCGGTTCCTGCACTTTAGTGACAACACCGCCTCCCGTCCCAGGGGCCACCCTGCTTTTGACCGGCTCCACAAAATTCGGCCCCTCATAGACCATTTCAACCAGAAATTTGCAGATATTTATACCCCAGAGCAAAACATCTGCATAGACGAGTCCCTGATACATTTTACCGGGCGCCTTGGCTTCAAACAATACATCCCAAGCAAGCGCGCCCGGTATGGGGTCAAATTGTATAAGCTCTGTGAAAGGGCCACAGGCTATACCCACAAATTTCGGGTCTATGAGGGAAAAGATCAGACCCTGGAGCCAGTCGGTTGCCCTGACTACCTGGGGAGCAGTGGGAAGACAGTTTGGGACTTGGTGTCACCCTTATTCGGCAAGGGGTACCATCTTTATGTGGACAATTTTTACACAAGTGTGGCCCTCTTTAGGCATTTGTTTCTAGAACAGATTGGCGCCTGTGGTACCGCGCGAACTAGTCGCGCGGGCTTCCCCCAACGGCTCGTTACCACCCGTCTTGCAAGGGGGCAGAGGGCCACACTGTGTAACGAAGAACTGCTCGCGGTGAAATGGAGAGACAAGCGTGACGTTTACATGCTCTCCTCCATTCACGCAGACACGACAATACAAATTGAGCGAGCAACCCGTGTCATTGAAAAGCCCCTCTCAGTCCACGACTATAACCTCCACATGGGAGGGGTCGACTTCAATGACCAGATGTTGTCTCCGTATTTAGTTTCCCGACGCACCAGACGCTGGTATAAGAAGGTGTCTGTATATTTAATTCAATTGGCTCTGTACAATAGTTTTGTTCTCTACAGTAAGGCTGGGAGAACTGGATCCTTCCTCAAATTTCAGGAAGAGATCATCGAGAACCTCCTGTATCCAGGAGGTTCCGTGGCCCCAACCACCAGTGTAGTTAGCCGTCTACACGAGCGACATTTCCCCAATGTCGTTCCTGGTACCTCAACCCAACAGTCACCCCGAAAAAGATGTCGTGTCTGTAGCAGGAGTGGAATAAGGCGTGACACCCGCTATTTCTGTCCCGACTGTCCGGACCACCCTGCCCTATGCTTTGGAGAGTGTTTCCGGAAGTACCACTCACAGGTACACTATTAGCATAGGGATCATCTCACCAGGACAGGCACACAGGGCTATTAGGGCCCATTCACTCACTGCTGCTGCAAACGTCTCCTTTCACATGGGACAAAGTGCATAACGCACTTCGCCACATCTTTGGGCGATTTGCGCTTTGCACATTGACCCATGGGGAAGGAGAGGTTTGTTCTATAAAGGTAAAAAAAAAACAAAAAAAACAACAACAAAAAACACACCAGTAAGCAAACACGTTAATGTTCAGTTAAAAAAAGTTAAAGTTACATGTTCGGTTGCAAAGTTAATAAAATTATTGCGTTGCGGCCTGTTTTTTTCTTTTTTTTACCTTCCAGGTGGACCAACCGATTGACTAGCTGCAGCACCGATGTGCATTCTGACAGAAGCATTGCGCTGCTGTCAGATTACACGCAAGTCGGTGTATGCGGCGCTGCAAGATGGGATTTTCTCCTCTGCAGTGACAGATACGTTTGCCGAGGCATACGAGCTGAGGAGGAGGCGGCGTTCCTATGCTTTGGCAAGGTGTGTGTGTGTGTGTGTGTGTGTGTGTGTGTGTGTGTGTGTGTGTGTGTGTGTGTGTGTGTGTGTGTGTGTGTGTGTGTGTGTGTGTGTATATATATAAAAAATCCCGGCAATGATTTATTCATCCACATCGATTGATGTGAATGGAGAAATCTGGTTTGCCAGGGCATACGAGCTAAGTGGGTATGGATGTAGGGCGGAGCTCCTATGTCCTGGCAGACGCCTTTCCCCTCCATTTTTTTTTGGCAGAGATTTTTTCATCCACATTGATCGATGTGAATGAAGAAATCTGTGCCGTTCATTTTTTTCTTTCAGCCCAGAGGCTGAACGGAAAAAAAAATCTCATTACCTGTATGCTCAATATAAGGAGAATAGCAGAAACTCCTAATGCTGGCCATACATGTAATGATTGCGGAGACCCTCAAATGCCAAGGCAGTACAAACACCCCACAACTGACCCCATTTTGGAAAGAAGACACCCCAAGGTATTTGCTGAGGGGCATATTGAGTCCATGAAAGATTTAAATTTTTGTCCTAAGTTAGCGGAAAGTGAGACTTTGTGAGAAAAAAAATAATAATCAATTTCCGCTAACTTATGCAAAAAAAATAAAAATTCTATGAACTTGCCAGGCCCCTCATTGGATACCTTGGGGTGTCTTCTTTCCAAAGTGGGGTCACATGTGGGGTATTTATACTGCCCTGGCTTTTTAGGGGCCCTAAAGCGTGAGAAGAAGTCTGGGATCCAAATGTCTAAAAATGCCCTCCTAAAAGGAATTTGGGCCCCTTTGCGCATCTAGGCTGCAAAAAAGTGTGACACATCTGGTATCGCCGTACTCAGGAGAAGTTGGGGAATGTGTTTTGGGGTGTCATTTTACATATACCCATGCTGGGTGAGAAAAATATCTTGGTCAAATGCCAACTTTGTATAAAAAAATGGGAAAAGTTGTCTTTTGCCAAGATATTTCTCTCACCCAGCATGGGTATATGTAAAATGACACCCCAAAACACATTCCCCAACTTCTCCTGAGTACGGCGATACCAGATGTGTGACACTTTTTTGATGCCAAGGTGGGCAAAGGGGCACATATTCCAAAGTGCACCTTTCGGATTTCACCGGTCATTTTTTACAGATTTTGATTGCAAAGTACTTCTCACACATATGGGCCCCTAAATTGCCAGGGCAGTATAACTACGCCACAAGTGACCCCATTTTGGAAAGAAGACACCCCAAGGTATTCCGTGAGGGGCATGGCGAGTTCCTAGAATTTTTTATTTTTTGTCGCAAGTTAGTGGAATATGAGACTTTGTAAGGAAAAAAAGAGAAGAAAAAAAAAAAAAAAAAATCATCATTTTCCGCTAACTTGTGACAAAAAATAAAAAATTCTAGGAACTCGCAGTGCCCCTCACGGAATACCTTGGGGTGTCTTCTTTCCAAAATGGGGTCACTTGTGGCGTAGTTATACTGCCCTGGCAATTTAGGGGCCCATATGTGTGAGAAGTACCTTGCAATCAAAATGTGTAAAAAATGGCCTGCAAAATCTGAAAGGTGCACTTTGGAATATGTGCCCCTTTGCCCACCTTGGCAGCAAAAAAGTGTGACACATCTGGTATCGCCGTACTCAGGAGAAGTTGGGGAATGTGTTTTGGGGTGTCATTTTACATATACCCATGCTGGATGAGAGAAATATCTTGGCAAAAGACAACTTTTCCCATTTTTTTATACAAAGTTGGCATTTGACCAAGATATTTTTCTCACCCAGCATGGGTATATGTAAAATGACACCCCAAAACACATTCCCCAACTTCTCCTGAGTACGGCGATACCAGATGTGTCACACTTTTTTGCTGCCAAGGTGGGCAAAGGGGCACATATTCCAAAGTGCACCTTTTGGATTTCACCGGTCATTTTTTACACATTTTGATTGCAAAGTTCTTCTCACACATTTGGGCCCCTAAATTGCCAGGGCAGTATAACTACGCCACAAGTGACCCCATTTTGGAAAGAAGACACCCCAAGGTATTCTGTGAGGGGCATGGTGAATTTTTTATTTTTTGTCGCAAGTTAGTGGAATATGAGACTTTGTAAGAAAAAAATAAAAAAATAAAAATCATCATTTTCCGCTAACTTGTGACAAAAAATAAAAAGTTCTATGAACTCACTATGCCCATCAGCGAATACCTTAGGGTGTCTACTTTCCGAAATGGGGTCATTTGTGGGGTTTTTCTACTGTTTGGGCATTGTAGAACCTCAGGAAACATGACAGGTGCTCAGAAAGTCAGAGCTGTTTCAAAAAGCGGAAATTCACATTTTTGTACCATAGTTTGTAAATGCTATAACTTTTACCCAAACTATTTTTTTTTTGCCCAAACATTGTTTTTTTTATCAAAGACATGTAGAACAATAAATTTGGCGAAAAATTTATATATGGATGTCGTTTTTTTTTGCAAAATTTTACAGCTGAAAGTGAAAAATGTCATTTTTTTGCAAAAAAATCGTTACATTTTGATTAATAACAAAAAAAGTAAAAATGCCAGCAGCAATAAAATACCACCAAATGAAAGCTCTATTAGTGAGAAGAAAAGGAGGTAAAATTCATTTGTATGGTAAGTTGCATGACCGAGCGATAAACGGTGAAAGTAGTGTAGTGCCGAAGTGTAAAAAGTGCTCTGGTCATGAAGGGGGTTTCACCTAGCGGGGCTGAAGTGGTTAAACTTGTCTGCAGATGTGGATGTAACGTGGATGACGCACTTATGGGGGATATCTGTGGATGACACATATATAGCATAAGATGCTATATATGTGTCATCCACAGATATCCCCCATAAGTGCCTTCTAGTAAGTAAAGTAATGTATTAGTGGGGGGAAGGGAGGAGGCAGGGACACTTGCAGCAGGGCCGGTGCAGAGCCCGGTGCTGTGCACACACCGGGGTCAGCTCCTACCTTTCTGCTGCAGGACATTTCACTCCTCCTGAGCGGCGGCCTCTTCACCACTCCTCACATGGCCGGCAGTGGGCAGCCAAACTAAAGCGCCGCTGCCCGCCCTTCTGCTGATGTGCGCAGCGTGACATCTCTACCTCCGTCATGCGCCTCCTGCCCCGCCTGCCTGATTCATAAAGTGGAAGGAGCAGGCAGACAGATGGGGCAGGAGGCTCATGACGGACATTTTGAAAGCAGCTTGAGTGGCGCAATATGGCTGCGCGACCGCCCACCCGCATTAAAGAGCCGCACTTTGCCGACCACTGCCACAGACCATAACAGAATTCTATGACTGCATGCACCACGGAAGCCTCTAAGAGGCATTCCGTCATAATAGAAGTCTATGCTGGCCAAAGACTTCTATTATGACAGAATGCAATAAGGAATCCTAGATTCAAAGTCTATTCCAGGGGTGGCCAACCTTACATACACAAAGAGCCAAAAAACAACAACGTATGACTACCAGGAGCCACAAGCTATACATTTACACACGAGTCACCGTATTTTTCACCCTACAAGATGCACCTAGGTTTTAACAAAGAAAAATAAGATAAAAAAATATTTTTCATCCGATCTGAGGTCTGCTAAAAATATTTTTTTCTTAATTTTCATTAGCAGAGAAAAAAATAATAATATTTTTCATGAGACCTTAGATCAGACTCCTAAATCATATCCCCAATCCTCATCTGACCTCCAAAATAAGACCCCCAATGCTCGGATCAGACAACACAAAAAAGACTCCCAGTTTCAGACCCTCAGTGCTCAGATCCCCCCCCCCCCCCCCCCATGCTCAGACCTGACCAACCCATGCTAAAATCTGAACCCTCATGCTCAGATCTTCCCACTCATGCTCAGATCAGACCCCCATGCTCAGATCAGGACCCCCCCTCCCATGCTCAGATCAGAACTCCCATGCTAAGATCAGACCACCATGCTCAATTCTATCATTTAAAAAAATCTTTTCCCTCTCCTGATCAGGCACTGGGCTCCTGCTCGGGCACCTGCTACTCTGCAGGTCTGACACTCTCCCCACTGTGACCTGACGAGCACAACGTAAGGTCATAGTGCGTATCTCCACATACTACGTTCTCACACTGTGTGCATCAGGACGTAGTGGAGAGTGAGCTGGAGCTGCAAAGTAGTAACAGGGCCTGATCAGGAAAAGAGATCTGAGCATGGGGTGGAGAGTGAGCCGGCCTGACTGCTTCCCGGCTCCACAGCTAGAGCCGCACTTGAAGAATCAAAGAGCCGCATGTGGCTCAAGAGCCACAGGTTGGCCACCCCTGGTCTATTCGCTCAAAACTGTATGGGCTCCGGCGAGGTGAACAGAGTTATAACTTCGACCATCGATTTTTAAACTTTAAAGAGTAACTAAATTTTTAATTACTTATTTTAATTTTTTAAATGTCCCAAATGCCCTAATACTTTTTCTTCTCCTTACAGTATTAATCCGAAGTTATGAACAAAGCGACTTCGGATGTAACATCCAAAGCTCGCTTAGCTTACTATTGCAGGCTGTCAGGCCATGCCTCAGACTCTACTTCACAGGCAGTTCGCTACAATAGGCCTGGAAGCCTTTACAAGCAACTATTCAGAGCCACACAATTTTGCAGTTGGGGCTGTGGAGTCCATAAGGAGCCCCCTTCCCTCTGTCTAACCCCCACAGATGCTGTGGTCACTACTGACAGCAGCGTCTGAGCTGTTAAATGAGCAAGATCAGAGTCGACTCCTTTCCCAGTCACTGCTGCGGGTACCTGCTTTATTATACAGCCGTCACATGCAGTGTATGGAGTGAGCCCAACGCGTGAACCCACTCCATACAATCCCTTCATTCCAAATGACAAATGATCGTGATCATGCATTAAGTGGGTTAAAGGAAATGAATGTGTCATCTGAAAGTGACCCTTTCTTGAAATAAAGCTTTTATGGTAAACTTTTTGGGGGGATTTTTGGAGATTTTTTTTTTTTTACAAATTTTTGTCTCTATTAAAAAAAAATATATAAAAATTCCTAAAATCCTGCAGTTTTCACACTGACCATTAGACCTAAAATATGTCAAGACTCCCTGCTCTTCGAGAGCAGCCACCATGGGCAGAATTGAGAGGAACTGACCCCACTGACTTCGCTTGGAGTTTTCCAGACCTGCACTGTGCCCTGTGAAGAGGTCAGGAGGAGTACCTAAACTTTAACATCACCTATTGTGAATGGTGGATCCTGTTTTATCAATACAAAGGTGATAACTGTCATTGTAATTCTATATTAGAATGAGATGGCTACTGAAAAGTCACCTGTACAGAACAGGAAACGTTGACGGATTTTAGACACAGTGGTTTGTGCAAAAACCCTTCGATCTTAGAAAAAAAAAAAATTATATTATAATTTATATATATATATATATATATATATATATATATATATATATATATATATATATATATATATATATATATATATCCGGACTGCACTCCAAAATAAATGTGAAATAAATGATTTATTCACCCATAAAAATAGCAAAACTTGCGACGTTTCGAGCCTTCCTCAAGAGAGATATATATATATATATATATATATATATATATATATATATATATATATATATATATATATATATATATATATATATATATATATATATATTTTTTTTTTTTTTAAGGGTACTTTCACACTAGATTTTTCTCTCTTCCAGTATTGAGTTCCGTCCTAGGGGCTCAATACCGGGAAAAAACAGATCAGTTTTATCCTAATGCATTCTGAATGGAAAGCATTCCGTTCAGTATGCATCAGGATGTATCAGTTCAGTCCCTCTTACGTTTTTTGGCCGGAGACAATACTGCAGCATTCTGTATTTTTTTTCTCCGGCCAAAAAGCCTGAATACTTGCCGGAATGCCGGATCCGGCATTCATTTCCATTGACATGTATTAGTGCCGCAGTGTATTAAAATTGCCGCATTGACGGATCTGTTCTTCCGGTCCCCGCATGTGCAGACCTTCAAAGAGAAAAAAAAATAAACACCGGTTCCGTTTTTCCGGATGACACCGATCCTGTATTTCAATGCATTTGTCAGACGGATCCGCATCTGGATCCGTCTGACAAATGCCATAAGTTTGCGTCCGAAATGCCGGATAGATGGTGTCATAAAAATAAATAAAAAATTCTAAAAAGTGATTTAGACAATAGGTACTGGTAACCTCCTTACGACACATGAATATGTTAAGAAGTTTTATTGTAAATCTCCCAACCTACAACATAAAAAAAGAAACAAAATGCAATAAATGATGAGGGAGGAGAGAAAAAAAAAGGCCCTGCATCCAGAGTAAAATGTGCATCAGTTATGTTTTTATTTCCTTTGTCAGGATGCAACCCATGAACATAGTAAAAAATAAACACCCAATAAACAGCTTCTCCCAAAATTAATGGCAACCCTCCCACAAAGACAAACCAACCACGCTCATTTTATACAGTCTGAGATGGTCAATCACAGCACACATAGGTTTACTAAAAGGCTTCATTCTCTTCTGTAGGACACATATAATGATCATATATACATTCAGTTTTAGCATTTTATATACATACTCTGCCAATAAATAGGATCATTCTAAATATAAAGCCAGTGTCTTACTTTGTCCAGGAGATGACAGGATGAACATAAGAGGTACAAGTAGTGAAGGCCCCGTATATTGCATGCAGGTATGAACCTTCAGGATGTATTATTACTATTGCTGCCATTGAAACAACTCATATCATTTCCCTTATTTTAGGTAGACATATTTCATTTATAAACCAAATTGTATTTGGCAAGGATTTAACATGAGAACAGATAGGCCAGTGCTGACAAAATCATGGCACCACCACAACAGATCCTCCAGAAATAAGTGCCTCTGGCAAAGCCAGGTCTTCCTAAAGGAAAATCAGAAAGATAATTGTGGAACTGTGTAGGTTGTTAAAATGACACGTTCATGATCTATTTGTACGTTAAGGCAATGTAGAAAGTAGTCAATTACATTTCTCTTTCACAGGTGAAACAGGTTTTAAAAAAAGTTTGACCTGTGAAAACCAAATCCTCAATAAATCACATTACCATGCACCATAATATCGAAACGCGTGAACTAAGCCTAAAACAGAAAAGTTTTGCAACTAGAACTGAAACTGTTACATGATCTGGCCTTTCGCAGGGTTCACGCAAGAGCAGACAGATAGCCAAATGCACTTTTCAATGTATTCAATATAGACATGCGTTTTGCTACTGGTGCTTTGATATTACCACATATCAGCAGGACTATGTACACTGGAATTTCACATTTATTTCATTAGGCCTTCTTCAGACACACATTTTTTGTGAAGCTTTTTGAGGGACTTGAACCCCCCCCCCCAAAAAAAAAAGCATGTTTGTAATGCTTTACGAGATGCCTATAGACTTACAGCCAACATCTGGACATGGCATTTTTTTCCATAATAAAATGCAGGAAAAAACAATAACCCCCCACCACAAAAAAGTAAAACTAGGCTTAAAGTTATTTAAAAAAAAATAGGACTGACCTCTAAAGTACAGTGAACTACCATACTCTTTGTGGGGATTCAGAAATTCTGTTTGGTGTATTATTTGCTTGCAGTTTTGGGAAAATCTTTAACATTTATTTTAGGGTATGCCCACGAGAGTACTCATCCGCAAAACACAAACACATGAGCATCGATGCTGGAACAGAAGGGGTTGGGGAAAAAAAAAACATTTTAATAGCTCCCCCCAAAAAAGTTTCAACTATGATAATAAGGCCTCACACACAGCAAATATCATAGATCAGTACTTTACAGATCTGTAATACTGCTCGGGGTTCTTACTGTATCTCAGAGTAAAAAATGGTGGCATGCTCCATGACATGCCATATAGTAGCGATGATCTGCCCTAGGAGCATTGCTCCCAGTGGACATTACCATAGTTTATAGACAGATCTCAGACAGCTTCACAGTAGAACCATATGTACCTCAATTTTCTAGCATTCAAATAGGATTAGAGTTTATTGTAGCTCCCTCAGTTGGTGCCGAAATGCATATCTGCAGATGTCTACCCTGACCAGATCTGTGCACAGTCTTATAGAACTGCTCCATAGAGAGAAAGTCTGCACACACAAAATATGGGAACAGGGGCTGGTCAGGGTTATATCTTGTCCAAAGCAGCTTAGAACTAACTGTGGGTGCTTTAACCCCAACTTAAAGGAGAATTCTATTCTACAAAAGGACATAACTGTAAAAACTCTCCAAGCTTTTTATATGCCGTTATGTTTGAAATACATTGCCTTAAAAAGGCTCATTCAGACGACCGTAGCAGTTTTTGCGGTCCACAAAACACGGATACCGGCAGGGTTGCCAACCAGATTTTTTCTGGAAAAACGTATCCCTAAATCACGGACAGCCAACATTTTTTATGGACAAATTGGAAAACCAAGGAATGTAATATTATTAGTAATACATGTATATAGCTCAATATACCGATAAACATTATTACCAGCATTTGCTGTCAGATGTAAAATGATGATAATTAGCACCAAAATGATCAAGAACCACCAGGCTTACAAAAAAAATCACGGATGCATCTATTTTTTTTTTTTTCACAGGCACAGGAAAAAAAGTTGCCTATTTTTACGGACTGCTCAGAAATTTCTGGAGGGTTGGCAACCCTGGATACCAGCCGCACGCCTCCCCTTTCGCGAAATGGAAAGGCAGCCCATTGCCTTCCACTAGCAATTGCGGACAAGAATAGGACATATTCCATCTTTTTTTTCCGGGCCACGGAACGGAAGAACGGATGCGGACAGCACACTGTGTGCTGTCCGCATCTTTTTTACGGCCCCATTGAAATGAACGGGTCCGCATCCGACCTGCAAAATTGCAGAATGGATGCGGACTTAAATATACGGTCCTGAATGGGCCCTTGAATGTACGTAATTAAAGTTTACAGTCAATATTCAAAACCTACTTTTGGCCAGCACCCCAATTGGACAGTTCCTTACTAGGTCAAACAATTTACTTTAGAGCTGTACATTATACTCATCTGTATGTACATAAAAAATGACACCTGTTTGGATCTCATACAAAAGCACATGCACACTTATTAGTAAACCGTAGGATAAGCAGATCCACCTCGCCTACACAACCCCAAGCAATGCTGCAGCAGCATGCTCTACTAGCACAGTGATGGTATTTGTTGAAGGCTGACCTGTTCATCACCACAAATACGGTTGTCATGGTCATACCGCATGGTGTCAAATGCATTACATCCTGTCACAAATCAAGGGTCACACACAAAGCCCTACTAGGATTAGAGGAGATTTATCAAAATTGGTTCAAAGGAAAACGGGCTTAGCTGCCCATAGCAACCCCCTTTTAGAGCTCCTTTGGAAAATGAAAGGTGGAAATCGGATTACTATGGGCAACTAAGCCAGTTCTACTTTACACCAATTTTGACAAATCCCCCCCATTATATTTCAATTACACTACACTGGATTGGTAAAATAACTGAATATAGATGGCGGTCATAGAAACCTTATACCAGTGCTTGCAGCCTACATAGGTGGGAACATCACTGATCAGAGACCCCTTTGGCAAGTTCTATGAAACCAAGACGTTTAACCACATTGATTTCACCAGTGTCAAACAGGTTCCTGCCCAAACAATATTACAAATTATAGAATTTTAACATTCACCTTCCTCAACGTATTTTTTTTGTTGGTTACCAAATATAAAGGTTGTTACTTGAAAAAACAGCTTCAGTTTTTTTAAAGTCTTATTTCTATAGTTTTCTAGGTAAAAATGAAGAACACTATCTGAAGATTAGAGCTGTGTTCACACTAGCGGCATAGTTCATACGGGAGCCATGACTGTTATTGCCTATCAGTTTTCAAATGGACTTCATGGGCCCGTTTACACAGCGGACGTTACCACTGAAAAATTTGCTGTCTATTCTGCGGCACTAACCAATGCTTTTACTTTGAATGTCACGGTCTTGCGCATGATTTAGATGCACTGAATGGTGCCAAACTAAAAACGGACACCCGTTATGGCTTCCAGCGGCATCTGTACAGACACCAGGCCCAGAACTCGCAGCTATAAAATGCCAGCTGCGCGAACAGCTGTGCACCACCGGAATTTTGGCAAAGAATCAGAAAGCACATTGGGTTGGCACGCATGGGTTCCACAGTGCGTAAAATGACAAGCACCAAACCGAATAACTAACCCATTAGGCCAGACACACACAAGCGAGTAAACTGCGATAAACTTGCAGAGTGTGTCAGTGAGAGGTCCCGTTCTGACCTCTGACAGGATCACACAGAATGATAATGATTTCTAAGGCTACTTTCACACTAGCGTTCGGGCGGATCCATTCTGAACGGATCCGCTCATAATAATGCAGACGGAGGCTCCGTTCAGAACGGATCCGTCTGCATTAAAATGGCAAAAAAAAAAGCTAAGTGTGAAAATAGCCTCGGACGGATCCGTCCAGACTTTCAATGTAAAGTCAATGGGGGACGGATCCGCTTGAAGATTGAGCCACATTGTGGCATCTTCAAACGGATCCGTCCCCATTGACTTACATTGTAAGTCTGGACGGATCCGCACGGCCAGGCGGACACCCGAACGCTGCAAGCAGCATTCAGCTGTCCGCCTGTCCGTGCGGAGGCGAGCGGAGCGGAGGCTGAACGCCGCCAGACTGATGCAGTCTGAGCGGATCCGCTCCATTCAGACTGCATCAGGGCTGGACGGCTGCGTTCGGGTCCGCTCGTGAGCTCCTTCAAACGGAGCTCACAAGCGGACACCCGAACGCTAGTGTGAAAGTAGCCTAATGCTGTATAACCTGTGGGTCATGGAATGGATGGCATCACACGGACAGCATTAGGTCAGTGTAATTCAGTAGATTTCAGGACTCTAAGAGACCTCGTACTGACACACGCTGCAAGTTTATCCCATTGAACTCGCTCGTGTGCGATGCCGTTGCACAGAGCCCAGGCTCCTACTGTACTCAACATAGCAGGAAATGGCTGGCAATGCCACTCAGCCAATCACTAGCCAATTCCTGCTGTGTCGAGATCAGTACGTTGAGTGCAGCAGGGACCTGGGCGCTGTCAGAATGGCTATAGCTGGAATACCTCTTTAACAGATTCACAGAAAACACAAGCAAAACGTAAACTCACAAGATTAAAATTGCTTGTGTGCAAGAACCCTTAAAGGAGACGTCACCAGAGACACCCAGCGCATTCAGGCAGGTTTTAATGTGCAGTTACCAGTAATCTATTTAGGACTTTCGCCAGCAGGAGAATACTGGTGACTGCCTCGTCACTGCACAAAAGCACTGATATCTTGCAGCCTCCTCAATCAGCATCTTGAGAAGTCATTTCGTGGATGCAAGTATGGCCATTAGATCATTAGAAGATGCAATACCGTAGAGGGCTGGTCTGCGGCAGGTTACCTTTATAATACTGGCCCATGCTTGTTACATAGCTTTTAATTAATTGTTCCATTATTACCTGCACTGCCACTTTGGCCTGGTCAGAACTTCACTTACACATAATATCTAGTCTTAAAAAGTGCAAGCAGAAGGCGCTCAATATTTGCATGAAATTCTTATGTAAACCTTACAATAGTACATGTAAAACCAGACTATATTGTACATACTGCTCCACAGGCGAGACGAGAAGGAATTCTTCTCTCCTGAGCACTTACTATATCAAAATCTAAAGTGGACCTCTCATCAAGAAATCCTAAATACCACCGATTGGGTCAGGGAAGCCCCAACAAACCGTACTCGCGCAATAAATGGTGGCTGCCTTTCTCTGTAGGTCTAATAGGACTAATAAACCTTCTAAACCTTTGCCATTTTTTCTTAACTTCTTTCTTCATGCTGAGGGAGTTTAATAGCTAATAAAGGGGATGTCCAGGATTAGAAGTCTTCCACAAATAGCGCCACATCTGTCCACAGATACTGTATGGTATTACAGCTCATCCCTATTCAATTTAGTGGAGTAGAGCTGCAACGCCAGTCACAACCCATGGATAGGTGTGGCCCTGAAAGCAGCCATGTTTATCTAACCCTGAACAACCCTTGAAAGGGGTGTCCCGTTAAGACACGTTATTTCCAATCACAGGACAGGGGATAAGCATCAGATCACTGGGGCCACCAACAATCACAAGAACAGGGGCCCGTGGTCTTGAATGGAGTGTATGTGTGCGACTTCTCTCAATTCAAACAGAGGAGCATGGGCTCCTGTTCTTGTGATTGGCGGCGGCCCACTGCCCATTAGGCATTTCTCCCCTATCCTGTGGATGAGGGTGTACCCTTTAACTTCTGTTGATGAATTACATAGCCCTAAGAGTTTACTTAACAATAGGAACCCAAGTCAAATTGGCTTGCAACAGCTGTTTAATGATGGGATTTTGTCAATGACAGGCCCAGTTTAAAAGGGATTTATTTACACACTATGAACATATTTATTGTGCGATGTACAGTATGTGTATGCTTCCTATCTTACATTTGTAAAGTGTTCTTATTTTACAAGGGGGACATCTGCAAGAACTATTTACTAGGTTGTTTGGGGACTGTAATCTTCTACTTTTTACAAAATAAAAGTCAGTTTTAATAAATACTAGGTTAAGGAACATAAAAAATATTTGGAAATATACCTTACGTATTTACAATAGCGCAGCATTTGTCCATAGCGGCTAACCAGACTGCACAGGCTGGAAAACACTAGGAGTGATCCGAATTGATGCTATGGGCTCATGCACACAACTGTATATTGCATCCACGTCTGATCCTTATTTTTTGTGGAGCGCACACGGACCCATTCATTTCTATGGGTCCTGTGCTGTCTGCATCGGTATGTCCATTCCTGTAAATTATAGAACATGTCCTATTCTTGTCCGTGGATGAGAATAGTCATTTCTAGTGATAGGAGTGAGCAAAATGCGGAGTCGGAGTGCACACGGAAGGTATCTGTAGTTTGCAGACTGCAATACGGACATGGTCATGTGCATGTGGCCTATTTGATACTATAGTCAACTGAGGGTCAGTATTTTAAGGTCTATGGGGGCCATTTACTATCAGAAATACACCTATAGTAAGCATATTTCTGGGGCAGATTGTGGAGCAAAGGTTATTTGCGCCACAACCTACGACTTTTCTCCAGCTCACACCAGGTCCAAAAAAGTGGGTGTGGGCCGTGAAGGGGACAGGCCAACAGGCCCATCTCTCATCATTTTCTATGCCTATTTTAGTCGTACAAAATAGTCTAAATTTAAGCGGTCTTACATTTAGACTGGCGGTGGATACTTGCCTTAATGGTTTACTTCTCCAAAAATCACATTTTTACTACAGGTCACAACACAGTTGTGCCAGTTCTATGTTTACATCCTATAACCATTATTCTGATGCAACAATTGTGCTGTTTTATGTGCAAAATGTTTTAGGTGTGTAGTAAACTGTGCAAAAACCAACTCCTAGCAATCAGATTTGTTTCCTACATACAGCTACTTCTTTACTCTTCATCAATGGCCTCTTCTTGCTTATCAGAGAAAAATACCCTCAATATAGAGAGCATCCATTTCAACTATCCCTTCTAAATCTGAAGAAATGGGTAAGGTATACTCACAACTATTTTACACTCCAATGTACAATTCTAAAATCCAAGAATGAGCCACATTTGGCATCAAGTCTTTTTATACATTTGATTTGCTAGGGGGGGAAAATAAAAAATAAAAAAAGGCTTACAAGGAAAAACAAAAAACGTATTCCACTCCTTAAAAAGTCACAGAATTGCATGCAGCAGCCTTGATACTTCTGAAGATGTGGGAGGAACGGAATAATTCAATTGATGATTGGATCACATTTGACCATGGCCGATAGAGTTCCTCGTCGTCATTCCTCTGCTTCCAGTGAGCAAACAACACGTCATATTCTAAAACGAGACATTGATCGGCGAGTTGGCCAACGGTGCAGAACACAATCTGCCTTGCTGCATTCGGAAAAAGGGGAATGTGAAGCTGGGATAAGGAGGGACTGCTTGTTAGGAAAGATGCTTCAGACATCATATCTGTTGTGTGTGTTGGGATGATTCTGTCGACTGTACTGAAAGTGATCAGTCAGTACACTGGTCCGACCATACTGATAGTCCCTTCCAGGGGAAAAGGAGGGCATTCCATTCTGCAGCTTTTCAGGAAGATCTCGGTGGTGATCCAGTCCCTGAATTTCTGAACTTTCAAGAGGAAGTAACTGCTTCTTTGCCTCTTTGTTAGCATCATACTTGGCCTGAAACAAGCACACAAAGTAACTGATCAACATAAATGATTAATAGCAGCTAATAATAATATTCACAAATACATTGAAGGGGGCCGTAAAAGGTACTGCAGCGCTGCTCATATTTAAAGGGAGTCTGTCATCAGGTTTCACCATGCTAAACTGCTGACAGCAGTAGTCAGGGCATGGGGAGAGCAGTACAAGGAGACCTTTTGTGAAGCTTTTCTTACCAAAAGTAGCGTAAATATAAAGTTTTATTCTGCCAAAAATCGGCCCTCTCAAGTGCCCAAGGCAGGGCTTCACTGTTAAAGGGAACCTGTCACCGGGATTTTGTGTATAGAGCAGAGGACATGAGTTTCTAGATGGCCGCTAGCACATCCGCAATACCCAGCCCCCATAGCTCTATGTGCATTTTAACGTGTAAAAAATAATAATAATTTGATACATATGCAAATTAACCTGACTCCTCTCACATACAGGACTCATCTCAGGTTAATTTGCATTTGCCATCTAGCAACCCATGTCCTCAGCTCTATTCACAAAATCCTGGTGACAGATTCCCTTTAATTACACCCTGCATTGAGCTGACTCACAGCCCCCCTCTGCTCCGAGTTACAGCCATATTGATCTCCTGGCTGGATACTAGAACTGTCACTCAGATCAGAGGGGACGGCTGTCAAGCAGCTAAATGTAGAGGGCACTTTGTGGTAAAGCCCTGCCCTGAGCAGAACTTCATATTCACACTACTTTTGGTGAAAAAAGGACCATAAAAGATACGTTTATGCGCTCTCCACAGGCCCCCTACCTAGTGCTGTCGACAGTTTAGTATGGTCAAAAGTGGTGACAGACTCCTTTTAAGTGAATAGGAGCAGTACTGTAGTGCCATGAACAGCCCCTACCCAGTATATGGACCTACAATGTTCTGTGCCCGTTACACAGTGCAGCAGCCCACTAAATGGCCAACTGGGTGCTGGGAGTAGGAACCCAACTGATCTGATATGACTTAAAGGGACACTGACAGGCCCAATAAGCATATTTAGCGCTATATATATATATATATATATATATATATATATATACACACATACATACAGGCATAGGTCTAATAAGTATAACCCCTGTCCACCTTGTCAATACAGCAAAATCATGTTTGATAACCTGATGTAAATCGCTCTTCTTTCTGCCCAATGGGTGGCGTTTCAGCACTTTATTTTCAGAACTTTTTCCACCTTTAATGCGACCTATAAACTGTACAACTCAATTTAAAAACAAACTGAAACCTTTTAGGTAGAGGGTAGAAAAAAAAATATAATAATAATGTGGTTGCATAAGTGTGCACACCCTCTTATAACTGGGGATGTAGCTGTGTTCAGAATTAAGCAATCACATTGAAAATCATGTTAAATAGGAGTCAGCATACACCTTGCCATCATTTAAAGTGCCTCTGATTAACCCCAGATAAAGTTCAGCTGCTCTAGTTGGTCTTTCCTGAAATTTTCTTAGTCGCATCCCACAGCAAAAGCCATGGTCCACAGAGAGCTTCCAAAGCACCATAGGGATCTCACTGTTAAAAGGTATCAGTCAGGAGAAGGGTACAAAAGAATTTCCAAGGCATTAGATATACCATGGAACACAGTGAAGACAGTCATCATCAAGTGGAGAAAATATGGCACAACAGTGACATTACCAAGAGCTGGACGTCCCTCCAAAATTGCTGAAAAGACGAGAAGAAAAGGGGTCTGGGAGGCTACCAAGAGGCCTACAGCAACATTAAAGGAGCTGCAGGAATATCTGGCAAGTACTGGCTGTGTGGTATATGTGACAACAATCTCCCGTATTCTTCATATGTCTGGGCTATGGGGTAGAGTGGCAAGACGAAAGCCTTTCCTTACGAAGAAAAACATCCAGGCCAGGCGACATTTTGCAAAAACACATTGGAATTCTCCCAAAAGCATGTGGGAAAAGGTGTTATGGTCTGATGAAACCAAGGTTGAACTTTTTGGCCATAATTCCAAAAGATATGTTTTGCTCAAAAACAACACTGCACATCACCAAAAGAACACCATACCCACAGTGAAGCATGGTGGTGGCAGCATCATGCCAAGGGGCTGTTTTTCTTCAGCTGGAACTGGGGCCTTAGTTAAGCTAGAGAGAATTATGAACAGTTCCAAATACCAGTCAATATTGGCACAAAACCTTCAGGCTTCTGCTAGAAAGCTGAACATGAAGAGGAACTTCATCTTTTAGCATGACAACGACCCAAAGCATACATCCAAATCAACAAAGGAATGGCTTCACCAGAAGAAGATTAAAGTTTTGGAATGGCCCAGCCAAAGCCCAGACCTAATTCCGATTGGAAATCTGTGGGGTGAACTGAAGAGGGCTGTGCACAGGAGATGCCCTCGCAATCTGACAGATTTGGAGTGTTTTTGCAAAGAAGAGTGGGCAAATCTTGCCAAGTCAAAATGTGCCATGCTGATAGACTCGTACCCAAAAAGACTGAGTGCTGTAATAAAATCAAAAGGTGCTTCAACAAAGTATTAGTTTAAGGGTGTGCACACTTATGCAACCATATGTTTTGTTTTCTTCCCTCCACCTAAAAGATTTCAGTTTGTTTTTCAATTCAGTGGTACAGTTTATAGGTCACAATAAAAGGTGGAAAAAGTTCTGAAATGATTTATCTTTGTCTCATTTTTTTACATCACAGAAACCTGACATTTTAACAGGGGTGTGTAGACTTTTTATATCCACTGTAGATAGAATCTAGATTATATACTGTGTGATAACATCTATGAGTGCCCGTAACCATATATATCCAATAGCTACACTTTATATGGAAATATATGCTTCAGTATAACAAATATTCATATAGATATCAACTACTGAAGCATACATAACAGCGATATTGATACAGCCATATTGGATATGGATAGAGAGGAGTATCTAATATTGAAGTTGATATTATTGTTTTTTATTTTTCAAATTGTGTATAGATCATGTTTTAAAATGATTTTAGATTATATGTAATAGGAGAGATATTTTTGGGATATTTTATTTTGTTTTAGGTTATTCTGTTTAGTGGGATATCTAATAAATAACTTTAGAATATTGTGGTCTCTGGGTTATTCCAGATGAAGTGTGCCTGTCTATCATATTAAGTATGAAAGCCATACTTTTGTTCTCCACTCACCTTGTTATAAAGAAATACTCCAAGAATTGCAGTCAACATTCCAAGAACATTGGTTAAAGTCACAGGATTACGAAGCAAAATGAGAGAGACTGTGATGACCATGATCCTTTTGGTGGCATTTGCCACAGAATAACTGAGCGGACTAATAAGGTTCAAAATGCTGAAAGCAATGAGATTCTGGGCAAAGTTGCATGTTCCACTGATCACGAGGAGGAGGAGTGTCCATGACCATTGGGAAACAGAAGCCTGAAGATGAAAAACAGAAGAGAATGGCAAAAATGACAAATTAATAAACCTAAATATTGACTTAATTTACCCAGGTCTTCATTTCTGATGAATCTGCTTCTTGGAACTAAAAGGTCCCCTGAAAAGTAGTCAGTGACAAGCACAGGTTGATATAGTGTTAGCCAAGAGCACCTACTGCAGAGCGGACACTTTTGAGGCGATGCCATTTCTGATATCAAGATTTGGTCATGTGGGAAGAAGGGCTCAAGGAGGGTTTTGTAACAATGAACAGCTTCCTGCTACAACTGTTCTAAGTGTCATAAAGTGAGCGATTTTACCCCAAACTAGTTTAGGTCTTTTAGCGGCTAAAATTTCTAGTGCATCTCCCATCATTTCAAATGAATAATTAAAGGCGTTGTCCACACTTTAAGGAAGTTGGCTACAGAGCACTGTCAACATTGCAGTGGACTGTGCACATCACTGCAGTGCTTCTCCCATTGACTTCAATAGTGCAGTCCACTACAATGTTGACTGTGCAGTGTAATCCCAGTGCTGACTACACCAAAACAGCTGATCAGTGGGGGTGTATGGTATCTGAGTGGTGATGGCTTAGCCTGAGGAAAGACAACCCCCTTTAATGTCATCTTACAATGTTTTCTTTTGGGAGTAGTCAATGTAATGTGAATTACTATTGAGGGTTAACATGCACTTTACTGAAAATTAGGTAAAAATGAGGCAAAGTTGCATGCCTCCAAGTCTCTGAGCAATCATTGCTTATGTGTATTCATGCCATGACAAACCATTAAAAAGTATGGACAAGGATGGCAGAGGACTCTTATTTAATAAAAAAAAAAAGTGAAATTCAGGAGATTTACAAGGTACAATAACCAGTCATCACATGGTGCAAATACAGTATTTTTCGCCCCATAAGACAACCTTTTTTCCCCCCAAAGTGGGGGAAAACGTCACTGCGTCTTATAGGGTGAATACTAATGAGTGCTTCCATTATGGAAGCGCTCATTAGTACCAAAGGGCAGGGAAGCGGTGAAGCCCCTGTCCTCTCCGCTTCCTGGTCCTCGGCTGTACTGTGGCTACGCACAGTGTGAGGGCGCTCTGTGCGTCGGGTCAAAGTACAGCCGCAGCATGAAGATAGACAGCATGCTGGAGGTATGGAGCGGCGCCATTACAGAGCAGGAGAGGTAAGTGGATTTTTTATTTTGTGATCTGAGGCTGGGGGCTGCACAAACATGGCTGAGAGCTGCTCATATATGACTGAGGCTACTTTCACACTAGCGTTGGCTTTCCGTTTGTGAGATCCGTCATGGGCTCTCATAAGCGGTCCAAAATGGATCAGTTTTGCCCTAATGCATTCTGAATGGAAAAGGTTCCACTCAGAATGCATCAGTTTGCCTCCGTTCAGTCACCATTCCGCTCTGGAGGCGGACACCAAAACGCTGCCTTCAACGTTTTGCTGTCCACCTGACGAAGCGGAGCCAAACGGATCCGTCCTGACACACAATGTAAGTCAGTCTGATAGGTGGGTGGTCTGATCTGAGGTTTAATGAAAAATATTTTTTTTTCTTATTGTTATCCTCTAAAACCTAGGTCCGCCTTATGGGCCGGTGCGTCTTATAGTACGAAAAATACGGTATATTTATTAGATTAGTACAAAATGATTTCTGTAAAGACATTTTGATAACAGAGGTGTTCTAATCACACACATATTGGTTTTAAGTATATTATACTGCTATATTACTAATCACAGATATTAGTTTGTTCACAGTACTTCTTAGCTGCCAAAATAAAGGATAGCTCGTCATAAACTCATGTATTATAGTATATATTCTTTAAATGTCAGTGAAATGCTCAGCAAATACACATCAACTCACCAGATCATTATCCACTAAAAAGGATGACAGGTCTAATAACACCCATGTGGGGATCATGAAAAACACAGCATGACAACCTAGGAGGTTGAGTAAGCGCAGGTGATGAATACGAGAGTCTCGGAGCACCTGTAGAAATAAGAGAACTTCTTACATAAGCAGTATTGACATTTTCATGACTACACTAGCAAACATCATAATCAGTTGTTTAAGCACCAAATTACCCAATAACCGTTTACATCTTTTCTATGTCTAGTTGCTCCTCAATGCAGAGCTACGTTTACCGTACTGCTATATAGCTATTCCATGATGAGTTGTTCCTTTGGACACCAGGTACTGTACAGTATCCCTGAAGTCGCTCCTATCCAGTTAGGGAGCAACTGGTACTGAAAGAAGTGGGTGAAGATGCTGCTATCCCCACCTAGTAGTAATGAGACCCCATCAATTAAGAGGCTCAGTGGTTTACAGATACTTACACTGGCAACTTTGTTACAGACCCCCATCCAGTAGCATACTGGACCTCCTTTGCCCTTCAGAACCTCAGCAAATCACTGTGGCATATACTCTACTACGTGTTGTTCTGCAAGAATATTGGCCCATGTGGATAGGATACCATCTTGCAGGTGCTCTGAACAGCCTGTTCTACCTCATCCCAGAGATGCTCTATAGGACTAAGATCTGGGGGCTGTGAAGGCCAGAAAAGCGAGGAAAATGTCAAATGTTCCTGGAACCAATCCAGGACCATGTGACTCCTGTGGCATGACCATTGTACTGCTGAATATGTTTCTTCCATATGGAAAAAAACAGCTGCCATGAAGTGAATTTGGCTGGTCACAATGCCTAAAACAAGCTCTAAAGTCCAGAACTCTTTCCACAGATAGAGGACCAAGGATTTGCTACATGAAACATCTGAAGTCAATTCGCATAAAACTTCGTTCCAATACTCCGTACAGTATTAGAATGTATTGGCTTATATGTGCCAAAGTTATTGCTTCACAAAGTCTCGCGAGATTTCATGTAATAGCTTCATTAATTAATTTGTACTGTAAAAAAAAAAAACATTTCCCGAACTCAGGTTCGGTTCCAAGTTGTACCTTGGAACCTAACCAGAGTTCGGGAAATGCTTTTTTACAGTAGAAAATCATTTATGAAATTACACGAAGGCTCGCGAGACTTCGTGAAGCAATAACTTCGGCTCATCTAAACCAATACATTCTAATACTGTATGGAGCTCCTGCTCCGTACAGTATTGGAACGATGTTTCATGTGAATCGACTTCGGATGTTTCATCCGAAGTCGATTTGCTCATCCCTAGTTGACACCATGTGGACCCAATTACTTAAAATAAAGGCTGATTGGTTTCCCCAAGGTGTCTGGTGTTTGATATAAAGAAGTTATACTGCATGTAGCATTATTTTTCTTGTTAAGCCCCGAGCACAGATGTGAACAGAGCCTAAATTATAAAGTCACCGACACCAACCTTTTTGGAGAAGATGTTCTGCAGAGAAAAGCAGAGCGTTGCAGCCAATGCACTGATCAGACCCCACATGTCAAAGGAGATCTCTGTAACGGTGGCCAGCAGGACCCCTCCTATGATTGGAATCAGGGAGACGTACACCTGTAATAAAGGAGCCAGACATGTTAAACGCGCTATAGACATACAGTATCTACTCAGTAATGTAGAGTCCAGTCAATACTGACCTTCGTAGTCTGTTTTTCCTTCATTATTATCCTTGAAAGAAGCACCACCCATATTGGCATAGTGGCCTTCACTGAAATGAAAGAGCAAAAATAATAGCATTGAAATAACAAAAGCCACCACAAGACGCCAGAAAAAGTTCATTCTATGGGCAGTGGTAAATACGTATAAAGGGGGGTTGCCCATATTAAATAAAAAATGACAGGAAATCTACTACAATAATATAAAAATGTTATACTCCCCATTGTGAACACCCTCTGTTCCAGTGCCACCGCTCAAATCCTCCTCACCGCTGCAACTGCTCATATAACACAACACATGTGACTGCTGCAGCCAATTACTAGCCTTAGAGGTATATGGTACAAGACTGCTGAGGCCAGCAACTGGCTGCAGTGGTCACATGTGGTATATGGGTATGTTACCACTGTAGTCAAGGAATCAAAACCCATCAGGGAGGATGGAGCAATGGTGCCAGAATGTTGAAAGTTCAAGACAGACTATAAATTTGTTTTATTTTATTTCAATAAAATGCATAAGCAGGTCATAGATTTTCAGCAAATGAAATGTATACATTGTATAATGAAAGGCTTGTTCTGTGCTTTCTGCAGAAACTCCTCATGATTAAAGGGAGTCTTTCACCTAACAATCACCATTATAGGACACTAACATCAGGATTTCCATTACATTCCCCATATTAGAATGCTACCTTCCATATTGCTGTCCATTGCCGATTTTCTCAGAAAAACACTTTTAGCCTCTGAAGGTGCCCAGGGGCGGCGTTCATGCGGCCGTTGCCCAGGGCCCTCGTCGCTTTTCATATGAAACCCATCCCCTTTCACCCCTTTGGCTCGCCCTCTTCTCTTAGTGAGAAATCCAGCGTCATTCAACAGATTCGCCTACGCACTTCATTCCCATTATGGGCAGAGGCACAAGGCTGGCTAGATCGGGATGTACGGGCCGGCACATGAGCATTAAACGCTCTTGTGCCTCTGCCCATAATGGGGAATGAAGTGCGCAGGCGCGGTAAATCTGTTGAACGGCGCTGGATTTCTCACTAAGAGGAGGAAATGATCAGAAGAACCTAGGGTGGGCCGGAGGGGTGAAAGGGGAGGGGTTCTGTATGAAAAGCAATGAGGGGCCTGGGCAACGGCCGCATGAACGCCACCCCTGGGCACCTACAGAAGCTAATTAAACATACTGAATAAAAGTGCTTCTCTGAGAAAAATTGTCGATGGACAGCAATATGGAAGGTAGCATTCTAATATGGGGAATGTAATGGAGATCATGATGTTAGTGTTCTATAATGGTGATTTTAGGTGAAAGACTCCCTTTAAAAGATCCTTATTGTTTGTTCCAGGGATAACATCTGTTGTGGTCACTTTAATGGCACAAAGGTGTACGGCCTGGGATTGGAAGAGTTGATGTTGGTTGCTTACTATGTGTGTCCAGTGTGGGGTGACTGCGCCATTCATCTGAATTCCCCACCACTGACGTCCTCATGTCCTTAGCCACTCACTTGCTGAGTTAGGTCTCTGAGTGGAGTTCTCCAGTGTGTCAAGCTAGGACCAGAAAGCAGATTAGCGGGGACCACACAGCTGTTAGACCACAGAGAAGGGGAACTGGTGAGGGCAAGTACTGCTTTTTTTTTGTTCTTTATCCTATTCTGCCCCTTAATTAAAAAAAGAACACCCCTTTAATGTTAGACACTTCCAGAGTGAAATGTCATCACTGCTGCCCAGGGCGGTGGAGTCAGTAAGCCAAAGTTCTGACTCCAACTTCTCCATGTTTTGCTGATAAGAGCAAGACTTCAGCTTCGGAGAGACTCTTAACTGAACTACAGCTTCACTTCAAAGGAAGGTTTATAAAGGATTGAGTTAACATCATTTGACAGCGACATCAGCTGGGATGCCCTTTCAGCAAAAGTAGTCAGAGTTAGGGTTGCAACGATTACTTGATGTAATCGACACAAAAAATCCTCTATGCAGTTTTCCTGCATCGAGGATTCATTTTGATCATGTGACCACGGAGAGCGAGTGAAGTGAAGCCGGCTATCACTCAACGATCCGTGGTCTCCTGTCGGCACCGCGCTGCACTGTCCTGGGTCTGCATGCACACATTGTCAGCGTGCACTGCCTGACGCTGTGTGACATCAGGTCCCAGGGCATGTTGGGAAGAAGATGCTGCGGTCCTTCTCCTGCAGACTCCATATTGGCCAGCCGCGCACCCTGCCAGGAAAAGGTAAGTATTACAGGGGTAGGGGGGGCTGATGGCACTGGGGACATGGCACGGAGGGGCTGATGACACTGGGGGACACGGCACAGAGGGCCATGATGGCACTGGGGGGGGGAGCTGAGGGCACGGGATCTGATGATGTTTACATAACTGTGGAGACTTTCTCAACTCTGACTTATGTAAAACAGAAGACAGAGGAGCATTGCTAAGGCTCAAAATGGGCCACTTTAGTGCTATTTTTCTTAATAGAAATGTACAATGTACAAAAATAAAAAAAAAAGAATGACAGTTACACTTTAAAGGGTTTCTACCACCAGAAATACTGTTATGTAGCTGACTGACATTAGCGATGCGCCCATGTCAGCACTGCATAACAGTGTGTTTCTAACGTTAGTCCCTGCAGCCATTTTTGTTAAAAATTTACTTTTATAGATATGCTAATGAGCCCCTAGGTGCTATGTGGGCGTCATTACCACCTAGAGGGCTCCGTCCACTAACCATTTCAGCCGCCCATCGCGTCCCTCCAGCCCGCCCTGCTCCTGTTTATTGATGTGAAACTTCTCAGTATCGAGTACCAATTCCCGCACTGTGCGCTTCTGTATTCTCCCGGCGCTGGCTTCCTCACTGCGCCAACTACGTTACAATGAGGAAGCCGGCACTAGGAGCGCGGTATTCACTCACTGCGCCTGCGCCGAATACAGAAGCGCAAGGCGCGGGAATTGGTACTCGATACTGAGAAGTTTCATGTCAATCAACAGGAGCGGGGCAGGCTGGAGGGACGCGATGGGCGGCTGAAATGGTTAGTGGACGGAGCCCTCCAGGTGCTAATGACACCCACATAGCACCTAGAGGCTCATTAGCATATCTATAAAAGTAAGTTTTTAACAAAAACGGCTGCAGGAACTACTGTTAGAAACACACTTATGTAGTGCCGACATGGGCGCATCGCTAGTGTCAGTCAGCTACATAACAGTATTTCTGGTGGTAGAAGCCCTTTAAAGTACATGCAGCTGAATAGGAAAAGAAGTGGCTACATCTGATCAAGATGCAAGCAGAAGAGCCCGCAGAGAGCAGCAATGACAGCGGCATTGGCGTAGCCAGGGACAGTTAAGTACTATCTAAAAGATCTTCCTTCCACACGTAAGTAATAACTACAGATTAAAGAGGACCTTTCACGTTTTATTTTTTTATTCTAGATAAATACCTTTACTTGTGGTATCCCCCCCGCTGACGCTGCCACCCTGCTTTTTTTTTTTTTTTTTAATATCACTCCTGCACCCCGCTGTGCCCTGTATTTTTCCTGCTCAGTATATTAATATTGAGCATCGGTACAGGGAGAAGACGCCAGGGTTTATCAATGGGCGTCTCCTTCCTGGCCGTGCCGCGATCCAATCACAGCAGAGAGCGTCACAGCCAAATCACAGCACAGCCAGGGAGAAGGAGACGCCCATTGAGAAACCCTGGTGTCTCCTCCTCCCTGTACCGACGCTCGGTATTAGCATACCGAGCGAGAAAAATACAGGGGGGCGAGGGGGGAACAGTAGGGGCATAGGAGCGATATTTAAAAAATAAAAAATTGCATCAGCGGGGGTACCCTGCAAGTAAAGGAATTTATCTAGAATAAAAAATAAATAAAAAACACATGAAAGGACCTCTAAGTATAATGCCTGAAGAAGATATATCTCACACACAAAGATCACTACTACCACCACCATCCTGAGCTGCTTTTTAAAGGGAGTACCTCGCTTCTATACAGGGCAATACAATCAGCTTTGTATAATATACTATATAGGAAATGGATATTAAAGAACTTCCACCACCTCGAGTTGCTTCCAAAGGGAGTACCAGTGGTTTCCCAACATTCATTTAAAAAAAACAACCATACAATGTAGCGGCATATAGCGCTATATAGGTAGATACCAGTACATTATGTATGTGAAGAATACTATGGAGGTTTTTAGTCAGTGGAAATCCTTTCTGCCTTCCATATAACCGTTCATGGGTTTGAAATCCAGCAGTGACAATCCAAATAAAAAGTTAGATATACAGGGGTATCCCCAAACACTGTCAGAATGCAAAGCCCCCTGTAGAGCACCCCCTTCATTGTCAGAGAGCTGATTGGGACTCCACAGCACTGAGGTAGAACTCCTAGTCAGAGCAAAATGGCTGTCCTTGGGCTCTGCACGGCTTAGCATTGAAAGCCGGAATTAGTACTTGCCGGTAATTCATTTTCCATGAGATCACCACGACGGCCATACAAGATTGACCCCTGACCTCTGTAGGGGCAGGAAGCAGAGAAAGGTTTAAATGCTCCCCTCCCACCACCAAACACCAGTGCTTCCAAAATATCAGAGTAAAGGGTGGTGGATACACACGTGAAAGAATAAGCAAACAGGAGAAGATATTACATCATATCAACCCCCGGATAGACAATGGGGAGGGAAATACGGGCCGTCGTGGTGATCTCATGGAAAATGAATTACCGGTAAGTACTAATTCCGGCTTTCCATATCATCACCACGACGGCCATACAAGGAGGTATATCAAATATGAATCTATGGGTGGGACACAGACTGAAGGACTTTTTGTCCGAATGCCATATCAGTCTTTTTAAAGAGGTCCAACCTATGTTTGGCAAAGGTATGGATACTGGACCACGTGGCAGCCTTACAGATCTCCTCTAGGGAGACACCTGCTCTTTCTGCCTGAGAAGAAGACATTGCCCTGGTAGAGTGGGCTTTGATATTGCCCGGGCCCGAAAGATTCTGTAAGGAATAACAGGAAGTGATGGTAGCTTTGATCCATCTGGCAATGGAGGACTTGGAAACTTTCTGACCCTTGTTTCTTCCTCCAAACTGGATAAAGAGGCAATCTGATTTCCTAAAGTTTTTAGTGGTCTCTAAATAATCCAGTACTGCCCATCTGACATCGAGTGAATGAAGGGTAGATTCCCGATCATTGGATGGGTTGTCAAATAGGGAAGGAAGGGTGATCTCCTGGTCCTTATGAAATTTCAAGACTACCTTTGGTAGAAAACACGGGTCTAATTTTAGGACTATCCTGTCATCCAGGACCTGTAAGTAAGGCTCTCTAATTGAAAGAGCCTGTAATTCACTTATCCTTCTGGCTGAAGTGATGGCAACCAGGAATGCAGTCTTGTAGGATTTGTGCTTCAAGGAGCAGTCACTCAGAGGTTCAAACGGAGGATGAGATAGTCCCCTAAGGACGATGTCCAGATCCCAGGAGGGTACATGAGGTCTTAGGGTCGGACGTAGCCTTGTTGTTGCCTTCATGAAGCGTTTTATCCACCTATGACCTGCCAGCTCTGTGTCGTAGAAGCAACCAAGAGCTGATATTTGTACCTTGAGTGTGGACGGTCTTAATCCCATGTCGAAACCTCTTTGTAGAAAATCCAGAATCATTTGGATGTTTGGGGCCGAGGTATTTGGTGAAGGCGAACCTGACCACGAGCAGAAACGCTTCCAGATCTTTAGGTAAATTGAAAAGGTCACCACCTTCTTGGAAGCCTTTAGGGTTGAGATTACTGCATCTGATAGACCCTGACGCTTTAGGATCTGGGTCTCAGGATCCAGGCTGCTAGGTTGAGGAAGTCCGGGTCTGGGTGTAGGATCGGACCTTGGTGCAGTATGTCTAGTCTCTTTGGCAGGATCCAAGGGTCTTCGCTGGCAAGGTTCCACAGGATTGGGAACCAGCTCCTCTTTGGCCAGTAGGGTGTCACCAGTATGACTGCAGTACTGTCTTGTACGATCTTCTGTACCACCCTCGGTGTTAAGGGAAGAGGAGGGAAAGAATAAAGGAGACCTCGGTTCCATCTGAAAGAGAAGGCGTCCAGAAACCTCAGGCTGTCTCTGGGGTGTAGGGAACAAAAAACTGGCAACTTTGAGTTTACCAGAGTGGCAAAAAGATCTATTGTAGGACTCCCCCACTTGCCTACTATCATCCGGAAGACGTCCTCGTTTAAGGACCATTCCGAGTGATCTATTCTCGCCCGGCTTAGGTAGTCTGCCTCTACGTTTAGAGACCCCTTCAGGTGGACTGCAGATACTGACTGGACGTTCGCTTCGGCCCAGGCGAATATTTTTGTCGACAACTCCAGTAGGCTGCCCAAACCTGTGCCCCCCTGATGGTTTAAATATCTTATCACTGTCGTATTGTCCGACAGGACTCTTACGTGATGGCCCTGAAGATGAATCTTTGCCTGCTTTAGAGTTTTCCAGACTGCCATCAATTCTCGGAGATTTGATGACTGAAGGCTGAAAGATTTGGACCAGACTCCCTGGTAATAAGCTTCTCCGACCTTTGCTCCCCAACCGTACTGGCTTGCGTCTGTGGTGATCTGGGCATAGGGATTCCTTGACCACTGCACCCCCTTGGAGATTTTTAGCTTGTCCTTCCACCAAAGAAGGGAGGTCTTTACTCTTTGAGGGATGATCACCTTTTGGTCTAAGGAAGATTCTCTTCTGTCCCAAACCCTGAGGATCCACATCTGTAAGGTTCGAAAGTGGATCTGACACCACTGAACGGACGGAATGCAGGATGTGAGGATCCCCAGTAGACTCATTGAGTCTCTGATGGAATAGAGATTCCTTGAGCTGAAGATGGAGATCTTCCTCTGGATGTCCTGTATCTTGATCTGAGGTAAGCAGGTTATCTGTTTCTGTGAATCCAGAATAACCCCCAGGAACTGGATCTTTGTTGTCGGATCTAACTGAGATTTTTTTATGTTGATCAGCCAACCCAGACCCTCTAGGGTTTGACGGAAGAAACTTAGATCTTTCAGCAGGAGATGAGCGGAGCCGTTTGAGATCAGGAAGTCGTCTAAGTACGGAAAAAACGTCAGACCTTTCTTTCTTAGATAAGCCACTACCTCGATCATTAGCTTTGTAAAAACTCGAGGGGCTGAAGATATGCCGAAGGGGAGAGAGGTAAATTGGTAATGAAGAATCTTGCCCTGATGGTCTTTGACCGCGAACCTTAAGAACCGCTGAGAGCTGGGATGTATTGGTACATGATAGTAGGCGTCGGTCAGATCGACCGAGCACATTACTGAGTTGCTCTGGAGCAAAGGGACTATAGATCTTAGGGTCTCCATCCTGAACTTCTGGTAGGTGATGTATCTGTTCAGGCGCTTTAAGTTTATTATGGTGCGGTAGGAACCTTCCTTCTTCACTAGGAATAGGTTTGAGTAGAAACCCCCTCCCCTTACGGATTGAGGTACTTCCGTCACTACCCCTTTTGCGAGTAATTCCCGGATGCCCATGTACATGGGACGATTGGAGTCTGGGATTGCCACCTTGGTGACTAGAAACCTCTTTGGGGGAGGATCCGAGAACTGTATTCTGTAACCCGACCTTACAATCCTCAGAGCCCAGGAATTTGAGGATATTTCCTCCCAGCGGGGAAAAAACATCCTCAATCTCCCCCCCACCCCAATGTCATTGGTTTCCATTTCCTTTTTGGGGGACAGAAGCGGGAGCCCTACCTCTCCCCCCCTTGGGGTAACTGAAACGGCCCAACTTGCCTTTACCGGTGTATTGACTACCCTGGTTGGAAGGGGCACGAAAGGGATACTTCCTTTTATAGACCTTTTCCTCCGGAAAACCCTTCTTTTTGTCGGAGGCCCTTTCTAGGATTTTCTCTAGTTCAGGTCCGAAGATATGCTCTCCAGAAAAAGGGATACCACATAGTCTGGACTTTGATACTTTGTCCCCCGACCAGCACTTCACCCACAAGGCACGGCGAGCTGCATTGGACAGACCCGCATCCTTTGCTGAAAACCGTACCGACTCCGCGGAGGCGTCTGCCAAAAAAGCTGTAGCGGATTTTAACAGGGGAATGGCGCTCACAAATTCATCTGTTGAGGGATCACTGGTGGCCCTATTCTCTAACTCAGAGAGCCAGATGAACATAGATCTAGCAAATGATGTGGCTGCTATGTTCGATTTAAGCGTGAGCATAGCTGCTTCCCAGGATCTTCTCAGCAGGCCGTCGGCCTTTCTATCCAGAGGGTCTCTGAGCTGAGAAGCATCCTCGAATGGTAGGCTGGTTTTCTTATTGACCCTAGCTACCTGGGCGTCAATCTTAGGAATGGTATTAAATGTTCTAGCTTCTTCCTGATCAAAGAGAAGCCGGTTTTGGAAAGATCTGGCGACACCTAGCCGCTTCTCCGGATCTGCCCATTCATCCAAAATCATCCCTTTGATGTTTTCGTTAATGGGGAAGACTCTGGATTTCTTTACCCTGAGGCCCCCAAACATTTCATCCTGTACTGATGGCGTAGAAGCCACTTCCTCTACTCCCATGGTAGCTCTGACGGCTTAAGAGCTCGGGCATATCTTCAGAGGAAAAATAAAATTTTCTTCTGTTTTCAGAAAAATCCCGCTCAGAGAGCTTGTCTTCATCCTCCATATGTTTAGAGGAGGAAGCTGAACCCCCATAAACCTCAGAGTCGGATGAGACGTCATCGTCCGGTTTGTGGCGTTTGGCGGGGGGCTCTGGGACCACAGGACAGGGCCGCTCCACAGGTTTCTCTCTTTGAAGAGAGGAAAAGGTCGCAAAAGAAGACTTAATCTCTTCCTGCATCATGGACCTAATCTCGTCCATGAGGGACGGTTGTTCCTCCCGGACAACTTTAGCAATGCAGTCCCTGCATAGTTTCTTAGGGTAGTCATCAGGAAGTCGTTTGAGGCAAGAAACGCACTTTAATGACTTCTTGGGTTTTCTCAGAGGATCTTTTGCAGTCTGGAAAAGCCAAGAGAACCCTCATTAATAATAAGCCCTGGTGAGAGAGGAAGAAAAACTCTCCCCTATGGGGAACTTACAGACGGTAGAGTAGAGGCCTCTGTATGGTCCGATGCAGACATCCTGAACACAGCCCAGAATAGGGAATGTACTCACCGCAGGACGCTGTGGTAGGAGAATCTATTTGAATTCTCCCGCCTCCTGAGACCGGCCCCCTCCGTCCGCGTCACTTCCGGAAATGTCCGGCTACCCGGAAGTGACGAATTTATATAGCGCCGCCCGGCGCTGGGCGCACAGCCGGCATGGTTTCAATGAACCAGCGGGCGTTCCGTGCACCGGGAGCAGGCCCCAGATGAAACCGGAGGCGAGTCTCTCCCTCCCCCCCCCCCCCCTGTCCGGCGTTGGTACGGGACCGCGGGCTGACAGGAGGGGGCCCCGCTGAAGCAGGTACGCGACTCCCACTTCTGGATCTTCATCTCCACGGCAGCTGCCTGCGGAGACCTTTCTCCGCCCCTGTCCTCTGTAGGGACAGGAAACACTGGTGTTTGGTGGTGGGAGGGGAGCATTTAAACCTTTCTCTGCTTCCTGCCCCTACAGAGGTCAGGGGTCAATCTCCTTGTATGGCCGTCGTGGTGATGATATGGAAATACTGGCAATATCAGTACTGAACCGGTAGAGGCATCAAAGTTTTCATGCAACCCTAGTACTAACCACTGCAAACACACTATGGCTA
Organism: Bufo gargarizans; assembly: GCF_014858855.1. NCBI lineage: Eukaryota > Metazoa > Chordata > Amphibia > Anura > Bufonidae > Bufo > Bufo gargarizans. Next base: position 383,093,467 of record NC_058080.1, on the reverse strand, counting down.
AGAGATATGTCACGTGGACCTGTGGCATCTGAAAATTACTGTCTGTAGAAGAGTGGCAAACACCAGGGGTATGTGTTGGGAGTACTGTGGAACAATACATCACAACTAACAGAGGCTTCTTAAAAAGGACAACACATGGCTTTCCCAAATTCAATCAGAGCATTAGGTTATAGGATGTCTGAACTAGCATTCCTGGAAGAAGACCTTGTCTGAAAGCACAGACTGGTTACAGGACAGTGCAGGTTTCTGTGGGCCACACTGGAGGAGAAGAACATGGCTCTTAGCAAAACTGGGCTTGTGCAGAGTCAGAATTTTGACGACCTATCCTTTTAAACACTTTAAGCTAGGGGTGCACAACCTTTTCTGGTTGGGGGCCACATTGTCAACCTGAAACAATTCCAAGGGCCGAAAATAATCTTTAAAAGGGGTATTACCAAGTGAAATACTATATTTATGGCATATTGAACATACAGTATATATTCTAAATGTCTAGTTACACTTCTAGTACTCCCATCTAATGGGACAATACATGAAAGATTCATGTAAGCAGCCACAAGACACAGACATACATGTCTGCTACCAGATGGCTGGGGCCGCATAGAATGGTAGAGGGCCGCAGGTTGTGCACCCCTGCTTTAAGCCAAAGCCACGAGTGGATTTATCAAGAGTAGAAGACTCAGTATATCCATTATACTTGACTTTGAAAAATCTGATTATGGAAACCCGGCACTAAGTGTCTGTAGCAGTGTCAATAAATGGTGGAAGTGTACCGGGATTCACTTGCCACTATTATCTAGGACCTTGAGAAATCTGCTCCTGTGTGTACAGGTTTATCATAAGTAGAGATGAATGTTTTTCCCAAAATATGTTTGGGGTCCAATTTTAATGAATTAGCCATGAGATTTGATTTGGTCTGAATAAATATGACCTGAAACGAACGTGCCCCAACTGCTCGGAAAAGTTGTGTAGGACACTGAAGTCTCCTAGGACTGTATTCAACCAAGACGTCAATAGTAATCAAAAAGGCGACAGCTCGTTTAAAAACCTCTATACTGTCAGATTTGTAATACCTTTTAAAAGTAAAAAACATCCAAAAAATTACACCGGCAGATGCCTGCCGGTGTTTATACACTCACGGTGGTATCAGAGGCAGCAATGACTTGTTTTGAACTTTGACATAGTTTTGTAGAAAAAAAAAAAAAAAAAAAAAGAAGATCAGCCTTCAGTATAATATATGGCGACTGTGACGCAGACAATGGCTACTTTCACATGTGCGCTACAGCCTTACAGCAGGCTGTTCCAGCATAGTATTAGCGGTTCCTTTCTGGCCAATTCTTGCCATATTTGCAATGCCAGATCCAGAGAACTCAAACTCAGACAGGCTGACTTTTTAAAGAAACTTTGCAATATTTAAAGGGGTTCTGCACTTTCATTTCACTGATGATCTATCCTCTGGATAGATCATCAGCTTCTGATCGGCGGGGGTCCGACACACGGGACCCCCGCCGATCAGCTGTTTGAGAAGGCAGCGGCGCTCCAGGAGCGCCGCTGCCTTCTCACTGTTTACCGCCGGGCCGCCCGCCCACTGACGTCACGACTTGTATCAACTAGAGTGGGCGCGGCTAAACTCCATTCAAGTGAACAGAGCTTAGCCGCGCCCACTCTAGTTGATACAAGTCGTGACGTCAGAGGGCGGGCGGCCCGGCGGTAAACAGTGAGAAGCGCCGCTGCCTTCTCAAACAGCTGATCGGCGGGGGTCCCGGGTGTCGGACCCCTGCCGATCAGAAGCTGATGATCTATCCAAAGGATAGATCATCAGTGAAATGAAAGTGCAGAACCCCTTTAAAACAATGTATTTGGACAGAGTTCAGTACAATACACGGCAAAGGTGATGCTAAAAAATTAGTCAGGAATATACAATGAGCACTAGGGTTAAAGGGGCTGTGTGACGCAAGGGGGACAGGTCAACAGCTTGACCTGCTATTGGCCGCACCCCCCTTGTCAACAGATGTTGTGATCTGCACTGCCGGGGAGATGCAGCGATGGCCGTGGCATCCGGAAGGACACAGGGATCAGGTAAGTATTATCTGCATGAGGAGCCCGGGCATTGTGGGTGGGTTTTTCAGGTTTGGATAATGTGAAAAATCTTTATCTGTGAATTATGAGATATGCATTGATCAAAAAAATAATAAAAATGCATGCAGGAGCATGCTGCGATTTTCACGCAACGCACAAGTGATGCGTGAAAATCACTGCTCATGTGCACAGCCCCATAGAAATGAATGGGCCCGGATTGAGTGCGGGTCCAATGCGTTCACCTCACGCATCGCACCCGCGTGGAAATCTCGCCCATGTGAAAGGGGCCTTACACACAACTCTGGTGAGATTTGTCAGATTTCCCGTCAGGCTACTCAGCCATAATGGCATATCATAGGTGGGATCACACCATTACATCTGTAGTAGAGCGGTGTACTGAGGTCCTGCCCCCTGGGCAGCTCTGTAAGTGGAGGCAACATTCCTGGACAGGTTGCTGGCTGTCATTTCAAATCATTCCAAGTGAACCCCTTTAAAGGGAATGTGTCACCTATAATTATTTCTGATAGCTAAAACTGGATAGTGACAAATCTATTTTGTTTTCTAATCTGTTTCTATTTTCCGATTGTAGATTCTTTTTACATTCTATGTCCTCACGATATATATGTAGGTGGCCATCTTGCCTGAGCTGTTTACAGCATTCCGAGATATGCTTTACAGTAGCCATATGGGCCATAGACACAGACAGGAGGGGACCTCATTGACTTCTACAGGAGTTTTCTAGCCATATTCTGTGACCTGTGCAGAGGTCAGGAGGGAGAAGATGAGCTGTAATATCACCAGTTGTGAATGGTGGACGCTGTTTTACCCATCTGTGATATCTGTCATTCTAATCCTGCCTGTGATAATGAGATGACTGCTGGAAAGTAATCTGTACAGACCAAGTAGTGGAACCTGTTATTAGGCTAGTTTCACACCAGCGTCCGGGAGATCCGGCAGGCTGCTCTGGCTATCAGTATGGAACACACGTAGACTAAGCAAATATTAATTTTCCATTAGGCAGCTTGTGGGAAGTATACCGCTGACTTCCAGGTGCAGAAGTTATCAGGGCTCTTCCTCTAGTGAATGTCTTTTATGGAAGGGCTTGTGTACAGGGCACTACAGTGTGCACGCATGGTACGGAGAGGGCCTACTGACGCTGTGCGTGCTGTTGTACGGTATATTTATTACACGCATATACCCTGCACATGTAGAGGCACTTTGGATTTTTTTTCACATTTAGTACAAGACTACTGATTTGCCTGCTCTTGACATGTGCTCTTTTTACATTAAAATATAACTTTTATTAGTTGTTTTATAAACTTAGTGATACCTTATTTCTATCTAACCTACTATTAAAACTATCTGCTGGGCCCTCTAGTGTGCTGTTTGATTTAGCTGTGCTTGGATTATGATAGCCTGGTGGCGGCGCTCTTGCTCCAATAGCTATCCAATATTTGTCTCGGTGTCAGTGTGATAGTAGGCAGACGCCAAGACAAATATTACCGTAGATAGCTATTGGAGCAAGAGCGCTGCCACCAGGCTATCATAATCCAAGCACAGCTAAATCAAACAGCACACTAGAGGGCCCAGCAGATATGCTGTTGTATGGTGGCTCAGTTAGGACAACTTGGTAACATAGCATGCATGGCAGAGTGGTTTGTGAGATTTTCCACACCGAATCCACGTGTTACTTGCAGATTTGCCCCAGATCTCACCCTCCAATTGACATGCTTTGGATTTAAAAATCTGCACCGCATGTCGATTTCTGACAGGAAAATCTCAACTACTTAGCTGGTACTGTATTACGCTGCAGATTTCCGCATTAAAATCCACACCATGTGCATATACCCTACAGGTAGAGCATGGACCTATGAAGTCTAATGGCGCTGTATTAGGTACAGATGCCCAACATACGCAGGCCTCTTACACATTTCTGTCTAAACTGCCATTCACTAAAGATGGATTTGGGTGATTGACAAATTCCTGGAAATGAGGGACTTGACACAGCAGAATGACCTCCGCAGTTGAAACAAACCAGTCAAAGACGTAAGGATTTTTTCGGTGTAATCTGAACACTGGCGAGGGAGCGGAGGGCATATTGACCATACCGTTTCAATGGCAGCACTTTTATATTGTGACATGTCCAATGCCAGATGTCTTTAAAAACAGTCAGTCCTTCCAGGAGAACCGCGCATGCTACATTGCTTCAAGGGGGACCATTAGAGGGGTTGTCTGAGAAGAAATGCCCCTGACATAGTCACCTCTTTCTCCACCAACTGGTCTGGTCCTTCTCCCGCTATTTGCAGAATGCAGCGGTTAGAGATGAGTGAATTTTAGGTTATGAAATTCGTTGACGCTTCATTGACTGGTAAAAGGTGAATTGCGTTATGGATTCTGTTACCACGGACCATAACGCAATTCTGTAACGGAATGCCTTTAGAGGCATTCCGTCATAATAGAAGTCTATGGGCTGCAAAATGGATCTGTCCCGTTTCCGTTATGAAGGAGATGACTCCCCTGTATAACGGAAACGGGACAGATCCGCTTTGCAGCCCATAGACTTCTATTATGACAAAATGAATAACGGAATGCCTCTAAAGGCATTCCGTTACAGAATTGCGTTATGGTCCGTGGTAACGGAATCAATAACGCAATTTACCTTTTACCAGTAAACAAAGAGTCAACAAATTTCAAAATATGAAATTCGCTCATCTCTAGCAGCAGTCATACTCTTTATACCGGCACCTCACAGACAGTGGGAATGGGACTGGACCAGCGGCACGGGGGAAAAAGGGGACTGGACCAGCGGCACGGGGGAAAAAGGGGACTGGACCAGCGGCACGGGGGAAAAAGGGGACTGGACCAGCGGCACGGGGGAAAAAGGGGACTGGACCAGCGGCACGGGGGAAAAAGGGGACTGGACCAGCGGCACGGGGGAAAAAGGGGACTGGACCAGCGGCACGGGGGAAAAAGGGGACTGGACCAGCGGCACGGGGGAAAAAGGGGACTGGACCAGCGGCACGGGGGAAAAAGGGGACTGGACCAGCGGCACAGGGGAAAAAGGGGACTGGACCAGCGGCACAGGGGGAAAAAGGGGACTGGACCAGCGGCACAGGGGGAAAAAGGGGACTGGACCAGCGGCACGGGGGAAAAAGGGGACTGGACCAGCGGCACGGGGGAAAAAGGGGACTATGTCGTCTTTTTATTTTTATAGCATTGCTAGAATTTTAGATTTTCTCAGACAACGGCCCACATTTTGCGTGTCTGGCGCAAGTTGTGCCTCAAATCAGACAAATGGATTATTCATTTGTTCCTAAAAATAGATGTGGGCGCCTTGCTAGACATCTTTCAGAAGTGACTAAAACAAGGGGCTTAGTTTGAAAAAAAAAAAATAATGCACCAAATTTCTGACACAAAATAATGGCCTAAAACTCAGGTCAGCCATTGTGAAACTACAACTACCAGCATGCACAATTTACTTCTATGGGACTTCTAAGCAAGTGTGCCTTCTGGTAGGATGATGTGAACAATTGGAGTGCCGGAGGTTGCTCACCCCTGGACTAAAGTAAGCCATTTCGCTACTTTCACACTCGCGTTTGGTGCGAGTCCGTCATGGATCTGCACAGACGGATCCGTTCAGATAATACAACCGTCTGCATCCATTCAGAACTGATCCGTTTGTATTATCTTTACCATTGCCAAAACTGATCCATTGAAAGTCTATGGGGGACGGAACAGTTTTCTATTGCACCATATTGTGTCAGTGAAAACTGATCCGTCCCTATTGACTTACATTGTGTGTCAGGACGGATCCGTTTGCTGCAGGCAGCGTTTTGGTGTCCGCCTCCAAAGCGGAATGGAGACTGAATTGAGCCAAACTGATGCATTCTGAGCGGATCATTTTCCATTCAGAAAGCATTAGGGCAAAACTGATCCATTTTGGACCGCCTGTAAGAGTCCTGAGCGGCTCCCACAAACGGAAACCAAAACGCCAGTGTGAAAGTAGCTAAGAGTTGGCATTACTGCATGCAAGACGTGCTAAATCTATCATACAGCGGGCACCACTGTGATAAATTTGGAGCATCTTGGGACTACTTTGATTAAAGGGGTTAACCGGTAAAATGAAACGCCAGGGGCAGAAAGAGGTGTGTGGAAAAAAAAAAAAGCATTTAAAAACGCTGCCCGCTTCGGCGCTGCAGTCCCCACTGGACCAGAAGTGATGGGGACCTATTCTTGGTCACGAGACTGCTGCAGCCACTCACTGACCTCAGTGGTCACATGTGCAGATGTGGTACGTCATAGCACACATGTAACCACTGAGGGCCCCCATCACTTCTGGTTGGCAAGGACAACCAAGTGCCATGGTGTTGGAACGGAGAGCAAAAGGCAAGGGTTTTGTTTGTTTTTTATACCCCACCTGCCCCTATAATTTCAGTCATATTTGCACTGACCATTAGGATAAGTAAACGTGGGCCAATGGCTTGTGGGTGGCAAGGGGTGGGCACCAGATATGTCCACTGTACACACCCATGTTCTAGCCAATAGAGCTGACTGCAGTTGCCTAGACAGGACAGTACACTGACGTGGAGAAATTGTGAGCCATATTCGGCCCATTCCTAACACCTATACAGACCCTGTCGGTGTCTCAGCACAATGCAGACAGAGCAGTCCCCAACAACCAATCAGATCACTGCAAATATACTCACCAGCAGTGGGGAAAAATGAAAGCTGAAATCTGATAGGTCACTGATGGAAGTGGGTAACTCATCAGGGGGTCTGCAGCTGCCCGGGCAGAAGATAGTGGGCTCTCCACCAGTGCCTGCCACTGCACGGTCCTATGGACTACTCACCGGTATGTGCATAAGACACGGGCACTTTCCAGATGCTGAAATGCGCGGACACTGAGGCGAAGTACTTCCCGAAGGCCAGCGGGATTATGTACCAGCGGTAGTATCGGGCGGGCAGCTGGGTGTGCGGGACCCCCCATGCCCGGAGCATCGGTGGGAGGAAGCAGCAGATAGCCAGGATGTGGAAGAGGGACACAGTCACTGGGTATGGGAAGCCGTTCAGTATGATCTTGTTCACCACGTTGCCACCAGAGCTCACCGAGTACCAGAGAATGCATAGCACGGCTATCCGGGCCCCATCTCGTACGTTAGCTGGCGCCACTGGTCCGCCGCCCCCTGCTCCGGACACCACCGCCATGACCCCGATCCTCCTCCTCCTTCCCCCCGGGGAAGCTGCACACCTCACCGGGACACACACACAAGAGAGACGTGGAAGCAGAGACGTCAGGAGAATGGGTGGTGATAGAGCATTTTCACAATGACCTCACTTCCGCTGCTCACTGCTGTCATTTCCGGTGTAGACGTTGACTACCTGGTTTGCTGTTCCTTCTGGTTGGGCTTGAATATGAGTATAGCTTGCACCTTTAGTGCACCGGTTACTCCAACCAATCAAATTATAGCTTCTTCTTTTTTTTTTTTTAAGTAGAATTTAAACTATGGAAGAACTGACTCATTTGGTCTTTCACAAGGGGTAACAGGGCAAAAAGCACACCACAATGTTATACATTTTCTCCTGAATACAGCAACACCTCATATGTAGTAAGGAAGAACTGCCATTGGCTTTTGGAGGGCAGGTTTCACTGGAATGGTTTTCGGGTGCCACTTCACATTTGTAGCCTCTGAGGTACCAGTACAGTGTAAATTGACACATGAAATAAAAAAATACATTATGAAGACTTTGCCTCATATTTCAAAGATACAAAATCCGCGAAAGCTTCAAACTACCTCGACTTCCCCCCTACACAGCTGTCCAGTGCTTTTCCTACATAACCCAGTTTACCACAAAAGAAAACCTTTCCAACTTAATCTCCAAGTCACACCTCACCACTTGTGCCCTTGACCCAATCCCATCCCACCTCACCCCTAACCTAACCACTATAGTTATCCCTGCCCTAACCCACCTCTTTAACCTATCGCTAACCACTGGTGTCTTCCCTTCCACTTTTAAGTATGCAACCATCACACCCATCCTCAAGAAGCCCTCCCTGGACCCATTCTTCTTATCCAGCTTTTGCCCCATCTCACTACTCCCATTCGCATCAAAAACTCATAGAACAACATGTCCATCTCCAACTATCCTCCCTCCTCTCATTCCACTCAGTTTTTGATCAGCTGCAAACCGGCTTTAGACCCAATCATTCCACTGAAACTGCCCTAACCAAAGTCGCCAACAATCTGCTAATTTCAAAAGCTAAACATGCTCCTCCTCCTTGACCTTTCCTCTACCTTTGATACTGTTGACCATTCTTTCCTGTTACAAATCCTCTCTTCCCTCAGCATCAAAGACCTGACCCTCTCCTGGATCTCCTCGTACCCCACCAACAGAACCATCAGTGTTTCCCATTCATCCACCACCTCCTCATTATGCCCCCCTCTCTTTTGGTGTCCCTCAAGGCTCTGTTCTGGGTCCTCTACTTTTTTCCATGTATACATTCGGCCTGGGACAGCTCATAGAGTCTCATAGCTTCCAATACCACCTCTATGCTGATGTCACTTTCCTGATATCCAGAATATCAGCATGTCTGTCAGTTATATCTTCATTCTTCTCCCGCTTCCTAAAACTCAACATGGAGAAAACCAAATTCATCATCTTTCCCCCATGTCACTCTGTCCCCCTACCTGACCTGTCCATCACAGTTAATAGCACAACACTGTCTCCAGTCTCGCAGGCCTGCTGCCTGGGCAGTGGCGTGCCTAGGGTGTTTGGCACCTGGGGCAGGTCCTTTCTCTGCCCCCCCAATACTTAAAAAAATTGTACCCCCTCACAGTAGTATTGCCTTCATTGTACAACCTTCGCAGTAGTTTTGTCCAGTTACGTGTCCCCTCACGGTAGTTATGCCAATATTGTGCCCCTTCACAGTATTTGTGCCCTCACTGTACAACTTTCACAGTACTTATCCCTTCATTGTGCCCCCTTAATGTACTTATCCCTTCATTGTGCCCCTTTCTCAGTAGTTATGCCCACATTGTGCCCCCCTCACAGTAGTTATACCCTCACTGTACAATCTTCACATTAGTTATGCCCACATTGTACCCCCTTAAATACTTATCCCTTCATTGTGCCCCTTCACAGTAGTTATGCCCACATTGTGCCCCCTCAGAGTAGTTATGCCCTCACTGTGCCCCCTTCACAGTAATAATGCCATCTGTGCCCCATCACAGTAGTAATGGCCATTGTGCCCCCTTCATAGTAGTAACGCCCTCTGTGCCCCTTTGTAGTAGAAATGCGCTTTGTGCCCCTTTTTAGTAGTATTGTCCTTTGTGCCCCCTATGCAGTAGTATTGCCCTCTGTGCCCCCTTTGTAATAGTAAAGCCCTCTGTGCCCTCTTTGTAGTAGTAATGCCCTCTCTGCTCCCTTTGTAGTAGTAATGCCCTCTGTGCCCCCTCCATGGTAGAAATGCCCTCTGTGCCCCCTGCATGGTAGATATGCCCTTTGTGCCCCCTCTGTTAAATTAAAAAAAAAAACAAACACAGTAACAACTCACCTTGTCTTGTTCCTGAAGCTCAGATCCAGTTCTCCTCTGCATCCACAGATTGCTCTTCAGCACTGTGTGGGAGGAGCTTAGGCAGATTCCCAGGCTGCAGGCTCCTCCCACACAGGCCGGCAGCGCAATCTGTGTCTGCAGGCTGAATGGTGGAGCAGGTAGAAGTCTTGCTGCTTCACCATTGAGAGCTGGAGAAACGGAGCGCGGGGAGCTGAGTGGTCAGTGAGTGACAGGATAGCAGCTCCCGGTGCTCCAGCAATGAGCGCTTCCTTCTGTACTGATGGAAGCGCTCCCCCCCCCCCCTCCCCAACTGGTTACCACCCCTCAGTACTCTTACTGAAGGTAATAGCAATTCATTCAACACTTCTAGCAGGAATAATAAAGGAATGGCACAACCTACAGACATAAGAATAGAGGCTCCAGAAGTGTTATTACATGGGGGGTGCATAAAGCTATTAAACCAGGCATGTCTGGAGAGGGGACGGGTCCACTTTAGGCCACACATCCAAACCCTCACCTCCACCTGCCGCTTTTAAATTAAGAACATCTCTCGTATTCGCTCCTTCCTCACCCCTGAGTCAACTAAAATGCTAGTGCACACCCTTGTTACAGTCTCCTCTGTGGCCTTCCATCTTGCACTCTTGCTCCCCTCCAATCCACTCTCAACTCTGCTGCCCAGTTAGTCCACCCCTCCCCTTGTTCCTCCTCTGACTCTCCTCTCTGCCAGTCTCTTCACTGGGTCCCCATTGCCCAGCAAATTCAGTTTAAAATACAACTACATACAGGTCCTTCTAAAAAAATTAGCATATTGTGATAAAGTTCATTATTTTCTGTAATGTACTGATAAACATTAGACTTTCATATATTTTAGATTCATTACACACCAACTGAAGTAGTTCAAGCCTTTTATTGTTTTAATATTGATGATTTTGGCATACAGCTCATGAAAACCCCAAATTCCTATCTAAAAAAATTAGCATATCATGAAAAGGTTCTCTAAACGAGCTAGTAACCTAATCATCTGAATCAACTAATTAACTCTAAACACCTGCAAAAGATTCCTGAGGCTTTTAAAAACTCCCAGCCTGGTTCATTACTCAAAACCGCAATCATGGGTAAGACTGCCGACCTGACTGCTGTCCAGAAGGCCATCATTGACACCCTCAAGCAAGAGGGTAAGACACAGGAAAGAAATTTCTGAACGAATAGGCTGTTCCCAGAGTGCTGTATCAAGGCACCTCAGTGGGAAGTCTGTGGGAAGGAAAAAGTGTGGCAGAAAACGCTGCACAACGAGAAGAGGTGACCGGACCCTGAGGAAGATTGTGGAGAAGGACCGATTCCAGACCTTGGGGGAGCTGCAGAAGCAGTGGACTGAGTCTGGAGTAGAAACATCCAGAGCCACCGTGTACAGGCATGTGCAGGAAATGAGCTACAGGTGCCGCATTCCCCAGGTCAAGCCACTTTTGAACCAGAAACAGTGGCAGAAGCGCCTGACCTGGGCTACAGAGAAGCAGCACTGGACTGTTGCATGTCATTCGGAAATCAAGGTGCCAGAGTCTGGAGGAAGACTGGGGAGAGGGAAATGCCAAAATGCCTGAAGTCCAGTGTCAAGTACCCACAGTCAGTGATGGTCTGGGGTGCCATGTCAGCTGCTGGTGTTGGTCCACTGTGTTTTATCAAGGGCAGGGTCAATGCAGCTAGCTATCAGGAGATTTTGGAGCACTTCATGCTTCCATCTGCTGAAAAGCTTTATGGAGATGAAGATTTCATTTTTCAGCACGACCTGGCACCTGCTCACAGTGCCAAAACCACTGGTAAATGGTTTACTGACCATGGTATTACTGTGCTCAATTGGCCTGCCAACTCTCCTGACCTGAACCCCATAGAGAATCTGTGGGATAATGGAAAGAGAAAGTTGAGAGACGCAAGACCCAACACTCTGGATGAGCTTAAGGCCGCTATCGAAGCATCCTGGGCCTCCATAACACCTCAGCAGTGCCACAGGCTGATTGCCTCCATGCCACGCCGCATTGAAGCAGTCATTTCTGCAAAAGGATTCCCGACCAAGTATTGAGTGCAGAACTGAACATAATTATTTAAAGGTTGACTTTTTTTGTATTAAAAACACTTTTCTTTTATTGGTCGGATGAAATATGCTAATTTTTTGAGATAGGAAATTTGGGTTTTCATGAGCTATATGCCAAAATCATCAATATTAAAACAATAAAAGGCTTGAACTACTTCAGTTGGTGTGTAATGAATCTAAAATATATGAAAGTCTAATGTTTATCAGTACATTACAGAAAATAATGAACTTTATCACAATATGCTAATTTTTTGAGAAGGACCTGTATAAGGTCATCTACAACTAGTCTTCTCCTTATATCTCTGACCTGCTTTCTCGATACATCCCCACAATCTCAGATCCTCACAGGATCTCCTTCTCTGTTCTTCACACAGTCGACTACAAGATTTCGTATGTGCATCTCCCGTACTTTGGAACTCAGTAGCCCAGCAGATCAGACGCTCCCCAAACTTCCAAAACTCCCCCAAAAACCCACCTCTTCAGGAAAGCCTACCATCTGCAATAAACATGCTGCCACATGAGTAGCATTAACCCAACCTACTGTGTTCTTCACCCTTCCCTTGTAGATTGCAATCTTTTGCGGGCACGGTCCTCTCCCCATCTGTACCAGTCTTTCAATAGTTCTCTGTTTATTGTGGTTTTATATTATGTTTGTGTAACCCCCTCTTGATGTACACAGCCGTGGAATTAATGGTGTTTTCAGTATACCATATGTAGTTTTAGCCTCAAATATATGGGATGAAATAAAAAAGGGAGCCCCTGAGAAGTGAACCCATTCTGGCAACTCTGCCGCTCAAGGTATTAAGGAGTGGAGTGAGCATTTGGACACCACAAGTATTTTGCAGAAATGAATGCAGTGCGGACCATGCAAAATGAAAATTGCAAGTTTTCCACAGAATACGATAATCAATTTTTTTTCCCCTGCTTCTGCCATCTGAGCCACATCACGTCCCTTAAATTGTCAGGCGGGTTCTGCTGGCTGCTGAAATGCCATAAATGTAAAGTGCTATTTGGTAAGGGGAAGGGCCGCCTTTTGGCTTTTGCAGTGAATATTTTGATAGATTGGTTTTACAGGAGTCATTTCGCCTTTGAACAGCCTCTGGAGACCAGTACAGCCATTTTCTGCCAACCATACATTTTTTTTTCTTTTGATGAAGCTGTGTGAAGGCTTAATTTTTGCAGGATGGGTTATCATTATTATTGGTACTATTTTGGGGTACATACAACTTTTTAATAGCTTTTTAAGGAAAAGGAAGCAATTCTGCCATTGATTTTTGGGGTTTGTCATTCTGGCATACACCGTGCAGGAAAAAAAAACTTTATTGTGGTGGTCAGTACGATTACTGAGATTATTTTATATAGGTGTTTTTTTTAAGCTTTGCAACTTTTACACATTTAAAGCATTATTTTTTTAAAATCCTGTTTTTGTTTTGCCATTTTCTGAAAGCCATATTATTATTATTTTTTCTGGCAATGGTCTTGTGTGAGGGCTTGTGTTTTGCGGGATAGGCTGACTTTCCACTGGTATTATTTTTAGGGAACTAAAGATTTTCTGATCATTTGATATTATGTTTTTTGTGAGGCATAGTTTTTATTTATATTTTTACAGCATTCAACTGAAGGGGTAGATTATGTGATATTTTTATAGTCCGTCATGGACACTGTGATGTCTTTTTTTGCAGTTTTTTTTTTTAATATTGTTTTTGTGTCACCAGCAATATTTTTATTTTATTTTACTTTTCATTTTTGTCCCAACTTTTGAGAGCCTGATCACTGCTTCAATTCAGTACAATACTCGCTGTATTGTACTACATTGAACCTGTCAGTTTCACACTGACAGTTGCCTAGGAGACCCAGCCTGGGGGCTTCATAGCTGCCATAGCAAACATCTGCACCCCATGATCACATCGCAGGGAGTCAATGGATTGAGAGGGGGTGCTCCCTCTCTCTGTAAACCCCTTGGTTGCCGCAGTAAGCATTGACTGCGGCATCTAATGGATTAATCTGCTGGCATCTGAGTTGTCAGAGATGCCGGCGGATACAATAGGAGCCTGGCTGTTAGCAACAGCCGGGCCCCTGATTGTGTGGGCATAGTTCCGCTGCCTGCCTGTGCAGTAAATGTACGGCGCTGATCAGGAACTCACTTCCCGCTGTGCTGTACATGTATGGTGCATATCGTAAAGGAGTTAAATGTTACAATCATTGGGGGGAAAAATGCACCCAGATAGACATATGATATTGCTGCAAAACCTGACATGCAGATTTGTCTCAGGCAGGTATGTAAATGATTACAGGTGTGGTCTGATCAGACACTGGGTCTTGCCACAAGAGGGCATTTAAGTTCTTCCCCCACTCCCCTATGAAAAGGCTCTCAGAGGCTATTTTTGGGTAGTGTACCTCCTTGTGAGCATTTATTGACTTCCAGACAGGCCTGTACGATGCAATTGAACACATTTTTCCCAGTTGACAAACTTTGAGAGAGGGCGCATCAGTGGACAGAGAGAACCAGCATGGTCGTTTCACCTAATTGCCCACCAGCTAGGCCATTCTGTCCCAGCTGTTAGGTGTGGAGAACAGTGGTTACGTGAGGGCGCACACATGGCAAACAGGCTCTGGATGGCCACCAGCAGAGAGGATCGTTTGATTCACCAAAAAGCACAAGTAGCTCCCATAGTTTCATTGTCCACCATCCAGACACAAGTGGCACTTTCATTACACACCCCTGTCTTTGCCTGGGCCATTTCCAGGTGCGTAGCAGAAGGAAATTTGGTGTTATGGTGCCTATTAAGTTTCCTGCCATTAACAGCCAGCCACTGTTGCCTTCGTTTACTTTGGTGTCATGAACGAGAAACCAGGACTTCTATGGACTGGAAACATATCATCTTTAGCAATGAATCTAGGTTCTGTTTGGGTTCAAGTATGGAGGCCCAGGGTGAGCACTAATCCTGTCTTTGCTATGAAGTGACACATTGTCCCAACTGCTGGTGTGATGTTATGATGGACAGTTGGTCTCCCCTAGTAGTGATATGAAGGACACTAACAGCTCAGCGATATGTGCAGGACATCCATGTGTTGCCTTTCATGGCAGGGCTTCCAATTGGCATTTTTCTGCAGGATAATGTTCACCCACACACATTAGGGATTTCTCAGGAATGTCTCCATCAGATTCCAACATTACCTTGTCTTGCACGGTCGCAAGATTTATCACCAGTCGACCATTTATGGGGCCAGCTTCAGCAACCTACAAGTGTTCAGGATCTACAGTCCCAGCTGCCATATCTGTGGGCAAATGTGCTGCAGGCATACCTTCCAACTAGTCTCGTCAAGGGAAAATAATCAATGGTAGTTGTAGAGTCACCTGTACCTCCGAGAGTCATATTAGTTAATTGTATCATTTAACCTGATTTCATTGCTAAGGGACCAATTGAAGGTAGGCTGGATTGGGTCACATGGTAGGCTGCGCAGTTCAGGATTGGTTAATAACATCAGGGACCGCCCCTTAGTGGCTTTAAAAGGAGGTGGGTTTGAATGAACTAATTGGAGCTACATCATTTTTGCCCCCTGGAGCCCCTCAAGCCAGACATCCCTGGTCTGTGATCAGGAACTGGAAGTTCGTCACCAGATAAGTACCATACTGGTCCTCTTCTATTCAGCCCATTGGCTACACGTATATTGTGATACCCCTCGCTGACAAGTACTGGCTTGGGGGTTCTACAGTTTTGTTTTGGTTGTGTTTATCTGTGACACACATTTATACCCCCTGACGAACCTTTTTTTAATTGAAAGGGGAAACGCGTCGGGACAAGTGATGTGATATCAAGTTTTGTATGTGTCATTTATTAGTAATCAGTATATACAAGGACCCTGACATCCATATGGGTTAGTATACCGATAGCAAGGGCATTATAAGGACAGGCAGCCGAGGCACGTGGACAGAGTGCTCCTACCATCCAGGTGCATCTCTGGGCTGAGGATAGTTCGAGGGACACCTTAGGGACAGACGCCAGATACCCATACGTGTTGCCCCTTTCCTCCTCCGTCAGCATCAGTCCTCTGCTTGGTCCTTAGTTGCTCTTTTCCGTGTTTTTCCAAATGGGGTGGAATTTGAAAAAAACGCAATTCTGCCAGTTTTATTGTTTTTTTTTTTCTTACGGTGTTCCCTATGCAGTAAAATTTACCTGTTGCTTTCATTACAACAATACCAAACTTGTATAGTTTTTCTTGCATTTTAACCCCTTAGTGACCACCAATACACCTTTTAACGGCAGTCACTGGGGGGGCCTTAGGCTGGGCTGCCGCCTTTTCACGGCAGTCCATTCTAAGGGCAGGTCACATGAGAGACACACTACTGCTCTAACAGCCTGGACCTACAGGAGTGCCAATCCGGACGGCTCAACCCCTTACATGCTGCAGACCTCTTACTCCCATCAGCACCTCACAAATGCGATCATGGGGTGCCGATGTGTATAAAGGCTGGCTGGGGCCTGGGATAGGCCCAAAGACTGCCTTGAGTATTTTCCAGCAGGCTGAACGCAAGTGTGCACACAAGATCAGGCGAACACTGCGTTTTTTGTAGAGCCTATAGCACATGTCCTATTCTTGTCCGCAATTGCGGACAAGAAAAGGCATTTTCTATATAGTTCTGGCAATGTGCGGATCCGCAAAATGCGGAAAGCACATTGCCGGTGTTTTGCGGATCCGCGGTGTCCGTGTTTTGCGGATCAGTGGATCCGCAAAACACATACGGATGTCTAAATGGAGCCTTACAGGGGGGGTAATCAATGACAGGGGGGGTGATCAGGGAGTCTATATGGGGTGATCACCCCCCTGTCAGGCTCCATTCAGACGTCCGTATGTGTTTTGCGGATCCACAAAACACATACGGACGTCTGAATGGAGCCTTACAGGGGGGTGATCAGGGAATCTATATGGGGTGATCAGGGGTTAATAAGTGACGGGGGGGGGGGGGGTGTAGTGTAGTGGTGTTTGGTGCTACTTACAGAGCTGCCTGTGTCCTCTGGTGGTCGATCCAAGCAAAAGGGACCACCAGAGGACCAGGTAGCAGGTATATCAGACGCTGTTAACAAAACAGCGTCTGATATACCTTTCAAGGGTTAAAAAAAAATCGCATCTACAGCCTGCCAGCGAATGATCGCCGCTGGCAGGCTGTAGATCCACTGGTTTACTGTCCGATCCTGTGAACGCACGCTCCTGTGTGCGCGCGTTCACAGGAAATCTCGCCTCTCGCGAGATTACGCATCGGCGCGTCCAGGAGGAACAACAGGGCCGCCACCAGGACGCAATCCTGCGTGCGGCGGTCCTGAGAAGGTTAATCGGCGTAAGGAGATTTATAGGCCATACATGCTCCTCTGGAATTCTGGGAGGGAAGGGATGCAAATGAGCTCTTACCAAGCTCTGCCTCTAATGCCACCAGATGTAAGGCAGCTATCCTATAAGTCAGTGTTCGACCCTTTAAACAGGCCTTGAGACATGATTTAGAGCTTTTTACAGGGCGATCTGTACTTTTCAGTGATACCATTTTGAAGTGGCAAAAAATGTCAAATTGCCCATATATTTTTTTCCTTTACACCATTGTCCGTATGGGATAAATATTGTTATATTTTAATACTACGGGTGTTTTCGCACGTGGCGATGCCCATCATGTGTTTTTTTGTATTGATTATTTTGATTTGAAAGTGGGGTGATTTAAACTTTAATTTTATTTATTTTTTAGTCACCCTGAGTGACTATAAGTAACAATTATTAGATTGCCCATTGTTTTCTGTGATGGTTAAATAACCATCATAGAACACTTCATTATAGCACGGCTGTCACCACCAGACATCTGAGAAGCTCTGACAGACGTCCTTCAGAACCTCCTCCTTGAGGTTCCTTTTGTTTTGCTTTCCTTTTCTCATCTTGTTAGCCTCTCTCAGCTGTCATGTAGTTGCACTGATTGCATCCCTTTAAATCCCTTCCCATACTGCATCACTTTGCGGTTTATACAACCTCCTGGAGTGTGTGCATGCTGGATGCTACTACTGAGTCTTCTACAGATAAGTTTTGTTCATTCATTTGTGTTTTCCTGTTTGCTGGATCCCAGGTGACCCTGACTCCCTCCGTATCAAGTGTAGGGAGCCGGTGGTCGTGTCCTCTCACTATTATAGGGTGTTCAGGTGTTATACAGTCGAGGTACGAGGATATGCGATCATCTACCATTGAGATTTTTGCATAGGCTGAGCAGTTAGGGAGAGAGCCAGGCCTGTTGCAGGGCTCTCCCTTTTGTTCCTTAGTTTTGGATCCAGTCAGTCGGATCTAGTTTTCTATACACCTTCCGTGACATTATAAACCGCCAAAACAGTCTCAAGCATGGATCCGGTTTCACTTTTGACTGAACACATGCAGGGTCTTTCATTGGAGGTAGCAGTTTGGGACATTCTCTGGAGAGGGGTCTTCTGGTTTACCTGATGAGGACAGATTCTCCTCGTCTTTGTCATCTATTTGGCAAAAGATTCAGGATAATCTAAAGAGCATGAGTGAGAGATATAAGCGTGTGGCGGATAAGAGACGTGTGCCTGGTCCGGACCTGAATGTTGGTGATCTGGTGTGGTTGTCTACTAAGAATATCAAATTGAAGGTTCCCTCCTGGAAGTTGGGTCCTAAGTTTATTGGGCCTTACAAAATGTTGTCCGACATCAATCCTGTTGCCTACCGTCTTGATCTTCCTCAGACTTGGAAGATCCATAATGTTTTTCATAAGTCCTTATTAAAACCTTATGTCCAACCCATTGTACCCTCGTCTTTGCCTCCTCCTCCGATTGTGGTTGATGGTAATCTTGAATTTCAGGTCTCTAGGATTGTGGATTCTCGTGTTGTCCGCGGTTCTCTCCAGTACCTCGTTCATTGGGAGGGTTATGGTCCTGAGGAGAGGATGTGGGTCCCAGTGACGGACATTAAGGCCACTCGTCTCATCAGGGCTTTCCATAGGTCCCATCCTGAAAAGGTGGGCTCTGAGTGTCCGGAGTCCACTCGTAGAAGGAGGGGTACTGTCACCACCAGACATCTGAGAAGCTCTGACAGACGTCCTTCAGAACCTCCTCCTTGAGGTTCCTTTTGTTTTGCTTTCCTTTTCTCATCTCGTTAGCCTCTCTCAGCTGTCATGTAGTTGCACTGATTGCATCCCTTTAAATCCCTTCCCATACTGCATCACTTTGCAGTTTATACAACTTCCTGGAGTGTGTGCATGCTGGATGCTACTACTGAGTCTTCTACAGATAAGTTTTGTTCATTCATTTGTGTTTTCCTGTTTGCTGGATCCCAGGTGACCCTGACTCCCTCCATATCAAGTGTAGGGAGCCGGTGGTCGTGTCCCCTCACTATTATAGGGTGTTCAGGTGTTATACAGTCTAGGTACGAGGATATGCGATCATCTACCATTGAGATTTTTGCATAGGCTGAGCAGTTAGGGAGAGAGCCAGGTCTGTTGCAGGGCTCTCCCTTTTGTTCCTTAGTTTTGGATCCAATCTACGGATCTTCATTTTTGTGCCTTCTAGTTTTCTATACACCTTCCGTGACAACGGCTCCTGCTTCTGGACTGCTCAGATGCTGTGGTCACATTTGACCACAGCATCTGAGTGATAAATGTATGTGATCAGAATCCATGATGAGAAGTAACTCCAATCATGGACTTTTAACTCCTCAAATGCCTCAAAGTCAATTGCGACCATGGAATCTGAGTGATCATTCAATAGCCATTTGGTTCCTATAGCAGCCTGGGGCCTTCTGTAAAGGCTTCAAGGCATGCCATAGAAATGCACTGAGTCTACGGTAGACTGCAGTGGTATGCCATTGCAATCTATAGGTTAAGCGATCAGATAATTGCATGTTAAAGTCGCTAGGGGGACTAAAAATAAATGTAAAGAAAAATAAAAGTTTTTAAAAATATAAAAAAATTAAATCACTTTCCTTCCTCCATTTTACAAATAAAACAATAAAAAAAAAAAAATAAAGATCACTGGAATTGCCTTGTCTGAAAATGCCTGATGAACTATTAAAATATAAAACTATTTATCCCATACATCGAACAGCATAATGAAAAAAAAATGGTGTCTTCATCTCCAAAAAAAACAAATTGAATAAAAAGTGATCAAAAAGTTATACACACCCGAAAAATGAAATCAATGACAAATACAGATCTCCCCACAAAAAATAAGCCCCAACCCCGTTTTGTAGACATAAATATAATAAAGTTATGGGGGTCAGAATATGGTGATGCAAAGAACATTTTTGTTGAAAGTTTTTATTTTTTAAAAGTATTAAAACATTTTCACCACGTAAAGGAACATTGTAAAAATGAAACCCATAAAACAATCGCAGACTTGTGTTTTCAATTCCACCCATTTAGAATTTTTTTTCCAGCTTCCCTGTGCTTTGCATTAGAAAGTGCGAAAAGGGCCTTTATATGGCTTTGTGAACAGAAGAATAAAAAGTTATGGCTCCTGGAAGGAAAAAGAAAAAGAAAATTGCTGCCAGGAAGGGGTTAAAAACAGATGGCACTTGTGATTGGACTACCGATTAGTCTACTGTATTTTTCTCATATTGTGTAAATTGTGAACCTGCAGAGGTAATCAGGGGCCATATTTTATTTTATGTATCTCTTTTTACATGTGATTTGTGGGAGCGGCAGAGCTATTTCTGTAAGCATATTTTCAGTACAGATCAATGCTTTTTTATTCTTAACATTATTCATAAGTCATTGGGGGAAATTTACTAAATTCTGAATAATGAAGAAACTGCACAGTGATCCAAGCCATCTAATTTTATAATTTATATATGCCCTTTTATACTCTTCACGGAGCTGTATTTCTGTTTGGGGCTGCTATATATGAGATGATTTCCCTGGCAATACTGTTTTGCCGTCTCCCACATCAGCCTATTTTCTCCTTCAGGACTTTTATTATCTTCTAGGAATAATGCCTATTCTTTAATTAACATTAAGGTCTTGTGTTAATCCTGTTACAAATCTACACCTAAAATTACCGGGAAATGGATCATGGTCTATTATCTTACAGTAATTGGGCAATGATCAGATATAACAATAGAATAAAGTATAAATTTGCTAAAAGAGATAAGCGAATCGATTTGTATGAATGAGTTCTTCACCTGTAATGACAGGGCCAGACATCTTGCCCAGCCCTGACAATCTTGTGCCTGCTCCGCGTAGTGGTGTAAGCGTGGAGGCTCTGTGCCAAATTTCACCAAAACATTGCATGCAGATGTCGTTTGTGACATTTTTACACCACAAACCTGGTTCAGAAGAATTTCCCCATGGTGTTATAGACTGATGCTAATATTTTGGGTCATTAGATCCATACCTCAATTATTGAGCTGGATACATAGCATGGAAAGACTTCTTCCTGTGAAGTCAAGGGATCTCCACTCACTTTATCAACGTTCAGGCCTTAGCTACCATTGACCATTTGAGGATATAATTTTGGTGGTTGAAAAATATGACATTCTACAAGGGTATATTTTTATTTTAGAATTTAATTGACAGTCACCTTAAAAGCATGCCAGCGCACCCCACTTAACAGTATTGGACGCTATCCCCTGCTGAACTGTCAGATGTGCTCGTCAACTTTAGAAGCAATTTGTCAATGACAAGATCAAAAGAGAAGAAAATATTAAGTGAGATTGTGTTGGAATTTATTTGTGGTTTTTCCATGTTTTCCTTTAACAAAGTTTTCTCTTTAGAGAAGGAGAAATGAAATACTGGTAAGAAACGCTCCTCTAGAACCTGAACCTACTTTGCGGCAAGACTCTGAACAACGTTTGAACGCCATAACAGCGTGTAAAACCTCCCTAAGGCTACTTGCACACAGGTGCGCGTTTAGAGAATATTCACACTGAATACTTTTGTGTGGATTTCTGTACATTTCCACACCCAAAACTGCATATGTTACTTGTGCTCTTTGTTGTGCATTTTCCACAGATCTTTGCATTGCAAATGGTGAAATCCACACAAAAAAAAATTGACATGCTGCAGATTTGCAAATCCATACAGCAGGTCAATTTCTGCTTGAAAAAAAAGGCAAAGTGAACATGATATTTGTCTGGGGTTTTCTGATTTTGCCTGAAACGCTTGTCATGTGCTGTATCCTTTGCTGTTTGGATTGTTTTTACTGGATGAAAAAAAAACTGCATTTATCCGGAAATTGGATGCCCTATTCTTCCATTTCATTTGTCTGGGTCCACAGACATTTTGTGCATCTCAGTAGAGCCCTCAGATGAGGCGTACTCTGACTCTTGGAGCTCTGCCTGTACTGTATTTTAAAACTGTAGATTTTTATTAGCACATTGCGTGCAAATTTTTCAATAATACAGAAATAAAGAAAAAAAACAAAGTGATACAGCATAGTTCGTACAGAGTCCACAGTGGACCATTGAGATGTAAAAAAGGCACAGAGACAGCGCATACAGCAGTACAAATACCATGACTATGTCTAATAATGTATCACAAAAAACTCAGGACACGGGATAAGACAACTGACAGAACACAAAGGTAAAAGGGACGGATGGGGGAAAGTAAGAACAGGGATGATGGAGGGGGAAAGGGGGGGTCCTTAGAGGGATGTCAAGTAGGTATCCCATAGAAGCCAGATCGCTTGCAACTGTTCCACAGTGTTAAGGAACGCCGTGAAATAGTCCATGGACATGAAGTCTCGGACCCTGGCCAGTAGCATGGACTTGGTGGGAGGGCTAGTCTGTTTCCAGGATTTAGTGATCAAGGTTTTAGCTGCAGTACATAGGGAGAGGAACAGTCTGGAAGAGCACTTGCTCAGCCCCAGAGGTGGTAAGTTGAGTAGGTAGACCTTTGGGTCTAGCAGTATAGGTGATCCGAAAAAGGGAGTGAGCCACATCTTTTACCTCTTTCTAAAATGTGGTACAAGGAGCCTATATCATTCAAGCACTGCCAGCAGACAGACGGAACAGTGAGGTTTATACAATGTAGGAGAGCAGGAGTATGATACCAGTGCATTAGCAACTTATACTGGGTCTCCTTGTACGTGGTGCAAATAGAGGATTTGGCTGCCCTGTTCCATATAGTCTGCCAGGCACTGCGAGAAAGAGGTGATCCGAGGGCAGCAGCCCATTTATCCATGTACGCATGGTGGGGGATCTCGCCCTCCACACACGTGACCAAGAGGCGGTAGATGAGGGAAATCAGTCCCCTTGTTCCTGTGCCTAATTGGCATAGATGTTCAAATGAAAGAAAGGCAGCGGGAGATTAGGGAGATTAACAAGTGGCTCATGAACTGGTATAGGAAGGAGGGGTTTGGGTTCCTGGGCCGACTTCTCTATCGGCTACAGGCTCTATCGTAGGGACGGGCTGCACCTCAATGGGGAAGGGGCAGCTGTGTTGGGGAAGAAGATGGCTAGAAGGTTGGAGGAGTGTTTAAACTAGGCACTGGGGGGGGAGGGTAGTTATGTTATAGGATGGGAAGATCGTGCAGATAGAGACCGGGGGCAAGGTAGTGGGACTGGGGGAGGAATGGAGGGAGGGACTAGAATAGTTCAGAAGGAAAGGTATAGGGTAAAAAATATACATAAACCTCTCAAATGTATGTATACTAATGCCAGAAGCCTGACTAATAAAACTGGTGAACTGGAATTAGTGATGTGTGAGGAGGACTATGATATAGTGGGAATAACTGAGACATGGCTGGATGATAGCTATGACTGGGCAGTTAATGTACAGGGTTACAGTCTGTTTAGAAAGGATCGTCAAAACCGGAGAGGGGGAGGGGTCTGCCTTTATGTAAAGTCCGGTCTAAAGACCACACTCCGCGAAGATATAAGTGAGGGACATGAACATGTGGAGTCACTGTGGGTAGAGATACATGGAGCTAAAAACAATAAGAAATTACTAATAGGAGTTTACTATAAACCACCTAATATACCAGAGTCCACAGAAAATCTACTACTAAATGACATAGACAAGGCGGCAAATCATAATGAGGTGGTTATTATGGGGGACTTCAACTACCCAGATATAGACTGGGAAACTGAAACAGGTTCTTGGCAATAATCAAAGACAATTACCTCTCCCAACTGGTTCAGGACCCGACTAGAGGGACGGCCATACTGGACTTAGTATTAACCAATAGGCCTGACAGAACCAGATGGTTGGGGGACACCTGGGAAATAGTGACCACAAAGTAATAACCTTCCAATTATCATTCAAAAGAGCGTTTCTACAGGGCAGAACAAAAATACCAAACTTCAAAAAAGATAAATTTAGCCAACTAAGAGAGGCCATAGGCCTAAATAACTGGGACAAAGTCCTCAAAAATAAAAATACAGCCACAAAATGGGATATCTTTAAAAGCATCCTAAAATCTCATTGTGAGAGGTACATACCGTATGGGAATAAAAGGTTAAGGAACAAAAAGAAACCAATGTGGATAAACAGAACTGTAAAGAAAGCAATAAATGACAAAAAGAAAGCATATAAAACACTAAAACAGGAAGGTAGCACAGAAGCACTGAAAAACTATAAGGAAAAAAATAGAACATGTAAAAAACAAATAAAAGCGTCCAAACTAGAGACCGAGAGATTAATTGCCAAAGAGAGTAAAACTAACCCTAAAATATTCTTCAATTATATAAATGTTAAAAAGTATAAATCTGAAGGTGTTGGCCCTTTAAAGAGTAATGAGGAGGGAGTCGCAGAGAGCGACGAGGAGAAAGCAAAGCTGTTAAATATTTTTTTCTCCAATGTATTCACTGAGGAAAATAAACATCAGATGACATGCAGAATGTAAAAATAAATTCCCCATTAAAAGTGTCCTGCCTGACCCAGGAAGAAGTACAACAGCGACTTAAAAAGATTAAAATAGACAAATCGCCAGGACCGGATGGCATACACCCCCGTATCCTAAGGGAATTAAGTAATGTCATAGCCAGACCCTTATTTCTGATATTTGCAGATTCTATATTGACAGGGAATGTCCCACAGGATTGGCGCATGGCAAATGTCGTGCCAATATTCAAAAAGGGTCCAAAAACAGAGCCAGGAAACTATAGGCCGGTAAGTTTAACATCTGTTGTGGATAAACTGTTTGAAGGTTTTCTGAGAGATGCTATCTTAGAGCATCTCAACGGAAAAAAGCAAATAACGCCATATCAGCATGGCTTCATGAGGGATCGGTCATGTCAAACTAATTTAATCAGTTTCTATGAGGAGGTAAGTTCTAGACTTGACAGCGGCGAATCAATGGATGTCGTGTATCTGGACTTCTCCAAAGCATTTGACACTGTACCACACAAAAGGTTAGTATATAAAAGAGAATGCTCGGACTGGGAGAAAACATCTGTAAGTGGGTAAGTAACTGGCTCAATGATAGAAAACAGAGGGTGGTTATTAATGGTACATACTCAGATTGGGTCACTGTCACTAGTGGAGTACCTCAGGGGTCAGTATTGGGCCCTATTCTCTTCAATATATTTATTAATGATCTTGTAGAAGGCTTGCATAGTAAAATATCAATTTTCGCAGATGACACTAAACTGTGTAAAGTAATTTACACTGAAGAGGACCGTATACTGCTACAGAGCGATCTGGATAGATTGGAGGCTTGGGCAGATAAGGTTTAACACTGACAAATGTAAAGTTATGCACATGGGAAGGAATAATGCAAGTCACCCGTACATACTAAATGGTAAAAGACTCGGTAACACTGACATGGAAAAGGATCTAGGAATTTTAATAAACAGCAAACTAAGCTGCAAAAACCAGTGTCAGGCAGCTGCTGCCAAGGCCAATAAGATAATGGGCTGCATCAAAAGGGGCATAGATGCCCGTGATGAGAACATAGTCCTACCACTTTAAAAATCATTAGTCAGACCACACATGGAGTACTGTGTACAGTTCTGGGCTCCAGTGAATAAAGCAGACATAGCAGAGCTGGAGAGGGTCCAGAGGAGGGCAACTAAAGTAATAACTGGAATGGGGCAACTACAGTACCCTGAAAGATTATCAGAATTAGGGTTATTCACTTTAGAAAAAAGACGACTGAGAGGAGATCTAATTCATATGTATAAATATATCAGGGGACAATACAGAGATCTATCCCATCATCTATTCATTCCCAGGACTGTGACTGTGACGAGGGGACATCCTCTGCGTCTGGAGGAAAGAAGGTTTGTACACAAACATAGAAGAGGATTCTTTACGGTAAGAGCAGTGAGACTATGGAACACTCTGCCTGAGGAGGTGGTGATGGTGAGTACAATAAAGGAATTCAAGAGGGGCCTGGATGTATTTCTGGAGTGTAATAATATTACAGGCTATAGCTACTAGAGAGGGGGCGATGATCCAGGGAGTTATTCTGATTGCCTGATTGGAGTTGGGAAGGAATTTTTTATTCCCTTAAAGTGAGGAAAATTGGCTTCTACCTCACAGGGTTTTTTTTGCCTTCCTCTGGATCAACTTGCAGGATGACAGGCCGAACTGGATGGACAAATGTCTTTTTTCGGCCTTATGTACTATGTTATGTACTATGTTAAATGGAGTAGGGAGTGACGCCTTAAGTGAACCAAAAGCTGTACTCACATAATGACGAACCGGGAGATAGTGGAGTCTCTCTTTTTAAAGCATGTATTTCATTGTTTTCAATAAAGAATCAAATTTCTTATACAAAAATTTGCAATGTTTGACATTATTTCAATAACAAAGGATAACATGAAAAACAGGGTAACAGGTAAGGTAGGAAAAGGTAAAAGTGACAAGGGGTAGCAAGCTCTATCATAAAGGTCCTTCTAAAAAAATTAGCATATTGTGATAAAGTTCATTATTTTCTGTAATGTACTGATAAACATTAGACTTTCATATATTTTAGATTCATTACACACCAACTGAAGTAGTTCAAGCCTTTTATTGTTTTAATATTGATGATTTTGGCATACAGCTCAAGAAAACCCAAATTTCCTATCTCAAAAAATTTGCATATTTCATCCGACCAATAAAAGAAAAGTGTTTTTAATACAAAAAAAGTCAACCTTCAAATAATTATGTTCAGTTATGCACTCAATACTTGGTCGGGAATCCTTTTGCAGAAATGACTGCTTCAATGCGGCGTGGCATGGAGGCAATCAGCCTGTGGCACTGCTGAGGTGTTATGGAGGCCCAGGATGCTTCGATAGCGGCCTTAAGCTCACCCAGAGTGTTGGGTCTTGCGTCTCTCAACTTTCTCTTCCCAATATCCCACAGATTCTCTATGGGGTTCAGGTCAGGAGAGTTGGCAGGCCAATTGAGCACAGTAATACCATGGTCAGTAAACCATTTACCAGTGGTTTTGGCACTGTGAGCAGGTGCCAGGTCGTGCTGAAAAATGAAATCTTCATCTCCATAAAGCTTTTCAGCAGATGGAAGCATGAAGTGCTCCAAAATCTCCTGATAGCTAGCTGCATTGACCCTGCCCTTGATAAAACACAGTGGACCAACACCAGCAGCTGACATGGCACCCCAGACCATCACTGACTGTGGGTACTTGACACTGGACTTCAGGCATTTTGGCATTTCCCTCTCCCCAGTCTTCCTCCAGACTCTGGCACCTTGATTTCCGAATGACATGCAAAATTTGCTTTTATCCGAAAAAAGTACTTTGGACCACTGAGCAACAGTCCAGTGCTGCTTCTCTGTAGCCCAGGTCAGGCGCTTCTGCTGCTGTTTCTGGTTCAAAAGTGGCTTGACCTGGGGAATGCGGCACCTGTAGCCCATTTCCTGCACACGCCTGTACACGGTGGCTCTGGATGTTTCTGCTCCAGACTCAGTCAACTGCTTCCGCAGGTCCCCCAAGGTCTGGAATCAGTCCTTCTCCACAATCTTCCTCAGGGTCCGGTCACCTATTCTCGTTGTGCAGCGTTTTCTGCCACACTTTTTCCTTCCCACAGACTTCCCACTGAGGTGCCTTGATACAGCACTCTGGGAACAGCCTATTTGTTCAGAAATTTATTTCTGTGTCTTACCCTCTTGCTTGAGGGTGTCAATGATGGCCTTCTGGGCAGCAGTCAGGTCGGCAGTCTTACCCATGATTGCGGTTTTGAGTAATGAACCAGGCTGGGAGTTTTTAAAAGCCTCAGGAATCTTTTGCAGGTGTTTAGAGTTAATTAGTTGATTCAGATGATTAGGTTAATAGCTTGTTTAGAGAACCTTTTCATGATATGCTAATTTTTTTAGATAGGAATTTTGGGTTTTCATGAGCTGTATGCCCAAATTATCAATATTAAAACAATAAAAGGCTTGAACTACTTCAGTTGGTGTGTAATGAATCTAAAATATATGAAAGTCTAATGTTTATCAGTACATTACAGAAAATAATGAACTTTATCACAATATGCAAATTTTTTTAGAAGGACCTGTATATTTGGTAAAACTTTGTTGTATTGGGATTGTAGCGAGTAATGCCATGTAACTCTAGATTTGGCTCGATTATTATTTACAGAAGCATTAATCAGTTCACAAAGACAGTTATTGTTAACCAAATCAATTATTTCCATTAATGGAGGAGGAGATGGGTTTTTCCAATACTGAGCAATTTTCATCCTAGTTGCTATGATAACGTAAATAATAACTGTTCTATAGGTCTTGGGGAAAAGATCCAGCTCTATGGAGAGTAAGCTGTGGGCCAATGAGAGTGAAATGGAAGTATTACAAATTTGGGATAACATAAGGTTAATTGAGATCCAAATTGGTTTAATCTCACTACATTCCCACCAAATATGTTCCATATCAGCTTTTGCTGATCAACATCTCCAGTAGGCCTGAGATAATGTGGGGTACATTTTGGATAATCTATGGGGAGTATAATACCATCTGTATAGAATTTTCCAGATGGTTGACACATCTGGAAGAGGTACATGTGATAAAGAATGTCGACTCCCATTGTTCTGAGGATACATTTAAATTTAGTGTTGATTCCCATTTTTTCAATAATGGATTCAGTGGTGAGTCCGGACTCACAGTCATTAAGTAGTAACGGAGAGACAGGGCTTTGAGATTATTCAGAGGATTGTGTAGTACCTTCTTCAAATGAGAAGTTTCAGAGGTCATGGAGAAACCCATCCCAGACAAAAAGTGCCTAATTTGTAGGAACTTATATAGTTCCCTATGAGGGACCTTAAATTTAAGGGTTCAATTTGTAAAGGAATCTAAAGCATTATTCATTACCATATCTCCCAATTTTTTTTATTCCCATATCAATCCAATTATTGATATTTAGATCGAAGATGCATCTCCCCATGACCTCCAACAGGATCTCAGAAAGGGAGACGTTGATAAGTTATAGTTTAGTCGTTAATAGGGTCAAAATGTCCAGCGCTGCTTGGATTGTAGGTGGGATTTTAGTGGTACAGGAATTTTAATTTAATAAAACTGAGTAGAAAAATATCTGAGGATCATTAATCCCCAAGATGTGGTTCTCAATAGTGATCCAATGTTTGTTGGCCTGATTTAGCCATGTAAATCTCAGCTGTTCAAATATACAAGCTCTATAATACCTAATGACTGACGGACATCCCAATACCCCTTTGGAAATAGGTAAATAAAGTATATCCGCTTGAACTCTAGGTTTTTTATCTTGCCATATATATTTAAGCAACAATTTCTGGATCTCTTTTAGGTGTTTCATGGGCATAGGAATCAGTAGGTTGCGAAATAAGTAAAGAATCTGAGGTATAATGAACATTTTCACCACCGATATCCTTCCCATCCAGGAAATTTCATGGTGTTTCATTTTATTTAGGTCAGATTTAAATTTTTCTTTTAGAATTTTAATATTTACTGGTAGGAGTTCGGTGGTTGACGAAGTTAACTTGATTCCCAAAAACATAATGTACCATTTAAAGGGGTAACTGGTTTTCAATAAAGTGAAATCGGGATCCTTCAATCCAATGTTAAGAACCTGGCATTTAGCTACGTTCAAGCTATAATAAGACACTGAGCTAAAGGATTTGCATCACGGTAGGTAGAGACGTTATTGAGTTAGTTCATGCCAAGATATCATCATCAGCAAATAATCTAATTTTATGGGTTATTTCTCCTACTTGTATGCCTTTAATCTGTGAGTGATTTCTAATACATTCAGCTAACGGTTTGATTATTAGTACAAATATAATGGGAGATAGGGGACATCCCTGCCTTGTTCCGTTATTTATTTGAAATCGGTTGGATAACATTCCATTAATAAGTACTCTTGCTGAAGGTGCAAAATAAAGTGCACCCACAGTCCTGGCAAACTGTCCCAGTATTCCAAATTTTGACAGTACTGCCTCCAAGTACCCCCAATGCAGTCGGTCGAACGCCTTCTCCACGTCCAGAGACAACTCCTACTTGCTCATGTTGAACAAGGTGGGGAACTATGGATGATAACCTATTTGCTAATAATTTAAAATAGATTTTTAGGTCAGCATTTAGGAGAGATCGGGCGGAAATTTTCTGGATAATCGGGGGATTCCCCCGGTTTGGGGAGAGCCACTATAGTGGCTTGAAGCATTTCAGGTGGTATATTCCCTGTAGTCATTATATAAGAGAATGTGGAAATTAGATGGGGAGATAACAAGGTTTTAAAATATTCATTAGTTAATCCATCAGGTCCCAGGGATTTATTTATTGTTTTTTGTTAATTTGATAGTGAAATGTCGAATACGCGGATAAGAAATTGTTAATCAGATCCAGGGTTGGTTGGGGCACTACGGTAATTTGTATATAATCGGCAAAGGTATTAGAGATTTCCTGCGGATTGATCACTTTTTCTTTGCCGGAGTTATAAATAAATGTTTTTTTTGTTCCTATTTTGTGTAGCTTTAATTTTATTAGCCAGGATCTTACTCGCCTTATTGCCTTGTCAGTAGTATTTTGCTTTTGATTTCCTTAAGTTATGT
Source organism: Bufo gargarizans (assembly GCF_014858855.1). Taxonomy (NCBI): domain Eukaryota; kingdom Metazoa; phylum Chordata; class Amphibia; order Anura; family Bufonidae; genus Bufo; species Bufo gargarizans. The sequence continues at coordinate 383,062,811 of NC_058080.1, read as the reverse complement.
TCATAGTTATTTTGATAGAGTTGATATAACTCATATCAAAGTTTTCCAAGTTGTTTTTTAATGGTCTGGGAGGGGTTTGTCTTATCTTTCATTTCTAAATTAGTTATAGAGGTGCATAGCTGTTCTGTACTCATTTGTCTTTGTTTTGTTGTAAGAAGGATGAAATTCGGATGAGATGGCCTCTTAATTAGGCCTTTTGAGCACACCAAGTTGTAGTTGGTTGCATCTCCGGAGTGTAGTTGTACATGAAGTATTTTTTAAGTGCCTTGCTGATTTGAGCTTGTGTGGAGGGTAAGGATAAGTGGTAATTGTTAATTCTCCAGGGAGTATGTGCTGGTTGGTTAAAACGTTCTAAGATTTGACGGAGATTGGTGCGTGGTCAGACCAGGTTATGGGTCCGATGTTGGATGATTGGACATTTTGCAAGGTCCATTTGGCAGCAATTATTAAGTCAATTCTAGAGTACTGTTTATGGGGGTGTAAATAAAAGGTATAATCGCTTTCTGATGCGTCCAATAATCTCCAAATATCATATAAATCTTCTGTTAATAAGTATTGTGCCAATTGCATAGAGGATTGGGATTTTGTATGGTTAGATTTATCGATAGTTGGCACTGGGGGTAATTTAAAGTCTCCACAAATAATCAGAGAACCTTGTTTAACGGATTGAGCAGTAGACATTACTTCTTTAATGAATACTAACTGGTTTATGTTTGGCGCGTACATAGAAACCAAAGTGAAAAGTGTATTGTTAATGGTGCATACAAGTATAACATATCTTCTATTGTCATCTATTTTACACTGAATTAATTGGAAAGAAAGGGAATCTTTCACCGCAATGATTACCCCTCTTTTCTTGTTCACTGCAGGTGATGCAAATACATTAGATATGTTTTTATTTTTAAGTCTGTAAGTGTCAAATTTATTCAGATGAGTCTCTTGAATGCAAATCACGTCACATTTAAGAAAATTAACTTCTATCCAAAGCAATGAATGCTTAAAAAGGGCTATTTAGACCGTTTGCGTTAATTGAGGAAATTTTTATAACTATCCCTGGCAGTGAAAATAGTAACAGTTCAGCAATACGTTGTTTTGTACAGTGAGCTACAGAGCAAGTGCGGCACCGTCACCAAGATGGGGAAGTTGCTCCGCAACTCCAAGCACAAAATATATTGAGCTCGCTTGTCACTTAGAAGGTAATATGGTAGATGGGTAGGTAAGGGGGAGAAATAGAAAATATAAGAAGGGTAAGAGGATTAGGTGAATTTAAACAGAACAATACAATTGTGCCTGAAACAATTTTTTAAACTAAAGTCTGGTTCAAAGAGAACTACCCGGATACCAAAATCATCCAGGTAACTGTGGGGGTAGTGGTAGATAAAAGAAATGCAGCATCTCCGATTAGACCTGCAGCAAATAGTATAGACAGGTGATTCAGTCTAGTGACCCATATAATGAAAAGGATATATCCTTTAAGGAAGTCGAGAGTGTTCTTTCTCGTCCGGTATTTCTTCAGGTCCACTATTTAGTTAGGGTAGGAGGTTTCTTCTTCAAGGGTGAGGTGCTATCTTCATTCACTGTAGCTAGAGACCATTTCTGGAGCAGCTTCATGGTGTCGCTTGGAGAAGTAGCTTGGGATGAGTTATTCCATTTTTTAAAATTAAGAGTTTCACCGGATAGCCCCATTTATACGGGATATTATGTAGAAAATAGAAATATATTATATATTATGTAGAAAATTCTCTGCGCCTATTCAATGTGGCCGCAGAAAGGTTAGAAAATATCAATATATTCTGGAAGCGTTCAGGAAGCACCTGTGTGGAATTTGCCACTTTAAGGATTGCTTCTTTGAAGCGATAGAAATGCAGCCTAGCGATAGTATCTCTGGGAGCGCTTTTAGGTTTGGGGATTCTGTGCGCTCTATCAATTAATAGGTCTCTTTGTTCTGCTTTAGGGACCAATGCAACAAAGTAATCTGTAAGGAAGTCCTTTATAGCGTCAGGTTCGATGGTTTCCATAATTCCTCTGAATCGTAAGTTGTTGCGCCTTGAACGATCCTCAAGGTCCGCTAGTTTTAAGGCTGATATTTAGTCTTCAGCATCATTATGTGCATCCACTAACTGGTTGTGGGCGTTGGTAAACTCTTTCTTTTTATCCTCAATATGAGATGTTCTCTCTCCAATTTGAGTGATATCTTTTTGTAAAGCATAAAATGCTGTAGTTATATCTTTCTGTATAGAGTGCCTTAGGTCATATAGTAGGGTGGCTTCAGTGACTGGTGCAGACTGGGTACTATCAATAGGAAATTGGGAGGAATGGGTTAAGTGAGAGTCTCTCTCCTGGAGAAGGTTCCCAGCTTCATAGGTCGGTGCAGTATCTTGCATCATATGTTTCTATATAGCGGTGGCTGGATCTTGTGGCTTTTTGGAGGTAAAGGGATTTGCTGAGGGAGGAGAATCCAGTGATTCTACAGGACTTCTCCTTCTGGAGTGTATGCGGCGTGCTGTAGGGAGCTCAACTTCCTGCAGAGCTTCGGGCGCCGCCTGGTGCGGGGAGCGGGCACCATCTTGGATTTCTCCTGGTGCTCTAAATGCCGCGATTCTGCTCGGCGGTCCTTCCTTCTTTCTCACGCAGCCCATTTCTGGTGGGTAGCCAGCGCCCCCCTTCTGTAGCAATGCTATGATCGGTCACTTTTCCTGCTGTGAGCCGCTTTTGTTCACTGCAGGCTCCGGAGCTAGCGCGGTGTGCGACCGCTTACCTCCACATCCGGCCACATCCCCCCGATAGTGGAGTCTCTCAGTGGTCGGTACTTTCGATTGCTCCTGGAGCTGTGCAAAGGATTTAAGTGTCAAAGTAGCAGCATCTACAATGTCCGCTAAGAAAAAGAGACCCAACGACAACCAGACCATAGAGTTGGTTAAGCTGGAGGGGATAGCTGGGTTGTAAAGCAAGGAGATCATGGAGGAGTGCTGGGAAGCTAAGGCAAATCGGCTGTGGCAGGTGTCCCATTATGTGCTTGGTAAAGGCCATGGGCCCCAGAAGGGGAGTGTGGGGGGAAACAGGAGTCTGTTGCCATAGTAGTGTGTTCTCCGGATGAATCGGAGAAAGCCAGAGCTTTTCAACTTCCACCCATTTGGTGTATGCCTGTAGGGACGCCCAAAATGGGATGACACGTAGATGAGAAGCCCAGTAATAATGATGCATGATATTGGGGACAGATAGGCCGCCTCTGTCCGTGGCCGCAAGCATGACCTTGCGGGGTATCCGGTGGCGTTTACCTTGCCATATGAAATCGAAAATGGCCTGTTGGAGGAGGCGTAGTTCTGATCCGCACTGGGAGGGTCTCAAAGTTGTAGAGCAATTTTGGGAGAAGAGACATCTTGACTGCTGCTATGCGGCCTAACAGTGATATGTACAGGGGTTTCCAATTAGCGAGGAGGGATTTAAGCTCTCGAAAGAGGGGAGAGAAGTTACTGAAATACAGGGAGGAGTACGTAGGGGTAATATAAACCCCCAGGTGCTTTAGCGCAGAATCCGACCAATGGGGAAGTTACTTTGAAGCAGTGCAAGGTCACAGGTGGGTATAGAAACGGGCAGGGCCTCTGTCTTAGAAGTATTGACCTTGAGGGCACCGTATTGTGATAAGGCTTTTTGTAGGTTAGGAAATGTTATATGGGGATTGGTCAGGGTAAAGAGGACATCGTCCGCATGAAGGTAAATCTTAAATTCCTTGTTCCGTACTTTAAGTCCCTGGATGTGAGGGTTCAGCCATATGTGTGCTTCCAGAGGTTCTATACATAGTGCAAAGATAAGCGGTGAGAGTGGGCAACCCTGACGTGTTCCATTAGAAATATTAAACGGAGTGGAGGAGCAGAAAGGCAGCTACATAAGCGCCAAGGGGGAAGAGTAGAGGCTGCAAATGGCTTATAAAAAGGGTCCCGTAATACCGTAGGTTCGAAGGGTTTTGAATAAGAGGGACCAGTCAAGCCGGTCGAAGGCCTTCTCTGCATCAAGACTTAAAAGTACTGTGGGGGTCGCAATGCGAGTCGCCACGTCAATCAAATTAATTACCCGGCGAGTGTTATCTCCACCTTGATGGTAAGGGATAAACCCCACCTGATCTTTATGAACCAGGGTGGGGAGCCACACATTCAAGCAAGCGGCGAGAATGCGAGTAAAGATTTCAAGATCTGTGTTAGGAAGGGCGATCGGTCTATAGTTAGCGCAATCCTGGGGATCTTTACGTGTCTTATGGATGACTACAATGTGGAATGACAGCATGGACGACGGGATTGGGCAACCTAGCAAAAATGAGTTACGCAAGACCAGGGGGCGAGGGGAGAGTTCTGTGAATCCATCAGGTCCCGTGGGGAGATTTTTAATCACATCCCCTAGTTCCTTAGCTGATATGGGGCTGTTCAGGGAGGCAGTCACCTCCAGGGAGAGCCTGAGCAATTTACAAGAGAATAGGTAATCCCGTATGTGGGGTAGCGGTGGAGTGTGTGGGTGTTTGCTGGCGAGGATATATAATTTAGAGTAATAATCATGAAAGCATCTGGCTATTGCTTCAGGGTGCTATTGGGGGCAGCCAGTTGTGTCTTTCACCACCTGGGGAGTACGTTTGGAGGCAGAGTCCCGTAGCTTACAGGCCAAATGTTGTGGGCTTTCTTTCCCTTCTCATAATATCTCTGCTTGGAGTAGAGCAGCATGCGTTCCACATTATGTATGGAGGTAATATCCACTAACTCCCTGAAGAGAGAAAGGCTTGGCTTAAGGCTCATTCGGGATTTTAGCAAGTTAATTTGAGCCGTGAGCTCCCGAACCTGAAGTGTTCTATGTTTTTTAAGTTGCGAGGCCAGTGCAATACACTGCCTTATGGGCTTCCCAAAGCACGGCCTGGGACGAGACCGAACCGGTGTTTTCGCTGAAGAATGTTCGTATGTGCCCCTCAATGTCCACATGGGTGGATGGAGATTTCAGTAGGGAGTCATTTAGGCGCCAGTGACAGGTGCGCTGTGTTACAGGCCGGGAGGAAAGGGTGAGGGTGATGGGGGCATGATCTGACCAGGAGATAAGTCCAGTGGAAACATCACACATCATCTTTAAAGTCAGAGCGTTGCCAAAGAAATAATCTATCCGGGTGTGCAATTTATGGGGGGGGGGGGGAATAGAAGGTGAACATTCGACTCAAGAGGTTATCTACTCTCCAGAGGTCGTATAGGGCAAAACGCGGAATTGTGCTGCGAAAAATCCTAGCCTGGTGACACTGGGTCAAGGGTGGGGAGGTAGAGAGGAGGGACAATCGTTTTTGCATTCTCGGAGAAAAGCATATTAAAATCTTCATCCAGGATCCATGCCGCTGGAGGCAGATCTTGAAGTTTACATAGTACTCGACGCCTAAACGGAAGCTGACAGGTGTTGGGGCCATACACATTACAGAGCACGATAGGGCGACCTTGGTAAATCCCTTCTAGAATGACATAGCGGCCCGCAGGGTCTATGTGAGAGGAGGATACTAAGATGGAGCAAGAGGCCGACAGCAATATGGCAACACCAGCCTTTCGACGACTGTGATTAGCTAGGAAAGCATGGGGGTAGTGGTGCTTGGCAAAACAAAAAGATCCTCTCTGGTCGAAATGGGCCACGTCTGCCCTTAGGTTGTAGAGTTCCCGAAGCACCAAGCATTGGCATTGGAGCCCAGCCCCTTAACATTCAAGGTGACAAACCTAACCATTAGGGTAACGTAGAGTAACAAGGTGTCTTACCAGCTGCGATGGTAGTATCAGTAGAGCAGGGGGGTGATCACTCCGGGGGAGGGGGGGAGGCTTCTTGCAGGCTACTCTCTGTGGGGTAAGAGAAGAGGAAACGAGAGAAAGACACGGAGGGGGAGAGGAGAAATAAGGGTATAAAACAATAAGGGATAGGAAAAGACGTAGACACCACAAGACAAACAATTAACTCTATCCGTGAAGTTAACAGACTAACAAAGTCTGAAAAGGGACTGATCCCGCTGGGCCAACCGCCAGCAGGACAAACTTACTGAATCCCGCTGTCTGGGAAACGAACCAGTCACGTCCCGAGAGAGGAAGGGGGGGGGGTAACCTGAGCAAGACCAATAAGTCAAGAACAGTAAAAAGAAAAGAAAAAAAATCTTGGTCAATAGGCGGCGACTACGCCATCATTATACCTTTCTATGCCCCGAGCGGTGGATCCTTTGGGCCGAAGAGCTCTATGAGCCCTAACCAGCTTAGTAGAATGGGACGGGGGGGCTCCCCATAATTTTGTTGAAGAGGGCATCCAAAGTTCCTTGTATGTCCTCCTCCCCCTGGGGTTCCGGGAGGCCTAATATTGTTCCTCCTCCCTTGGTTGTCCTCCAAATGGCGCTGCAAGTCACAAAGCCCCACTGCCTGTGAGGCCATTGAGGTATGGAGTTAAGAGACACAGGACCGCGTAACTTCGCAATCCTTCTCCAGGGTCCCCACCCGGGTGGCAATAGAGTGTAGGTCACTCCGTACCGTGGAGATTTCAGAGCGGCATGTTGCAGTGACCTCTGTGACTAGGGCCTGGAAGTCCCCTTTAGTGGGCAACTGGGTGAGTATGGAGGCCCATTCCATGTGGGGGGGGGACCACCGCTGGTTCCGCGGTCAGAGAATAGGGAGTGAGCGGGGGTGAGGGGCAGCATATCACTGCATGGAGGGGGTAGCCCCTATGTCGTCTTTAAATTCCAAAGGAGAAAAGGGGGGCAGGGAGCACTACAACTGTATTTAAATCTGGAGGGTCTCTTCTGCAGGGAGAGAGAGCCGGGGGGAGGATGGCAGAGGGGGGGTCAGAGTAATTCTTCTGGACACCTTTGGGGGCACTTCTTCAGTAGCTGGTGCGCCAGCACATGCAGGTACCATCTTGGATGCTGGGTCCACGTCTGGGACGGTGGTGGAGAGGCTGGATGCCTTCTGTGGCCACACTGATCAGGGCTGGCTGAGCCCCTGTTGCAGGGGAACCTATAAGCGCTTGCTCCCGTCTCTCATTGCAGCTCTGTGGGAGCGTGTCTGTCGGAGATGCCAGGTCGGGCAGAAAAGATGGCGGCGCACTCTATCCTGAGTGCAGGACAAAGCCCCAGAGCGTGCCGCGATGCAGGGAGTCCGGAGGAGGTACCCTTACATACGTAATCTGAAACATGTGCAGGACAGGTACCCTTAACTGGGAACTTTGTTGAAATTAAAGTTGACTTAGGTCTCTGCCATCAAGACCTCCAAAATGTGTGACAGAGTTAAAAAGGCTGACACGCACATATCTGCATTTAAAGACATCACTGCTCCAATTGCTGAGAAAACTTCCAGATTGAAGAAAAAAAAGAAGTGTGACTATTTGGAGACTCGTCTCTGGCGCAATAATTAATGAATTATAGTGCCGGATCTTTGGGGAAGGAGCCTGCGGTTTATACCCCTTTCAGTTGTACTTTTTATGGATACAATGTAACAAGCTCAATAAAGCAATTTAATTTAGATTGGGGAGTGCCATGGATGTACAAATACTTAATGTTGCTCTGGCAGTCCGTGCCTGCCACTGCCGTGCTTCACTTGGCAGGCATGGATGGTACACTGCTTACTGTCGCCTTTCTGGGTCTTCTGCCAGTGGTGCTCCTGGCCACTGCAATGCTGCTGGTTAATGCAGGCTCTGCCTGCTTGTGTCCTCCTTAGTGCGCACATGCACAGCTAAAATGTTCCCCAGCCAATGGTTGGGGGAGGTTTAATGCTATATTAGGCAGCCTCCCCAATGGAAGGGTGCCTAAGCTTTAGGTTTCCAGTCTCTAGTGAACAAGTGAAGGTGTTAATTGCTATCTGCCTACTCATGTACTGAATCCCTGTCTGACTACTGATCTTGCTCTACGTCTCCTGTCTTGGCCTATTGCCGGTCTAAGATTTTGGCTTGTTGCCGCCTGCCTTGACCTCGGACTGTTTCTCAGATACGCATAAACCCTGCCTGCTATGACCTTATGCTAGTTGTTTGACCATGAGTTTTGCCTGATCCCTTGCTGCCTTAGCGGTCAACTACACCAGGCCTACTTCAGTAGGTAGCAGCCTGGTTTATCCACTGCAGAAAAGTCCAGATCCCGGTATAGTGGTTAAAGGGTGCATACCACTGGACCACCAGGACAACAGCCCTAGGTTTAGCCCAAAGCCAGATTGGTTAGTTGCCACGGTGAGTCCACACCCACTGGTTCTAACATTTGGTACCCATTATGCTTTGTTTGGCCTTCGTTCTGCTGAGCACCTTTGACTATTAGATGTGATTATATACACCTGAATGGACTACAGCTGCTGTAAAATGGGTGTGACCTACTGGGCGTAGTGCAGATTTTCTGTTTATACATACGAATCATACGAGTTCTTGAGCGAGCAGAAGAATCCAACCCAGGCGAATTTCTAGAAAAATGGTTTAAAGATCTGTTCCCTGATGCTGCATTCGCTTTAGCCTTTGCCGAGGGAAAGGGCATATTGTGTACCTGCTAAAATATCTCCTCTTAGGTCAGCTCCTCGCCAGAATGTTGAACTGGAAAGAACTTGATCTCTCCCAGCAGAAGCAAGAAATCAGTTATGGGAATGCATCAATTTCTTTATTTCCAGCTTTCTCTGCTGACCTACATAAAAGATGATCTGTTTCAGTTAAATGCCACCTTACAGAGGGTAATATACGCTACTCCATGGCCTATCCTGCCCTCCTTTGGGCAGTGGATGGAGAAGGCGTACTCTTTTTCACTGATCCTGCAGAAGCGGAGGAGTAGATGGTGTGAAGGCCAGGTGCTCGTAGACAGTAACCTGGTAATGTATCTTCTTCTCATTATTGCACTACTGCCAAACCTGCATTTCTTCTTATATTGCACAACGTTTTTGTAATCAGAGTGACCTTCTGTTTATTACCTATTACATGTCCTCTATTGATATTTCTATATAATGTTGAAGGTAATGCTGTACATAGTTAGGCCATTTATCCTCCTAAAGGCAGGTTGAGAAGCACACCCTATTACATTGTACTTTGTGCTTGTGTACTTTTGATCTTGCATCATGAGCAACCCCTAAGGCAGGGGTGGCCAGCATGTGTCTCAGAAGGGGAGTGGTCCGGTCGGGATTTGCGTTATTGCGATATTAGACTGCGCAGCCTAGCATCTCCTCTTATAAGAGAGCATGGCGTGTGCCACGCTCAGAGCACGGCGTGTGCCACGCTCAGAGCACGCTATGTTCTCTCCGGCCAGACAGTGGAGAAGGAGTCCCTCCCTACTATGATGCGGCCACCACTGAAAGAAGTGAAATGAGCGGGCTCTGAAGCTGCCCGCACCACTGGCACCAATGAATGTGCAGCTAGCAGGAGGAGGGACAGGGGAGGGAATAAACTGCTGCGCCATCTGAGCTAGTGAGCCCGGCGAACAGCAACAGCCTTCTCCTCCTCCTGAGTGTCTTGTATCCTTCCCAGGGTCAGCCCGGGCCTCAGCCCCAGAGCAGGTACCACACAGTGCAAGCAGCCAGTGAGATTTGACCCCCATGTGCCTCACATTAATAGTAAGTGACCCCCAAAGTACCATCTCACATAATGGGCAACAGGTGGTTAATGTGAGTTACAGAATACAGGCCACTTATTAATGAGTGACTGTACATGTGTGTAGCTCATGCATTAACCCCATGTTGCCCATTATGCAAGGATATGGATACGCGATAGGGTTATTATGAGGCACATGGGGGGTTATAACTTGGAACGGTTGCACCTGTGCCTCACATTACCCCATCATGTATCACTTTGGCAGCTTCCAATCTGAACCATGGCATCCAGGACGTTACTGAAGCCCTGGCTGCCATAGTCGGCTCACTGCTGCTGTGTGCACTATGCACAGGGCAGCAGGGAGAGTGTGAGGTCCTATTCACCCTAATAGAGATCTATCAGGGTGAATAGGACAAGGGTTGCAGCCCCTAAGGTGGCTAATAGCTAAAAAAAAAAAATAATAATATTATATATATATATATATATTTAAAAACAACAAAATATTACGTTTAAATCGCCCAATTTTACATATAAAATATATAACCAATAAAAAAACATTAGGTATCGACACGCCCATGATCAAGAACATGGCGTGCAATCGGAGTGTCTTTAAGATTTGTGATGTCAAGAATATGCTCCCCGATCCGTCTTCTTAGCTCTCTGATAGTTTTGCCAACATATTTGATGTTACACACGCACGTCATCAGATAAACAACACCAACCGACTTACAATTATAATTGTAAGTCGGTTGGTGTTGTTTATCTGATGACGTGCGTGTGTAACATCAAATATGTTGGCAAAACTATCAGAGAGCTAAGAAGACGGATCGGGGAGCATATTCTTGACATCACAAATCTTAAAGACACTCCGATTGCACGCCATGTTCTTGATCATCACAGAGGGGACACGTCGTCGGTCAAATTTCAAGTGATCGACTCCGTGAAACTGTCACCTAGGGGTGGCGACTGTGATCGCATTCTGTTACAAAAAGAGGCGAGATGGATTTTCTCTTTAAATACCATCAAACCATCCGGCCTAAATGATGCGATCTCATTTGTTCCCTTTATATGATGACCAGACTGGTTTATCCTTTGCATTGTGTCATATTTATCTACTAATGCATGTGAATATATGTGCCTGCTCGTTCATTTATATCCCTCTGGTGTGATCTTATCCCACTGTATACCAATGAATAGGTTTCCATGCTGCGGTGACAGTATATGAAGCCGCCTTTTGAATTCCCTTATACTTAAATGCGGCGCTTCTGTGCTTCCCCTGAGACCCATTGAGTTCCTCCTCCTGTTCAGCCATTGGTTTACCTTGGACCGAGCCTCCTGGCCGGATTGGCTGTGAGGCGGAGGCGTGTCTAGCAGGGCAGGGTTTCACCCTGTAAATTTCGGCGTTCTGCGGGCCGCTGTGCGGCCATTACAGTGCCGATCTGTATGCACACTAGCACGCTACGCCTCAACCTAGAGGTTGCTAGCTTAGGCAGGACAGTAGTCTGTTAGTTATAACGCCGTACCTCACACTAGAGGAATCCGGTGATAGGCAGGTTATTCTACTGGTACTTGTCCGTCTACTGCCTCGGATTAATATCATAGCAGAGGCGTTGGGCTCCGTTCTCATATGGTGCACATAGCTCCTGACGAAATGCATTCCCAATGCATAGAAACGCGTTGAGCTGCTGCCATTAGGGATATGTCAGGGTAATCCTTGCTCCGTATACCACCTTCGGAGTGACGGCTTATACCCTGCCATAGTCCTGCACCGTGACTATCTTAGCTCAGTGAGAGTCCGCGCGCTGACTCTCACTGTTAGGAGTGTTTGGTGGTTTTCCCGGCACCAGACATCCCCTGGATAGTAGTCTCCACTCTGTGGAGTATTGTACCCTGTAGAGTATTGAGCCCCCTTATGTGTTGGTGGGTCTAGTCAGTGAGACAGATGTAGTGCTCCAGATAGTTGCACTGTTTGGAGACATTTCATTTTCACATACGTAGTATTAGTCAGTTGCTGACAGCTATACTGATAGGTGACACCCCTTATTTTAACCGAACATATAATAAAATTATTATTATTTTGTTTTAGCGCCTATTCCCACATTATTTGGTTCTTCTAGACAGAGAATCAAAATCTTTTTCTACCCATCTCTAGAAGACTCACTTAACGTATAGGATACTAGATATCTTACAAAACCATGGGTACAGTGGGCTAAGCATTCCACACCCATCCTATTCAAGAGGGGTGGCTTTGCTCATACATAGAGGCCTCAGATGAGAGGCCACTGACCACTGTGGATCCAGAGGGCAGATACATATTATATTATTTCTTATGTAATTTTAGGAGGTCTAGTTCCCACTCTTTAATGTCTAATATCCTAATGTAATATGTTTAGGAGACTGTAGTTTGCCATCATATTCATAGAAGCTAGCAAGTGTCCCAATTAATACCAGTGGACACAAAAATATGATTTTTGTTATTTCAAAAATGCTTTTTGTAAAAGTAGTAAAAAAGTAATTAAATAAACTATATAAAATTAGCATCCTTGAAATCATACTGACCAGCAGAATAAAGTTATGTCATTTTTCCTGCATGGTGCACGCCACAATAACAAAACCCCAAAAGCAATGGAAGAATTGCTACGTTTTCCCAAAAACCAACATAAAGAGCGATCAAAAAGTCATATACCCAAAACAGTACCAATAATAAATAACATATCCCGCAAAAAGTAATCCCTCACACAGCTCTTTTTTTTTGTGAGAAAATAGCTTTACTGGTACCTCAGAAGCTGTTTGAAAGCAACATGGTGCCTGTAAACCAATCTATCCAAATATGTAATAAGGAAGTATTACTTTACTGAGAGAGTAGTGGATGCATGGAATAGCCTTCCTGCAGAAGTGGTAGCGGCAAATACAGTGAAGGAGTTTAAGCATGCATGGGATAGGCATAAGGCCATCCTTCATATAAGATAGGGCCAGGGGCTATTCATAGTATTCAGTATATTGGGCAGACTAGATGGGCCAAATGGTTCTTATCTGCCGACACATTATAGGTCTCTATGTGCCACAACCCTGCAGAGTACCAAATTAGTAGCTTATGTCCACATTTATGGCATTTCAGTACCTATTAGTGTGTCAGGTGGCAAAATGGATAACTAACTTGAAGGGTGTAGTTTCTATTTTGCTTTAATTCCTGTAGAATACCAAAAAAAAAAAAAAAAAAGGTTTCTAAAATCAGTTTGAACTTATTTATAGTTATGTCTACGGATCTGTGTGAGGGCTCAATTTTTGTGGGGCGACCTGTACTTTTAATTGATACCATTTTGGAGTGTGTATGACTTCACCAAATGGGATAAATACACATTTTCATAGTTCAAGTGTTTTAGCTCCAGTGTTAAGCCTCATGCAGTTGTCCGTGGAACACGGTCCGTGAGATACGGGACTGGCATTGCAGGAGCGCACGGCCTCATTGGTTGCTATGACGCCGTGCGCTCCTGCAATGCCAGTCCCGTATCTCACGGACCGTGTTCCACAGACAGTCTGCATGAGGCCTAACACTGAAGCTATTGAAAACCTCAGTAGAATAAGGGAGAATTGTGACAGATGGGTGCTGTAATCTAGGGTGCTGTTGGTCCTAGTAATACTAGTGTAAAAATACAATTCAATTGCAAGGTTACACTCCCTGACAAACTAATGCCACTCCAACTATGTAGCAGTAAAAGACACCATCACGAGTAGCTTCTAGTAGAAGTAGATAGAGGCTATGTTTCTTGGTGAGGAAATACTCATAACCTCCATCTACTAGAAATCCTCAACATAGCCTCTATCTACTAGAAGAGGTTGGGCCTCCTCTTGCACTCCAGCGGATGTAAAACTACAACTCATAGAATGCATACTTACTCTGCCGTTCTCGAAACTTTCATAGAAGTGAATGGAGCCTGCTGCGAATTGAGGTGGAGTGCCGAAGGTAGCTGACCCTTGTACTAGAAGCTCCGGGACACCATCACGCAGGACCTGAAATCTAGCCGACTCTAAGCAGACAGGGTCTCCTGACTGCACTGAACATAAATGCTACATGACACTCAAGTATTGATCCACAGCTGAGGACTGCATGAGGCTTTTCTGTTTAGTATTTGTCTTTTATAGCGATAGTACCTTTACTGCTACATAGCTGGATAGGCATTTATTTAAGAAGAACAATCTTGTAGTTAGAGCAGCGGCCCTAAACCATCTGGTGCTGGTCCGTGGGAAGCGCTGCTGTTGAGCAGTGGGGACGGGAACTATTGGTTTGTTTAGCCTCATAAGGTGAAGGCCGCTAGGCCTGAGGCCTATGAGGCGGTGCAAGCCCGCAACCTCCTGCACTAGGTCATGCCACCAGAGACCTGGTACAGGCTGCTTGTGCCATCATGCAGGCAGCTGGGGCAGCAGGGTGGAAGAATGACAGCAAGACTAGACTAAGATGAGTACTTTATTATTATTTTTTTGGTTCATGGACAGTACTGGAGGCACTATTTGTAAAGAGGCCAATACTGGGGTGGGACTATATTTAAATAGGCCACAACTGAGGGGCATTATATGCATAGAAGCCATTAATGAGGGGTGCTATAAGAAAAGAGGATACTACTGGGGTGCGTTATATATGAAGAGGGCACTACTGGGGGGACTTTATATGTATATAGGGCACTACAGGTGGGGCATTATATATACTGGGGAGTAAATGGGGATGATTACCAAGTAGGTGCATTCATACAAAATAGGTGTGTTCCATTATGCAGAAAGAAGTTGTGGTCAGGAGATGTCATCTGTCGTGATTTGTGCAGGACTGAGGGGGGGGGGGGGGGGAGTCACTGAGTGGGGGGCCTAAACAGGATTATTAACCCTTATGATACCAGAGGTTTTCTCGTTTCTGCGTTTTCATTTTCCTTCTCTAGCTTCCTCAAGCCATAACTTTTTTATATTTGCGTTCACATAGCTGTATGAGGACTTATTTTTTGCAGGACAAGTTGTACTTTCTAATGCCCACATTCATTATGGCATACAATGTAGTGGGAAGCAGTAAAAATAAAATGCAATTCCTCCAACAGTTTACGGGTTTTGTTCCCTTCATTATTTGGGTCAGTACGATTACAACAATACCCCATACGTATAGGTTTTTATGTCTAAATAGTGTAAAACTAAATAAAAAAAAAAAAAAAAAACTTTTACATCACCATATACTGACCCACAACTTTTTTTAATAGTTATTTCTAGTGAGCTGTGTGGAGGGGCTCATTTTATGCGGGCCAATCTGTAGTTTTTATCGATGCCATTCTGGTGTGTGTGTGTGTGTGTGTGTGTGTGTGTGTGTGTGTGTGTGTGTGTGTGTGTGTGTGTGTGTGTGTGTGTGTGTGTGTGTGACTTTTTTATCACATTTTATGGGGGTAAGAGCAGCAATGAAAAAATTTAAAATTAGCCATTTTGACCCTTTTTCCGGTTACGCCATTTGCTACAGGCGTTAGATTGTGGCGATACCCATGATGTTTATATTTTTTGTTATTTAGGTATCTATTTTTTATTATACAGAAAGATGGGCGATTTAAAATTTTATATATTAAACTTTTTTCTTCACTTTATTTATGATTTTGAAAATCGTATTTGAGCCTACAAAATCTTTTAATTTTGAACAATCATGTATTTTTTAAATGAATTTATTACTGTCTATTGTTCATTTCTTAAGTTGTCCTTTCAAATCAATTACCGGCATCCTCACTGGCCACAGAGGATGCCGGTAATGCCCCCGGAAGCGTGAGCGTCCGGGTTTTTGACCATTTAGATGCCATGATGTCATGGCATCTAAAGGCTTTAATTACCGCGATCAGCATTATTGTCGGTTGTGGTAATTAGCCGCAGGTCTATGCTGTTTAAAACAGCAGAGACCTGTCAGCCATGATGCCCGCAGCATGTGCGAGTGGAACCCATGTTCTCTCCAGCACAAAAGGGTTAATACAGCACTAGTAGTGAAGAGTTAATGACTGGAGCATGGTGTAGCAGTATTATTTGGCCTTTATATTGTGTTATTATTGGCAATGTTGACCATTTGCGGATCATTTGTAACAATGCCTATCCTTATCCATAAAACGGACGTCCTATCTTTCTTGCAGGGCTACGAAACGGACATACGGATGCGGACCCATTGAAATGAAAGGGTCTGCACACTATCTGCAGAAGGGACGCCGAAACCAAATACGTTTGTGTGCATGAGCCCTTAGAAGGACTGAGGCTATCACAAAGAACAAATGGCTCCCCTAAATGCAGCTTGTTCTCTGGGAGCACTGCATTTATTTATTTTTAAGGGTTAATAAAATTTGGGCGATTTTATATAAAACTTTCCATGAAACCATCTACAGTCGTGGCCAAAAGTTTTGAGAATGACACAAATATTAGTTTTCAAAGTTTGCTGCTAAACTGCTTTTAGATCTTTGTTTCAGTTGTTTCTGTGATGTAGTGAAATATAATTACATGCACTTCATACGTTTCAAAGGCTTTTATCGACATGACACAGGACTGATGGTAGCGCTCACCTTTTCTTCTCCGGACAAGCCTTTTTCCTGATGCCCCAAACAATCGGAAAGAGGCTTCATCGGAGAATATGACTTTGCCCCAGTCCTCAGCAGTCCATTCACCATATTTTCTGCAGAAGAGCAATCTGTCCCAGATTTATTTTTTTTTTGGGGGGAGAGAAGTGGCTTCTTTGCTGCCCTTCTTGACACCAGGCCATCTTCCAAAAGTCTTCGCCTCACAGTGCGTGCAGATGCGCTCACACCTGCGTGCTGCCATTCCTGAGCAAGCTCTGCACTGGTGGCACTCCGATCCCGCAGCTGAATCCTCTTTAGGAGACGATCCTGGCACTTGCTGGATTTTCTTGGACGCCCTGAAGCCTTCTTAACAAGAATTGAACCTCTTTCCTTGAAGTTCTTGATGATCCTATAAATTGTTGATTGAGGTGCAATCTTAGTAGCCACAATATCCTTGCCTGTGAAGCCATTTTTATGCAACACAATGATGGCTGCACGCGTTTCTTTGCAGGTCACCATGGTTAACAATGGAAGAACAATGATTTCAAGCATCACCCTCCTTTTAACAGGTCAAGTCTGCCATTTTAACCCAATCAGCCCGACAATGATCTCCAGCCTTATGCTCGGCAACATTCTCACCTGAGTTAACAAGACGATTACTGAAATGATCTCAGCAGGTCCTTTAATGACAGCAATGAAATGCAGTGGAAAGGTTTTTTTGGGATTAAGTTAATTTTCATGGCCAAGGAGGACTATGCAATTCATCTGATCACTCTTCATAACATTCTGGAGTATATGCAAATTGCTATTATAAAAACTTAAGCAGCAACTTTTCAAATTTCCAATATTTATGTAATTCTCAAAACTTTTGGCCACAACTGTATATTGAAAAAAAAATCATCTTAAAATTCAAATTTTTGCACTGACCACCAAGTCTAATAGGCGACACTTCTTGAATCTTGACAGATCACTTTTCAGCAGTCATCTCATTATCACAGGCAAGATTAGAACAGATTCACCATTCACAGTAGGTGGTATGACAGCATATCTACTCCCTCCTGACCTCTGCACAGCTTCTGTCCATTGCGTCTACGGCTCATGTGGCTGCTGTAAAGTACGTTTCTAAACGCTGTCAACAGTTCAGCCAAGATGGCATCCCCCATGATCAGGAAACGGAATTAAAAAAAATAATGACAATCAGAAAATAAAAACAGATTAGAAAAAAGGATATATGTGTCATTATAAAATATAGGCGACATTCCTTTTGAAGCAGATTTTAAGCCTCAGAATTTAAAAAACAAACAATGAGGGGAATTTATAATTGTAGGTGTATTTGAGGTTAGTTTTTAGACTGGAGCTGCCATGTGCACCTGCAACAAACTTATTAAAAAAAAAGATGCGCAGTAATAATACATTTGGGAAAGCGCAATTTGGTTGTGCTTATTGAAAAGTATCAGCTGATTATCTCTAATCCATACAGCACTAGATAGCTGAGTGCACCCAATCTAAGCTTTTAATTGAGTATTCTTTATCCCTGGGATCCTTTCATGCTCCAATGGGAGCAAGATCTTCAGGCCACATTTACAACAGAGCAATGGAAGCAGGCCTTTAAATGGTCCACTTGTACCTCTGTGTGTTAACCAAAGAGGTAACTCACCCCAGATATAGCTCACTGTACATCGTGCTGCTCTTGCATACCTGGTGGTCTTGCCCTAAGGTTCCTTTCTGGAGGGAAATAGTCCAACTACTTTCCCATATTACGCAAGGCTAACTAGCCCCAGATCCAGCTTTGGCTCCGTTACATATAGAATTATCTGATATACCTCACCAGTTTAGATGGACATGTCCTTACTGCCGCAAGAGTATGAGGAAGTCCACTGACCCTCCTACACTAAGCTATTACCACTAGGGTGGATCTACATCTGCTAAACACTCAACTGCCCTATCTGAGAGATGGCTCCCCTGGACACTGTAGAGAAATGCTTCTGCCCGCATCCTTCCAAATGCTTTTAGGTCATCATTGTTATTCAAATTTGGAGTGTACATCGTTTGCTGTGCACACATCTAATTGACCGATACTAAGATGTACCATGTTTAGAGTTACCGCTCTGACCTACGTGTCAGATTCATGCTGTAAAATGTCATTTTATTTACATGTCTGTTGGTCACCCAACTTGGGCTACTTTCACACTGGCGTTTTGGCTTTCTGTTTGAGAGATCCGTTCAAGCGGTCCAAAACGGATCAGTTTTGCCTTAATGCATTCTGAATAGAAAAGGATCCGCTCAGAATGCATCAGTTTGTCTACGTTCCGCTTTGAAGGCGGACACCAAAATGCTATTTAAAGCGTTTTGGTGTCCGTCTGACGAAACTGAACTTTTTGAGTTCTGGCGTGCAGGGCTTGATTAATTCCCCCAATTTTTCTATTTACTGACAGTAAACATCTTGAAAAAGGTAAGAAACAGAAAAAGGTCTGGGTACCTTGTTTAACAGGTTTCCATCTATTGTAGAATTTTCAGTGCAAAATTGGAAAACTGACATTCCAATGACTTGCTGGCACATTAGGCTCCAGTGAGCATTCTCCAGCTACTAGCACCAGACCAGTCATTTTTAGTTTTTACAATGGTTTAAAAAAAATAAATAAATAAAAAAATATATATTTACTCCATTGGTCGTCTATCACCCTCTGGACTTTCATGCATAGTGCACTCACTTCCCAATTCTCCCTCTGCTTCTTCTTCCTCTTTGCTAGGATACCTTACAGCACAGTATGAAATGGGAAGCTAGAACTATGCAGCAACTGTTCTAGGAGCTTCGTGCCGTTTTCATTACAAACTTATCGGAGCGCTATGTGATCCATTTATGGCATAAGTATTCACATAAGACTGAACCACCTGCACCAAAAACTCACCACCTTTATAATAAAGGAGGAACACAATCGTGGTCAATGTTGTGCCGAGGGACAATCTATTGCTACAACACAAATGATGAAGTTTAATAATGGAGGAGGGTGGCGCGTGGAATGGTTTATCCTTAAGTTAGTTTTTAACTCAACGACAGAGACTAAAATAAAAGCTAAAGAGTAAAATATTTGAAAAAGGGTTATTCCGGTTATTAAAAGAACAGTGGATAACTATTAGATAGAGTGTCCTAATGCTGGAACCACCACTGATCACAAGAACTTGTACTGTGTGGCCCTTGGAGCATCCCAAAATGGACAGTGTGGCAGGTCTAGCACATGAACTTCTCTATGGGGAGTTCCTGAGCAGTGTACTCTGCTGTCTGCGGAACTTCTGTAGAGAAACAATGAGCGGCAGGGCGCATGCTTGACCTGCTACTCCATTCATTTTGGGGAGACTCCACTAGGGTACCCTTCTCATTATAAATCAGTGGGGGTCCCAGGAGTAGGACCCCCAACCAATCTAACAGCCACTATCTTGTGAATAGGGGATAACTTAACTGGAATACCCCTTTGACATCTGGGTGCGTCATGAACTAGATCCATACTGCAGCCAATAATGTTCTATACGTGCACCTAAAAAAGCTTTCATTCTTCTGCAAAGGCTTTCTACAAGATTTTGGAGCGAAGTCTGTGGTACTTTTTAAGGTTGGACACTGATGTTGGATGAGAAGGCCAGACTCTGTCTTTGTTCTAGCTCATCCCAAAGGTGTTCGATGGGTTGAGGTAAGGCCTTTTGCACAGACCAGTCGAGTTCTTCCACCACAAACTCACCCATCTATGCCTTCATGGACCTTCCCTTGTGCACTGAAGCAGTCATGCTGGAACAGAAAAGAGCCTTCAAAGTGTTCCCACAAAGTTGGAAGCATAAAATAGTCCAAAAAGTATGACCATGCTGAAGTATTTAGCTTCACTGAAAGGGAATCTAAGGGGCCTATGCCAACCGCTGTGAAACCACCCCATAGCATTATCCCTCCTACAACATTTCACACAATGCAGTCAGGCAGGTAACATGCTCCTGGCATTCCCCAAACCTAGACTCCATCAGACTGCCAGATAAAGATGCACGATTCATCTCGCCACAGAACACATTTCCACTGCTCCAGAGTCCAGTGGCAGCGTGCTTTACACCACTTCATCTGACACTTGGCGATGTAAGGCTACTTTCACACTGGCGTTTTGGTTTTCAGTTTGTGAGATCCGTTCAGGGCTCTCACAAGCGGTCCAAAACGGATCAGTTTTGCCCTAATGCATTCTGAATGGATAAGGATCCGCTCACAATGCATCAGTTTGGCTCCGTTCCGTCTCCATTCTGCTTTAGAGGCGGACACCAAAACGCTGCTTGCAGCAAACGGATCCGTCCTGGCACACAATGTAAGTCAATAGGGATGGATCCGTTTTCTCTGGCACAATAAAAAATGGATCCGTCCCCATTGACTTTCAATGGTGTTCAAGACAGATCCGTTTTGGCTACGTTAAAGAGGTTTTGCAGTTTGTTTAAACTGATCATCTATCCGGAGGATAGATCAGTAAACAAACTGCAGAACCCCTTTAAAGATAATACAAACGGATCCATTCTGAACGGATGCATGCGGTTGTATTATCTGAACAGATCAGTCTGTGCAGATCCATGACGGATGCGCACCAAACACGAGTGTGAAAGTAGCCCAAGACGTGCATGCAGCTGCTCAGCCATGGAAACCAATGCAATAAAGCTCCTAGGGCAGTTTTGTGCTGAGCCCTTAGAACTCTGCAGTTACTGGGGGAGATTTAACTAAACTTATGTTAAAAGAGGGCATCAGGTTATTTTTTTTCCCCCATCTTATTTTGTCCACAGTTGCAAGTCTTACAAGAATTGCATCATGATGTCTTTTTTCTTTACCAGGCAAGAGCTGCGCTCCCCAATCTAATACTGTTGCAGGCCCTTCCAGGATCACATGTCGTACATTGGGCACACTATCCTAGCCTGCTTTCAACCCACAATGTAGGGGTGGAGGTGGGTTTGCATCTGCATAGTCAGGCAGCCTTGGGCACTGTGAGCTTTCTACGCTTCAGGCACAACCCTCTAAAGAGTCTTTTTTCTTTTAGTCCCCTTTTCATAATGGACATTTTTGATACATGGGATAAATGGGTTATGGTTGCTGAGGTGGGGGGGGGGTAAAAGCTGCAGTACAGCATGAGGTGGCATTTACATTTAAATATTGTATGCCCATTTTACTTTAATTTTTTTAGTTTGCCGATTTCTCATAACTGGGGCTGACATATAAGGCTACTTTCACACTCGCGTTTGGTGCTGATCCGTCATGGATATGCACAGACTGATCCGTTCAGATAATACAACCGCATGCATCCGTTCAGAACAGATCCGTTTGTATTATCTGTAACATCCGTTTTCCATTGTGCCATATTGTGTCAGTGAAAACTGATCAATCCCCATTGAGTTACATTGTGTGTCAGGACGGATTCGTTTGCCTCCGCATTTGACCAGAGAAATGTCCTAGGCGCAAGAATCAAATCAGTTATGGCCTTGTTCAATCCACGTAAGCGCTTATGTCAAACATGAAGCTATAGTAAAAGTGTATATAAGCCTAAATCCCCTTCAGTAAAATGCTTTTATTAGGTGCATCAACATCCAGTAATAGGACACGTTTCAGCGCAGCCTGAGCCTCTCAACTGTAGTATATTGAGCAAAAAGGAAAGGTCTTTTAGCAACAAGTACATAGTGTGAAAACAATCTGAAAATTGTAGGACTTCTGTTCCACAGCTCAGCCCTGGGATGAATGAGGCCCCATATGCAAATTATTTCACGGCTTATATTGAAGATATATACACACACCAGACAATAAATACATGAAATATGCAAAATTATGGAAAATATTCACTGATAACACATTTTGCATGTGTGGTGTCACAAGAGACCCCCAACAGCTTTGACAATATTGATTCCATTTGGCAAGACTTAACCCCTTCTTACAGCTTCAATGCAAAATTAAATTTAAAATTAAATATGGCACCCGATAGCGCCATAGCCGCCGGATGCCTGATGTTTTGAACAGCAGGCACCCGGGACTAATTGATCGCATACGTTTAACCCAAGACGCCGTGATCAAAAGTGACACGGCATCTGTGAGGTTAAAAACCGGGAGCAGACGCTCCCAGCCGTGCACTGGCTCCCCCTAGCGAACATTGGGGGAGCTGGCTGTATTGTTTGGCAGCCTCAGTACTCCTGAGTGGTACAAGCCTGTGGCAGGGCTTTATAGGGACCCAGTGTAATCCTCACAGATATCAATGTTAATGCATTGGTGTCTGATTGCTTGTTAAAAGTTCACTAGGAGAACTATTAAAAAGTGTAACATTTAAAAATCTAATCAAAATTAAAAATACATAAACAAAACTAGTACCTCAGAACCGAAGCAGAGTTCAGTTTCAAGTTTTAAAAATACACTAACAAAAGGTTATTCAACGAAGTCACTTGCGACTTCACGAATAGCGAACTTTGGCTCATTGGAGCCCATACATTTTAATACTGTACGGAGACAGACCTCCATACAGTATTGAGCCGAAGTTTAAGACACCATAGAATTAATAGCATAGAAAATTAAATTTGAAAAACAGGTAGAATTAGAACATCTGTATATAAAGAGGTTTACCCTAAGACAACCGTAAATAAAGCTTTAGTGACTACTCACCTATATGAACATAATACGCTGGTCAGGCCAGCGGCTGACAAAACACGATTTCTTCCCAATTTAGTCAGATAAAATCAGGGCTGCAATTTGTAAGAACTGGTTCATGATCAAATCCGATAAGATACTATCAGAAGGAGCGGTGAGAAAACCTATTCTCTTTCCAGAGACGCAAAAACCTAAGTGACCAAAGGGAAAGGTCACTTTTTAAAAAGGAGAAAACCTACATGGTTACGCCTCAAGCACACGGCCGTGCCGCTTTTTTGCGGTCCGCAAAAAAACGGAAGCAGCTCGTGTTGCCTTCCGCAATTTGCGGAACGGAAGCTGGCAATATAAATGCCTATTCTTGTCCGCAAAGTGTGGACAAGAATAGGACGTTGTATTTTAAATTTTTTTTTTTTTACGTGGCCGCAGAACGGAGCCACGGATGCGGACAGCACACTGAGTGCTGCCCAAATCTTTTGCGGCCCCATTGAAGTGAATAGGTCCGCATCTGAGCCACCAAAACGGCGTGCATGAGGCCTTAAACCAAGCAGTACGGCAGGATGATTATAGTTGTGGAAGTTGTCCATGTCGCCCTTTAGTGCAAAAATAGAGGTTAGGACCCATTTTATATACAGTATGTGATCAATCTATTGTTTTGCCCAGGGCTGTGGAGTCTGAGGCAATTTTGGGTACCTGTATTTGGAGTTGGTAAAAAAATTAACCGACTTAGACTAGATTTAAATTGGAATAAAAATAAAAAAAAAAAAAAAAGTTTAAATTCCATAATTACCATATTTCGCCCTATAAGACGCACCTAGGTTTTTGAGGAGGAAAATAAGAAAAGAAAAAAAAAAAAGAAGAATAATTTAACCAAAAGGTGCGCTTTTAGTGGGTTTTGAACTAATGGTAGTCTGTGGATGGCACTGTTATGGGGGATCATCTTATCTTATGTATCATCCATAGATCCCCCCCCCCCCCCCCCCATAACAGTGTCCCTGTGTAGTGAATGGGGGCCAGCCTCTGTTTCTGTAATGGCAGCGGGGCCCGATGCCTGCTTCATTCATAAAGTGGGCAGAGCAGGCGCGTGACGTAGCGAGCTACGCGTGCCCACTCGGCCTCCTGACTGCCAAGAAGAAGTAGTAGAGCGCTAGATTTAAGATGATTGGAATACTTTAACAATACCCACAAGTTAGATATGATTACCGTATACATCAGTAAGCGGGGCCCGGTGTAGTTGAAAACGGTGACTGCAGTACAGAAACAGATGCCGGCCCCCAGCCCCTCCTCCCTCTCAGCCTATTCGCCGGATGGTCGCAGCATTCGCCCCATAAGACGCGCTGCTATTTTTCCCCCCACTTTTGCGAAAATACGGTACTTCTCTACTGTAAGAATAAAGGCCAATGCATGCAGTGCGTCACGTTACCGCAAAACTAACACGTTAAGTGACCGTGAAGAAGCAGGCTTTTCATATGCTTCACTATATGGCACGCAACGCACAGTTAAGGAGCGGCAATACTTATACTTTCCATTGTGTTGTGTTCTGATGTTATAGGGAACGCAACGCCCATGGTTAGCCTAGTCTCACTTGTATAAGTGAAGGGAATGGATAGTCAATAGTTCAAGACTGAAGCTGTAAACCATTTGAAAAACTGCTGTCATTCAGAGAAGGCTATAAAAACTTGTAAACTCAGATTGTTAGCTTAAACTTTAAACATGACTATGGGATTCTACTAGGGAAATCATGTTTTACAATAAATGCCCCTTCCCCGTCCTGGATCCTCCCACTGCCCATCTCCAGCAGAAGATCAGCACACAAAGGAGAAGGCAGCAGCTTCCTCGCCAGTAGTTCTGTGGTAATGACATGTATGTTGCCTTTCTTTCCTTCAAGGAATGTATAAAATACATTTGCATATTAAATACAGAGGAGTCGGGGTCAGGCAGTCGGAAGTACCAAAAACTGAGTCGGAGCATTCATCTACCGACCCCACAGCCCTGGTTTTGCCTGTGTGGATTTTAAGTGATAAAGCATTTTTTTTGTGAAATACATGATCTACGTAGTGATTTGTCCATGCACCCAAAGGGCAACCCAGCACATGTTCATATTGGATTGATAAATGTCACTGGAACTGGGTTTATAAGGAGAATGATTTGAGTATATGTTTATGAATATTTCCTTTTATGAAGGTCAAGGGAACGGCCGATTATTCTAATATATTTATTTCATGTTAAAAATAAACTGTTGTATGAAGATGGAACTCCAGTTACAGGAAGAAAGTGCATGGCACAAGACAGTCTGTCATCTGGAGCCATGTTTGCATCCACCTCGCTATACTGACATGTTTTAAACAACGAAATAAAGGAAACCTCGTGTTACAGACTGGCGAGTGCCATGCTGTTCCTCCTCCGTTATGTACCAGCCATCTCTCGTATAACCACTGAGCGCCCTGGATTTGACAGGGAAATCTGGGCTCATTAGGTGATCCGTGTACAATGTGGATCTACTTTTGAAGTACACTGAAAGTAAAAGGTAGTAAGGGGGGTAACTTTTTCTTTTACCCAAAATGAGTAAACTAAAAATAAAATTCTTGGAAGGTGTCCATAGCCTTTAATAACCCCTCATTGACTTGCAATAAGAAAGCTGGACATTTAAAAGAAATTGGTCCAGGCAGACACTGAAGGCATTTAAAAATTCAGAGAAAAACTTTCATAGCTTCTTGTAGAAATGAGATATTCCACAGTCGATGTTGAATGCAATGCTTAAAAAGTAATCAAAAGGGGATAGCCTTTACAACCTGCATACATTGTATTATACCTCTGAGTCCACAGAGGTCAGCAAGTGCCATGCAGCCTTCTTGTATGTGGGGGAGACAATCCAGCATGCAAAGAACCATATAAACACAAGCCCACCAAACATTGTTGCTAACCTCCTCCTCACAAAATCTATATAATATATATTTAAAATACATAATAATTGAGCAGAAAACACAACGAAGGAGAGGAGGGGACACTAAAATGGTACTACTACACAGAGAAGTCTTCTGGATCCATACATAGAAAACCCAGGAACCAGAATATGAGAGGGCCCTTAGGTCTCTCTCATAGGGCTGTGGCAGCAGCATACTGACCATTACATTGTATTAAACAGTTTTGTAACTTACCTGTATGTGGTCATTTATTACTTCCACCTCTATTACAGCCATTGCAAACAGCCATCCCCTCCTAAGACGATCACCTGTGGTACGGTGGACATCTGCCATCCAGCAGTGCCACTTATGGCTCTTTCACATAGTCCAGCACACCAGGTGCAGATCTTTCGAGGCTCCACTCTGGTTTTGGCTCATAGTCACTGATCAAACACGGATTGTGTGAAAGTGCTCTTATCTTTACAATTCAACCTGTGGACTTCTATTACTGGATGTTAATGCTCTAAATGAAAGCATGTCATGGCAGAGGAGCATGTGCTGGGATTTAGGTTTCTATTTTGACCAGAAATGCATCCTTTCCACGTCTACTGCCCGAGAAGCAACAATCTTTACTATAGTAACGGCAGAGACATCTGATGGAAACTCCAGCGGGAAGAGAAAAAAAAAATTAAAAATCACGCATTACATGGTTTTTGCTGCAGAAAAGCCAGTAGATTTCACCCTCTCCATTGAGAAGGGTGAAATCCACACGAGTAATCCCCCGTATAAAATTTCAAAAGCTTTCCTGCAGTTTTTTTTAATGCAGCATCTGGATCAGCTGTGTGGCCTCAAAGTAATTATTCTTTGAGTATACAGTTGATACAGCATTTTCATCCCTCTTTTTGCAGTACGCTTTGTAAACCTTGGTGACCATTCCTACCATGAACCCATTTAGAACAAAGTTATGGACTTAAAGCCAACACAGGGACTCCGTTAAAGTAGAACTCCCACAAAAATATATATTCTCTGACCTGTTAGAAAGGTGCCTGATGTAATCTGTAGTGAATGTAATCTTCTCATCAGTGACTGTGTTTGTGAGTTATAACCTCCCTTCTGATCCTCTGCTGTGTCATGTGACCAAATCTCTGATGTCCAATTGACAGGACAGGAAGTCAGTTACTTCTCTATTCGCTCCTATGAGACTGACATTAAGGCTCCCATAGGAATACATAGAGAAACTGACTTCTTGTGCACAAATAAGATGCCGTGTCAGTTGGAGCCTGATCGTTGGTCACATGACACAGCTGAGGATCAGAAGGGAGGTTATAACTCACAAATACAGACACTGATGAGAATATTACATTTTACACCTTTCTAGCAACATTGTTTGCGGGAGTTCTTCTTTAAGCAATTCAATTTAAACCCCCCTCTTAAATAACACCAAACTGTACACAATTTGTATTTTTTTTTTATTATGGTTTCCACATTTATATCACAATTTGTCCACTGATAGGACCAAAGTTAGCAAAGTTGCCCTCTTCTGCATATCAGAAACACAGAAGTCTTACTGTACATTCAACTAAGGCTTTTGTTTCTTTTCTTTTTGTTTTATTTTTTGCAAAAAGAAAAAAAGAAAAGAAAAAGATCACGTTTTTATCATGGAGATCCCGTAAGGCAGGTTACATCTAAAGGAATGATAGCAAGTATGTTTAAGTGTGTGTGGTTTTTATCTTCCCAGCATACAAGCCGGCCCTCTCTGTATTGTGTCTGAATAATTTGGAAGCTAGTAGCACCATCCATCACCTTGAAGTTTTGGAGGTGAGGGTCATTTGAAGAACTGACGTGACAGGTTAGGACCTGAAATCAATGAAAATAAAGTAATAAAATTTGCTTTTTAAAAAAAACACAAGGTCAATACCAAATCCAATTCAGTATTGGGATTCTGAACACAGTGGTTAGCAGCAGCTTTGGGATTGGTTTCTCACAATTACAGAGGCTTGTGGGATGTTAACGCAAATCATCTTTACAGAAAAAAGGTAAAACGTAGCGGGGGGAATGATTTTAAGACTCTTTCCCTGCCCATGACACAGGGACCAGTTGTGATGCTTGGAATCGCACACTTCAATGTGCGCCTCTACTTGAGACGTTTACTGTCAATTATATATATTTTTTTTAAGTGGAAATAAAATCTAAAAAAGGAAAAAAAACAAAGGAAAAATTCAAATAAATAAATGCATACTCTGTTAAGGTAACTTACTCTCAACTTAATTAAATCCTCTTTCACATAAGTTTTAGGTACCTGTCTCACATATATATATATATAATTTTTTTTTTTTATTCCAGCCCTTTATCAGATACCGGAAAATCCACTTTTTTGCATTTGAAAGGGTAGATTTGAACTTAACACTTGAATTTTTCACAGATTTTTTTTCTTTTATTACAGCCAACTATACAGCCAAGCTATAGGAGTTTCAAAACTCCAAACTTAGCCCCCCTTTGCACACCCTTCGATTGCATTTCTTGACCCTCTTCTTTAATCCTTTTAGTAAACCGGTAGCAGCATTTAGCACAAAAGAACGGGTGCGGCAGACTCATGGGGGAGCTCCGGCAGGGAAAGGTAATTCCCAGGATGTAGTGGACACAAAGCTTCTCCTCTTCCAGGTGCTCTACTACCCCACCCTCCACATCCCTTGAAACAGGGAACTCCTCTCTCACTTAAATCTTCCATGTTGAGCAGTGGTCGCCAAGCGACCCGTGGTTTGCAGTGACAACCGCAGATATGAGAAAGCAGATTTGGGACAGGTGCTCAGTCGAGGCAGACATAAGGCAAGATGTTTAATCTACCATCATCACCATGTGGATCCAAGGAGATGCACTGCGTCCAATCATACCAATTGCCCTGTGTATCATGACAGCCATTGACACCAGGCCAATGTTGATCATGTAGTCTTTCTACGTCCGCACTAGTTACTTCCCTGTTTTTTCCAGGCAGGTCACTAGGGAGGGCAAGTGGCACTAAAACATGAGTTTTTCTAGCTTCTCGCTTAGTGCATTCCTCCTGTTTTAAATATTCAGACATATAGTAATGTGCACTCTGCGTCTGTACACCAGAGGAAGACAACAAGCTGCTCTGCCGATTGAGATAGGACTGGATGATCTCATTTCGAGACAATTCCTTCCAGTTTGTCTGCTCAAAAGGACTTGGCAGACAGAGTTTGGGGTCCTGTTTGTCGGTCTCAGTCCTGTGCTGTTCTGAGGGGGCTGAACTTTCATTCTGAGCTGGATCTTTGTGTGTCAAGGGTTTTATTTGCCCAGTCATGAAATCAAATTTTAACTTCCGATCCTTTTTTACTCGTGTCTGTTTGCTAGTCCCATCTGTACAATACCCTTCTTGCTCACCCCGATTACGAGATTTCTTTTTCTTTCGACTATCTGAGCCAGATGTAGCATCATCGCTGTCCATTTTGGAGGGCTCTGGTGAAAAGCCACTGTGTGGTGTTTGAGGGTCTATATACGGTTGACTGCTCCTTGACGTGTGCTGTTGCGTTATCCTGGGAGACTGCTGGTGCCAGTCAGCAGGGAGTGGCTGCTCCACTGATCTGTGAGGTGAAGAGTTTGCCATTTCGCTTTTGGGAGATTCAAGTCTTTTTGCTATGGCAGGAGGTGTAGCAGGGTGCCCAGGGGATTGATAAGAGGGTGCATGTGCAGTGTCCACACCAGGCAGCCTTTGAGAGGGGCTGGGCGCAGAACCCTTTGGTGCATATGTGGTGTGCTGCCGTGCCACTAGCTCTGCTCTAGTGCCACGAGGGCTGAAAGAGGAACAGCGGGGACTACGTGGCTGATGAGACTGGGCATCTTCTAGCGCTACACTGTGCTGCTGCAGGACGGCCGCTTTCAACAAAGAGGAAGTGCTTGGGGGTTTTACAAGTCCAGGGGAGTTGGTGTGAGGCCGGACAGCATTTACAGGGATCTTGCTATGCTTATCATTCTCAGTCTCCAGGCGGTTAGTCTGTAAGCTGCCATCAAGTGCACCAGGCAAACTTTCAGGGGGACTTCCACCAATTCCATTTGTAGGTAGAGGTGAGGAGTTTGGAAACAGCTCATGACTAGGTTTGGCCACTTTGTTAGCTGGCCCCTGGGTACCTTCTCGAACATCTCCCTTCCTCTTTCTGTTAACCAACTTTTCAGTCTTGGGAGAATGTGCCTTCTGGATATCATTCCGGATTTTGAAGTCCTGAACAGGTTTTCCACTCAACAGTACAGCTGGGGTCGTCTCTCCCTTACAGTTGTGGGTACCACCTCCATTGGCAGAACCAGGTGGATTTGGAGTGCCCCTGGCAGATTGCTCATTCTGTTGTACGGGCTCGATGAGCTTTTGCCAGCTACGCAGCAGTTTCTTTGCACGCTTGGCAAGCTCCTCATTGCTGGTCTTTTTCCGAACATCATTGATTAATTTTCCTAATCTTGTTTCCTGTATAATAAATAAGGAAACACACATTAGAATCTCCAACCATGTTAAATGTGCAAGTGCATTTAAATGAAAAACCCTTAAAGTGTCCCTCCAATTCAATGTTCCCACCGAATCTGATATCAGGTGTGGAAAGGCTCAGGATACACGCTGGGCTTTAAACATGCCCTAATAACCTTGGTACAATGCCCAGGGACTTGTGCATGGGTCCTAGTGACTAGAGTAGGTCCATGCATGGCACTCAAGGTTTTGTATAGTTGCCTCAACAGTAGGGATGAGCGAACTTGTGTTTGAAGTTTGGCGTACAATGTTTGGGTTATCTAAGAATCCCGTTATGGATACTTACCACCATAGGTTATGGTCTGTGGTAGCGGAATCCATAACGGAATTCTTAGATAACCCCAACCTTGTACGCTGACCTTGAAACAGAAGTTCGCTCATCCCTACTCAGCAGCTATACAGCCCAGCACTAAACCCAAATCCCTACACTCCCAGTCAGATTGGCCAGGGAAACTGAACTGGAGGAACACCTAGTGTACCAATAAATGCAGAAAAGCTCTGCAACTTCCAAATTCCTCTACATTTTTGAGATCACTACTTGCTTTCAGTAAAGGAAACGTTCCCATTCAGAGACTAGAATGTTGGCAAGCCTTGGTCCACATTCACACCTGACGTTTACACATATTGCATGCCTGTCCAGCACTGTGTTCTATGGGATCATTTCTGGAATTTCCTACATTACTCTGGATGTCCTATTGCACTAGAAAAACAAAACAAAAAACGCAAGTTTGTGCTTTAAAATGTCCTCCCATTTCTGGCTATGGATGCTGGACCACCGCACAAAGAAAGGTAATCAGCCGTGTCGAGCTCAGGCATAATACTACTGGTCAGGAAAAACTAATATACGGGACCCAACCAATACACCATAAGGGGTAGGTTAACATTTGTTGCAGTAATTTCTGTAATTGTTCTGATGCTGCAGCATCAGGCTCACAGAACAGTTTCTTTTGCTTGAACATTTGTAACTTATCTGCCAAATAAGAAAATAAACTAAGGGCTTGTCAAAATCTGTTGCATATAGCGCACCAGAAATCGCTGCAGTTTTTAACCTTAGAGGCTGAGGACTCACTTGTGGCTTCAGGTGTGTGGACAGCCGCCACCTGAAGCTGCAAGTGCCTCCTTGGTCGCGGCTTTAAACTGCCGCCCTATGATCTTAAACGTTGTCTCCCATTGGAAACAATGGGAAGCAGGCCTAACACGACAGTCAGTGAAATTTTGGTGCAGTGTCTGCACCAAAATTCCGCTGGCTCCTAACATTCTCACCATCCTCTGAATGTTAACATTTCTTTCATTAACTCACAGCAGGCAGAAATCTTACGGATCCGTCTTCAAATGCTTTCAGTACACTTGCGTTTTTCCGGATCCGGCGTGTAATTCCGGCAAATGGAGTACACGCCGGATCCGGACAACACAAGTGTGAAAGAGGCCTTAATGCGGTCTCCGTTCAGCGCTGAAATGTATTTCTTCCAAAGTCATGCAGGATTTCAGTGTATTAATTTGGTATTCATTTCTGCATCTTTAATAACATTTGGTACCGAGGTAGCAAACCCGACTTCAGATTCTGAATTTTAAATTTCAGAAAGGAGTATCAAATTAATTCACCAAAGTCTCACGCAACATCGGGTGGAGTGAATTTTGCCTACACGGGGGCAATACATTTTAATGCTGTATGGAGACAGGTCTGACAGCTCTAAAACCGAAGTATGAAGAAATCGACTGAATCTGAAGCTTGAGTCGCTGAAGCCTACAAGTTACCTATTCTAAAGACTTGCATGCTTTCCTACATGTCTGCCATCGGGGTATTGCTGGGAGGTCATTCAATAGTCAGCTGACCCTTTCTTAATATGAAGGTAAGTGGTCACAATTGCTCACACATGCAAGTAAGGGATGAAACTTGGGTGTGTAATTTGGAGTACCACAAATGCCAAAAACGCCACACCTACCTCCAGTGCCTCTTTGGTAATAGGAAACTTCTCCAAGCTGGAGATCACTTCTAACACAGCCACCATGTTAAGAATCTGCAGAGAAAAAGTCTGACATCAATCCACA
Organism: Bufo gargarizans; assembly: GCF_014858855.1. Lineage (NCBI taxonomy): Eukaryota > Metazoa > Chordata > Amphibia > Anura > Bufonidae > Bufo > Bufo gargarizans. Next base: position 383,030,621 of record NC_058080.1, on the reverse strand, counting down.
GATTTTAAAAAGTAAAATCCCTTAGGGTACTTATGCACACAGTGTAGATTACAAGCAGATTTTCTGCGCGGATGTATGTTTGGCAAACCCGCAGCGTAAAGGTATTCCTTCCCATTACTAGCGCCGATCAGCACATTCATGTTCCATTAAAAATGCCATTTAACATACTGGAAACCAGAGCAGGAGGAGCTGAGCAGATTGATATATAGTTTTATGGGAAAAGATTCAGGAAACTACCTTATTCATTGAAATATCTTCTCATTCTGGGATTAGGAGTCCAGTGGGCGATTTGCCTGCGCATACATACTTACTATAAGTTACAAGTTATACTGAAGCCATTCCCACAACTATATATCAATCTACTCAGCTTCGCCTGCACCATGTTTAACCCCTTGACACCTAATGCCGTACAGCATTAGCATGCAGGGAATGTATGGAGTGGGCTCATGTGCTGACACTCCCCAGCAGTGACCAGAATCTGCACAGTGAAATTGTGGGGCTCAGATCGGTCGCCATGTCCCAGTCCTTAAGGGGTTGTAGACATATTTCCTTTAAAAAAAAAAAAAAAAAAAAAAAAAAAAAAAAAAAAAAAAAAAGAGAGCCCGTCACCTCTCCAGAGACTCCTCATAATTCTGGAGCATCTTCTCCTGTGACTATGGTTTGCTATTCCTCTATTGCTGCAAGAAGTTTACGAATAGGGGTACAACTGTGTGCTCCTAGTTGGGTGGGTGACACTGGCAGCAGTGACTTGACAGTGTCAGACTTTGCAAAAACACACCACCCCAATTGGTAAAACCAAGGTGTACATTTATCCATAACCTTCTAGTAGGATTAAACGGGTTGTCCAGGTTCAGGGGTGAACCTGGACATATCCCCATCTTCACTCCTCTGGTCCCCCTGAAATGAGCATCAGCGCATTTCACTAAAGATGGCCATGTGTAATATACAAAGGCTTCCAGCCCCAACTATCACTGCTGTGTAACCGCCAGTACTGACATCTCCGAACATGTCTCAGTTACAGAGTATCGGGCAGAGAGCGGCACTGCCTGCATTCTCCACTGACGGTGTCAGAGCTCCAGACTAAAAAAAATATAACCAGGAGCCATTGGCTCCTAAACTAAAAAATTTAGGAGCCAAATTCAATTTTTTAGTTGCCAAAATTTTAAATGCATATAATAAAAAAAAAAAGCACTTGACAGAAGATAAGACACAGGTCACAGTAGTGAGCCACCACTACATACCAGTACCTCTCACATCCAGTGACATCTTTTGGGGGACAAGGTGACTAAAAATGGCGAATTGCACGGTTTTGAGTTTTTTTTCCCCTGTTACAACCTTCACCAGAGCGGAAATATATATTTTTTTATTCTTTGTAAATTTTTTATGTACAATTGGGAAATGGGGCTTTTTAAACTTTTAGTATTTTATTTTATCTTTTTATTTAATAACCATTTCCCCCCTTAGGGGCTATAACCTGGATCTTTTCATCCCTTGTCCTATTCACCCCGATAGAGCTGTATTAGGGTGACTAGGACTTCACACTCACCCTGCTGCCCTGTGCATAGTACACACAGCAGCTGGGAGCTTACCATGGCAGCCAGGGCTTCAGTAGCGTCCTTAATATGTTTTACATTCATTGGTGGTACAGTGGCCACAGCTCCTCCCCGCTATTTCCCCATTGTGGCCGTGGCTGTGCTAGTGTGGCTCCACTGTGCTAGTGAAGAGAACATGGATCATGCCATGTTCTTTAACTGATACTAGGCTGCGCAGACTAAAAAGTCTTGTCGCCATCGGCAAATTTGTAGGCGCATTGGCGACCGCTTGTCGCCATCTGGAGCCCCGAGTGTACAGTAATGCAGAACGCTGCAGCTACACTCCTGTGCATCTGCCCTAGTTAGATCAGGAGAGGAGCAGGGCTGTAGCTGTAATCCAAACATTTTAAAGACAGTTTTGCATGGTCACTACATAGGGGTTGGGGAGAAGCAGAACATATGGAGCTTTTCTCATCAGCAGTAATGTGAATATGAAATTATTCTGCCAGGTTCTTTTCCTACGAGTGCCCTGGAGGCGAAGAGTCAAAATCAAGTGCTCGTTTTCTCTGACTGACGGCTGTAGCACAGGGCACTGCACAGTGAAGCTCCGCCTCCAGTGCACTGGCAGAATAACTGATCATATTCACATTACCACGGATAATATAAACTGTACAGAAACTACCTTTGTACTGCTCGTCCTCATCCTTCACCCAGTGCTGCAAGCAGTTTTACATGGACAAAACTGCTGACCGATTTCCATTAAAACTACTAACAAATTCTAACAAGTGAGAAGTGTTTCCAGTGAAATTAGGCACAAAGCTAAAGGGAACCTCTGTGTTCCCCATAATTTAACAGTTCTATAGCACCTTTCTAAGACCATCCGTCCCTCTATAAGGGTGCTGCCACACAATCAGGTTTTTTATGCAGTTTTTGTAGCCAGAAGTTGTATCCATCCTTTATACTTTCTCTGTTATGATCCACAACCAATTTTGGCATCAAAAAGCCTGAACGTGTGACAGCACCCTTACTACTAGAATTATATGAATAAACTGGCAACTGGGCGATACCAGTTGGAGGGACATCCATACAGTCTCACACAGCCCAGTCAGTACCGACTGCTCCTTTGTCAAGGGAAATTGGTAACGTCCAGAGGTCAATCTCTTCATAAAGGTTTGGGAGCGATAACAGGAACAAAATGCCCAGTTCTGAGAAAATACATCTATTAAAACATGTCGGCAGGTCTACTAATTTGGAGTAATTTGGCAAAGATATAAAATTTTTTTTTTTTATTTCTGTGCCACAGGAAGGTTCTGTCACATGAGCCCGCTGGACACTTAAGATTTTCTTCGTTTACAGAGGGCACCAAATCGTTCGAAGCAGCCTGTCTGCTGAAAAAATGGATTACATGCGGATGTGTAACTAATGCTGTGCATTACCCATATACCACCCGGTATAATGCCAGGGAAGGATATGGTTAATCCTACTCAGGACACTGCACTTAGTCTGTTTACAGTGCAGGGCCTGCTGTCCCATCATGCCCTGGGTCCGTCCTCTATAAATAGTGAGCTGAATGCTATTCATAGGAGCGCGGGTCAGGTTATAAGTGATTAGCACACAGAGCAGGGACGCTACTCATGTCCTGCAGACACTACGAGGACCCTACAGACATGACTCCCCAGAAGGAGAACAGCCCGCTACCGCCTCCTGTACATGCAGTCTGCAAACCCTGCCACACAGCTGGGCACGGGCATCAGTGAACAGCTCGTACCAACAACCCAACATCGACTGATGAGGACGGGGGAAAACCTACTAGAACCCGCAAGAAAGGGTGACAACCTGAAGAATGACAATGTCACTAGAGGGCCCGAAGCCACAAAATCCCATCAGGAGATACACTTACAGAAAGAAACATACTTCAAGTCTATACAGTAGACATGCATGTAAATAAAGTGTAAAGTATGGAGGACTGATTTATAGCACGGCTAGGTAACATTATGAAAATGTAAAAATCCTTAAAACAGCATTTTACTGGTAAGAGTGTGTGCTCTGTGGCATTTGTGGATCCGCAATACACAGGCACCATTCCGTGTGCATTCCGCATCACGGATGCGGACCCATTCACTTCACTGGGTCTGCAGATGCGGAACGGAAGCAGGGAACGAAACCCTACGGAAGCACTACGGAGTGCTTCCATGGGGTTTCATCCCGCACTTCCGTTCCGCAAAAAGATAGAACATGTCTTATCTTTTTGCAGAAAGGCCGGATCGCAGACCCATTAAAGTGACTGCCCCACACGTTTGTGTGCAAGAGGCCTAAGAGTGGTCTGAAATGAGAAAAATAGCTCTTTATCCCCATAAACTAACATCTATCCATGACTCAAGTCCAATAGACTCAATCTCTATTTTCTGACGTGATTTTTTTAAAATCTATTTCCTGAACACGATTACGGGGGCGGTCATCTTGCCTGAGCTATTCCGATTAGCAGTTAGAAAGTATAAAGAAAATTGCTTTACAGCAGCCCCATGGGCCATAGACAATGGTCAGGAGAGGACCTCATTGACTTACATGGGACAGTTTTCTAGACATGCTCTATGACCAGTGCAGAGGTCATTGTACAAGGAAAGAATAGATAAGATTTGACAATCCGCTATTGTGAATGGTGGATTCTGGCTTACCTGGCATTCTAATCCTGCCTGTAACGATACCACCTCTGTGTACAGATAAGCAGGTAACTGCAGTAAAGTGATCTGTACAAACCAAGAAGTGGCGCCAATTATTCTTAATGGCCAGTGCAAAAACTGCAGGATTTTATGTTTAGTTTTATGTTGAAATCTATACCGTATATTGACATGGAGAATTAAAAATAACCACCGAAAATTCTTTAAAATATGTTAAACATAAAAACACGATTTAAACAATAGGTCCTTTTCTGATGACATTCCCTTTAAGGCTTATGCATTATGGCCCCCAATGCACGTAGACTATCCTTGTGGTTAAAACAGATGTATGCAGATCCATTCAACTTGAATAGGTCCGTGAACCATTGGCACAACAAAATAAATAAAATAAAAAGTAAAAGGAGCAAGTTCTATTTTTTTGTGGTGCGGTGGCACAGAGTGAAAACAAACGGAAGCGTTCCGTAACGCTTCTATTCTGCACCTTCCGGATTGCAGACCCAATTAAGTGAATGGTTCCGCATCCGGGATGTGGTGCACAAACAGCCGGTGCCATGTTTGAGGGCTAAGATACGGGCCCGGCCAGAGCACATTCGTGTGCATGAACCCCTAAAAAGGGTTTTCCCATCTGGGACAATTAAAGGGCATCTGTCAGCAGATTTGTACCTATGACACTGGCTGACCTGTTACATGTGCATTTAGCATGTGAAGACATCCATGTTGGTCCCATGTTCATATGTGCCTGCATTGCTGAGAAATATGATGTTTTAATGTATGCAGGTGAGACTGTAGGAACAATGGGAGCATTGCCAATACACCTAGAGGCTCAGCTCTCTCTACAATTGCTGCGCCCTCTCCACTTTGACAGGGTCAGGCAGAGATGACACCACACCTAGCCCTGTCAAGGTGCAGCAAGAGCAGAGTCTCTAGGTGTACCGGCAACGCCTCCATTGCTCCTAGAGCCTCATTTGCATACATTAAAACTTTATTTTTCTCACCAATATGAACATGGGACCAACACAGATTCCTTCCGCTGCCAAGCGCACATGTACCAGGTCAGCCAGTTTCATAGGTACAAATCTGCCGACAGGTGCCTTTAAAGCATATTAATAGGGTATGCTATAAATGTACAATAGTTGCGGGTCCCACCTTTGAGACCCATACCAGTCAAAAATGGGAATGTGGTCCATGTGTAGCCAGCCCATATGAGATGTCTGAAAACAGAAAAGCACCTGCTCAGCTTTTCCTGAAGTCCCAAAGCAGTGAATGGAGAGGATGTGTGGGCGCATGCCCTCTATTTACAGCGGGTCCCAGTGTTAGAAAGCACATTTATGGCATATCCTAATATAAACTGTGTGGTGTATGCCATTAGTCACCTTGTCTCCCCTACACACAAAATTTGGATAAAGAGAAAAAAAAAAAATAATAATGGTCTAATTAAAAACTAAAGTCCATCCCACAAAATCAAGCCCTCACACAGCTCTTAGACAGAAATATAATAAATAAAATTATAAAGTTATGGGCTATAAGAATATGCTTTGCAAAGAAAAGTTTAAAAAAAAAAAAACTTTTGGAAAAGTAGCAAGACACAAAAAATACATAAATTTGGTATTGCCGTAACTGTACTGACCCACAGAATAAGGTAGTCATGTTATTTTTAGTGCACAGGGAAGGCTGCAAAAATAAAACCCCCAAAAACTTGGTAGAATTTTATTTTTTTGCAATTTCACCTCAAATAAATTTTTCTCCCCGTTTTCAAATACAAACTATGGTAAAATAAATCATGCCATTAAAAAAACAAAAACAAAAAAAAAAAAAACACAATAATACAACCTTCTGCATCCGTTATGAACGGACCCGATATGCTGGCCATAGACTTTAATTATGACAGAATGCCTCCGTGGAGCATGCAGTCATAGAATTCCGTTATGGTCCGTGGTAACAGAATCCATTACAGGATTCTTGGATAACCTAAACGCTGAACTTGCAAAATTGCAAGTTTGCTGAACACTAGTGGTGACCTACAAGTCAGACCAACCCCATAGAAATCGTTAACTACAGACAGCCTTCACAGGTCAAATCATTGGTGCAAGTAACAGTGATCGATTTATTCCATCCAAAGTAATGTAAAGACGCTGGCCAACGTTTCGGTCTAACCTAGACCTTGTTCACGGCCTGCTCTTCAAAGCATATAACGAGCAAAAATTAGTAACATAAAATTCATTATCCAAACATTATATACATGATGCCATAGAAATACATTGAGGACAAATTGATAATCGTCCCCGGAGACGATAGTAGGGAATAGTAACATAAAATAATTCATGATGCCATAGAAACACATTGAAAACAAAAGGATAATCCAATATTAATAGTCGGTGTGGTCGCTATGTTTTATCCATACATCATACCTACATTTAGCCTACAGTATATAAACTAGGACCAGCGGCTAGTCTTGTATTACATTTCACATATCGACATACTCAAATGTCTTTGGTCATTTGGTGTGTTTGGTCTTCATTTCATTACCTACTATGTTCCTAGTGATATTCTGCAATCTGGCCTTACTATTCCCTACTATGGGCTCCGGGGACGGTTGTCAATTTGTCCTCAATGTATTTCTATGGCATCATGTATATAATGTTTGGATAATGAATTTTATGTTACTATGTTAAGTTTTGCTCGTTATATGCTTTGAATAGCAGGCCATGAACAAGGTCTAGGTTAGACCGAAACGTTGGCCAGCGTCTTTACATTACTTTGGATGGAATAAATCGATCACTGTTACTTGCACCAATGAATTGAGTGCCGTGGTTTTGACATTCGACCTATTGAACTATTTACCACTGAGCACCACTTTATCGACGAGGAGTGCCAACCAATTCCCCTTCTACCTTACTGTATTGCACCCACATACAGTGCTGCCCATAATTATTCATACCCCTGGCAAATTTTAACTTAACGTTACTTTTATTCAACAAGTAATTTTTTGATGGGAAACGACATAGGCGTCTCCCAAAAGATAATAAGACGATGGACAAGAGGCATTATTGTGGAAAAATACATCTCAGCTTTTATTTACATTTGAGCAAAAAGTGTCCAGCCCAAAATTATTCATACCCTTCTCAATCAATAGAAAAGCCTTTATTGGCCATTACAGCAACCAAACGCTTCCTATAATTGCAGACCAGCTTTTTGCATGTCTGCACAGGTATTTTTGCCCATTCATCTTTAGCAATGAGCTCCAAATCTTCCAGGTTGGAGGGTCTTCTTGCCATCACCCTGATCTTTAGCTCCCTCCACAGATTCTCAATGGGATTCTGGACTCTGGTTGGGCCACTCCAAAACGTTAATGTTGTTATCTGCTAACCATTTCTTCACCACTTTTGCTGTGTGTTTTGGGTCATTGTCATGCTGAAATGTCCACTGGTGCCCAAGGCCAAGTTTCTCTGCAGACTGCCTGATGTTGTCGTTGACAATCCTCATGTATTGCTCTTTTGTCATGGTGCCGTTTACTGTGATTAGGTTCCCTGGTCCATTGGCTGAAAAACACCCCCAAAACATTAGGTTCCCACCACCATGTTTGACAGTGGGGATGGTGTTCTTTGGGGTGAAGGCTTCTCCTTTTTAATGCCAAATGAAGGAAACATCATTGTGACCAAACAATTACTTTTTGTTTCATCTGACCATAACACAGAAGACCAGAAGTCTTCTTTGTCCAGATGAGCTTTTGCAAAGGCCAAGTGAGCTTTTGTGTGCATGGTCTGCATCCGTGGAACCCAGCAGTGTGCAGTGTCCGTTGGAGTCTGCCTTGAGACATTGCCACCAGCAAAGCCCTGATTCACCAGGATGGCCTTGGTGGTGATCCTTGGATTCTTTTTCACCTCTAACTATCCTCCTGGCCAGCACAGGTGTCACTTTTGGCTTCCGACCACGTCCTCTTAGATTTTCCACAGTGTTAATAAAGCTGAGAAATGTTTTTTTCCCACAATAATGCCTCTTGTACATAGTCTTATCTTTTGGGAGACACCCATGTCATTTCCTGTCAAAAAATTACTTGCTGGTTAAATAAAAGTAACTTTAAGCTAAAATTTGCCAGGGGTATGAATAATTATGGGCAGCACTGTATACCAAACAACACCAAAGACTGTACGCAAAAAGACACAGAGGGAGATTGCCTTATTTGCCCATAGCAACCAATCAGATTTCACCTATCATTCTCCAAAGGAGCTCTAAAAATGTAAGCTGGAATCTGATTGGTTGTTATGGACAACTAAACCAGTTTTAATAAATCTCTCCTTGTGTGCCAGACTGCAAAACCACAATGGTTTTGCACTGTGACTATTGGCCGCGTGGTTTGGAAAGTTTTAATAATCTTTTCCCATAAAACTTTATATCAATGTGCTCAGGTCCTCCTGCTCTATAATATGTTCCCTGCAGATAGGAATGCATTATATCCTACTGTCAAAAGGAGAAGAATACCACTGCACCGCAGTTGCACGCAGCTAATGGTAGGGGCAGTCAGTAAGGAACTCTCACTTTGACTGCTCTCCTCCTCCTGCAACTGTGCCACCCGTTTCCTCAAAGCTCCAGTACCAGAGATGGCTTGCGGCATCAAGTTTCAAGTTCTCAGCTGGAATCTGGGGCCACCAAGTGCTGTAAGCAGAGCTCAAGGTGTCCAAGAATGGGCATGTGCCAAGTTCAAAGACAATGCCAAGGACATGGCTGGGAGAAAGTCAATTACACTTCACAGCAGGGCATGTATGTGTGGACTCTGATGTGACCATGTGTTCTACATGATGCTGGGCTGTATTTTCTACTTCAATGGATAGGTCTAGTGCAACTGAGGTGCACTTTGCGCTACCGGGTGGTATTTTACACTGCACTACAGCATTTGGTGCTACGAGGTGGTGTCATATTTGCAGTATGGGGGTATCAGAGTGGCACTGCTGGGAGTAATATGAGAGCTATGCAGTGGTATTTATTTGGTGCTGCTATGGATGGAATACAACCACTATACAGTAATATTTGTTCGCTGGTTAGTAGGTCTGAAAAACCCTGTTCTAGATTATCCTAGGCGTGTTGCAAACTCATTACGTTCTGCCCGACGCTAGCAGAACATACTTAGGCCGATTGTTGGCCTAGTGAACACACTTGTCAGTGTAAATTGGCGTGTTTTGATTGTATTAGTCTAAATTGTAGGACTGACTTCAAAGGTGTCCACTTTTTGGATAGCGATAACATATCAACTGGTCAGAAAACCAATATCAGATCAGTGGGGTCCAACGGCCTTAAGCCCCAATTAGCCGGAAACATTACATTGGATGGAGCCAGAAGCAGAAGGTGCGGTCCGCCACGTAGGCATATTGCAGCTCAGCTCCCAATCACCTGACAATCTGATGCCCCAGGAGCCCAGGTAAGTGTACCAGGCAGGCTGCTCCTTGTATGCATGTGTCTTGCCCATGCGTGACCATTGGAAACCTGTTATATTTTCCACATTCAGAGGAGCTGGATAAGATAGTTCCTACTGCCTCTAGGAGCTGGAAAGAGGAGGGAGAATCTGTGGAACTACAGGTCCCAGCCAGTACTTCACATCGGTGCACGATTGATCTGTGGTATTTGCATTTACCTCAAGTGAAGATAAGTGCTCGACTTTACGCGGCCCGATTCAAAGTGAATGGTTGCTACGATTGTTCATCCCCCAATTCAGTCTGCACATTGTTGGCAGCACATTCCCCATTAACACAGGGCAACGTGCTACTGGCAAGCAATGATCTTTGGTGCCACGTGGAGGAGGCAATCACCTTACAAACAAGCAGGTGGGGTGATAAGCCACAAGCTTGGACTAGGCAATGATCGGGAACAGGCATTTTCCCTTCCCCATTTTCAGTCCATGTAAAAAAGCCTGCCTCACGATTACCTAACTGAAGGAATAGGCACTTTACATGGATAACCAGTTATTTATATGTTGACGTGTGAGGTCCAGGCCGGCCACAGCTCATTGGGTCATAGTACGGGCTTCTTCCCATCCGCTTTTAGCTTTCTGATCAATCAGAAGAACAGAAACACAAAACGGATCCGTTATTTTAAGCATCCAAAATCGGTTTTTATTGAACCACAGTTGGGAAATGTGGCCCCCATACAGACGGCGGTGATCTACAAGAAAGGTGCTGTGGTCTTACTACTTCAATATTAAAATTCCCTCCCAATAGCTTTGCATGGCTAGTACAGATAGAAATACTCTTATGGTGTACTCATATGGCCATGTTAGTTTGGCCAATCACGGATCTGCAAACATGGCTGTGCGCAACCCCTATCGTGGACTTCAATGGGTCCCCCATCTGCAAAACGCTGCCAAAGTTAGAACAAGTCATGTTTTGTGACGAGGTCACACGGAAGGAACCTAAATAGGTCCAAAATTTGATGACAATTCATTACATACCTCTCCGAACTATTATTCCGATCTCCATACCCTCCCCCTTCGCATAACCAGAGAAATTGAGGTTGTCTCCTGAAGACTACCGCTGTCAACTGAAGCTGGCCTCGTGATCAGCAGTTATTGTTGGAGGAAGTTGTGGGGGAAATCTGGCATTACAGACCAATTACATCATAAATGGAAGGGCAGAGTGTGCCAGACTCGCAGGAGGAGTCCCCTTCTGATGCCCAGTAGAATCCACGCTGGTAAAAATAAGCGCCAACATGGCATGGGAAAGTCTCACCTGCCTTCAGCCATTTTTGAAGAATTAACACAAACACACAGCCCAGCAATGCCTACAGTCAATATAAAATCTATGAAGTTTCGAGGTCGAAGGCGGGGGGTACTCTGGTGGAAAATGAACAGGTCACTGGATAGTAAGGCTAGTAGCCACAGCTTAGAAAAAAGAAAAAAAAAAACAAAAAAAAAACTGCTCATTTCCAGGTTTGAAACGTTTTATTATATTTCTACGTGCACCAAATATTCATAAAGCAGACAAAAGCAACAAACAGGCGACAGACATCACACACAACTTCAAGAGACTAGCGGCCAGCACTATGCACATCAACCAAGCACCCACAGACTGGTTAATACATGCTTGCGGTGCAGTTTCCGTTTCGTCCGAACTGGGCACTGCGCCAAAAGAGGCGTGAAGTAAACGACAACTCTACAGATGAAAAACCCACACCATAAATGCAAAATGTACACAGGCAGAAAGTCAGGAGGTTCCCAGCAGCAGACATGGACTACTCACGTGTGTTCAGTGTAGCAGTGACTTGGCGAAGTGTCTGGTACACAGGAGGCATGGTTACTTGGAGTTCCTAACAAATGATCCAACAAGCAGTCCTGCATTCCAGGGCAAAGGTTTCCAGGGAGCCAAACAGCAAAATTAAACTACTGCCTAACCACACAGCATGAGTGAAGCAAGACATCACCCTAAAGCATCACCATCTCAGGACGTCAAAGTGAAGTTCTGATCAGCAGGGGGCAGGTGAGACCCACCTACCAATCATTGTGCGCTCTGTGCCCTTCAGAAGTGATCACATAACTCTTTAATGGGGCAGGGTTAGTTGTATACTGGCACAGATGTTCTGTGGCAAACTAGTCTGAGGAAAAATGTGCCCTTACTGCATGCCATCTACTTACAGGTAGGTGGGCAGTGTACTGCACTCGTGTGAATGGCACAAGGCTGCAGTAGACAATGATGAGGCTATAAGGTGCTCAATGGGGCAAATAGACAATGACAGCCACTATTGAACTTTAAAGGGGTAATCCAGTTGGTAAAAGCTATCCCCTAGCCACAGAATACGGGCTCATGCACACAAACGTATTTTCTTTTCGTGTCATTTCAATGGGTCCGCAAAAAAAGAAAAAAAAAAAGAACTTGTCCTATTATTATCCGCATTACGGACAAGAATAGTACTGTTCTATTAGGGGCCGGCTGTTATGCTCCGCAAAATACGGAATGCACACGGACGTCATCTGTATTTTTGCCGATCTTTTCTTTGTGGAACGCAAAATACATATGGTCGTGCCCATGAGGCCTAAGGGATAACTAAGATGGGCGGGGTTCCTACCACCGATCACGAGACAAGAGGCCTCGTACCACCTGCTGCTCCCTACACCTAGATCTCACAGGGCTGACTGCCTGTATGGCTCCACGGTAAGGAGTTGAACAGCTACATGGGTTTCGTGTCCATGAATTCTTAAATTGGTGAAGTGCATTTGGAACATCCAGAGTTCAAATGGATCACTCCGCAGTTTTTAAATTTAAGAGAACTCCAGCCCCATTGACTATAAAGTCGTAGTTTTATTCCGGCCGCCTCTCAGCATGTTTGCCGTGCTGCGGCCGAACCTCCTGCCCGCCCCCATTATATTCAATGGGGCCGGAGCGGACTTCCAGTGGCACGATGCATTAGCGGCATAACAGAGCCAGCAGGCTGTTCCCCCGGCACAGCCTACCAGAGAAGGATGCTGCTCGTGTGGAACTCTGTGATGACCACAATTTCTGGACTGAACGCTGCTCCTCTGACCCTAATGACTTAATATGCTGTGAACTCCTGACCGTCTGTGGGGCTACTGAACTATAGTCGCACGTTGCCCTGAGTACAGTACAGTAGACCCACAGTCAAGAGGAGCAGGGTTCAGTCTGGGAAATAAGGCGGAGTGTTTTTCCCCAGACCAAACATGCTCATGTAAAACTGGCCCAACTGCATCAAATTACCTTTTTGTCAATTATTTTTATGAGAGATGGATGATGTGATTTTCAAGTCTCATAAGAATCATCTTAATGCATCTTGACGCATACAATGCATTTCTCATGAAAGAGTCAATGGCAGAGACTGAAGTCCACATGGCAAGTATATGTAATTGCATGAAGTAGGGCTGGCTGGACTTTACCCTGCTTTCCCACCTGGTACTTTATTGGTACCACATCTGAGGAGGTTCCATGTAAACCAAGCTGGTACCATGAAGGTCAAGTGAGCACACTGTTGACTGGTGACCGTTTCAAGAGAACAGTCACTCTGGCTTATCACAGTCAGCTGTACATACCACCAGAGGTCGTAATGACAACAGTACAAGCGTTAGACACCTGTTCAGGCCATTTTACTCTCACACGTATTAATACACATTACACTTTTCCTGACATTCATCAGGTACCTGAAATTACAGCAGAGGGCTTTGTTATTGGTGGATGTGGACAGGCTGCCGGTGTTCTGCCAGATTCCTATAACTTGGCAGAATGCGGTAGCCGTAAGCAACGCGGCCGCACCAGAATCAGCTGGAGGAGGGTGTGTGTGGACCTGCGCAAGCGCAGATCCACTGGATTCGTAAGAATAATTGCAACGCCGTGGGTGAAGCACCGACTTCACTTGCATGCGCGAAACCGTACACCGCGCATGCGCACTCAGCTCTGTTATGTGGTGACCCCACCACCCAAATATCCTGCACTCAGCTCTGCTATGTGGCTGAACTGCTCCAGATGATGTGTTGAATTGTGTTCACGCGTGCGCACTCAGGGGTAGGGAGATCTGATGGAACATTTTGCACTGAAAAATCTACATACCCGCACGGTGGTGTACGGTTTCGTGCATGCAAATGAAGTAGGTGCTTCTCCCACAATGGTGCAATTATTTTTACAAATCCAGTGGACCCTCCAGCTGATTCCGGTGCGGCCGCGTCACTTCCGGGTATAGCATTCTGCCAGGTATAGGAATCTAGCAGAACACCGGACCATACGGCACACCGCTCTGAAGGGAGACGTGTGCAGTCTGGCGGAGTAAGCGGCCTCCTAGCGGACGTTAATGTTGTACAGGGCGTCTGCAAAGAATGCAGGCAGGCTGTTATAGCCAAGTGATAAAGTACAGGGAAGATCCACTATAATGGACTGGACTTGATTACTTGGCTTATTAACCCAATCCTGGAGGGAGTAGAGTGATGTTATTTACATGGGACTGTATGTTGGGAAAGCTGACAGGAGAGCTATTATTTAGACTAGTGGTGGTTCCCTGCATGAATACCCACCTCTTTGTTGTTCTGCCATTAGCTGAACAGAACAATGAAAATTACGAAAGCAACAGATCGTGTACATAAATCACCCGAACACACTCCACTGACGATGGGATCCGTTCATTTTCTATTCAGGATTCTGTCTTATTACCAAAGACCTGCATACAAGGCTTTTAGGTAGAATCTGACAGAGGCCCCAACACAGATGTAAACAAGTCCTTAACATTACGTAGGCCTACGTATTATCTATTTGAAGTAGGGCTCTTGCACACAACCGTCGCACTTTGTGGTCATGTTCATTCTGCGGAAGGGAACAGCCGGCCCCTAATAGAACAAACCTATCCTTGCCCGTAATGTGGACAATAATAGGACTTATTCTATTTTTTGTGGAACGGCCATGCAGACATGGAATGCACAGTCATTTCCGTTTGTTGTGGCACCATTGAAGTGAAAAAACCCGGAACGGACATAAAAATAAAACCCCAGTCAAAAATGGTAAGAGTAGTTTCACTCCGTAGTGTGACCTCTGCATACTACGGCTCTCAGCAGCCCTATCAAAGCATACCCTTCATCAGACCCTGAAAAGAAGGATGCCTGAATAAAGCCCTTTAAATTCTAGACGTCTATGGGGCCCTAGTGAACCTCAGCATGACGCCAATTTCATGTCTGCCAGATTCTGCAAAAATACAAGACAAAATTAAAATTGCCATTAGGGCTGCAACGATTAATCGATGTAATCGATTATATTCGATAACTGGATTCGTTGTCGACGAATCCAGTTATCGAATAATCGCCGATTCGTTGCTATTCGGGCGGGCGGGCGGTCGCTGCATCTTTATTTTACCTTTTTACAATGACGCTCCCGCTCCTGTAACAGCCAGGCAGAGCGGACGGCGGCGTAACGTCACTCACTCACGTGACACGCCTGCTCCGCCTCCTTAAAGATGCAAGCATCGGGGCCGGGGCTGTTATGGGGAGGGGGTGGGGGGGGGAGGATCTGTGTATGGCACTGCTATGGGAAGGGGGGTCTGTGTATGGCACTGCTATGGGGAGGAGGGGGGGTCTGTGTATGGCACTGCTATGGGGAGGAGGGGGGGTCTGTGTATGGCACTGCTATGGGGAGGAGGGGGGGGTCTGTGTATGGCACTGCTATGGGGAGGAGGGGGGGGGTCTGTGTATGGCACTGCTATGGGGAGGAGAGGGGGGGTCTGTGTATGGCACTGCTATGGGGAGGAGGGGGGGGGGGGGGTCTGTGTATGGCACTGCTATGGGGAGGAGGGGGGGGGGTCTGTGTATGGCACTGCTATGGGGAGGAGGGGGGGTCTGTGTATGGCACTGCTATGGGGAGGAGGGGGGGTCTGTGTATGGCACTGCTATGGGGAGGAGGGGGGGGGGGGTCTGTGTATGGCACTGCTATGGGGAGGAGGGGGGGGGGGTCTGTGTATGGCACTGCTACGGGGAGGAGGGGGGGGGTCTGTGTATGGCACTGCTATGGGGAGGAGGGGGGGGGGGTCTGTGCACTGTTATGAGGAAAGGGATCTTAACAGTGCACATATCCCCCTCTCCATAACTGCGCCGTCCACAGATCCCCCATAATAGTGTCGTCCACAGATCCCCCTCTCCATAACTGCGCCGTCCACAGATCCCCCATAATAGTGTCGTCCACAGATCCCCCATAACTGCGCCGTCCACAGATCCCCCTCTTCATAACTGCGCCGTCCACAGATCCCCCATAATAGTGTCGTCCACAGATCCCCCATAATAGTGTCGTCCACAGATCCCCCATAATAGTGTCGTCCACAGATCCCCCATAATAGTGTCGTCCACAGATCCCCCATAATAGTGTCGTCCACAGATCCCCCATAATAGTGTCGTCCACAGATCCCCCATAATAGTGTCGTCCACAGATCCCCCATAATAGTGTCGTCCACAGATCCCCCATAATAGTGTCGTCCACAGAACCCCCCATAATAGTGTCGTCCACAGAACCCCCATAATAGTGTCGTCCACAATTTGTTTTAATATGGCCTTGGAACATAATTTTTCAAGTAAGATCATATAAACCTCTCTGTTTTGTAATTTTGTCGTTTTTCCCGATTAATCGTAGAAATTAATCGGCAACTAATCGATTATTCAAATAATCGTTAGCTGCAGCCCTAATTGCCATATTCCATTAGGTGCCATGCTGGCAACCTATCCTCCCCAGAAGAGGCACCATCCTGCAGCAGGTGCCCACAGCAAACTTCTAGGCACATCAGCTTCCTGGCACGTGGGGCTCATCTAACTGTAGAAAAGCTACTACTGTTGAGATTTGAGTGAGGGCTAGACAACGATCTGTATCGCCATGTGGCCACATGGTGACATCAAGAAAAATACAATCCCTACAATGCATGCCACGATAGACGCAGGGTCATCTAAGGTAACAGCAACTTCACCAAGAAGCTTACAACTGTGATTTACGGTGCGCCAATTTGCAAAACACGCTTACCGGCCCATGTGCACACCACATCGTTGACTTCAATGGGCCTGTGCTCCACATGTTGTGGCTATGTATAGGACATGTCCTATCTTTTGAGGAGCTGCCACACACAAGCACACGGAACAGCTTCCATGCCCAACGATGAATGTCACTCATGTCCCAGGCAAGGTGAAGACCTGCATACAAAATGCAAGCATCAAGCAAATGCCATCAGATTATGGACACCAATGGTGCCTGATGGATCTCACTGACTTGTAATAAGGGTTGTCGCGCTCCCGTCAGCTCTGTCACCTCCTCATCCTCTTGTTTTTAAGCAAATAAGGTTTTTCGGTGCACAGGACAACTGACTTCCTATGTAGCATCGCTACCAGCTCTCATGGACTGACAATCAAACGACATAGGGGGAACCTGGATGACATTATGGTGGACCATGAAACAGAGTGATCCTGCCCATAGAGCACTGAAGACTGCATTCTCAGGACAAGATTTTCACATGAAAGGTATGGTCATGTTTCTGGGCCGGGACCCTTCATATCAATATCCCGTAAAGTACAGGATCTCCAAGTTGGGATGTGCTGGATACAGTGAACTACGGAAGGATGTTCCTCCTCCAGATTTCATAACGTCAAGGTAGCCTCATGTCCCCGCACATGACCACAGATTGTCCACCTTCCAAGGTTACAGCAGGACAAGTCCACGAGAACATCCATCGCTAAAAACACCCAGCCATGAAACTGGAAGGGCTCCAGAATCATCCAAATACTAAAAGTAACCAGGCCATGACAGGTCCATCCATAAGCCGTATTTGGGTTAATCTGCTCCTATGTACAATACACAGCGCTCCCCACCCAATACTAGTAAAGCCGAGCCCCCACTAAACAGACACAAGCAGGCTGCACAGTCTGGTGTCACCAAGATTGGACGGGATTACAGGGGTCGCGCGCGGTCCCCTAAGAGAAGCTGCGCTCCACTTACTGGTCGTGTTCTCCTGCCCCGGCTGTCCATGTGTCTGAGGCCAACTTGTCGCATCTGAGTAAGGGCAGCATTTTACAGGTGGTAAGGGGGAAAAAAAAGTTAGCGGTCTGGCCACTTGGGGGGTCCCACAGATGCTGCATACCCAGGAGGGGCCCCTCTTTCAGAAGCATGCATGTGACATCACCTCTTGGTCTCCTCCTCCAAGGACAAGCCGCTTATGTCTGGCCACAAGCAGGCCGAAGCCTCGGTCTTTCCTGAAAGTTGGAGCCCGGCGCTGACAGCGTGTGCTGCTGAGGGCCTGGGCCTCATGTCTCCCCACAGAGTAGGCAACAAGTGCCCGGGCCGGAGCCTCACACGTCCGCGGGACCCCCGTCTCTCCCGTCCTGTCACCCCTTCACATCAACGGCCGGCTGTCAGTGCCACTTACCGTACAAAGTCCCAGCTACCTACCGGACGGCGCCGGTCACACAGCGGCAACTACTCTGCCCGGCCGCCTCACACTACACGCTGCCCTCCTTCATTCCGGAGCCTACGGCCGCTCGCGACAGCCCACACCGGTCCCGCCGCTCTAACGGCTAGCCGAAGCCTCCCGGTGAGCCCCTCCGCCGTAGCGCCACATCCCACAGCCTCCAAGCCCCAACCCCGGCACTCACATTGCTGTGCTTATCGATGGCCTGCATCAGCCTCTCCCTGATCTCCCGCGGGGATACCGGAGCCGCTGTCATTGCCTCTGTCCGGGGATCACTGCGGAGGGCGGCGCGGCATGTTCCCGGGGAGGGAGGGACACAGTGGCCTGGGCACCGGGAGCGCAGGACACCGGAGACTCCCAGGCGCGTCTCTCCTGCTGGAGTGGAGCGACCGGGAGCCCCGAGGCACGACGGGAAATCCGCCGCCGCACGCTTTGTGACGCCACTGAGGCGACGTCCTTGCGTCACAATTCCTCTGGGCAGCACGC
Organism: Bufo gargarizans; assembly: GCF_014858855.1. Lineage (NCBI taxonomy): Eukaryota > Metazoa > Chordata > Amphibia > Anura > Bufonidae > Bufo > Bufo gargarizans. The sequence continues at coordinate 383,012,020 of NC_058080.1, read as the reverse complement.
ACGTCGCGTACGGACGTAAGGACGCACATCTCCCCTCCCCCAACAGGAAGTGTTTGGAGCAGCATGTAACTGCTAGTTGGATAGTGCTTAGAGTGCATGGGTTCCTCCGAGGTTCGGGTCACGTGAGGAGATCATGTGACTAACTTTTGGTAAATTGGTGTGTTTTCCGGGTCTATGGGTACTTTTTTACTAGGTATTCTGTGCGTTCTCGTGCGTGTGAGGTCAGGGGTTAAGTGGTAAACATGCGTTCTGAGGATGAGGATGTTTATTATTATTATTTTTGGAGGGGAGGGTTTGTATTTTCGTACAGGCCCAGACACAATGCTGGCAGCAGTCATATGTTAAACGATATGACACCAGTTGTGTTAAAGCTATGACAAAAATAATAATAATTATATATATATATATATATAACCATTAAAAACATTTTTTATGCCAACTACATGATGTTACAGCCAGGTTCAAAGCCCTTTCTCAGAGGTTTGTCATGGAGACCTGCTGTGAAAAAAAATAGCGCCAAACACAACTGTATCCGTTCTGCGGTCTGCAAATCGCAGATCCACAAAATGTGGATGCTGTCCGTGTTCCATCCACTTTTTTGCAGACCCATTGACTTTAATTGGTTCGTGGTCCACATTTTTCAGCCTAGTATAGGATATATTCTATCTTTGGACATACAGATGCGGAAAGCACACTTCCATGCAAAAAGACAGAATAAGTCCTCAAAAACAATTGGTTCACAAATAAAATGCGGATGCAACACGGACTGCATCAATGCTTTGTGGATCTGCGGACCACAACATGGTTACAATGGTGTGCATGTGGTCTAAATGTACAGACTTTCATCATGCATACGGCATGGCCTGAAGTTTCTAGACCAACACTAATGATCAGCCTCAGACTTCGGTCATATAACTAAGTGGTCACATCTTACCATATAAATAATATAATACTAATAATATTTATTTATATAGCGCAACCATATTCTGCAGTGCTTTAATATGTTTTCTATTATTGACCATACAGTATGGGGCTTAAAAAAAACTACCATATTAAGGACATTTAAGAGGAACTTTCATCTGTTTTACTTATAGGAGCTAAAAACCTGCACTTGCGGGGTACCCCCCGCTGATGCTGCCAGCTGTTTTTTTTTTTTTTTAAACAAACATCACCCCCTACTCCCCGCTGCGACCTCCTGAAGTTTTTCGCGCTCAGTATGTTAATACTGAGCATCAGTACAGGGAGGAGGAGACGCCAGGGTTTCTTCATGGGTGTTTCCTTCTCCTTGGCTATGCCGCGATCCAATCACAGCAGAGAGCGTCACAGCCAGGGAGGGTGGCAGCGTCAGCAAGTACAGGTATTTAACTCCTATAAGTAAAACAGATGAAAGGTCCTCTTTGTCTTAGGATACTTTTACACTGGCGTTTTGGTTTCCGTTTGTGAGATCCGTTCAGGGCACTCACAAGCGGTCCAAAACGGATCAGTTTTGCCCTAATGCATAATGATAAGGATCCACCCAGAATGCATCAGTTTGGCTCCGTTCCGCCTCCATTCCGCTTTGGAGGCGGACAGCAAAACGCTGCCTGCAGCAAACGGATCCGTCCTGACACACAATGTAAGGCCTCTTTCACACGACCGTTTTTGCGTTCTGTATACGGAACCATTCATTTCAATGGTTCCGCCCAAAAAATGGAATGTACTCCGCATGCATTCCATTTCCGTTCCGTTAAAAGATAGAACATGTCCTATTATTGCCCGCAAATCACGTTCCGTGGCTCTATTCAAGTCAATGGGTCCGCAAAAAAAGGGAACACATACAGAAATGCATCCGTATGTCTTCCGTATCCGTTCCGTTTTTGCCGAACCATTTATTGAAAATGTTATGCCCAATTTTTTCTATGTAATAATTACTGTATATGCCATATGGAAAAACCGAACAGAATCTGAAACACAGTGGAAACAAAAAACGAAACAACAGATCCGTGAAAAACGGACCGCAAACCACTGAAAAAGCCATACGGTCATGTGAAAGAGGCCTAAGTCAATGGGGACGGATCTGTTTTCACTGACAATCTGGCACAATAGAAAACGGATCCGTCTTCCATTGACTTTCAATGGTGTTCAAGACGGATCCGTCTTGACTATGTTAAAGATAATACAAACTGATCCGTTCTGAACAGATGCAGACGGTTGTATTATCTGAATGGATGCGTTTGTGCAGATCCATGACGGATCCGCACCAAATGTGTGTGTGAAAGTAGCCTTATTTTTTAAGCATCATTTAGCAACTGATTTTGCACCTGTTTTGGAGGCATTTGCGCCTACTTTGAGTTTAAGACTCATTCAGAAGTTTTCAAACTTTTGCACCTATTTTCCAACCTATTTATGTAGTTCTGCCTTATTTTCCACCCGATTTAGACGTAACAACAGTCTAATTTCTACTCCACCCCAGAGCTGGTGTACTTTTCTGACTCTGTTTTGAAGGGTGAGTTGCACCACATTTTGCCTACTTTCATGGAGATGTGTGACAAATTTCAGCTCACTTGTGCCACATTTTCACACGCCCTGCAAAAAAGAAAAGTGGCTGGTCCTATTTTGAAGTAGGCACATTATACCACCCCAGTAGAGCCAAATACCACAGAGCATCAAAATACTGCCCCAGCAGCACAAATAACTAAAAAAAAAACTGCCCCTCTGTGGGGGACAGCACAAGCTGCCAGGTTCTGTCCTCCTGCTCCAGTTACCTTAGGATAGCAATACAGTTAAATTCAGAAGGTAAGCGTCAGATCATTACTTAACATGTCTGCCGGTTGCGTGGAGGGCTTAGGAGGCCCCCTGGCATCGGCCCACTGGAAAGTTTTCCTGTAGGGTCTATGGCCAGTCCATACCTTACTGTACGTGTCCCCAGAGGGATGGTAACATGGACCTCTGTGCATGTTATCAATCCCCCTCTCCCCCATCAGAGAGCTTACTTGCCCCTGATTGTCACATGTGGAGGGTCTTTTTTTCCAGAAATGAGCTGAATGCTTCATCTAATCACTCCTCTGTATCTAATTAGGTCATTCATTGATGCCATGCCCTAGATATTTTCCAGCATCCAGATCACAGCGGCAAATTGCACCAAACACAAAATCAACAATAAAGTTTTCATTTTACACTGTCAATAACCGATCTATACTGTAAAATATGAAGACCTGTTACATGCTGCTGTAGTTATAGCAACTATCACCAGACAGGAATCCAATATATTTATTTCTTTTATAAGTCTCCAAAAATAATTTCTGACAGTTTCTCACTGACTGTTGCCATAAATGATGATTTTCAATTTGTTTATAAAACTACTGGTATCACAAACGAGGGTAAGCTGGGCTCCGTTGTACAGGGGCAGCCCTTAAGTATAGGGGATTTTTCCTTTGTGGTTATTTGTTTCTCCATAAAAGCTCATTCAGTCACACGAGGCTCGTGCATCAGTTATGTAAAATTGGATTTTTTTTTTTCCTTAAAAAAAGAATTCTGGAAACTTAAAGTAGGAGCAAACCACTGGTACCAAATAGCACCCCATGTTTAACAGTGTCCCAAAACCAAACCCCCTTTTTACATCTGTAAACTTGTATGGTATTTTTTTGTTGTGAAAGCTGGCAGCCCTAGATACAACCCATACTATAAACTTAATACATTATTTATGGGTCACAGCAAACACACCCAAAAAATTTAACTGAATTGCAGTTTTCTATTAATCTCACCTATAAAAAAACAAATAAAAAGCTATTAAAAATGGTATCAATAAAACCTATAAATCATCCTACAAAACAAGCTCTCGCTACATTAATTATTATTATTATAGTTAATTTGGGAGTGGGGTATTATACCATAGTACTATTTATTTGTGGAATCACTAGGGCTGTGTCAGAGGCTATTTTCTATGCAGATTTGAGAAGCGTTAACATACAGTCCTGATCAAAAGTTTAAGACCACTTGAAAAATCCTATTTAGCATGGCTGGATCTTAACAAGGTTCCAAGTAGAGATTCAACATGCAACAAGAAGAAATGGGAGTGAGAGAAAACATTTTTTGAACATTCAATTTAATGAAAACAACGAATAAACTGAAACAGGCTGTTTTTCAGCTGATCAAAAGTTTAGGACCACACCCCCCCCCAAAAAAAAAAAAAAACACTAAACCCCCCCAAAACAAAAATCCAACTTCCAAACATGAACTCAGTAATAAGCAGCTCCGCCGTTATTGTTTATCACTTCCAAAATTCGTTTCGGTATGCTTGATGCAAGCATTTCCATGAGGGGAGTGGGATCATTTTTCCAAGTGGTGAAGACGGCCACACGAAGGCCATCTACTGTCTGGAACTGTTGTCCATTTTTGTAAACTTCCCTTGCCATCCATCCCCAGAGGTTCTCAATTGGATTTAGATCAGGGGAACACGCAGGATGGGCCAAAAGAGTGATGTTATTCTCCTGGAAGAAGTCCCTTGTCCTGCGGGCATTGTGTACTGTAGCGTTGTCCTGTTTAAAAACCCAGTCGTTACCACAGAGGAGGGCCCTCAGTCATGAGGAATGCTCTCTGCAACATCTGGATATAGCCATCGGCCGTTTGGTGCCCCAGCACTTCCTGAAGCTCCATTGTTCCACTGAAGGAAAAAGCACCCCAGACCATTATGACGCCCCCTCCACTGTGGCGCGTAGAAAACATCTCAGGTGGGATCTGCTTGTCATGCCAGTAACGTTGGAAACCATCAGGACAATCAAGGTTAAATTTTTTCTCATCAGAGAATAAAACTTTCTTCCACCTTTGACTGTCCCATGTTTGGTGCTCTCTTGCAAAGTCCAAACGAGCAGTTCTGTGGCATTCAAGGAGACGGGGTCTTCGAAGACGTTTTTTGTTTTTGAAGCCCTTCAGCCTGAGATGCCATCTGATAGTAAGGGCCTTAATTTGGATCGAGGATCGTCCAGTGTCTTGATGGACAGCCAATTGGATCCTCCGGCTCAGTGCTGATGACATTTTTTGGGGTCTTCCACTTGAATCCACATCTTTGCACAGATTTGGCCTTTTAAAGGCATGTGGTCCAAAAATTTGGATCAGCTGAAAAACAGCCTGTTTCAGTTTATTCGTTGTTTTCATTAAATTGAATGCTTAAAAAATGTTTTGTCTCACTCCCATTTCTTCTTGTTGCATGTTGAAGCTCTACTTGGAACCTTGTTAAGATCCAACAATGTAAAATATGATTTTTTGGCCATTTTTCAAGTGGTCTTAAACTTTTGATTAGGACTGTATGTCAAGTAGCATAGCATTTAAAAGAAAGCTCCCTTCTCACGTAAAGCAGTGTTACTAGTTTACATATTTGTTACCATGTTCAAAACATCTGTAAAGAGTCAAAATTTTAATTAGTAATTATGGCTATTAGTCCTTTTATAAGACTGACCTGTCAAAGCCCGAGTCAGCGCTGCAAGAGAGATTAGTCAGATGCTGCACGCTGCCCCTGCCTTGGGGGGATATTTGACAGGTTTCTTTCCTATGCGCATCAGGAAAGAAACTTCTCAATCATCGTCCGGTGGCATCAATCTCATCTCTCCCATGGGTTAGTACTATAAAAGTACTGAATGTCATCACAGCTAAAATCAGCAGGTCTGTCATTACACTATGGTGTCCTCAGTGACCTGTTACCAATTATAATTTATTCACCTTTAAATAAAAAAGAAAAATTTAATTGCATTGTACTTATTTAGGCTAAACAATAATTTCTTTAATAGGTCTTTGCCATCTGTTTTCAACTGGTTGTCTTCTGCAGCCTGCATCTTACCACATACATTCCAGGCTGCTCTGTCCCCTTCACAGGGAAATCCATCAAAGGAGACGTGTAACCCCCCCATTATCTCCTCTTCTGAGAGCTTACTCATTTATGCTGAATCCTGACCATTTATAAGAATAAACCAGTTTTAAAAATCTAACTTTTATTGTTCTGATGTGTCTAACAACAAAAAGTAGCAACTCAGCAAAGTCCTAATTAAAAAATATTCTATAGTTTTAAATCCACATCTATGCGTCTCTATGGTTACAGACTACAATTCCCATGTAGTCTGATCCTGCACTCATACACCATTCCATCAGCCCAATGCTTTTTCGTAACATACATTCAGTATGCAGTAGATTTCACTCAATGAATCTACGTGGTTTTTCTGTACATTTACTGCAGTGTTTTTCATGGCAAATCTCCATGAGTGAATATGGTCTTAAAAATTGACATGCCTCACAGCTTGGTAAAAGTGTTTAAAAGTGGACTTTCTTATTAATAATATTTAAACACGGCCATAGCCATTATTTGCAGTCTGCCGCGTGCCTTCCGCGTTTTGTGGAATGGAATGTCCGGCCCGTATTTGATCAGTCCTATCCTATTCCATAATGCGGACACGGACAATAATGGGACATCTTCTACATTTTTGCGAGTGTAACGGAACGGACAAACTGAATGCTGTCCTCATCTTTTGCTGCCCCATTGAAGTGAATGGGTCCACATCCAACCAGTACAAAATGCGGACAAAAACAACGGTGGTGTGCATGAGCTCTAAGGGTGTTCAGGGTGAAAAAAAAAAAACCACACATCTGTCTCCTTTCTTTTAACCCTTTAGTAACTGACATGTTTTGGGCCTTAGTGACCAAGCAATTTTTTCTCACTGTCACATTCCAAGAGCTATAACTTTTTTCCCCATCAACATAGACATATGAGGGCTTTTTTGTGTGTGTGTAACAAGTTGTAGTTTTTAACCACCATTTTTTGGGTACAAACTCTTACTAATTAATTCTGGGGGTATGGAAAAAAACACCAAGTACACCATTGACTTTTCAACACTGACTTCCAATCATAAATAACATTATAATTGTATTCTCTGGGTCAGTACAGATATACTAAATATATATATGTTAATCAGACTTCAGCTCACAGCCCCAGTCAGACCCCCAATGTTAATAAGACCTCAGATCAGACCCCAATGTGAATGACCCCCAATCAGATCTCAGATAAGAGCCCTATGCGTCTCTTATCAGCCCCCATGCCTCTCATGTGTGCCCCCATGCCTCTCATGTGTGCCCCCATGCCTCTCATGTGTGCCCCCAGCAGCCTCAGAACACCGCCGCTCCTCACCGCCCACGCTCTTCAATCCTTCTGCTGTCGGCTGTGCTGTGAACTGGCGCGCACAGCGTGAGGTCACAGAGCGCCCTCATGCTGTGCGCAGCCACTGCACAGCCCAGCGGAGGACCAGGAAGCGGCGAGTACAGAGCCTCATCGGTTCCCGGTCCTCCGGTGCTAGCATTCGCCTCATAAGACGCAGGTCCCGAAGTGGTGTATATACAGCACTGTGTATACAGATCAGGAAGCGCTATGCCGGGAGAGTGCAGGAGTTGTCGGGTCTTCCATAGACCACGATCAGCCCTGCACTGAGGCTGTACAGCCTCTCTGGGGGATGTATTTCCGCTGTTACTTGGGCTACTATGTCAGCCCCAGTTGCAGGAGAAATCAATAGTGGAAAAAAATAAAAAATAAAATTAAGTTAAATGTCTCCCAGAAGTCTTTTTTTGACCTTATGGGGAACACAAAGTGTAAAATAAAAAAATTAAGTGGTTTGAAAAAATAAATGTAAGAAAAGTTTCACAGTTGAAAAAAAAAAATATAATAATCCCCCCAAATCAGTTATTTTAAAAATGTTAAAAATAGAAGAAAAAAAATAAGAGACATATTTGGTATCACTGCATCCGCAACGACAGGCTCTAAAATAATATCATATGATCTACCCCATCAAGTAAAAGCCGTAAAAAAAAAAAATTGCACCAAAACACAATTTTTTTGTGAGCTTACCTCCCAAAAAACAATTACAATCAAAAAGTCGTATGTACCCCAAAATGGTAGCAATAAAAACTGCACCTCATCCCGCAAAAAATGAGCCCCCCACCCAAGACCATAGCCAGAAAAATAAAAAAAATGGCTCTATGAAAATTGCAACACAAAAACACGATTTCTTTCTAAAAATGCTTAGTGTAAAATGTAAAAAAAAAAAAAGAATAAAAAAATAGACATATTTGGTATCACCGCGTCTGTTACAATTGGCTCTACAAAAATATCACATGATCTACCTCATCAAGTGTATGGTGAAAAAAAAAAAAATGCCAAAACAGCTTTTTTAGTCACCTGACCAAAAAAAAAAAAAATCTATCAAAAAGTTGTATGTACCCCAAGATGGTAGCAATAAAAACATCAGCTCGTCCCGCAAAAAACAAGCCCTCACAGAAGACTATAGCCAGAAAAATGAAAAAAAAATAAAAATAAATGGCTCTAAGAAAATGGCAACACAAAAACATGATATTTTTTTTTCTAAGAATGGTTTTTATTGTATTTAAAATGTAAAAAAAATAAATAAAAATTTTGTATCGTTGCATCCATAATGACCAGATCTATAAAAATATATATCACATGATCTACCCCATTAAGTCAACGGTGTAAAAAAAAAAAAAAAATTGGAAAAATAACACCAAACTGCTTTTTTTGTGACTTCACCTCCAAAAAATAAGATAAAAAGCAACCAGCCAAATGTACCCCAAAATGGTGCCAATAAAAACTACAGCTTGTCCTGCACAAAATAAGCCCTCACACAGCTCATTCAACAAAAAATAAAAAAGTTAGCGGTCTTAAAAACCATGACAGAAAATTCCATGTTAGAAAATCCAGATGCTGCTCCTTCCCTTCTGAGCCCCGTCGTATCTCCAAATAACAGTTTACGACCACAATTGGAGTCTTACGCTGGGTTCAGACCTGAGCGTACTTGAACGTACGCTCTGTATGCGCGATTGTACGGGCGTTTGCAATCGCGCATACAGAGACAAGCGAACGCCCATTGTCGCGCGTTCCCGCTGAAGTCTATGTACGGGAACGCGCGACAAGACGCCCCAAAGAAGCTCCTGTACTTCTTGGGGCGTCGGGCGTTTTACAGCGCGATCATACGTGCTGTAAAAACGCTCAGGTGAGAACCATTCCCATAGGGAATCATTGGTTCTTGCCTGTTGAGCATTTTACAGCGCGTAGGAACGCTCTGTAAAACGCTCAGGTCTGAACCCAGCCTTAGGCCTCTTTCACACGGGCGTTGCGTGTGAGGGCCGGACAAGATGCGGGTGCGTTGCAGGAAAATGCGCAATTTTTTCACGCGAGTGCAAAGAGTTTTAATGCATTTTGCACGCGTGTGAGAAAGAGCGGCATGTTTGGTACTCAGATTTTATTATTTTCCCTCAAGCCACATTTTAGTAAGCATTCTGTATTAAGAATGCTATTTTCCTTTATAACCATGTTATAAGGGAAAATAATACAGCAAATTGACTTTTATCAACTATTACTTACATCATCTCCTAGCAAACATGTGTGAAAATTACTTGCTTGTGATTTTCACGCAGCTCCATTCATTTCTATGAGGTCTGCGTTGCGTAAAAAACGCAGAATATAGAACATGCTGCGATTTTCACGCAACGCACAAGTTATGTGTGAAAATCACCGCTCATCTGAACAGCCCCTTTGAAGTGAACGGGTCCGGATTTAGTGCAAGTGCAATGCATTCACCTCACGCATTGCACCCGCGTGGAAAACTTGCCAGTGTGAAAGGGGCCTAAATGAAAAATCTGCAAAAAAAATAAAAAAATAAAAATTTAATTTAGCAATTTCACCTCTCTATTCCTTTAATTCCTATGGTATACCTAAAGGGTTAACAACAATTAAAAAAATAGTTTTGAATAGTTTGAGGGGTGTCATTTCTAAAATGGGTTGGTTCTATTTTATGTAAGCCTCACAAAGCGACTTCAGAACTGAACTGGTCCTTAAAAAAGCTGACTAAATTCTAGATTGCTTCTAAAATTCGAAACCTTCTAACGTCCTAAAAAAATTAAATTACATTACCAAAATTATGCCAACATAAAGTAGACATATGGGTAATGTTAAGGAATATTTTATGAAGTATCACTATCTGTCTTAGGCCTCATGCACACGACCGTATGTATTTTGCGCATCGCAAAAAACGAATCCACAAAAATTCCGTATTTTGCGGAACAGAACAGCTGGCCACTAATATAACAATCCTATCCTTGTCCGTAATGCAGACAATAGGACATGTTCTATTTTTTGGCGGAACGGAAATATGGACATATGGAAACGGAATTCACACAGAGTAACATCCGTTTTTTTTGCGGACCCATTGAAATGAATGGTTCCGTATACAGTCCGCAAAAAAAAATAAAAAAAAATGAACGGACATGGAAAGAAAATACGTTCGTGTGCATGAGGCCTTAAAGTATAACTGTCATTTTTTGGGGGGAGTATTGGATTGTGGTGATTAATATCACCTTGGTGGCCCTATTTTAACTTTTCACTGTGTATGTAATTACCCCTTAATTCCACATTTGTGTTCCCTGTACTGCCTACTTTTACCTATACTGTTACCTAGGGTTGCTAGGCATGGTCCGTCTATGTGTTGGAGGACGGAGGACGCAGAAGCAGGCTGCGTGCAAGGTCAGATTACTGACAGCCGGGGACTGTAAGTAAATGATTAAAGCCAGGTCCTCCCCAGCAGCTGATAACAGTGCCTGGGCTGTGTGCACTTCTCCCTGTCCCTGCGCTTGGCGGACGCTCCCTCACTCAGCAGACTGGGACAAGGCAGAGCCGAAGCAGCGCAGAGCAGGGAAGGGAGATCTGCCGTCTGCTCAGTGTATAAATGAAAGCAACATGTGGTAAGAGGACCCCTTTGTGCAGGAGATTAACCCTTTAGGGTGGAGGGCTCTGGTTACTGACACTTTTGGGGGGCTATTATTACTGGCTAGTGAGGGCAGGCTGGGATTAGCCTCAGGGTGAGGGCAGTGGCGGCCATCTTAACTGAATAGAGAAATTGCAGTTTTATGCAGACTGGTTGCTAAGGGCTGAATCTTATTAAATATGGGGTGAGTCAGTCTAAGGCTACATTCACACGTCAGTATTTTCCTATATCCCGATTTTCGGTCCGTTTTTTGCGGATCCGTTGTACCTGAAAATGTTTCCGTATGTCATCCGTTTTTTGCGGATCCGCAAAAAACGGAAACATGTATAAATTTCAATAATCAAATAAAGTTTTGAAAAAAAATTGAAAAAAATAAATAAAAATTTGTTATGTGTTTCCAGGAACGGATTCCGCATAAAACGGATGACATACGGAATGACATCCGAATGTCTTTCGTTTTTTGCGGATCCATTGACTTTGTATTGTACCAGGATCCAAATTTTGCGGAAAAGAATAGGACATGTTTTATATTTAAACGGACATGCGGAACGGAACAACGGAAACGGACAGCACACATTGTGCTGTCCGATTTTTTCCAGGACCCATTGAAAATGAATGGGTCCAGATCTGGTCCTGATCTGTTCTGCAAAAACGGAACAGATCAGGAAAGAAAAAACGGACGTGTGAATGGACCCTAATAATAACTGATTCTGGAATATCATGTTATTAGTAACTACATATATGAAAATTGAAATTAGGGTCTAAGTGTGACAGTTATACTTTAAAAGCAGAGAGATTCCAATTTAGAAAACAGTGAATTTTTTCATATTTTATAAATAAAAGGTAAAACATATTGACTCAAATTTACCATTAACATGAAGTACAATTTGTCACGAGAAAACAATCTCTGAATGGCTTGGATAAGTAAAAGCGTTTGAAAGTTATTACCACATGTCAGATTTGCAAAATTAGGCCTGGTCAGGAAGGGAGTAAATGGCCCGATCTAGAAGTGGTTAAATCAATGTTTTTGCTTCGCCACATCCCAAGATCCTTAACTTACTATTTTTCTTTTGACAGAGTTGTGGTAAGGCTTGATATCTGCAGGTTCACTTTTTATTTTTATTGTTACCATTTTCGGTACATAAAACATTTTGATTGCTTTTTATTAATTTTTTTTACTTTTTGGTCAGATAAGCAAAAACAAGCAATTCTGTCTTTTTTATATACTGTGCTCACTACAGTATAATTAACATGTAAGCAAAAAACTGTTCTGAAATAGTGTTATTTTTATGACATTCGCTGTGCAGGATACATTATGTGATCATTGTATAGTTTGAAACGATACAGATGCGCCAATACCAAATGTGGTGGGGATTTAATTTTTTCCATTTTTTTCCCCCATTTAAAAAAACTTTTTCAGAGTAGAAAGTTGATTTTTATTTTGTTGTTGCCATTTCTCTGACTCTAGCCGTTAGAGCAGTTGGGCTAAACCTGTACTGCTGTAAAAAGGCTTACGGTATATGCAGGTTCAAAGCCCAATAGTGACCACTGTAAAATACTTCTGGGCAGTCACTAATGGGTTAACATTTGAGATCACTGACTTGTAGCATCGTAAGGTGGACTTCTTTTATAAGACAAATACATAAGACATGTGGAGTAATGTCGGAAACATAAAATGTATGACATCAATGCACGGAAACAAACTAGTTGTGTCCTGGCATCACCATTTACTGCCATCTTCAGGAAGACCTTCACCAGTGGTTAAGATATGGGAAATGTTGGTGCTTCTGAAATACACTTTCATATATCACTTGTATATATCATATCCGTTACTGGCAGCAGTTGAAAATACTATTATATTTAGCAATGGCCAGAAATTCCATATATTGTCTCTATTGATATTTTGGTGCTAATGTCACGGAATAGTCCAATATAGAAATCTACAGATCACCATTATCTGGAAAGAAACTAGGCGGAATGATATCTATGGAGTCTGAGGGCGAGTATCGGAGCTTGTTGAAGGTTATAGGGTTGAAAAATCCACATATATTCCTTGGTCCACAATGATTATTTAGGAACCAAACAACCTGAAAGGAAGAAAATAAGAATTAAAAAACGGATGTGTAATATATGTACCGGTATATATACAGTATACACACACACTACAGATGAGCAAATCGATTCTTACGGGTAGGGTGTCTGGCCCGGTCAATTATACAGCAGGTGGGCGCTTCTTACCTGTGTGGACAGTCCCCCACAGGAGAAGTCTGACTAATGAGACTAATTGATTCATTAGAATCAATTTGCTCATCTCTAATTTACACATAGTGCATCGCTGTGCCCAGAAGCCATGGGGCTTGTAACCTGGCTACAAAGCGAAGACGTATAATTTACAGTAAATTACAGGATGGCCGGCTTTTGTGATTGCCATTAATGACAGGAATCAACTGATTGGATAAGGTAAAGCGGTGAATATATTTTACTTCCTTATATAGCACTGACATATTCCGCAGCACTTTACAGACATCATCATTGCTTGCTGTCTCCAATGGAAAAAAAAAGTCTGTTTTCACATTAAAGGGGTTATCCAAGCTTTATAATGACCTCCAGAATGCCCGGGACCATCTTCTAGAGCAGGGGTACGCAATTCGGACCGTGGTTGCCAGCTGTCCGGACCCCTGCAGTGGGCCCTGGGTGCCGCAGCCCAGAAGCAATGAGCACTTCTAGCAATACAGATGGAAGTGCTCATTGCTGGAGCGCTGGGAGCTGCGGTCCTGTCACTCACCACTCAGCTCCTAGCGCTCCTCCCCTCCTTCAGGCCGGCGGTGCTCTGAATGGTGAAGCAGGAAGCCTTCTCCCCGCTGCACCATTCAGCCTACAGGCACAGATTGCGCTGCTGGCATGTGTGGGCGGAGCCTGTAGCACAGAAATCTGCATAAGCCCCGCCCACCCAGTGCTGCAGAGCGATCCGTGTCTGCAGGGGAGAGAGGACTGTGAGCTTCAGGAACGGGACAAGGTGAGTTACTGTGTGTTGTTTTTTTTTTTTGTTTGTTTTTTAAACACAGGGGGCACAATGGGCATTACATATGTAAAGGGGGAACAATGGAAATGTCTACTCTGGAGGGGGCACAATGGGCATTGCTAATGTGAAGGGGGCACAATGGGCATTGCTAATGTGAAGGGGGCACAATGGGCATTGCTAATGTGAAGGGGCACAATGGGCATTTCTACTCTGGAGGGGGCACAATGGAAATTTCTACTCTGGAGGGGGCACAATGGAAATTTCTACTATAGAGGGGGCACAATGGAAATTTCTACTATAGAGGGGGCACAATGGAAATTTCTACTATAGAGGGGGCACAATGGAAATTTCTACTATAGAGGGGGCACAATGGAAATTTCTACTATTAAGGGGCATTTTTACTGTGAAGGGGGCACAATTGGGATTATTACCATTAAGGGGGCACAACGAGGGCATAACTACTGTGAGGGGGCACTTAAGGTATTCAAACTCTGTGGGGAGGAACTAAGGAGGCATCGCAATGTGTCAGGGGCACTAAGAAGCCTCAATGTGTGGGGGCACCAAGGGATTACTCTGCTGTGAGTGTGCACTTAGGGGTATCATACTCTGTGGAGCACTAAAGGGATATCATACTGTCTGAGGGAAATTAAAGGGGCATCATTATTGTAAGGGGGCACTGAAAGGACATTCTTACTGTTCGGTCAGCAGAAAGGAGATTCGGTGGGCTTGGAGATGTGGATTATTGTAAAAAATAATGCAGCGCTACACGCCAATGGTGTTGTCCCTCCTTAAATATTTGTTTTGCAGCTCGGACCTTCATCCTACAGCAGACTCAGGTATATGGAACTTTACAAAAAGTACTTGAGTACCCCTTGCCCTAGAGCATACTTGCCTGCTCCCCGGCACCCACATCCCTCCAGATCCCTGCATGGCCACCGCTGCATCTCCTCGTCGTGCTGATCAAAACATCCAGGACAAGGGTAGCAGCCAATAGCAGGTCGCAACGGTGACCAACCTCCCTAGCATCGCGGGTGATGCAGCTGTGGCTGTGCTGTGTCGGGGAGCAGGCAAGTATGCTCTAGAGGAGGGGCCCAAGCATTCTGGGGGTCATTATATGGATTGGATAACCCCTTTAAATTAAGCTTTTAAATTGTGTCCCCTTATCTGTTATGGTCATTTTGATATAGGGTGTAATTAAAAGATGACATTACTGTATGTCACTGGCCACAAAATTGTAAATATCTGGAGGAAAGTCAATAAATCTCTGTGGGGAGAGTTATCAAAACTGGTGTAAGGGAAAACTGGCTTAGTTGCCCATAGCAACCAATTAGCGTCAACCTTTCATTTTTCAGGGCCCCTCTGGAAAATGGAATCTGGTCGCTATGGGCAACTAAGCCAGTTTTTCTTTACACTAGGTTTGATATATCCCCCTGTAGGTGTGTGTTGGACCATGTGGTCCGAGTTGTGAGGGGTTCATCTCTTGGCCAGTATAAAGTGTTACATATGACAGCCAAGCCTGGTTTCCGTTGCCTTTTAAAAAATAGCAAATTGAGTTTTGTTTGAAGCATAGCGCTCACCAACCAGTTAAAATCTCCACTCTATTGAAGCATCCGGATAAATCTAGGCCGACGACCATTTGCTGACTGCACTATGGCCTAGATTTATCCACATCTTGTACGGCCTGAAGTGTCAATAAAGTGGAGATTTTTTTTTTTTTTTTTTTTTTTTTTTTTTTATAATCTCTTTATTGAAATGAGAATTTCCATGCAGTACACATGCAGTCAGCAAGTCATAAATGGCATTTCGTTACAAAACATCATTTTACAACTAGATGTCTTTACATGGTTACATGTCATTTCTTTGCTCGTACAAGTTTACATCATGCCGTAAGCTTGAATCTCCCTTATATCTATCTATGATTCCAGCTTCCCCAATCTATTCGCTAATTGCGCTTCCAGATACCACTTAGTCAGTTTGAAGGGGGCCATAAGTTCCTTCCATTTTTTGATAAATCAATCGTTCCTCATCTTGTTCTACCTCTAATCTTTCAAGCTATAGTACATTCCTCATAGTCCCTACTACCTCATCCCATGACGGCACCTCAGCTTCCAGCCAGTGACGTAGAAGAGATTTATTTACGGACATTAATAGAATATGTACTCCTCCCTTCGCTACCACAGCCCCCAACTTCTCCTCTTCCTGTTTTTTAGGTATGTAATGAAAAATACATTGAGGTGTTAGTCCCACTATCTCTCCCCAGATCTCCTTTATTGCCTCCACTGATCTTTGCCATAGCTGTTGTACCTTTGGGCATTCCCACAAAGCATGAAGAAGTCCAGCTTTCGGGAGGACACATTTGGGGCACTGCCATAGGTAGTGGGCAGGAGCATCCCGGTATGATAAATTAAAGGCGTACGTCGCCCTATGCATAAGCCTTAGTTGTGTCTCTCTCCATTGTTCGTTGTAAACTGCTCTCTCACTAATTCGAGGCCTTCTCTCATTTTTTTGGCTACGTTTTGGTCTTTCAGTTCCCTTTCCCAGGGCTTAAAGGCTCCTTTTACCAAGCCTATCATCTGAATGTTATGCAACTTTTGATGCAATTCTGAGAGGGACATGTGCGTGCCATCTCTGCCCAGTAAAGCCGCGAACCACGCAAGCCTTTCCGGGTCACCCAAAGAGCCTGCCTGTACTTTGCAGTAGCTCCTAATCTGCTGGAAAGGGAGATAGTGCGCGTCAGTTAGGTCATACTTTCCCTTCAACTGTTCCCATGACAGTAATTGATGGCCATTGGTTTCCATTAAATCACTGAGTTTCGTAATGTTTTTATTCCTCCAGCTTTGGAACAAAATGTTTTCCCTGCCCTGTGGGAACGCAGGCAGCGACCACAATGGCATCCTGGGCGATATATAGTAGGGAAGTCCATAGATCTTCCTAATCGACTTCCACGCCATTATGGTGTCTTTTAGCAAAATGGACGGTCTGATAAGTATGGGGATATCTCTTAGCCTTGAATGTAATAGAGCTTTTAAGTTCCCCAGGCCGGCCAGTTCCTGCTCTATAGTAACCAGTCCCCCACACCCAATCCCTTACATGTCGGAATAAGGCCGCTAGGTTATAATGGCGAATATTTGGCATTTGTAGCCCTCCTCCCTTAAGCATTGTCAGTTTCACATAAGCAATGCAGGGTCTTTTAGTTTTCCACAAGAAGCGGTTAAAATCCCTCTGCATCCTCATAGTATCTGAATGTTTTAGTAGTAACGGAATCGGTTGAAGCGGATAAAGTAACTTCGGGAAGCTTATCATTTTAATTAAGTGTGCTCTACCGCACAAGGACAAGGGCAACTTCTGCCATTTTTCCAATTCGCTCTTTATCTTTAGGAATAGAGGGGGGTAGTTCAGTGTATAGATTGACTGCGGGGTGCGTCCTATTTTGATACCCAGGTAAGTTATATAGTCTTTCTGGATTTCAACCCTAGTTTGTATATGACGTTTCTGGTAGGTACTCCGTCCCAAGAGCAACAGTTGGCTCTTGTCTACGTTAATCTTATGTCACCTTGGCATATGCGATTAGTGTATCTAGAACCCAATCTAAATGAAGCTCTGGAGCTCCTAGGTATATCAGGATGTCGTCCGCAAAACAACTCACTTTCAACTCCATTTTACCCACTGCAATTCCTTCAAAGGTATCGGATTTTATCAACAATCTCGCTAGGGGTTCCATTGCCAGATTAAAGAGCAATGGAGACAAGGGACACCCCTGTCGCGTGCATTTGCTGAGTATAATAGTTTTAGATAGAAAGTCCGGTACATAAACTTTCGCTTGAGGATTTTCGCATTGCGCCTTCAAGTAATTTCTAAAGTAGCCCTCGATATTGACCTTATCCAGCACCATATCGAACCACTGCCAGCGATTATCGAAAGCCTTCTCGGCATCGATTGCTAGTAGCGCTGGTTTGTAATCACTTTTACTAGTTTTGTCAGCGCTTAAAACTGCTAGGACCTTACGAATATTGGTAACCGATGACCTACCCCTCATGAATCCCACTTGATGCTGGCCTATTAACTCAGGCACACATATGGCCAACCTATTAGCTAAGATTTTGGATAGAATCTTAATATCCTGGTTAATTAAGGATATTGGCCTATATGCGCCCGGCTGGGTTAAATCCCTTTTTTGGAAGTATCTTTATATAAGCTACTTTGCCCGTGTCTGGCAGACCCCTCCATTCATGATGGTATTAAATAGACTAGTCAAAGTCGGGGACAACTCCTGATTCATTACTTTATAAAATTCCGCGGGGAACCCATCGGGGCCCGGCTCCTTGCAGTTCGCAAGAGTTTTTATGGTCGCCACTAACTCCTCCTCACTTATGACGCGATTCAGCGTTTCCAACACATCTATAGAAAGTTGTGGCAGGTCTACCTTAGCCAGGAGGTCCTTTGCTCCCTGGGTATCAAAGGGGTCATTAGTATATAACGTCTGGAAAAATCCACCCAGTGTTTCTATTATATCCTTCGGTTGGGTACACAATCTTCCCGACTTATCTTTTAAGGTATGTAATGCTGACTGTTTGACAAACGGGCGAGTTAAGTTGGCCAACAAACGACCTGCTTTATTGCCATGGCCAAAAAATTTCGCCCTTTGATAATCTCCAAACCATTTTTCCTGTCTCTCCTGGTGGTAATCAAAATTGTGTTTAGCGGTTACCCAGAGTATTTTATTGGAGTCTGTGGGATTCTGCAGAAAATTTGTGTAAGCCTCCCGTACCTGGATAGTAGCCTCTTCATACTTTTTCCTCGCCTCTTTTTTTTTTTTTCCCCTATCGTGTGTGACATTATACGACCTCTTAGTACTGCTTTGGCCGCATCCCAAAATAGAGCCTGATTGGTTATGTGTTCTGCGTTATCTTGTGCGTATTCCCACCACCACACTTTCATCTTGTCAATAAATTCCTTGTCCTTGGACAAGTGCTGAGGCATTCTCCATATATATTCCTGTCCCCTGGGAACAGTATCCATGATCTCCATAACCACTGGGGTATGGTCAGAGATTAACATGTCAGAAATCTCAACCATTTTAACGCTGGTTAACAATCTTGATGACGCTAAAAAAAAAATAGTCAATCCTTGACCATGATCCCTGGGCATGTGAGAAGTGGGTGAACTCGCGGTCCACTGGGTGGTGGTACCGCCATACATCCAACAAACCGGTGTTCTGTATTAGGAGGGAGTAATGTCTGGGCACGACCCTGTTGTTGAATTACCCCAGAGACCCCTCGTTTCCTATCCTCCTGCTCATTATGTACTCTATTAAAATCTCCCGCCACCATTATCATTTGTGAATCTTCTTTCAGAATATCCATCTCTAATCTCTTATAAAAGTCTGCCTGGGAAGTGTTGGGGGTGTAGACGTTGTGTATGACCATCTGGCCTGCGGGAGAAATCTATACACACACCCATCCATCTCCCCTGCTTGTCCGTTGACGTGGACTTGATATCATATCGTAAACGTTTATGCAACAGGACAATGATTCCCGTCTTTTTGCCCACCGAGGGCGATCCCATTACCTGTCCCACCCATAATCTTCGCATCCTCCAAAAATCCGCCTCTTCCAAATGGGTCTCCTGCAGAAATGCTACATCAATATTGAGTTTTTTAAGATGGCGTAAAACCGCCATATGTTTAGCGGGGGACCGGAGGCCTTTAACATTCCATGTGGCCACTCTCATAGTTTTTTCTCTGTTTTATAGATCTCTGCAGGAGAAGCCACTCGGAACAGACAGCCCCAGTATCTCACATAATGTCGCCGAGGCATCATAACCCTAACCAGTCCCAGCTTAGTGTTCAAACCCTCCCTACCCTCCCCCCCTTTCCCCCCAACCCGTACCCCCCTATCCAAACCCACAACATTAACATCCATTCTGTTGACTTCACTTTTTTCGCACATCTTATAGTGTAGCTGTTGTCGCTACAAACATTTAACTGACTCATTGGCAATCTTCCACATCGCCAAACCCTCCAGCCCTGTACTACTAGGTATAACAAGTAACTATATATTCTAATATGAATAAACCATGAGTCCACTGTAATCTCACGTGTCCCTTCAGGGAATCCCGGTCAGAGTCTGCCAACACACAGTGTTGTCCGCCCTCATTCAGGATCAGCCTCCTGCTCCTCCGGTCCCATGGGTCTGGACACCGATCTTCCTAGCTTCTGTCTGGACCCTCTTCCTCTGGTCGAAGCTGTGGATCTTTGGGAAAGTGGGGGGACCATATCCGAACATAACGGATCCGACTCCAGTGCCTCCCTCGCTTCTCCTGGAGAATGAAAGGTGTCGATTGTCCCATCCTGGCGAAAAATCCTCAACGTTGCAGGGTATAATAAAGCAAACTTGACTTTATTCTTTGCCAGTGAGGAACAAATCAGAGTGAACTCCCTCCTGCGTTTCGCTAGATCAGCGGAGTGGTCACTGAATAATAAGATTTAGTTGCCCCGAATCAGTAGGGGTTGCGTGCTGCCCCTGAATTTCGCCAATATGGCCTCTTTGGCAGCATAGTTTAGGTATTTCACTATCGCAGCTCTAGGTCGCGTGTTATTGGAGTGCCCTCCCGCAGACATCGGCGGTCCCAGACGATGCGCCCTCTCCACTGTGCATGTGCCTCTCAGCCCCAGAGCTTGCGGTATCTCTACCTCACAAATGTCTGCCAACTGGTTCAGGGGAATCGATTCTGGCAATCCGATTATTCTTAGGTTGCTCCTTTGGGAGCGGTTTTCCAAGTCGTCGATCTTCTCCTTCAAATACTGGTTGTTGCGTAGGAGATCACTGATGTTGCTTTGAGCTTTTTCCAGCTCTTCCTCAACCAGCATTAACCTCTGTTGTACTTCGGTGATTTGACTGGGAGGTGTGTTGCGCCACCTCTGATTGTAACTGCTGCAAGGCCGATGACACGGTAGCCTCCAGTGAAGCTTTAATATCCGGGGCCAGGAGTTTGTCCACTTCTATAGCCATAGTTTTACACAAAGAAGTTAAATCTTCCTTCGGATCTGTACCGCAGTCCACCTCTTCCGAACAGGAGGCTTCCGCACTCCTGTGTGTGGATTGAGAAGTCGAGCGGGTAAGTCTTTGGCGTTTCTCGTTTGACGGCGCCATCTTGCCCCTGGTTCTCAGCTCCTACCTTGACGGGAGTGATGATTGGAACTCTTTCTGAGAGCCGCCTCTGACCATGAATTTCTCCATGAGTTAACCCCAACACTCCGAAGGGCCTCTGAGGGTACTTTACAGTCCCGATATGCGGCGGTTCTCCGAATTTCGGGCCGGTCGAGCAGAGCACCTTTCACTAGCGGCTATCCGTGTGCGCGCCGGAACCGGAAGTCAAAGTGGATATTTTAACAGGTTGGCAAGTGCTATGCTTCAGATTTTCTGGATGAACTGGTTATATATATTCTATGCATAGGGCACTACCATTCCTATATGGATGCAGGGGTGCGAGTGTATCGCAGTAGTGTCAGCTCCTATTGCTTATTGTTACAGAACAATCTGCTAGTTAATATTCTAGGTTCTCCTTACCCTAAATTAATTACTGACCAGAAATAACCCATGGTTATGACTAAAGAAAATGCTAGGAGTTTCTGAATACTGAACCAAAGGATGAAGGTACAAAACATGAGTGAAACCATAAATCAGGTCAGTAAAGACTAAGGGCTCATGCACATGGCCGTTCCCGTATTGCAGTCCGCAAACTGCACCCCGTATCACGGAAACAATCAGGTAGGTCCGGTGTGGATGGAGGAGCGCTAGGGAGCTACATGTTCTATTTTTTGCGGTGCAGATGGATCACGGACCCATTCAAGTTGAATGGGTCTGAATCTGTCTGAGGAATCCGCACGGATGTTGCCCGAGCCGTGTGCATGAGCCCTAAAGGAGAGATTAATCATAACTGTCTCTTTGTGCACTGGTCTTGATATCCCCTGCACTTCCAGAGGATGCATGTAATTTATGACAAGGCACATAAATCCGGCACATCTGTCAGCAGTCCATGTGCTTGAACAGAAATCTATATTTATTAGTAAAAGGGCAACAAGTTGTTTTTTTATGGTTTGTTTTTTTAAATTTGCACTTTGCGTGCCTCATAACATTATTCAAGATCTTCTGGGGGTGGGGGACATTATAACAATCTTTTTTATTTTTTATTGTGGATTTCTCCTGTAACTAGGACTGACTAGCTCCAGTTACAGGGGGAATACAGCCCCTGGATGGTTTAACAAGACGGCTGAGCCTCACTGCAGAGCTGATCTGGGTCTGCTAAGACCCAGTAACATGTGCAATTAAAGGAGAAACAAAAGTCATGTGATTGTTGGGATCAGAGCATTAAGTGGTACTGCCTAATACCTTATTGGGTGCTATGTAGGGATGAGCAAACTTCAGTTTTTGAAGTTCGGGCTTATTCCGAATTGCGTTATGGATGCAGTTACCACGGAACATAATGCAATTTAATGGCGGAATTCTTAACGTAATGCCTTTAGAAGCATTCTATTATGCATTCCGTCATAATAGAAGTCTATGGCCAGCATAACGGATCCGTCCGGTTTCCATTATGCAGGAGAGGACACTAAAGGCATTCCGTTATGAACTCCGTCATTTAATTGCGTTATGGTCTGTGGTAACGGAATCCATAACGCAATTCAGCGTACACCTGAACTTCAAAAACTGAAGTTCGCTCATCTCTAGTGCTGTGTATACAGAGGCAGAGAAGGTACAGCTCTGCCTTTAAGCTAAGCCCGGCTTTCACCGAGAAGGAGCTCCCAGCATCTGCACAATTAGAGTGCAGCTGCCATCTCTGTGAGGACATTCAGGAACATCCTTGCATAGGTAAAAACGGACAGCCTGGACATATATAGTATACGGGTGGTCTGGTACAGAATAACAATTTATCCATACTTACACAATCATACAAAACATCATAAAAATGTTCCACATGGCGATAAAAATCCTGAAGTAGCGTAAGCTGAGCAGAAATTCTCGAATATTGTCACCTGAAAAAAAATACACCAAACTGTTAGCTGAGGTGGAACTCAACACACACATTATGCAGTACCATCAGGTAGGCATCTGATTAGCTCCAAATTTGTTCTGCAAAAGGAAAATGGCCCCAAACATACTGCCAATGTCACTAAGACCTTTCTTCAATGTAAAGAAGAATTAGGAGCCCGGAAAGTGATGATATGGCCCCCACAGATCTCTGATCTCAGCATCATCAAGACTATCTGGGATTACATGGAGAGGCAGAAAGATTTGAACAGACCTACAACCACAGAAGATCTATGGTTAGTTTTCCAAGATATTTGAAACAACCACTCTGCCAGGTTCCCTCAAAGACTGTGCAAGTGTATCTGGAAGAACTGATCCTCTTTTGAAGGCAGAGGGTGGTCACACCAAATATTGAAGTGATTTAGATTTCTCTTTTGTTTATTCACTTTGTAATTTTTGTCAACAGATAATGATGGGGACGCTTCAAGTTAGAATATACTAAGAACTGTGTACATAACTGCCCCCTGCTGCCTGGCAGCACCCGATCTCTTACAGGGGGCTGTGATCCGCACAATTAACCCCTCAGACCCCCCCTCCCTCCCCAGTATTAAAAGCATTGGGGTTAATTGTGCGGATCACAGCCCCCTGTAAGAAATCGGGTGCTGCCAGGCAGCAGGGGGCAGTTATGTACACAGTTCTTAGTATATTCTAACTTGAAGCGTCCCCATCACCATGGGAACGCCTCTATGTTAGAATATACCATCGGATTGGAGAAAACTCAGATCCGATGGTATAATAGGGACTCCTGACTTTACATTGAAAGTCAATGGGGGACGGATACGTTTGCAATTGCACCATATTGTGTCAACGTCAAACGGATCCGTCCCCATTGACTTGCATTGTAAGTCAGGACGGATCCGCTTGGCTCCGCACGGCCAGGCGGACACCAAAACGCTGCAAGCTGCGTTTTGGTGTCCGCCTCCAGAGCGGAATGGAGGCCAAACGGAGCCAGACTGATGCATTCTGAACGGATCCTTATCCATTCAGAATGCATTGGGTATGAACGGATCCGTTTGGGGCCGCTTGTGAGAGCCCTCAAACGGATCTCACAAGCGGAACCCCAAACCCAAGTGTGAAAGTAGCCTAACTTTACAGCATTTTTCCAGACCTGCCTAAAACTATAATCTTGCAGAGCTGATCTAGAGTAAGGCAAATAAAAATTCCTTCCTAGCTATAAATAAGAATAATGTACTGGATCAACTGGTCATCTCCAGGAATCCAGAACACACAAGTCATTGTTTGCTCAAAGAAATGCATGCTTATACTTATCACACCCTATGCTTGTGCAACAGGGATGCCATACTTCAACCCCAGGGTGTTTTGGATCTTCGGGACCTGACACAATTAGCCATTTTGATATGTGTTCGTTTAACAGCTGTTACTTTTTAATTTGTACAGCTATCAACATAATTTTTGTGACTTTTTTTAATGACTTCAGGGACATCATGTGCAAGCATGTGTGACCTCTGAGGCCACAGAAAGGCAGACGCTTACGCATTTTAGGCAGATACCACCTTGCTTTATGACTCCGGACCTCATCAGCCTAAAACGCGTAAGATCCTGATGTTGTGTGTCATTATGGGAACATTAATAAAGCTGTGATTTGAATGCAATATTATCCTTCTGTTGTGTTCATGCAAGGACCAAGTAGGCTCCAGCATTGCTTCAATTCTGACCCAAACACCAAAATTGAGGGACCAGGAAGGATTCATTTAAGAATGCTGACTAGCAGCAAAAGGATCTCTAGGCGCACAATGTACAAAGCCTGCATTGGTAGGTGGTCTAGCCAGAGGAACAGAGGCCAGCAATAGCTGGGAGAGAAATAATTCCACACCTCTGGCATTTCAGTCACATGGACATGCTTACATACAAGGCTGCATTGCTTCCACCTCGGAAAGGTCTGAAGAGCAACATGGATGTTGTCTTGACTGCACTTTACCCCAGGCCAAATGTGCATAATAGGATAAGCATGAAGCACAGGTTTATCAGAAAAATAAAGTGATTACCATCCCCTCATGAGTAGACGGGATAGGTTCCCAATAGGATTATGCTAAGCATGCTTACATCTTATCTGTGAGCATCCACTTAATGCTGCAAATGAAAACCACTTTTCAGCTCTTTAGCCAGATGCAGAAAGGTAGCCACAACCAGGGTTGCCAACCGTCCAGAAATTTCTGGACAGTCGTAAAAATAGGCGGCTTTTTTTTCCCGTGTCCGTAATAAAAAATAAAATAAAATGTACACCGTGGTAATAGTCATAATTTCCATCAATGACATAGAAAGATAGAAAATACGATGTTCAAGTTTTCCTGCGTCGTATGTAAGGGACGCAAGACGCGTCCACTGGTTGTTTCAGGACCTGGAAGAGTCCAGCGCATTCACAAGCTTTACCTGCAACCCCTGTCTCCAGCCAAGTTCCTTCCAACATCTTCAATATGTACTATGAAATCTTGCCTGCTAATGTAATTCTAGATGTACAGTGCATTGTTAGTTGGGATTAAGGCTACATCCACACAGCTGTGTGATGGCTGTTTTTAGAATCAATTGAGGTCAATGGGGCTATTCACATGACCATTTTTTTTTATATTTTTTTTTTAACAGCCAGTGAAGGCCAGACAGACCCCATCGAAATCAATAGGGCGGTTTTTAACAGGAGTTTAGACAGGAGTGCACACGTCTAACAACTATGTTAATCACAGGTACACTAGGTCTTTCAGGAGTTAAATTAGTAATAATTGTAAAATTAATACTTACCTCATCCACTTGCACGCACACTCGCTCTTCACAGGATGCAGCAGGACCTGACATTCCCAGCATGATGACATCACCACGCTGGGAGCACAGCTCCTGCTAACTCTAGTGCAAGTGGATGAGGCAAGCATTATTATTATTTTTTTTTTTTTTTAGCACAAGCAGAATGGGGTTAAAGTAGGGAATACCGTGAGCCACTATTGGGGGCATTAATAATAATAGGGGGCACTAATCGGGTGTAAATCATACAGGTGGCGCTAGTGGGGGATTTGATGTTCAAGGGGCACTGCAGGGGTTGGGATAAAACCCAAAAAAAAAAAAAAAAAAAAAGTCATTACAAAGACTGACAGAAAATTGTTGAAAAACGGCCATGACAGTGTCCATTTTTCTAGGCATTTTTTCCACTGCTGTGTGAATGTAGCCTAACGGTAAGTACTGACAGCAATCTGTCCGCACAGGACAGGGATCTGGCCTGTTTCTGGCCAAATTCCAGCACTAATGCCAGAAACAGGGAGGATCCCCCCCGGGTCCCATTACAGTCAATAGGCTCCGACAGGGAAAGGTAGTATCCGGCTATGCAGGATACCATGAACTAGCCCTACAGTTCCATATAATTACTCAGCTTTCTCGGGATTCTGAATGACAAATCTGTCTGGCTGTGCTGCAGTTTAGAGGATTTGTCATGAGATTCTTACCCGGCTTTTCCAGGCACATACTGTAGCTAGCAAATCCAGCTGTGTATTCTATAATACTGGGGATCTACCAATTCATAAGTAGGCTGATCTGGCATTCTGCAGTCTGGAAAAGCGGAGTAGCAATCTCAGTGAGGCGAAGATGTGGTGAATCCATATCTATTGTGTGAATCTATTATAAACGGTACTCGTCTGTTGTCACCAAGGCAGTTTTACAGTGTTTTCACCCAGCTTTTCCAGGTCTGGTTATATGAAGGGATTCGTCACTACATAACTGGGTAAATTTGGAATTCAGGATCTGGGAAATCTGGGTAACAACCTCAGCAGAGATGTAATAGAGGCCACACATTCTGTATACACTATGGGGGTCATTTACTATCAGATATACACCACCTTTCTGGCTTATATCTCTTGCAGAAGCCACAATCTGCAACTTTTCCCCACTCATGCCAGGTCTAAAAAAGGAAGCAGTTTCTCAACAGCTGGAGTGCAGTAGGGTTGCATACCCCTGCCTTAGTGTACTGTCGACCAAACATGCTGATGACCTAATGTGTATGGGAAGCTCCGGACTCTCCCAGACAGATGATGTCCAGGAGAGAAGGATCGGGTGAAGTAGAGATTTTCGCTCAATCATTTTATTCTTCCAGGTGATAAGCCCCACCAGAAGTGTCTCTCTCTATTGACAACACATTTTCCCAAATCGTATGTGTATGTGCATGGGTGTGTCAGCTGAAAGCTATTGCATGTGTACGGCCAGCTTTACTACTGGGATCTCCTTGTTGAGTTCCACATATTGTATTTTATTAGTGAACATTATATATCGTAAGGGATCGCTCTCTCAGGGGGTCACAATCACACACTTCTCCTCTGACAACGGGGTTCAAGTCCAAAAGGTGCTTTATTTTGGCACTTCAGCACCATCACACACATAAACATAAAAAAAATAAACACCTGCCCGTCTGGGCTCTACCTAATACATGTGTTGCCTCTACCTCACCTATAGAGTGACGTTCACACACGGGATTAGATCCGGCTTCCTCAGCCATATACGGTCCAGCAGACTCCAGGCCGTGACCACACCAGCACCCTTGTGGGGGGGGGGGTCCATAGTCCTCCCGACTCTGACCGCCCGACCCTCTTTCCGTAGGCGTCGCTGGGCCCCCTAAACTTCAGGCTTTACAAAGCCTCATGGCCCCTCAGCCCTCCTGCCTGAGACCACCTAGAGCCTCTCAGGCTTCCTCAGCCTTTCTCCCCCCAAGTCATACACAGATGGTTGTTTTATCCCGCCTTCATTACAGCAGCAGGCCTCACCTGCGATCACCTCTGGCAAAGGACAATACATGTAGTGGAAGGGTGTGGACTGGCAGATCCCATTATCAAACCTATCCCCCAATCCACATAAAATCCAGCCCATGACAACATCTAGACAAAACGGTCTCAGCAAACTACACTTTGCTGAAACCACTGCAGCTTTCTGAATTTCAGTTCTTTCACCCAGCTGAGGTGGGATATACACGCCTCCCAGCCATTATACTGTACACATCACTATAAAATATATATATATATATATATATATATATATATATATATATATATATATATATATATATATATATATATATATATATATATGTATATGAAGTCCTGAACTCATGGACATCACCAGACGCTGTGTTTCTTCCTCCTTAATGCTCTGCCAGGCCTTTACTGCAGCGGTTTTCAGTTGCTGTTTGTTTGTGGGGCTTTCTGTCTGAAGTTTAGTCTTTAACAAGTGAAATGCTCTGATGCAGTGATGGTGAACCTTTTACAGACCGAGTGCCCAAACTGCCACATAAACACACTTATTTATCGCAAAGTGCCAACACAGCAATTTACCTTGAATCCTACAGTCCAATATAGAATATCTTCCATGTACTTTATCATTTATCTACAATAGCCTGCCTGCATTCAGTGCGCCCTGCGCTGCTGAATGACAGGAAAAGTCTAAAGCATATTGGTACACCATAGACTTTTTCCAGGGTGTTGGTGCCCACAGAGAGGGCTCCGAGTGCCGCCTCTGGCACCCGTGCCATAGGTTCGCCATCACTGCTCTATTGGGTTCAGATCAGGTGACTGACACTACTTTCACACTTGCGGCAGAGGATTCC
The DNA here is from genome assembly GCF_014858855.1 of Bufo gargarizans. Classification (NCBI taxonomy): domain Eukaryota; kingdom Metazoa; phylum Chordata; class Amphibia; order Anura; family Bufonidae; genus Bufo; species Bufo gargarizans. Next base: position 382,983,529 of record NC_058080.1, on the reverse strand, counting down.
GTCATGCAAACTGAGGGCATTTGTCAGACGGATCAGGATCCTGAGCCATAAGACAAATGCATTGAAATGACGGATCCTTCTCTCCGGTGTCATCTGGAAAAACGGATCCGGCATTTATTTTTTTCACATTTTTTGCAGTCTGAGCATGCGCATCCGTTTTGCCGGAACACTCGGCATTAATGCATGTCAAAGGGAAAAAAAATGAAAACCCCAGAATTCATCCGGCTGCTTCTGTCCTGTGTCACATCATCAATAAACACTAGGGACCCAGTGCCACTGGCAGCCATGCATGCCCAAGCCATCACGCTGCCTCCGCCGTGTTTTACAGATGATGTGGTACGCTTTGGATCGTGAGCTGTACCATGGCATCGCCATACTTTCTTCTTTCCATCATTCTGGTAGCGCTTCATCTTGGTTTCATCTGTCCAAAGAATGTTCTTCCAGAAGTGTGCAGTTTTTTTTAAGTCTAGCTTTCTTATTCTTGAGGCTTATGAGGGGCTTTCACCGTTCAGTGAACCCTCTGTATACTTTCATGCAGTCTTTTCTTTATGGTACATTTGGATATCGATAGGCCTATATTCTGGAGAGTGTTGTTCACTTGGTTGGCTGTTGTGAAGGGGTTTCTCTTCACCATGGTAATTATTCTGCGATCATCCACCACTGTTGTCTTCCGTGGGTGTCCAGGTCTTTTTGCATTGTTGAGGTCACCAATGCTTTCTTTCTCAGGATGGACCAAACTGTAGATTTTGCCACTCCTAATAGTGTAGCAATTTCTCGGATGAGTTTTTTCTGTTTTTGCAGATGCATGTTTCACCTGCATGGCGAGCTCCTTTGACCGCATGTTTACTTCTCAGCAAAATCTTCAAAATGCAAGCACCACACCTCAAATCAACTCTGGGCCTTTTATGTGCTTAATTGAGAATGAAATAATGAAGGAATTGCCCACACCTGACCATAAAACAGCCTTTGAGTCAATTGTCCAATTACTTTTGGTCCCTTTAAAAACAGAGTGCCGCATGTAAAGAAGTTGAAACTCCAAAACCCTTCATCTAATTTATATGTGGATACCCTCAAATGAAAGCTAAGTCTGGACTTTTTTATGTCCATTATATAACTATAACTTGAATGTGTTTTAGTAAACAGGTAAAAAAATAAAAAATCGTGTCAGTGTCATATATATATTATGTATTATTATACTGAACATTTTATCATGTGCTATTGAACAAGGAATTTTGGCACACTTTTTGTTCCCTTGGTGTTTGGATGTCACATATCTGCACTTTTCTGTGTGGCTTTCACAATGGTGTTATATTTCCATGTGTGGCACAATAACATGATCTATCAGACATACCTGCTGACTTCTGAACTACATACTTATGTACAGCTCCCTGGATTTGGTTTTTATGTTTTCATCTGATAGTATTATTTTCAAATAAAGTGGTACACTTCATTATCTTGCGGTATGTGCACTGTTTATGGGTAGGCTGTGTATTTAGTTATTTAAACAGGCCAGGCCTAGCCAAGGCCTTCTCTCACCTCTATAGAAGGCCGTACACCTTCGATGCTTGGCTGAGCATGCACATATTCTCAATGGGCTTATTTTCCTTGAGAACAAAGCATCTTGCAAGTTAAAAATCCAACATGCCCAAGCCTTTGTATCCCAGACATCAAAGGAAAGTCGGGACCCCTTACACCAGACATATTAGATTTCGGCAGGTTCGGCTGACATATGGCCACCTTTAGACTTTAATGAGGAAACTACTATTCCCCTGTTTGATCCTGGTTTTTAGAAAAGCTTCTAGTCATCAAAATTTCATTAAAGATTGTAAATTACCATATAGTTTATCAAAGATGCAACAGTTAAAGTTGATTATTAGTACATTCATAATAGGCTATGTTAATGAATGCGTAACCTATTGTAAAAGAGTACACCGTCCAAAAACATAAATAAGTATTAGTCCCGGCCAAACGTGAAACTGGTATAATAAACGCTCCACCAGGAACCGAAGCAGTGTCACGTGGTTCGGTGAGGTGAGAAATGCTTCTGCTTTTATTTGGAAAAATCCCCTTAAAACAAATGGAAGCTATTAGTCTTTCAAATCCAAACAACATCTAGATATTATCACTGGGCAATTTCCAGCCCTGTACTGCGCGTGCGCTGAGCCCACTGCCCTGAGATTTCAGGGACAAGCTTGAGTACATCTACACTGCATTGCCCAGTTATTCAAAGTTGTGGGGGCGAAGCCTGTGTGCAACGGCAACGCGAACAGAAATGAATGATTGCACTTTATTTCAATTAATAATTAGTACATAGGATATTTTGTGAGCTAGTACACACCTGCAGTGGCCTCCGAAGGGTCATCTCCAAATCCCTGGGATTCTTTTTTCTTTCTGTGAAAGAAATTGGTGCAAAAACATTAGGTGTTAACATCAAGGTAAATGTCACTATTTTGTCAGAGACCCTCAAAACATTGTGGTGTATGGATATTAGGCTAAGTAGATAACTCTGCTTTCACAAAAAAGTTCAACAAAGTGGGCACATTTTTAAGCGGCCGCCTTAGGACGCACCCTGGGGGAGGGCGGAAAAATGTGACATGGAGGGGGAGAAATGTGACATGGGGGTCTGATGGCCGACATTGGGGGCTGATGGCTGGGGGATGATGTCTGACATGGGGTTCTCATCTGAGGTCTGATTAACATTGGGGGTCTTATTGGGGCTGTGAGCTGAGGTCTGATTAACATTGGGGGTCTGACTGCTGGTCTGACCTGAGGTGTAATGGAATTTTTTTTTTTCCTCTTATCCTCCTCTTAAACCTAGGTGTGTCTTAGAGGGCGAAAAATATGGTCCTTAAACCAGCCATTGTCTGAAGCAGAGAGAAGATACCAGGACCACACAGAGGAGAAGCGTGGGGGGCAGGGGGGCGCCAAAATGTAGCTTCGCTTGTGTTGGCAAAAATCCTTGCACCGGCCCTGATGAGAGCCTGTAGACAAATACACCATATTAGGCTGTATTCACACGTCCGCAATGTGTTTTGCGGATACACGGAGACACGGATCCGCAAAACACGGAAAGCGGCAATGTGCGTTCCGCATTTTGCGGACCGCACATTGCCGACATAATAGAATATGCCTGTTCTTGTCCGCAATTGCGGACAAGAATAGGACATGTTCTATTTTTTTGCGGAAACGGAAGCAAGGATGCGGAAGTGCGGATCCACAAATGTGGATGCGGACAGCACATTCCGTCCCCATAGAGAATGAATGGGTCCGCACCCTTTCCGCAAAATTGCGGAAAGGATGCGGACCCATTTTGCGGACGTGTGAATGGAGCCTAAAGCACTGGCCCTTAAATGCAATGTTCATTTGTCCTTCAGCAGATCATGCCATGTGTTGGGGAAGATGGCACTTCTACAAACACAATTCCCTAGAGAAAGCTCACCAGTTCTAAACTGTTGTAAGCAGTGTTCACCTAGATTGGTGAATCTGCTAGATCCCAGCAATCGGACCCCCATTGATGTGATCCTGCACACTGACATTCCATTCAAAGTCTATGCGACTGACTTTGAATGAAGTGATTCCACCGATCCAGCAGTTATTCACCAGTCCAGCAAGTGAACGAGAGAGGAAGGTGTAATTACACTGCACCACCACTACACTAAAGAGAAAGCAGCCCCTTTAAACAGCTGATTGTTGGGGTGAAAAGAGTCAGACATTCGCCGATCTGATATTAATGACCCATCAATCCTGAGGACAGGTCATCAATATCAAAAAATCTGAATGTAACCCCTTTCAGACGAGCCAGTGTCCCGTCCTGAACTTCCAGCACTGCCAAGGTTGCATTGCATTAGATTAATGATTTCCGATGCTGTGTGACCCTTACAGTTCTGGAATGTATTGCATAACACTGACATAATGCTGTCAGTGTTATCTTATACATTACAGACCTCTAAGGATGTATCTTATACATCTGTGCTCCTGATGGCTGGCTCTCAAGCTGTGCAGCTGCTAGAGATATTCACCTGGGCTTGTTTTAGAGCGGACAATGTAAGCTTTAGAAGACCAAGACTGCACCACCTGCCACAATACATTGGGAGTTACAGCCCTTGGAAACGGGTCCCAGTGAGAGCTGTATATGGCCTCACGCACACGACCATTGTTGTGTCCGTTGTTCCGTTTTCGGCTAATGCACCGTTTGTCATCCGCGTCCGTGAAAAATATTTTTTTTCACGGACAACGGTTCGCGGACCCATTCAAGTCAATGGGTCCGTGAAAAAACACGGAGGCACACAAGATTGGCATCCGTGACCACAATGTACATATCCCTTAAAAAACTAAGTAAAATCCAATTAACACACCATATACTATAATGCTTGACCTATCAAAGCTGATTCATAAAAAATAAAAATAAAATGGGAGATAAAAATACTAATATTTATAACCACTCTCAATATTAGTTTTGTATGTAGTGTGTGGACGACAGGCTTTCAGACGGCTGGTATAATATCCAGTTGTCCGTCAGCCGCACAGTACATGCCAATACTGGAATACCCACCATGGTGGTAATGGAACCAACCAATAATAGCATTTCCTTAACCTCTATATATGTTCATCCATAGATGTTACATAGGCTTTCTCTTTAGTCCGCTGTGATACTTAGTAAGCGAAGCAGGGTCAGTAATCCTGTGGTTAAAACACCTATAGTGTGTCTGGAATTAGAGATCAACCCCAGAATAACCGCAGAAATAAATGTCCAGTTGGTGGTTAACTTGAATACACTGTATAGGTTCTTGTGCAACAGTGTAATAATCATGTTTCAAAGGAGGTATCCGTTCTCAGTTGAATATTAGTGTCATTAGAACAGAGCGTCTACCTACCGCTATAGCGTGGCGTGCCACATGGCGGTAAGTTACAGGATGTTGAGTGCCTATATTAATGTAAGGTGATTGGGTGAATCATAACGGTAGTACACCTAACCCATATCAGTGAACGGGAGAGCCACCTGGGCATATATCTATTGTAATCAGGATTACAGTTTGTATACTATAGGGGAACAGATTATCACATACTACTTACCTCCCAATAAATGCATGCAAAAGTTGGTTGCTTAATTCCTGTGTTTTTTTGCATTTCGTAAACGTATGCAGCACTGACCATCTACATGTGGCATGTGTGAACAACTCACCTCCCGCACTATTTTGCAGTCTATATTTTATTTGCATAAGGTCTATTCTAGAATACACATTTTAGTAGCAAATATTACTATTTATTAGCACAATTTGAACAATCACTGTTTGCTGCAAAGTTGCACGAAGTTAGTTGTGTATTAATTAGTGGGTTATATTTTTATACACTGCACGTTTTCCACTCTCAAAAAATGTAGACTATGGTAACATGGCACCTGTTTGCCCTATGCAGTGGATGATGACCACATACTATGCGGCCTCTGTTCCGGGAATATATGATATTTGTACAGCTAAATATATTATTTTGACATAGTTTTTATGTGTACAATTCTGCTTGGATGTAAGCTTAAGTGTACTTTCACACTTGCGGCAGGACGGATCCGACAGGCTGTTCACCCCGTCGGATCCGTCCTTCCGCTTTTTAGTCCGGAGGCCTCTGACCACGAACTGCCGTACTGCGCCGGAGCGCCACCCCGACCCTATTATAGTCAATGGGGACGGAGCAGCGTTCCGGCGAAACAGCGGAAGGACGGATCCGACAGGGTGAATAGCCTGTCGGATCCGTCCTGCCGCAAGTGTGAAAGTACCCTTAGGCTACTTTCACACTGGCGTTTTGGCTTTCCGTTTGTGAGATCCGTTCAGGGATCTCACAAGCGGTCGAAAACAGATCAGTTTGGCCCTAATGCATTCTGAATGGAAAAGGATCCGCTCAGAATGCATCAGTTTGGCTCCGTTCCGTCTCCATTCCGCTTTGCAAGTGGACACTAAAACGCTGCTTGCAGCAAACGGATCCGTCCTGACACACAATGTAAGTCAATAGGGACGGATCCGTTATCATTGACACAATCTGGCACAATAGAAAGCAGATCCGCCCCCCATTGACTTTCAGTGGTGTTCAGGACTGATCCGGCTTGGCTATGTTACAGATAATACAACCAGATCAGTTCTGAACGGATGCATGCGGTTGTATTATCTGAACGGATGCATTTCTGCAGATCCATGACGGATCCGCACCAAACGCGAGTGTGAAAGTAGCCTTAGTTGGAAATGTTTGGATACATTTTTTTTATTCCTGTTTGTCACAAAATTACCTGAAAGTGGACATGGTTGTCAACAGTCCTTCAAGGAAACTGCAATCATCAGGCTTTGGGGGTGCACTTACTTTTTAAGAAATGCAATCCCTGTATTTTATAGGCTGCTACTTGTTTTGTTATTTTATTATTCCAACTTAGGGCTACTTTCACACTAGCGTTTTTGCTAGATCCGGCAGGGTTCAGCAAAAACGCTTCCATTACTGATAATACAACCATCTGCATCCGTTATGAACGGATCCGGTTGTATTATCTTTAACATTGCCAAGACGGATCCGTCATGAACGCCATTGAAAGTCAATGGGGGACAAATCCATTTTCTATTGTGTCAGAGTTAAACAGGTCTGTCCCCATTGACTTACATTGTAGGTCATGACGGATCCATCTTCCTCCGCATCCCGTGACAGAAAGAAAACCGCAGCATGCTGCGGTTTGCTCTCCGGGTACGAGAACGCAACCAAACGGAATGGAATGCATTTAGGAGCACTCCATTCTGTTATGTTTTGTCCCCATAAACAATGAATGGGGACAAAACCGAAGCGTTGTTTTTTTGCATTGAGACCCTATGACTGATCTCAATACCGGAAAATAGAAACGCTAGTGTGAAAGTAGCCTTAAAAAATCTGATTTTTAATCTTTTAAATGGTGGTGATTTTATAAAGATATGTGCATAAAATGTCACCCCTAAGTCGTATTTATGAAGTCTGCACATCCTGAACCTTGAGTTGGTGTGGTGCATAAAACTTTCACCCACTAATCTCAACTTTGCAAAAAAAAATTCTAATTACATCTTGACACAGTTACATGATGGGGTCTGTGTGTATAAAGGACTGAGTGGCATTTTGACAATGTCCTAACCTCTCAGAAAATATATGGGTATGGGTATTGAGGAAGGGGGGGTATGATTTTTATTTTTTATTTTGTAGTTTATGTTTTATGTCAAAACGGTGAATCTTTTTCTGGCTACCATAGGTGCAAAATGTCCAAACACCCCTGGCAACAAAAGGGTTAATGGAGAGTAGTAATTATACAGTCAACTCAGTCAGCACTAGACGCTCACAGAATCAGTGGGAGTCACACATCTGTGCTACATCAAATCAATAGTTTAAAGCAGGCATGCTCAACCTGCGGCCCTCCAAGCTGTTGAAAAACTACAACTCCCAGCATGCCCGAACAGCCTACAGAAGGGTATTGTGGGAGTTGTAGTTTTACAACAGCTGGAGGGCCGCAGGTTTAGCATGACTGGTTTAAAGGGTTTTCTCATGTGAGGCCTACCTACCACATCGCGACATGCCAAAATCCTACACCAACAGGAATATGTGAGCGGAGACTCCTTATCTACAATTTAAGCTGACTGCTTACCTGACTCCCCATTAACAATACTGGAATGTTTCCACAGTCCCAAAGGTGGATTTGCCTGGCCCAATTATCTGGAATGAACGTTCCTATGAAGCTAGTTCCCAATAACCTGCCCGTCTAAAGGTGATGCAGATCATGACGTTCATCGGGTGAAATGATCAGAGGTGCGGACGCCTCAATCATTGTTCCCGGGCAGGAGATTGTGTAGTCTAAACAGCACTCTCTTGCCCAGCGATCGCTCAGCCTCATACTGTGAAGGTGATCGCTGCACGTAAATGCAGTGCATCACCTCCACTTAAAAGGGGTTGCCCAGGTTCAGAGCTGAACCCGGACATACCCTTATTTTCACCCAGGCAGCCCCCCTGAGGCTAGCATTGGAGCATCTTATGCGCCGATGCACTCCCTTGCCCTGCGCTAAATCGCACAGGGCACAGGCTCTTTTGTTTTCAAGAGCACACAGCCGAACGGGCACTTCCGCCCGGTAGTGCGTTCGGTGACGTCTCCAGCTCTGATGGGCGGGCTTTAGCACTGCCCTAGCTTTTTTACTGGCTAGGGCAGCGCTACATCCCGCCCATCAGTGCCAGTGACGTCACGGGGGTTCCTGGCAGCCCCATAGAGAGCCCATTTAGCGATTTAGCGCAGGGCAAAGGAGAACATCGGAGCATGAACTGCTCCGATGCTCAAGTCAGGGAGGCTGCCTGGGTGAAAATGGAGGTATAGCTGAACCCGGACAACCCCTTTAAAGAGCAGCTGACTGTCGGGAAGGAAGGAATATGAAAATTTTGTATGCAGATGTATGCCACGGTATTGACAGTCAATCCATTAAATGGCCATTCCAGGCAAATATAAAAAGGGTGGCAGTGGAATATAAATGGTGTAAAAAAATAACACAGCCCATACTGACCTCAGCAAACCCCCCGCTGTCGCCATTACAATGTTGCCCAGTTCCTCGCTGTGCTCCACTTCCTGGTGATATCCCGACACAGCAGGAAATGGCTGGGAATGTTGCTCAGCCAATCAATAGCTGAGGTGGGTCATCACTGTAGCCTGTGATTGGCTGTGCAGCATTCGTGTCATTTCCTGCTGTGTCGGGATATCACCAGGAAGTAGAGCACAGCAAGGAACTGGGCACCATTGAAAAGTACTAAAACAACATAAAAACTATACAAGTTTAGCATTGCTGCAAAATAAGGACATCATGTCATTTTAAGCTTAGTGCACAGTACACAGTAAACCCCAAAAATCTTAGAATTGTGTTGTTGTTTTTTTCAATTTTACTCCACAAAGAATTTTATTCTTATTTTCCAAAAAAAGACAAGGTAAATTAAATGGTGCCATTAAAAAAAATGCATCTTGTCCTGCAAAAAATAAGCTTGCATATGGCTATGTGAACTGAAAAATAAAAAAGTTATGGCTATTGGAACATGGGAAGGAAAAATCCAAAACGCAAAAATGAAAATTGGCCCGGTCTTTAAGTGATTGAGTTTTCTGGTAAATAATATTATTACCTATTAACAGGTCACACTGGCGGAGGTCCGAGTCCTGGCACCCTCACCGATTAGCCGTTTTGGGAAGCGGTGGTTCTTACCAGAGTTCTGGCGAGTGTGGCGACCTCCCTGATGCTCACCTAGCGCAGTGATTTACATTGTATAGTGGCTGTGCTTGGTATTGCAGCTCAACCTTATTGTCAGGACCCCGCTGATCTGATATTGATGACCTATCCAGAGGATTCTCCGTTCCCGCTTAAAGGGGTATTTCTATCAGAGACATTTGTGGCAAATTTTCAGTAGAACATCAGGTGGAGAGAAGACCGGAGCACTCAATGTCTTCACAATATGCAGTTTTAGTCACCAGGCATGTGATGTTTTGACTCCTAAAATTCTCTCAAGCTTGAGAAAGACTCTTAGGGCCGCTTCACACGAGCGGATGCCTTGCGTGGCATCCGCTCCGTGACAGAGTGCCAAGACCCGCTGCAGACTGCAGAGGCACGGAGCAGTAACATGACTGTTAATGCTCCGTGCCTCTCTGTGATCTCTTTACTACGAAATCACAGTTGTCACTGTGATTTCGTAGTAAAGAGATCACAGAGAGGCACGGAGCATTAACAGTCATGTTACTGCTCCGTGCCTCTGCAGTCTGCAGCGGGTCTTGGCACTCTGTCACGGAGCGGATGCCACGCACGGCATCCGCTCGTGTGAAGCGGCCCTTAGGAGTCAAAACGTTGCACGGTTGGTGAATAAAACCCTGCATATTGTGAAGACATTGAGTGCTGCGGTCTTCTCTCCATCTTATGATCTCTTGGAACTCGACGGGCTAGGGTTTAACACTGCGGGCACCGCCATGGATTGGATCTAGTAAAAGTAAATCTGTAAGTGGTGCTGTCTCTCCCTCAAACAAATTTTCAGTAGAAGCCATAAATGTCTGATGGGTGCACGTTCCACTTCTAGGACTTCCACTTAGGCCTCTTGCACACGACCGTATGTATTTTGTGGTCTGCAAAAAAACAGATCCGCAAAAATAAGGATGACATCCGTGTGCATTCCGTATTTTGCGGAACGGAACAGCTGGTCCTTCAACGAACTGTACTATCCGTGTCTGTAATGCGCATAATAATAGGACATGTTCTATTTTTTTGCGGAACAGAATGCACATGGAGTACCTTCCGTTTTTTTTGCAGACCCATTGAAATTAATGGTTCCATATACGGACCGAGAAGAGCACACACATACAGCCACCTCTCTCCTTATCTCTTCCTCTCTACAATGGCAGAGAGAAGTCTCCAAACATGAGGGTGCCAGAAATCGCTTGGTGGGCACACAGAACAAGGGCTTGTGGGGCTCTTTAATAAAAAAAAATGGATTTTTTTAATTAGAACAAGATTTCTGCTGTCGCTTTTTTTAACCTACAGTAAGTTTAGACGACAAGTTTACCTTGGGATGTAATATTCGGTACTTTCCACAATATAATTTTATCAAACAAAACCGTTCCTGCCCGCAAGCGGGACAAGTAATATTGGACACTGACGATGCAAGTCCCACATTTTATGGTGTAAAGCCCACAGCCGGCTGATAGCAGTGACCCTTCTGGTTGCCCTGCTTTATCTGATATCAGGTAGCCGGTATTTAAAGGGGTTGTCCAGGATTTGCGCATATTTAATAAACAGCGTAACACTCATCCACAGGTTGTGTGTGGTATATTGCACTTCAGACCATTCATTTGTACTGCAAACCAGACACAACCCATGGACTTCAAAGAGCAAAAGATCTAGAGGCTTAAAGGGGTTTTCCAACACTTTAATACTGATCAATTATCCTCTGGATAGGTCATCGGTATCTGATCGGTGGGGGTCCAACACGTTGGGACCCTGGCAATCAGCTGTTTGAGAGGGGAGCAGGGCTTCTCTCAGCTTTACCTACACCAGTGACGTCACATTCATCCATCACGTGGCCTAGGAGCAGCTCAGCCCTATAGAAGTGAATGGGGCTGAGCGCGATATCAAGCACAACCGCTATACAATGTACGGTGCTGCGCTTGGTAAGTGGCGAGAAGGCAGCGGCGCTCACAGGCACACCTCTGCCTTCTCAAACAGCTCAGCGGCAGGGTCCTGGGTGTTGGACCCCCACCGATCAGATACTGATTACTTATCCTGAGGACAGGTCATCAGTATTTAAATCTCAGAAAACCCTTTTAAGGGCCATCTATGAGGAGAACTTACAGTTTGAAGTTCAGCACAGCTCCGGCATTCACCAGCAGTGTCCTGTCAGAGGAATGAAGAGAACACAGGTCACGTAATACATCATAAAAGCTCATATTCTGGTCAAGTCTAATAAGTCTATAATACAAGAGATGAAGGGTCTCTTAATAAATAAGGCACATCTCCGGCATTCAGAGCGCCAGAAACTCAAATCTACGCCAGCTAGGGGCTAACTTGAGAATAAGGGTCCATTCACACGTCCGCAAAATGGGTCCATTCGTTTTCAATGGGGCCGTAATGTGCTGTCCGCATCCGCACTTCCGTTCCGCAAAAAAATAGAACATCTCCTATTCTTGTCCGCAATTGCGGACAAGAATAGGCATTTTCTATGAGTGCGCAGGTGATGTGCGGTCTGCAAAATGTGGAAAGAACATTGCCGGTGTCCGTGTTTTTGATCCGCAAAACACATACTGACGTCTGAATGGACGCTAACTTACTCCTGTTTGTGACGTAAGTTATAGCAAATCTGGCGGGCAAATGAAGCCCCGCCCCTCCCATAAAAACCTCACCACTTCTCTTACTGATCTGGAGTTACAGCCTTTATTATAGTCCAGAGCTGCTTCCAACATTCTTCAGGCTTCAGAGCTGAAATCTCCTGCAGCATTTTTTGTAGCTCAATGTTTGCACAGAGCCTGCAGTGAAGTGTCATCTTTTCATCAGGTATTGTGCAGTAATCTGGAAACACTAAGGGCTGTTTCACACGAGCGGATGCCGTGCGTGACATCCGCTCCGTGAAAGAGTGCCAAGACCCGATGCAGACTGCAGAGGCACGGAGCTTTAACATGACTGATAATGCTCTGTGCCTCTGCAGTCTGCATCGGGTTTTGGCACTCTTTCACGGAGAGGATTCCACGCACGACATCCGCTCGTGTGAAACAGCCCTAAGGGGGCCATTTATCAAACTGGTGTAAAGTAGAACTGGCTTAGTTGCCCATAGCAACCAAATTAGATTCCACCTATCCTTTTTCAAAGGAGCTGTCCAAAATGAAAAGTGGAATCTGATTGGTTGCTATGGGCACCTAAGCCAGGTCTACTTTACACCAGTTGATAAATGACCCCCTAAAGGTATGCACACAGTGTAGTTTTTTCCCCACCAAAATTCACGCGTTACTTGCAGATTTTGACATGGATCTGCACTGAAAAGCCACATAAATGCTGCACTGTGTACATGGGATAAGAATCTCATCTACTAGCTGGTTCTGTATTCCCCTGCAGATTTTCTGCACCGTGTGCACGTACCTAGCCCACTGCAGGATCAGAGCTAAGCACTGGGCGTGCCATTGTCAGCGCAGCACTGAGAACTGTAACTGTGATGGGGGGCAACCTCTAGTTGTTATCTAGAATGATCCAGTCACTGACAGCAAGCAGAGATCAGCTAGATTCACATCTGGAGAGGAGGTTCAGATTTCGGCAAAAAAAAAAAGGACAAAGGTACGGGACAATGCTGGTAATGATAGTCAATGGGATCCGACAATCGCTGTGCTGTGTCTAAAAAACTGGACACGGCACTGCTGAGGCCAGTCATTGGCAGCAGCAGCACATGCCTGGCTGTGATCCTGAAGATGGAGGAAGGGGAGCCTGCCAGAGCACTTTAGTTACATAATTATTCCCCAAAAACCCTTTAAGGATATTTTGTACTCCTTTTTAAGTGCTCTACACACCAACATAGGGAATGCAGAGGTGGAAATGAAGCAGCCATGATGACAGTGTAAGCAGATTACGTCATCACAACAGCACTAAGGTGACGTAATACGTAGACGAGCGTCCCTGTCTGCTCGCGTCCACACGCCCGTTCTTACCCGAACAGCAATAGGTCCCCGATCATCCTGCCACAGCAGCAGCCAGCTCACCGGTAAACACACGCTTCCGCTTTCCGGCTGCCGGGGGAGGAAGGCAGCCAATCGGCGTCAGAGCCTCAACAGAAATGGCTGCCGCTGACACGGAGGGAGGAAATACTGAGTGTTATCTACGGGGACTGTTCCCACTCTGGCCTCTAGAGGGCAGTGTGCGATAGAAATTTCCCGATAGGAAACCTTAGAATCAACAGCCAATCGGTTTACTGCTTTCTGTTCTAAAGGTGGAATCTGATTGGTTGCAGCAATAAAGATGAATGATGTCACGTGTCATGGATGCCTCACAACACTCACTTTTGTGGCAGTATTTCATGAGAATTATAGGTCTATGCAACTTGTATGAGGTCTAATTTTTACCAAATAGAACTACAATTGTCAATGAGTTGTGTGAGGTATTGCAGCCCAGCACCCTTCACTTGAATGAGGCTGAACTGCAATACCAGACATGCCCTATGGGCAACAGTGGCGCTGTTTCTAAGGGATAGGCGCAAACCTTCTGATTTCAGGCAAGCATTTTTATTAATGCACGTACCCGTTTTTAACCCCTAACTGATGCCGCGATTTTCCTTTGTTGATTAATAGCATTCTGAATACTATTCGGCATCGCCTTCTGTCTTTATCTTAGCTGTGTGCAGTAACAGGACCTGTGGTGACGTCACTCCGGTCATCACATGATCCATCACATGATCTTTTACCATGGTGATGGACCATGTGATGGACCATGTGATGACCGGAGTGACGTCACCACAGGTCCTGTTACTGCACACAGCTAAGATGAAGACAGAAGGAGATGCCGGCTGCGCGATCAAGTGGATTAAGGGGAGTTAAATTATTTTTTATTTATTTTCTAACCCCTCCAGCGCTATTGTACCATTCATACTGTATTCAGAATGCTATTATTTTCCCTTATAACCATGTTATAAGGGAAAATAATAATGATCGGGTCTCCATCCCGATCGTCTCCTAGCAACCGTGCGTGAAAATCACACCGCATCCGCACTTGCTTGCGGATGCTTGCGACTTTCACACAACCCCATTCATTTCTATGGGGCCTGCGTTACGTGAAAAACACAGAATATAGAGCATGCTGCGATTTTCACGCAACGCACAAGTGATGCGTGAAAATCACCGCTCATGTGAACAGCCCCATAGAAATGAATGGGTCGGGATTCAGTGCGGGTGCAATGCGTTCAACTCACGCATCACATCCGCGCGGAATACTCGCCCGTGTGAAAGGGGCCTCGTTCAGAAGGCTGCAATAGAAATCAAACAGCTCTTGTGATGTCGCGGCATGGGAGCCGTTTGGTCCCCGGGAGCTCAGCGCTGACAGTATTTGACCTCTAAGATGCTATGATCACATTTGACCACAACATCTTAGGTGTTAAAAGTCCATGATTGGCGTTTCTGCCGATCATGGACACTGCCAGCAGATGTCTGTTGTGTAAAACAACAGGGACCTGTTGGCTATGGCGCCCACTTAAATCCTGGGTGCCATCTTTAAAGTCTTGACTTCTGCCGTACATCTACGGTGAGCGTCGGGATGGGGTTAATTAAAAACTCAATGCAGAATAAGGCCTCATGCACAAGACCGTATGTATTTTACGGTCCGCAAAAAATACGGATGACGTCCGTGTGCATTCCATATTTTGCAGAAAGCAACAGTACTATCCTTGTCCGTAATGCGGATAATAATAGGACATGTTCTATTTTTTTGCGGAACAGAAATATGGACATACGGAAACGGAATGCACACGGAGTAACGTCCATTTTATTTGTGGAGCCATTGAAATGAATGGTTCCATATACGATTCGTAAAAAAACTGAACGGACACGGAAAGAAAATATGTTTGTGTGCATGAGGCCTAAGGCATGAAATTAGAGCTCTTTGCTTTTATTCCTAACATATGTTTGTTGGAAATAAGGGAATTGCTTTCAAGGGGTTCTCCAGGCTTTAAAAAAAACTTGGCTTCCTTCTGCCCTGTTGTGGTAAGAGTTTGATCAGTACTTACCCCACCGCAGGGGCGCCGATTCCACTGTGTTCACATTGACTGCGGTCTGTTTCACTACGTTCCTGACTGGATGTGTTTTTATGCACAGTAAGGCCTCATGCACACGACCGTTGTGTGCACCCGTGGCCGTTGTGCCGTTAGACGTTTTTTTCTGCGGCTCCATTGACTTTCAATGGGGCCGTTGAAAACTCGGCTTGTGCACCGTTTTTACACCGTGCCCGTGACCCGTGTTTCTAGGCCGTGAAAAAAATATGACCTGTCCTATTTTTTTCACGGCCAACGGTTCACGGGCCCATTCAAGTCAATGGGTCCGTGAAAATCACGGATGCACCCAAGATTGTCATCCGTGTCCGTGATCCGTGTCCGTTTTTTCCTATCATTTCAATGGCAAACTTGACTTAGAATTTTATTTCATTTTTCATGTCCGTGGATCCTCCAAAAATCAAGGCAGACCCACGGAAGAAAAAACGGGCACGGATCACGGTACAACGGAACCATGTTTTGCGGGACGTTAAAAAATACGGTCGTGTGCATGAGGCCTAAATGCCGCTGAATAGGAAGACTCGAGAACACATCCCGTCAGAACCCGAGCGGAGGAGACTGCAGCCAGTGAAGACGGTGTAATTGGCAACCCAATGGCGGGTTGCGTAATGACCAACCTCACTTCCCACAACAGGGCAGAAGGCGGACAGAATTTTTTTAAAAGCCCAGAGATCCCCTTAAAGCTGCAACCCAGCACAGTTCAGTATCTGCACTGTATTCTTCAGTTGATATCTGCCTTCTTGTTGGGGTAAATAAATTCAGGAGGTTATGCTGGCGCTCTAGTGCCACCTATTGGATGGCTACCCTATAGGTCACTGTCTGATGGAACAATGGCTTGGGCAATAAGCCTAAACCAGACTCTTTTCCATAAGGATATGAAAAACACCTATCTGCAGGCAGCTTTTTGCACCTCGTCGGTGCAGAATACTAGTTTGGCTGGGTGAGAGGCCTTTAATGTGGGTCTAGGGCAGGGATCAGCAACCTTTGGCACGCCAGATGTTTTGAAACTACAACTCCCAGAGTGCTCAATGCACTTCTATGGAAGTTGTGAGAACAGCCGATCATGTTTGCATGCTGGGAGTTGTAGTTTCACAGCAGCTGAAGTGCTGAAGGTTGCTGATCCCTGATCTAGGGGAAATACTTTGATTACACACGCAGTATTAGGCTACATGCACACGAACGTTGTTTGTTTCCGTGTCCGTTTTTTTTTTTTTGCGGATAGGATGCAGAACCATTCATTTAAAAAAATGCGGACAGCACACCATGTGCTGTCCACATCAGTATGTCCGTTCTGTAGCTCCCCCCCCAAAAAAATAGAACATGTCCTATTCTTGTCCGTTTTAGGCATTGTTACAATGTATCCGCCCAAAAAAACGAAAGGCATACGGTTGTCATCCGTTTTTGTTTGCGTTTTTGCAATTTACGGACCGCAAAAACATTCGGCCGTGTGCATGTAGCCTTAGTAAATTGGTTTCATATGTATTCCTACAGTTTGCTTCTGTTGTTTTCACAGTTGACGCAGTAAAAAAAATAAAAGACTGTAAAGCCTCTTTCACACGAGCGATGCGGATTGTGTCAGGATCTGTTCAGGAAAAAACCTGAAGGTTTTGCACACATGTTCAGTCAGTTATGTCTGCAATTGCACTCAGCGTTTCAGCTTTTTCCATGTGGATGCTATCAGTTTTTGATGCATTTTTCACGCATGTGAAAAAAATGAAGACTAGCAATCGACATCTCCTAGCAACCATCAATAAAAAACGCTTTGCATCTGGATGTAATCCGTTTTTCATGGAAGCCTCATGGAACCAGAGCTGCTTGAAAACACAAAATATAGAACATGCTGCAATTTTCCCTGAATGCAGAAATGATGCGTGAAAAACGTGTGCATGGACCCATTAAAATGAATGGGTCAGGATTCAATCCACATGCTATACATTTGCTTCACGCATCGCACCTGGATGGAAAACTCGCTTGTGTGAAAGAGTCCTAGGCCTTAAATGGGCCATGCACATTAGATATCTGCCAGCACCAGAAAATGTTCCAAACACTCCACATAGTAGACATAGACTCATCTCCCCACTTACAAAAAAATACCGCACCCAGATTGACATGTCGGATTGCTGCCAAACTCGTGGTGGTCTGATTAGACATATGGTCTTGCCACAAGAGGGTGTAAAATTGCTTCCCCTGCTGCCCTATAAAAAGGTTCTTAGAGGCTACTTTTGGGTGGAGTACCTCCTCGTTAGAGATTGATGACTACTAGACATTGCCTCTATGACGAAATCAAAGATATTTGCCCAGTTAAAAATGTGGATAGAATGCGGACCCATTCATTTCAACGAGTCCGCAAAAAAATGCGAACAGCACACCGGGCAGCCTTAGGCAGGGCTCGATAGTTACGCAGCATTTTTCCTAAATGAAAACCATTGCAGTCTATGGTAGACGCAATTTAATCTCATGTTCAGGTTAAAAATAAGGTAAACAAATATAATTTAATATTTAAAAAAATTCAAATCACCACCTTTTCATGTTTTGTATATAAAAATAAATAGCTAAATAAGTGGTGTTTGCATGTCTGAAAATGTCTAAACCATCAAAATATAAAAGTATTTATGCGGTTAATTGTATAATGGGAAAAAAAATCTAAATGGTAAATCACCATTTTTTGATCACTTCATCTCCTAAAAAAATTGAATAAAATGTGATAAAAAAAAGTCATACTTACCCCAAAGTAGTATCAATAAAAACTACAGATCACTCTGCAAAAAAAGAGCCCTTAGGGTACTTTCACACTAGCGGCAGGACGGATCCGACAGACTGTTCACCCTGTCGGATCCGTCCTGCCGCTATTTCGCCTTGCTGCCGAACCGCTGCTCCATCCCCATTGACTATAATGGGGACGGGGGCAGAGAGGCCGCTGGACTAAAAAGTCGGACATGCACTACTTTTAGTCCGGCAGCCTTTCGCTGTGCTGCGCAGGAGCTCCGCCCCCGTCCCCATTATAGTCAATGGGGACGGAGCGGCAGCAAGGCGAAATAGCAGCAGGACGGATCCGACAGGGTGAACAGCCTGTCGGATCCGTCCTGCCGCTAGTGTGAAAGTACCCTTACACAGCGCTGTAGATGGAAATATAAAAAGATTGAGGGTGCCAGGATATGACGAGGCACATCTTTGTACATAGCAGATGTGTTTTAGGGTACTGCACACATTTGGGAATTGCTGTGGAAATTTTCTAACACAATTCTGCAATAGTCATGCAGATTTGTCTGCTGAATTCACCTGCGGAGAAAAGGCATACTGTGGAAAAATGTAAGAAAAGAATACCCCCATCTAGAGTGACTCAATTTGCGCAATTCAATTTATCTATCAAACAGAGTTCTTTAGCTGTGAGGGACTTTCCCCGCTGCCAAAGAATTGATTGATAATGTTGGGCATCTCGGCTGACACTGACAATCTCACGACTGGCCGCTGCTCCGAGTAACAGCGCAAGCGCAGAAGCTCTGCTTCCTGTGCTAGAGCAGTGACTGTTTATGTTCCGCTACCTGGAAGTGTAAATGGTTACGGAGCTGGAACGGCACAGCTCTGTACTCCATATAGTAGCCATTCTCAGATACTACAGCTGATGCTCCTATTCAAATGAATGGGAGCTGAGCTAGAGTACCTGAGAATAGCAGCTACACAGTTTCCAGAGCTGTGCTGTTCCGGTTCCATACCAATTTTTTTTCTAGTGCCTACAGCTGCCGCCTACCATATCTCATTAGCATGTTGGTCCCAGAAAACCCCTTCTAGGGGTTCTCATGAAGACAGAAAGCCAAGACTACTTTATCTGTCAGAGGAGAGAGTCACTAACAAACAGCAGATCATACTCTGGAGCAGTGTTCCCCAACTCCAGTCCTAAGGGCCCACCTATCGGCCATGATTTGGGAGTATCCCACACAATGAAGACCTGTTGTAAGTCCTGATGCATTAATTATATCACCTGCCAGTCATGTTTTCAGGATATACCTAGTATTGAGCAGGTGATATAATTAATGCATCAGGACTTACCACAGGTCTTCATTGTGTGGGATACTCCCAAATCATGGCCGATAGGTGGGCCCTTAGGACTGGAGTTGGGGAACACTGCTCTAGAGGGCTTGAGTTATCCATATATTTCTATATTGCTGTAGGAGGAATGCATAGCTGATGACAACCTCCCCCAGCAAACTAACTGTAATGACCGGTGTCACACACAGGGAGGAAAACAGGGAAAGCCCTGCCTAAGGGAGAGGGAACGGTCGTGACCCCTAACTCACCTTACGGCTGGCACCTGACTGCCCTGACGTCCCTAGACGGGTTCCTCACCCGTGCGGCGATCACGTGCCTAAACCCTGGCTTTCCCTGAAATGAGCCCTAGATAGTGAACGGGCCGGTGGGATCGCTAGTCCTCACCACTGCACTAAGAGGGAAACACCAGGGAGAGGACAGACAAACACAAACACCCAGGTGGACGACAACAACTGTCCACAAAGGTCCAACAGGGATCCGGAGGGTAGCGTTCTGAATCAACAGTCAGAGAACGCAGCAACACAGCTCCAGTGGGTCAGGATAGATGTCCAGGCAGGAAGCTCTATCTCTGGCAACCAGAGAAGTGTGAGAGAGGAATATAAGGAGGTTTGGGAGTGCTGGACAAGGAACAGCTGAGGAGAAGGAGCTACGGATCCCTGAGTGAGCCAAAAGGGTTTGCAAAGCAAACCCAGAAAGCTACCATAAGGAAAACAGCCCTATCTTAAATAGAGCGTGCAGCCAACCGCTGCGACTTCCTGACCCCGGGTATAACGAAGTCAGGCGTGGTTCTCGATACCCTCGTGACAGTACCCCCCTCTCTACGAGGGGCCTCCGGACACTCAGGACCAGGTCTCTCAGGATGAGAGGCATGAAAAACCCGAACTAACCTGTCGGCGTTTACCTCAGACGCAGGAACCCACATTCTTTCCTCAGGACCGTAACCTCTCCAATGCACCAGATATTGAAGAGAGCGGTTTGGATATCTGAAATTCTAGATTACCATCCACGACAACAGGAGGGGGTGGCAGCGGTGATGGTTCTAGAGGTGGAACATATTTTTTGAGTAACGACTTATGAAAAACATTATGAATTTTAAAAGTCTGAGGTAACTCCAGGCGAAAAGCCACGGGGTTGATGATGGCTACAATTTTGTAAGGGCCAATAAACCTAGGACCCAGTTTCCAAGAGGGAACCTTCAATTTAATATTCCTAGTAGACAACCACACATAGTCATTCACTCCTAGGTCCGGACCTGGCGACCGTCTCTTATCAGCCATGCATTTGTATTTACCTCCCATATTTTTCAAGTTAGCTTGCACCTTCTGCCATACCGATGAAAGAGATGACGAAAAACGTTCCTCTTCGGGAACCCCAGAAGACCCCCCCTCTTTGAAAGTACAGAATTGGGGATGAAAACCATATGCACCAAGAAATGGTGACTTGCCAGTGGATTCCTGACGACGATTATTTATGGCAAACTCAGCTAACGGTAAATATGATGACCACAACTCTTGGTTTTCAGACACAAAACATCTTAGATATGTCTCAAGGTTTTGGTTGGTTCGCTCAGTCTGTCCATTCGACTGAGGATGGAAAGCTGAGGAAAAGGACAAGTGTACCCCCAAACGGGAACAAAAAGCTTTCCAAAATTTAGAAATAAACTGGATACCCCGATCCGAAACAACATCGGAGGGGACCCCATGAAGCTTCACGATTTCACTGACGAATACCTGAGCAAGAGTCTTAGCATTAGGTAGTGCGGGTAACGCAATGAAGTGTACCATTTTGCTAAACCTGTCCACTACTACCAAAATCACTGTTTTACCCGCAGACAAAGGTAAGTCAGTGATAAAATCCATTGACAGATGTGTCCACGGTCTATTGGGAATGACGAGTGGTAATAGAGACCCTGCAGGACGTGTATGTGAAACTTTTGCGCGCGCACAGGTAGAACAAGAAGACACAAAATCCAATACATCCTGACGCAACCTTGGCCACCAAAAACGACGAGACAATAGCTCCAAGGTTGCTTTACTACCCGGGTGCCCAGCAAGTGCCGAATTATGATGTTCCTTTAATAATTCGAAACGTAGGTTCAACGGTACAAACAATTTCTCTGAGGGGCAAGAGACCGGGGCGTCCCCCTGGGCCTCTAACACCTTCCCCTCCAAAACAGAGTGTACCGCAGAGACAACCACTCCTCTTTGTAGAATGGGCACCGGATCACTCACATTACCCCCTCCAGGGAAACAACGAGATAGTGCATCAGCCTTGGTGTTCTTTGCCCCAGGACGATAGGTAATAACAAAGTTAAACCTGGTAAAAAATAGCGACCACCTAGCCTGTCTAGGGGTGAGACGCTTAGCTGATTCGAGGTACAGGAGATTTTTGTGGTCCGTAATCACAGTGACGGGGTGGACTGCCCCCTCTAAGAAGTGGCGCCACTCCTCAAACGCAAGTTTAATAGCTAATAGTTCCCTATTGCCAATATCGTAGTTCTTTTCTGCTGCAGATAGTTTTTTCGAAAAGAAAGCACAAGGACGCCATTTGCCAGGAGACGGACCCTGAGACAGCACCGCCCCCACTCCCACCTCTGACGCATCGACTTCAACAATAAAAGGCTGAGAGACATCAGGTTGGACTAGTACAGGTGCTGAGGTAAACCTCTCTTTTAGAGAGGAAAAAGCAACTTTAGCGGCGTCAGACCATTTAGAAAAATCTGTCCCCTTCCTAGTCATGTCAGTAAGCGGTTTTACAATAAGTGAATAATTTTTAATGAATTTCCTATAGAAATTCGCGAAGCCCAAGAACCGTTGTAGAGCTTTGAGGTTCTCAGGAAGATCCCAATCTAAAATTGCCTGGACCTTCCTAGGATCCATACGGAAACCTGAAGCAGATAAAAAATAACCCAGGAATTGTATTTCCTGAACGGCGAAGACACATTTTTCAATCTTAGCATATAATTCATTCGTCCGTAGGACCTGCAGTACTTGTCTGACATGCTCCTCATGTGTTCTCAGATCAGACGAATAAATTAAAATATCATCTAGGTATATTACCACAAACCTGCCGATTAGATGACTAAAAATGTCTTTAACGAAATGTTGAAAGACGGCAGGAGCATTGGTCAGACCGAAAGGCATAACTAGATTTTCATAATGCCCCTCAGGGGTGTTAAACGCTGTCTTCCACTCATCCCCCTCCTTAATACGAATCAGATTGTAGGCCCCCCTAAGATCAAGTTTGGAGAACCACCTAGCACCCGCAATCTGATTAAACAGGTCAGAAATGAGAGGAAGAGGGTGTGGGTCTCGGATGGTTATCCGATTTAATTCGCGAAAATCTAAGCAAGGACGCAGGCCCCCATCTTTCTTTTTAACGAAGAAAAACCCTGCAGCCACGGGTGAAGAAGAGGGCCTGATGTGTCCCTTAGCCAAGCTCTCGGAGATATAATCTTTCATGGCTTGTCTCTCTGGACCCGAAAGATTATATAACCTGGTCTTGGGTAATTTTGCGCCGGGAATAAGGTTAACCGGGCAATCATAAGGACGATGAGGTGGTAACTTCTGACAACCCTTTTCAGAAAAAACATCCTCAAAATCCGAAATAAATGTAGGTAGGGTAGTTATGGAGGCGACTAAGCAATTGCTATTTAAGCAATTTTCTCTGCACTGCTCACTCCACTCCAATATCTCCCTGGCCTGCCAATCCACTACTGGATTGTGCGCTACCAACCAGGGAAGACCCAGCACCACCGGAGTGGGAAGCCCCTCCAGAACATAACCTGAAAGCATCTCGTTATGGTGGTCCCCTACCCGAAGGTGTATATTATGAACAATGTGGGTGAGGTTTCTCTGAGACAGGGGAGCAGAATCAATAGCGAATATGGGAATGGGTCTCTGTAACGTACAGAGAGACAAACCCAAAGTGCGGGCAAAATGGGCATCTATCAAATTTACCCCTGCTCCACTGTCTAAAAAGAAAGAAATAGTCTCCGTCTTATCACCAAAAACAATAACCGCTGGCAACACAAATTGCGATGTACGTATGGAGGAGACGTATACCCCCCGGCTGACATCCTCCACACAGCCTGGGGTTAGTAGTTTTTCCGACGGTCTTTTGTTTCTGAGTAAAGAAGGACAGACATTAATGAAATGACCCCTCTCCCCACAAAAAAAACAAACCCCACGCCTACGGCGAGCCTCAGGAGGACGGACCTGACGAGTAGTTCCTCCTAGCTGCATAGGCTTGTCTAAGTCCGTACAGACTAACTGCTGCTTGAGAGGAGTTACCAATTTCTCCGGTTCTTTCAACCTGTCCCTAAGGCGTCTCTCTATATGGATAGAAAGGGACATAACCGCATCAAGGGAAAAGGGGGTCTCATATAATGCAAGCGCATCCTTAACCCTTTCGGATAACCCAGAGCAGAACTGACTCCTGAGAGCCGGGTCGTTCCATTGGGTATCCGTAGCCCACCTACGGAATTCAGAGCAATACTCCTCTACCGGCCGTTCTCCTTGTAAGAGTCTCCGTAATCTTGATTCAGCCAGTGCTACTCGGTCAGGGTCGTCATATATGAGACCCAAGGCCCCGAAAAACTCATCCACTGACCGAAGAGCCTGGGAATCAGTAGGTAAAGAGAACGCCCAGGACTGCGGGTCCCCCTGCAGCAGGGAAATAACAACCCCCACCCGCTGATCTTCATTACCAGAGGAGTGAGGGCGCAGTTTAAAATATAACTTACAGGCCTCACGGAATGCCAAAAACTTGTCCCTTCCCCCAGAAAATCTGTCAGGGAGAGGGACCTTGGGTTCCGCAACAACCTGGTTACCAGTAGCAACCGCTGGGCTTGCGGTCAGTTGTAATTGCTGCTGTTGCTGGAGGACCGACGCCTTCAATCCTACCACCTCCAAAGACAGGCCATGAAATTGTTTGGACAGAGCAGCAATTTGATCCATACTGGATTCTAAGTAGGTAAAAAAAATATATATATAAATATATATATATATATATATTTTTTTTTTTTTAGCTACACAAAATAAGGGCCAGAGATAATGTAATGACCGGTGTCACGCACAGGGAGGAAAACAGGGAAAGCCCTGCCTAAGGGAGAGGGAACGGTGGTGACCCCTAACTCACCTTGCGGCTGGCACCTGACTGCCCTGACGTCCCTAGACGGGTTCCTCACCCGTGCGGCGATCACGTGCCTAAACCCTGGCTTTCCGTGAAATGAGCCCTAGATAGTGAACGGGCCGGTGGGATCGCTAGTCCTCACCACTGCACTAAGAGGGAAACACCAGGGAGAGGACAGACAAACACAGACAAACACAAACACCCAGGTGGACAACAACAACTGTCCACAAAGGTCCAACAGGGATCCGGAGGGTAGCGTTCTGAATCAACAGTCAGAGAACGCAGCAACACAGCTCCAGTGGGTCAGGATAGATGTCCAGGCAGGAAGCTCTATCTCTGGCAACCAGAGAAGTGTGAGAGAGGAATATAAGGAGGTTTGGGAGTGCTGGACAAGGAACAGCTGAGGAGAAGGAGCTACGGATCCCTGAGCGAGCCAAAAGGGTTTGCAAAGCAAACTCAGAAAGCTACCATAAGGAAAACAGCCCTATCTTAAATAGAGCGTGCAGCCAACCGCTGCGACTTCCTGACCCCGGGTATAACGGAGTCAGGCGTGGTTCTCGATACCCTCGTGACACTAACCAGTTTGCCAGAGGTGTGAGAAACCAGATCAGCTGAAAACCATGGAGTTATCTCTAGGAGGATATTTCTACTCAGATCAGATTAATCCATTAGATTTGCAGCTCTTCAAGTCCCATTTAAATGAATTCAACACATTTCTTATTTGTAAATTCATCTAAAAGTGAATGTATAGTCAAACATGTTCATAAAGTTTAACCCTTTTCCAGGGTAACTGTACGTCCAAGGTGCGGGAAGTGATCCTGCTCCATATGCAACGGGTGCCGGCTGTGTAATACAACTGACACCAAGCCGCAATGATAACTCTGATCCCAGTCATCTTTACACATCTGATGACATGGTCAATACCAACCATGGCAACTAAATAAATAGGGGGGTGAGTGAGGGGCCCCCTCATAGTAAGTCACCTGTTAAGTCGTAAGGCAGAGCTTGGCAGTAAGAATCCCATAGACTACAACAGCAGTCTAAAATTTAAAAAGTAAAAAAAAAATACCCTTTTCACATTTTACATATAACAATAAACAATAAATATAATAATTGGTATACAATCTATGTACACTCACCTAAAGAATTATTAGGAACACCTGTTCTATTTTTCATTAATGCGATTATCTAGTCAACCAATCACATGGCAGTTGCTTCAATGCATGTAGGGTTGTGGTCCTGGTCAAGACAATCTCCTGAACTCCAAACTGAATGTCAGAATGGAAAAGAAAGGTGATTTAAGCAATTTTGAGCGTGGCATGGTTGTTGGTGCCAGACGGGCGGTCTGAGTATTTCACAATCTGCTCAGTTACTGGGATTTTCACGCACAACCATTTCTAGGGTTTACAAAGAATGGTGTGAAAAGGGAAAAACATCCAGTATGCGGCAGTCCTGTGGGCGAAAATGCCTTGTTGATGCTAGAGGTCAATGGGCCGACTGATTCAAGCTGATAGAAGAGCAACGTTGACTGAAATAACCACTCGTTACAACCGAGGTATGCAGCAAAGCATTTGTGAAGCCACAACACGCACAACCTTGAGGCGGATGGGCTACAACAGCAGAAGACCCAACCGGGTACCACTCATCTCCACTACAAATAGGAAAAAGAGGCTACAATTTGCACGAGCTCTCGATTTCTGTTGAGACATTCAAATGGTAGAGTCCGAATTTGGCGTAAACAGAATGAGAACATGTATCCATCATGCCTTGTTACCACTGTGCAGGCTGGTGGTGGTGGTGTAATGGTGTGGGGGATGTTTTCTGGGCACACTTTAGGCCCCTTAGTGCCAATTGGCCATCGTTTAAATGCCACGGGCTACCTGAGCATTGTTTCTGACCATGTCCATCCCTTCATGACCACCATGTACCCATCCTCTGATGGGTACTTCCAGCAGGATAATGCACCATGTCACAAAGCTCAAATCATTTCAAATTGGTTTCTTGAACATGACAATGAGTTCACTGTACTAAAATGGCCCCCACAGTTACCAAATCTCAACCCAATAGAGCATCTTTGGGATGTGGTGGAACGGGAGCTTCGTGCCCTGGATGTGCATCCCTCAAATCTCCATCAACTGCAAGATGCTATCCTATCAATATGGGCCAACATTTCTAATGAATGCTATCTTGTTGAATCAATGCCACGTAGAATTAAGGCAGTTCTGAAGGCAAAAGGGGGTCCAACACCGTATTAGTATGGTGTTCCTAATAATTCTTTAGGTGAGTGTATATTGTAATGCAAAGCAAATTATTACCTATATAGTAATAACTATATACATTTGGTATCACCACTATCATACTAACCCTCAGAATAAGCTTGTCATGTCATTTTTAGCCATAATGAATGCCATAAAGACAAAACCCCCAAAAACATGCTGACAGAATTTTTTCCCCGTTTTCAATACAAGATACAGTAAATTAAATGGTGCCATTGAAAAAAACTACTCGTACTGCTAAAATATAAGCCCTATGTAAACGGAAAAGCAAAACAGTTATGGATCTTGGAAGGTGGGGATGGAAAAATGAAAATGCAAAAACAAAAAAAATGGCCTAATCTTTAAAGAAGCACTTCCACAAAAATTTGTATCCTCTGACCTTTTAGAAAGATGTGTGATGTAAACTGTAGTGAAGGTAATCTTGTTACTGGTAAATGTGTTTGTGAGTTATAACCTCCCTTTTGATCCTCAGCTGTGTCATGTGACCATCACTCTGATCTCCAACTGACACAGGACAGGAAGTCAGTTACTTCTCTATTCATTCCTATCAGACTGATATTGAGTCTCCTATAGGAATACATAGAGAAAATGGCTTCTTGTTCACACATAAGATGCTGTGTGTTAGTGTTGGTCACATGACACAGTTGAGGATCAGAAGGGGGGTTATAAATTAGAAATACAGTCACTGGTAAGAAAATTATCTTCACTACAGTTTACATAATTTACCTTTCTTACAGGTCAGAGAATACACATTTTTGTGAGAGTGCTTCTTCTAAACTTTTTGTATTTTTCCATTCACATAGCCGTATGAGACAAGTTGTACTTTCCAACGCCACCATTTAATATTGCATAGAATGTAGTGGAAAGTGGGTAACAAAATTCCAAAGGTGGTGGAATTGAGAAAAAAAGCGCAAATGAGCTGTATGAGGGCTCATTTTTTGCGGGACGATCTGTACTTTTCATTGATACCATTCTGAAGTGTGTACAACTTTTTGATCACTTTTTATTAAAAATTTTATGGGAGGAGATGTGACCAAAAAATGGCAAAGCAGCCATTTTGACCCTTTTTTTAATTTCGCCTTTTTCCATATGTTTCTGCACGTGACAATACCCATCATGTGTATTTTTTAAATATTTTTTATTCTCATTTTGGGGAAAGGGAGGGTGATTTAAAGTTTTATATTTGTTTATTTGTAAAAGCTTTATTTTTTTACACTTTTTTTTATAGTTCCCATAGGGAACGATAATAAGCAAGATTGCTATTATCATAGACTCCAATGCGCTAGCATTGGAATCTATGATGATTTTACTAGTTTCTATGGAGCCCTATTACAGGCAAGGGCTCTATAGAAAACACTGTGCAGCAGCCTTGTGTCATTCACTATGGCGCCATCTTTAACCCCTTAGTGACCAAGCCTGTTTGGGCCTTTATGACCAAGCGTTTTTTCTTCCTTTTTTCATGGTCTCGTTCCAAGAACTATAACTTTTTAATTTTTTCGTCTATATAGCTTTATGAGGGCTTGTTTTTTACGGGACAAGTTGTAGTTTTTAATGGCACCATTTTGGGGTACACATAACTTTCTGATTAACTTTTATTAACTCTTTCTGGGAGGGAGATGGGGAAAAATAGCAATACTGCCACTGTGTTTTTACATTATAAATTTTACGGCGTTAATTTTTCGGTACAAATGACATAATATATTTATTCTCTGGGTCAGTACGATTACAGTGATACAAAATACTTATAATTTTTTTTAAGTTTTACAATTTTTTTTCCAATAAAACCCCTTTTATTAACCCAAAAAATGATTTTGCATTGGCATTTCACAAGACCCATAACTTATTTTTTTTCTTTTTATATGGAGTTGTGTGAGGGCTTGATTTTTGAGGGACAACTTGTATTTTTCATTGGTATAATTTTGGAGTAAATGCCGCTTTTTGATCGCTTATTATTACGTTTTTTTCGGTGGAAACTGAGAATAAATTAGAAATTCTGTCTTTTTATTTATTTTTATTTTTTACGGCGTTCACCATAGGGGATAATTTATGTAATATTTATGTAGTCCGGGTCGTTACGGACGCGGCAATACCAAACATATGGGGGATATTTTCTTTTTGCAATTTTTTTCATTATGGAATTTTTTTATTTAATAAAAGTGTATTTTTTTCTATTTTTTTACTACTTAAAAGTCCCACAAGGGGACTATAATATACTGTATTTTGATTGCTTTTAAAATGTAATGCATTATCTCTAGAATGCATTACATTTCAATAGCATTGCTATTCAAAGATTGACCAGCAGGCTGCGCCAGAGAGGCACAGCCTGCTGGAGATAACTGAAGACAGGCTTGGGGCCCTGATCGGAAGCGAGGTAAGCTTCTCAACACATCAGCACCCCGCAATCGCATTTTCGGAATGCTGATGGGAGACAGAGGGAGTCCCCTCCCTCTTTCACCACTTTACATGCAGCTGTGGCGCCTGGCATGTAAAGGGTTAAACAGCCCGGATCGGCATTTCTGCCGGTCAGGGCTGTTAGAGCAGGGCCCCGGCTCTCATGTGAGAGCCGGGTCCGCGCTCCCCGCTGCACGGGGGAGCCGTGCAGCGCTTAGACTGGGCTGCCGTAAAAAAAACGCGGCGGCCCAGCCTAAGGCCCCTTACTAACCGCCGTAAAAACACGTATAGGGTGGTCACTAAGGGGTTAAAGACATGTGATGTAATAGTACGTCACATGTTGGGAAAGGGTTAAAGGGGCAAATCAAGTTTTCATGATAAACATATTTTATCTAAAAACATTTTGTGGTGTTTTTTACAATAGGCTGTCATTTCCTTTTCTGTAGAGATCTCTTCTCAGCTTGTGCTATGTACACTGGGAGCTGTTCAGGGGTTTTTCCAGAAATTTTATATTGATGACCTATACTCAGGATAGGTCATCGATATCGGATCAGTTGGGGTCTGACTCGGGGCACCCATGCTGATCAGCTGTTTGAAGAGGCTGCTGCGCTCACCAGAGCTCCAGTGAATGCTGTTGTCTCTTCACAGCTTATCAAGTATGGTGCTATACATTGGACAGCGGCCGTGCTTGAATGGAACTTAGGGCACGTGACCGTGATCAGTTGTTCAGTAAATTAGGTATATTAAGAAATGTATCCAATGAGTTATGGAATGTGTAAATGCTTTGGGTATAATGTTACTACATAATGTAAATTCCTCCAGACTTACAGGCCTACACTACATAATGCCCAAGGCTGCCCTGTGCCCAGACTTTCTGCGTCTCTGTAATGCTGCGCTCTGCAGAACACTTAAGCTTCTGCCGTTCTTGTAACTCTTGCTTGAGTGTATTTTGATCCAGGCACCTGTTCTGGTCAATAAGAATGAGCAAAAAAAGAAGATCACTTGGAATTCACAGCTGGAGATTACAATCCGTTCTTCGCTGTCTCTTTCTCAACAGAAAATAATTATGTCGGATTTACTTATGCGTGTCTTGCAAGTGGCCTTTACACATGCACAAAAGTATAGCCACTGTCATAGGAAAAGTCATCAGGAGTAGGATGATGTAGGTACATTAAGGACCCATTCACACATTCTGGATTTCATGCAGATTCCACACCAGATTCTTCCTTATATCCACTCACAATCTGCCTCCAGTCCACATAAATGAAGTTTTTTTTTATTCTGTTCACATGCACTGGAAAAAAAAAACTTTGCAAATTTTTGGGTATGAGGATGATGTTAATTCTTTTCATGGATTCCAACTGAAAAATTCTCAGATTTCTTCTGTGAATGCCATAGACAAATCTGTAATGTGTTAACTTAACATACATTTGCAGTAACCCAGGTACTTGCAAACTGTTCTTGTTATGTAATGCTATTTCATGTTATTTAATATGTTAATGTATTGTAATGTACCAGCATATCTCTGTATGGCTTAGTCAGGGTAAACAATCCTGACTCTGCCCCTGTATAAAGTTAAAAAGAACCTCTCACTACAATAAAAAATCTAAACTAAGCATACAGACATGGAGAGCGGCGCCCAGGGATCTCCCTGCACTTACTATTATCCCTGGGCACCGCTCCGTTCTCCCGGTATAGGCTCCGGTATCTTCATATGTTCGGCTCAACTGGGTGGAGCCTACTGGCGTCTCCTTCTCCCAGGCTGTAGCACTGGCCAATCGCAGTGCTCAGCTCATAGCCCGAGAGAAAAAAACATCTCAGGCTATGAGCTGAGCGCTGCGATTGTCTATATGCTTAGTTTAGATTTTTTATTGTAGTGAAAGGTCCTCTTTAAAGGGGTTTTCTCATCTCAGACAATGGGGGCATATCGCTAGGATATGCCCCCATTGTCTTATAGGTGCGGGTCCCACACCTATATCGCAAACAGAGCCCCGAAAGTGAAGGAGCCGCCCTCCATTCATTTCTATGGGGCCGCCGAAAATACCCGAGCGCTGGCCCAGCTATTGCCGTCTGCCCCATAGAAATGAATGGGGGCATGGGCCGCGCATGCGGTAGGACCCGCACCTATCACACAATGGGGGCATATCCTAGCAATATGTCTAAGATGGGAATACCCCTTTAAGTGTTGGACTTAGATCTGCTCCTAGCTTAGTTAGAAAACAACAGTCACAAGAAACACATAGATTTGCGTTCACTTTTAGTGATCCTATGTGATGGAAAGTACCCTATATAGTGAGATACCCACTCAGTGTACAAAAGCATACACGAACAAAAGATAGACTGAGACTAGACGGATATAGTAGCAAATAATGTACATATACTTTATTAAACGATGCATAAAAAATTCATATTTTATTGTGTGATATATCACAACAGATAAAAAGGTGGACTACACCTGAGGGGACATAACATGATTACATACAAAAAAGGGGCAATGAGGTCAACACTCAGCTATGCCTCAGCTAAGGTTCACAAATAGCCAGAAAAAGTGCAAGTGCGTGTCTCGAAGCTTGTAACATATATATATATATATATATATATATATACACAGGCATGGGACCTGTGTCGCATGCCAAAAGGTTCTCCACAAACATCCACAAAAAAATACAATTTATACTGATATATACGCATGTATCTCCAATGCCAGTGCATCAAATTAGGACATACATGTGTATAGCACACGGACCCATCCCCTCGTGGGAAGAGGGACTAGTGCCTTAAACTCAGCAAAAAAGTGCATATGTGCATATTATCATCCATTGTAAGAAGTAGAAACAGAATCCCATAAAGATGCATGAACGTGCATGTGCATGTCGTCTCAAGGGCAGATGAAAAATGACAACTGATGCCCCAAAGGTAGAACAGTGCATGGACATGCACATACAAATACATGCACCCTAGGAGTCGATCAACTAAGTGACTATATCTAGATAGATACAATCAATGCATCAAAACATCACAAAGATCGATTCCTGCACTAAAAAAGAAATAACTAAATCATGCTACAGAACCATTAGCGGACAGAGCAAAGAGTAGCCTCACACTAGGATATTACATACCCATATAATAAAGACAGTCCAAACTCAGGAGAACCACGTACCCCGACGCGCGTTTCGGCTAGGATGCCTTCTTCTGGGGGATGTGGCTCAACCTGCAATGTGTCTGTATTTAAAACTCCCAGCTCACCTGTATTCAATCGAGATTAGATTTGCAGACTGCTGCGTCTGGCCTTGACGTTACTGGTTAGAAAAAGACTCCTAGCTTAGTTAGTAGTGTGAGGAAGTGAGAGGATGCTACATGTGCTCATTCTTCAGAGAACTATGCCTTCATCCCAGAGAATAACTATCTCTGAGAGATCCAACGTGAGAAAGCCATCTCTACTCTCCAGTGCTCCAAGAAAACAGAAAGGAAAGAACCAGAAGGTTCAGAATCTACAAGGATGAGCAATGGAGTCAGTCAGTTAGGTATTTGCTGTTTAAGGCTGATGGAAACTTTACTGCAGTAAGAGGGACATTGTTAAAACTTCACTCTTGGACATGGTCTGGACAGCCATATCGTAATCCTGTACCACTCAACTGGGAATTACAGCCTCAATTGCAAGAGTATTATTGCCATCCTTAGATATTAATCACCCAAAAATGAAACTGACTTACGTATATATGAAAATCCAAAAGACTTTATTATAAAGTAATGACTGGGATATATCAATACCAGGGTTCTCTCTATACAGGAAAGACAGAGAAGGCAAGAAGGGGGAGGGGTGGCCCTGTATGTGAAAGAAAGCATAAAATCTAATTTGATACAAGTTAGCGAGAACAATTTAGAGTCAGTTTGGGTTACCTTGCAGCTTAATAATCATAAGGTAACTCGTGTAGGTGTGATATATAGACCACCTAGCCAAGTCAAAGAATTAGATGATCTACTAGTTGAGGAAATAGCTAAAATGACATTGAATGGGGAAGTTATCATTATGGGAGACTTCAATCTTCCAGATGTAAACTGGAAAACCAAATTAGCTAGTTCTGCCAGGAGTACAGATATTCTAAATTCCCTACTGGGATTATCTCTACAGCAAGTAGTGGAGGAGCCAACCCGGAAGGAGGCCATTTTAGATTTAGTATTCACAAATGGGAATTTGGTATCTGATATTACTGTAGGGGAAAGCTTGGGATCTAGTGATCACCAGTCAGTGTGGTTTACTATAAGTACAGTGACTGAGTCACACCACACAAAAACAAAAGTTTTAGATTTTAGAAAAACTGACTTTTCTAAAATTAGATTAGTGGTATACGAGTCCCTATCAGACTGGAACAGTTTCATTGGAGTCCAGGAGAAATGGGACTACTTAAAAGTGGCACTATTGAAGACAACAGAAAATTGCATTAGGCTTGTCAGTAAAAGCAAAAAAAGGAAGAGACCACTGTGGTACTCAGCAGAAGTGGCCAAAATCATTAAAAACAAAAAGATAGCATTTAGGAATTATAAAAAAAAAAAAAACGAGGATGACAGACAAATTTATAAGATTAGGCAGAGAGAGGCCAAACAAGTTATAAGAGCTTCTAAAGCACAGTCAGAAGAGAAATTAGCTCAGTCAGGGAAAAAAGGCGATAAGGCATTCTTCAGATACATAAATGAAAAAAGGAAACTAAAACAAGGAATTACCAAATTAAAAACTAAAGAAGGAAGGTATATGGAAGAAGATAAAGAACTAGCTGACTGCCTCAATGAATACTTCTGTTCAGTTTTTACAAAGGAAAATGAAGGAGAAGGACCTCAGTTAGGAAAGAAGACTAATGAATCTTTTGACGCATGTGTCTTTACAGAGGAAGAGGTTCTAAGTCAACTGTCTAAAATTAATACAAATAAGTCACAGGGGCCTGATGGGATACACCAAAGCTATTAAAAGAGCTCAGCGGTGAACTAGCAAAACCATTAACAGATTTATTTAACCAATCACTGGCAACAGGAGTCGTCCCAGAAGATTGGAAATTAGCAAATGTTGTGCCCATTCACAAGAAAGGTAGTAGGGAGGAATCGGGCAACTATAGGCCAGTAAGCCTGATATCAATAGTGGGGAAATTAATGGAAACCATACTTAAGGAGAGGATTGTGGACCATCTAAAATCCCATGGATTGAAAGATGAAAAACAGCATGGGTTTACTTTAGGGAGATCATGTCAAACTAATCTTATTGATTTTTTTGATTGGGTGACTAAAATAATAGATGGAGGAGGTGCAGTAGACATCGCTTATTTAGACTTTAGTAAGGCTTTTGATACTGTCCCACATAGAAGGCTTATCAATAAAGTGCAGTCATTGGGCTTGGACTCCTATATTGTTGAATGGATTAGGCAGTGGCTGAGGGACAGGCAACAGAGGGTTGTAGTCAATGGAGTATATTCAGACCAAGGTCTTGTTACCAGTGGGGTACCTCAGGGATCTGTTCTGGGACCCATATTGTTTAATATCTTTATCAGCGAAATTGCAGAAGGCCTCAATGGTAAGGTGTTTCTTTTTGCTGATGATACAAAGATTTGTAACAGGGTTGATGTTCCTGGAGGAATACACCAAATGGAAAAGGACTTAGGAAAACTAGAGGAATGGTCAAAAATCTGGCAACTAAAATTTAATGTTGATAAGTGCAAGATAATGCACCTGGGGCGTAAAAACCCAAAAGCAGAATATAAAATCAGTGATACAGTCCTAACCTCAGTATCTGAGGAAAGGGATTTAGGGGTCATTATTTCAGAAGACTTAAAGGTAGGCAGACAATGTCATAGAGCAGCAGGAAATGCTAGCAGAATGCTTGGGTGTATAGCAAGAGGAATTACCAGTAGAAAGAGGGAGATGCTCATGCCGCTCTACAGAGCACTAGTGAGACCTCCTTTGGAGTATTGTGCTCAGTACTGGAGACCATATCTCCAGAAGGATATTGATACTTTGGAGAGAGTTCAGAGAAGAGCTACTAAACTAGTACATGGATTGCAGGATAAAACTTACCAGGAAAGATTAAAGGACCTTAACATGTATAGCTTGGAAGAAAGACGAGACAGAGGGGATATGATAGAAACTTTTAAATACATAAAGGGAATCAACAAGGTAAAAGGGGAAAGAATATTTAAAGAAGAAAAACTGCTACAAGAGGACATAGTTTTAAATTAGAGGGGCAAAGGTTTAAAAGTAATATCAGGAAGTATTACTTTACTGAGAGAGTAGTGGATGCATGGAATAGCCTTCCTGCAGAAGTGGTAGCTGCAAATACAGTGAAGGAGTTTAAGCATGCATGGGATAGGCATAAGGCCATCCTTAATATAAGATAGGGCCAGGGGCTATCCATAGTATTTAGTATATTGGGCAGACTAGATGGGCCAAATGGTTCTTATCTGCCGACACATTCTATGTTTCTATAAGTATATATGAACAATACATACATGCATAATAAAAGAAGGCAGCACAAGGCAGGACACACAGATGAGGAGCAGGACCCAAGGAGAGTCCAGGAGATCAGTGCACGAAAATAACAACAAGGAAAAAAAGAATGCTAGCTAAAAAAGCGTACCTCAAAACCTCATGACAGCAACGCCCCAAACAAAGTGCAAAGGAGGCAATTGTAGAGATTGAGGTTAGAGTACAAGGACAAGATTAAACATACCCTGAGTGGTGCAAAGATCTCTCGGCCGACTCCTGACCCAACACCGTTTCGCCAGTAAACCTGGCTTCTTCCCGGGATATGGGAAGAAGGAGTCGGCCGAGAGATCTTTGCACCACTCAGGGTATGTTTAATCTTGTCCTTGTACTTTAACCTCAATCTCTACAATTGCCTCCTTTGCACTTTGTTTGGGGCGTTGCTGTCATGAGGTTTTGAGGTACGCTTTTTTAGCTAGCATTCTTTTTTTCCCTGTTGTTATTTTCGTGCACTGATCTCCTGGACTCTCCTTGGGTCCTGCTCCTCATCTGTGTGTCCTGCCTTGTGCTGCCTTCTTTTATTATGCATGTATGTATTGTTCATATATATTTATAATAAAGTCTTTTGGATTTTCATATATACGTAAGTCAGTTTCATTTTTTGGTGATTATTATGACTCCTTGTGGGTCAGTTTTTTCAATTTATTTGATACTTATTCTGTCCGGTTAATATCGGTTGACCAGCCTTAGATATTGCAGGGAGAGATGGCAAAAAGGAGTACTACCCTATTCATACATTGCTATCTGGCAAGATCTGCACCATCTTTTGTTTGGAACTGTATTTTGATATTGTCGAATGTACTACTACTTTTACCATTCTGCACTTTAGTAAAGAGAGACATTTATCTTCTACAGTTGGCCTGGTTACTGGCTCCAGCACTATTCGCCCGCCTCTACACCTAAATCTCCTGCCTTGCACCCGCATCAAACCCACCACACCAAGGGCACCCCAACTACCATCAGGCAGGAGCCCCAATATTAGGGTGTTTTCTTCCAATGAAAGAAATTGTGCACCAAGAGTATGGCACTGTGCCTGCTAAACATTGAAGGTGACGTGCCTCTTGCTGCAGCATTGTAGTCCGGTCAATCAGCTGATTAGCAGGGATGCTATGGGTAAGATCTCAACTGATATTATAATGATGACCTATTGTAAGTATGCCTAATAATTTTGTAGTCCCATAGTGCCCCTTTAATAAATAACCTCCACTGTCAGACATACAGCCACCTGGTTAGCTCTACCTATGTAACTGTCATCTCAGCTCCTACAATTCATCCTTCTCCGGTAATAGAAAAAAAACTGCAGAATTCAGAATGTAGCTTAAATGGGTTCCTGGGAATTTTCATATTGATGGCCTATCCTCAGGATAGGTCATCAGTATGAGACTACAGGTAGGGGGTGACTCCAAGGACCACAGCTGATCAGCTATTTAAGGAACCTGTGGCGATCACTGGAGCTTTGATAAGCACTGCGGCCTACTTGCAGCTTACGAAGCACAGTGCCGTACATTGTATGGCGGCTGTGCTTGGTGTCGCAGCCAGCGCCATTCTCTTCAATGGGACTGAGCTACGCCTAGGACATGTGACCGAAGAACGTGACACCATATGGCGTAGGAAGAGGCTTAAGCGCTCATGCAGCTTCTTCGAACAGCTGATCGGTAGAGTCTGCCAAAAGTCGGACCCCCACTGATCTCATATTGATCACCTATCCTGAGGATAGGCCATCAATATGAAAATCCAAGAAAACCTCTTTAAGTGAAGAAAACAAACTAGGTCAGATCTATGAATTTATCTAAAAGCAAAACTCTCTTCTCCATAGCAAGCAATGACAGCACTGCTTTTATTTAGCATTTTGCTCTTGAAGAGGGAAAGCTACACTGTTTGGTAGCTGGTGGTGTATCCCAATACTTTTCTCCATATAATGTATGCTAGCAGATGGAAAGGAGTATAACTGTTGGATCAGACTATTCAAGGTTTGTAGTTTGTTACCATGGAGACACGTAGGTCTGTATAAGAACTGTAGAAACAGAACAAAACCTATTGCAAAGTTATTTCCTGTTTAATTACTGAAAATAAAATTGGTTGTGAAGGTGGACATAGCCTTAAAAAACATTGGGGGTCATTTATTAAGCTGAAATACTTCTATATTAGGCGTATTTCAGGCGCAGATTGCGCCGCAACTTCTCCTCGCTCACGCCAGGTGTAAAAAAGTGGGTGTAGCGAGGGCGGTGCTCAGTGCTTTCTGCTTCTTAGCTCAGCTAGAGCAAAACTGCGATCTGTGACTTCAGCTTAGGTAGTCTAAGACACACCTTCAATCTCTTCATTGGTCTAGCTGCTGCTTTCCTCTGCAGTTTTGCCTCCTCAGATTGGCTGCTGTGTATAACACAAGTCTAGCACAGACCCCCCTCAGGATGTCCGTGCATGGAGAGTTTATTTCTATGAGAGCATGGGTGAAATGATTGAAAAATAGAGATGAGTAAACCACCCAAAAGAAAATTAGGAAATTGCGTCAAAGGTCGCCTTAAAGGGGCTGTCCATGATTATAAAAAGCAGCCTGCTTTACTAACCAATGTCTGTTATTGGTATTGTAGTTTTCAAAAAGCGTTTGCTATGTCAGAAAAAGTCTTGATCAGTGAGGGTCTGAGAGCTGAGACCCCCACCGGTCACTAGAACAAGAGGAGAGAAGCTCTCACATAACACACTCTCCTCTCTGGAATTGAGAAGGACCCATAGGCTTCTATTGAGCTTGTCTCCTGCAGTGAGGAGCGTAATATGCGAGTGCTTCTCTCGGCTAGTTCTAGCAATGTCTCTATGAGATATCAAAAGTTTTGTAAAAACTCAGTGACCCCTCTGAAGAGGACCTTTCATTACAATTAAAAATATAAACTAAGTATGCTGACATGGAGAGCGGCACCCAGGGATCTCCCTGCACTTACTATTATCCCTGGGTGCCGCTCCGTTCTCCCGGTATAGGCTCCGGTATCTTCAGATTTTCGGCTCCTCTTTAACCTTTATGGGGATGAGCTACAAAAAATGACAAGCCCATAGATACGAGTTGTGCCGTTTCTAGCTAAAAAGCAGACTTTATAATGATGGACATCCACAATAGACATAACGAAATTACCGCAGCGTAACGTATGCTCCAAATCAGATAAACTGCCCACAAACTGGCATTGTTGTCTTCACTTTCTGGCGTACAGGAGGAAATCATGAGTGTACATAATAGAAATGGAACTGACGAGAAGGAAGTCCTGCAACGTTCTAGCATTGTGCCTTCGCCCTCCCATGCAGGCAGCACAGAGGAGTGGCTTCTTGCAGTCAGCTAAATATAACATTCACAACGGTGGTTTATTTTAGCAGTGGTGGAGGTGGGAGAGGGGATCCCACACAAACCCACTGTCTGTCATCCCCCTGCACCCCTCCCCATAGATCCCTTGTAGAGTCAGTGCGGTTTGCTGTCACTATCAGCAAGGACAGCGTGGGAAGCTGAGCCACCACCATGGAGCTGCTGTCATCTCTCAGCTTGGAGGACCTGGCAGTATCTTTCTCAAAATTACCTGTCTTCCCACTCTTTGATGTGGCTTATTATATTATATCCATCCTATACCTCAAGTATGAGCCAGGTGGGTCATTTCCAAAAGTACTCATAGTATTCACTATTGCTTGTGTTCAGCATTCATAGTTCTGTTTGAAGGGGTTAACTGTTTGAGCCTGTGACAACTGCATATTTGCCTTTTAAGGTGACAGGAATTATAGTAAGACAAGGAATGGATGAATTGTTGGCTGGAATATAATAAAGCTTCAGGAAAAAAGATTTAACTCTTAGTAAACTACCTGACACAACCTCAGTGTGTAAGCCCAGCCATAAGTCGCTAAATATTAGTCTGTACCAGTTATAAAATACTGTGTAGTAATAATATTCTAAATATTCTTGATAGTAGGTCCAAGCTTGGTAGTTCAGTTAAATTGACCAATAAAGTAAAAACGTAATTTTTAATAATAACAGTAACATATAATAATACCATGAATATGCACAGACAAAAAGTTCATTAGTGCCCGTCCACACTGAGTTTTTTTTGCAGATGGAATTTGGCATGGATTCTGCACCAAAAAGCCTGCTGAAGTCATGCGGAAGCTAACTCTCACTCTTTTTAAATGGAGGCCGTGGTTTATAGTCTCAAATGCACCAAAAAAGTACATATCCATTCTTGGTGTGGTTGCAGCAATAAACCATGGGTGCTTGACCAGCTGTGTGACCTCCCAATGAAAACAATTGGAGCTGGCTTCCAAGTGACCACCCAGCAGCATTTTGGCGCAGAATCCACTCCAAATTCAGCCTGCAAAAAACCTCACGTGGACAGGCCCTTAGGCTAAATTCTGGTCTTCTGTTACGGCATAGGTACAGAAAACTAGATGTAGTACCCTCACAGCTCCTGACAGAACCTATTCGCTATCATGTCCTTCTTTTGCCAGAATCTGCAATGGAGGATCCTGTCGGGACCTCCACCGTAGATGTGAACCTAGCCTTACATAAACTGAATCTCAGCCTGAAAGAGTTATCTAGAGCTAAGCATATAAACTCCAGTTAAATCCACACAGCTCAGTCCATGTGTTGGCCACCTGTTGACTTCAGATGACAAATAGCAACCAAAGTAGCAAGTCCCAGGGGGCATCAGTGCAATTCAGCACTTAGTTTAAAGGGAAAATCAACACAAAGTGATCTTTTGAAATGTCATGTAATTTTTAGAAGATCTTTTTGGTGACTGACCACCACAGATGGACAAAGAATATATAGAATAATCCAATCGATTTCTTTATTACACTTTGTGCAGCAACGTTTCAACCTAATGGTCTTTATCAAGACCATTAGGTTGAAACGTTGCTGCACAAGGTGTAATAAAGAAATCGATTGGAATCCCTCTGGAGTGCCGTGGCTTATTCTATATATTCTTTGTCCACTACGGGAATCCTAGGACCAGGATTCAACGCTGCAGGCACCACCACGTATTGGAATCACTACAATAATAGTGAGTAGTGCTGGCCTATTTGTTATTTATGACCACCACAGATGCCACAGAAGAAACCATATTTTCTGCTATAGGAATGCCATGTGCACAAGATGCTCATGAAAAATTCTAATCCACTGCAACTTTTCTACATGTGATTACTCCAAAAAAGAATGTGAACCCTGCACAAGTATTCTACAACTCAACTTGTGCTTTATTATGTGATAGGCTGGAGACATCAGTGGTTATCTGCTGGTCTAACTGGTAAACAGAAGTATTTTGCTGATAACACTATACTTCTACCATCAAAAACATGGTAGAGCTGATATGTAATATGTAGAGTATCCTAACTGTGATATGTGACATTTACAAAGTCATTGCATTGTGAAGTAGAGCCACCTTTGCCTGGTAAAATGCCGAGCCACATTGTGGAAATCCAGTGGTTCCCATTTTAGTCAATGGGTTCAGTTGAATTGCCATTCTTATATCCTTTTATCCTTTATACTCGGGATCCGACACTTCCGGTTTCACTGTTCTGCTCCTATAATGAAACAAAGCCTAAATAAATTCTGAACTATTCCCTAATCCCCTTGGTGCTCTCTGCAGTAAAATGATGCAGATTACCATAGTCTATTTTCCATGAATGACATTCTCAAGAGGGCTCTCTCTTTGTACTACAACCAGGGGCGTAGCTGAAGGCTCATGGGCCCTGGTGCGAGAGTTCAGCTTGGGGGCCCCCCTTCCCTCAGTGCTTTGTGGTCAGGAGCAGGGGAGCACATAGCCTTCGTGCTCCCTGAGGCAAAAATTGAAACAGCACTTCTCCCATGTCAAATTCTTGACCTATCCTCTTCCCTCCAGCCAGAGGTGTAACTTGACCAGCATGCACTTTCTATAATACCGGTGTCTTCTTATGTGGCAGAAGGATCTTTGGACCCCCTCAGGCTCCTGGGCCAGGTAGCGACTGCTACCTCTGCACCCCCTATAGCTACGCCCCTGACTACAACAGTCCCTGTTAGAGGATGAGTATTGACTAGTCACGGGCAGGGGCGGATTGGCCATAGACCTTACAGGGTTTATGCCCAGGTGCCCACTCAAGCCATCCTCACTGCCACTGGCCGGGTACATAATGAGCTCTCAGGGGTAATTAAAGCCTTGAGAATCAGTTACTCATGTACCCGGACAACGATCACACATGCCCTACTGAATTTAACTGTGGCCCAC
The DNA here is from genome assembly GCF_014858855.1 of Bufo gargarizans. Lineage (NCBI taxonomy): Eukaryota > Metazoa > Chordata > Amphibia > Anura > Bufonidae > Bufo > Bufo gargarizans. Next base: position 382,941,642 of record NC_058080.1, on the reverse strand, counting down.
ATCTCACTTCCTATGCCCCCTGCTCCATATCCTAATCAGAGACAACTGGAGGAGAAGGACAGAATATGGCATCTATTGATGACCACCACAAAGGGATAGCTTCTGGGGCAGTATATTGTGCCGCTCTCTGGTATATGGTTCTGCTGGGATGGTATTTTGTGATATGGTGATGCTAGGCACGCCTACTTGTGTTGCCCGCCTTCTGTTAATTTGGATCCGCCTACAACATGAGGCCACTTTAAAAAAAAAATCCAGGGTCACTTTAAGTTCCCAGTCCGCACCTGTTCATGGCACCCTGGCTTTGACAGCTTGCTTGGCAGTGCTAGTACTGACATCAAGTCAATCATGGTAGAATGGGCTTGCTAAAAGCCAGGGCACCATGACTAGCCACCACTGATGCACCACTCAGGTGGCTACTGGTGAGTGGTAGACTCTGTTTTATAACTTCCATTTCTTCCTAAAGGCGTGTTTCTTCCTCAAAATAAGCTCCAAAAAATGCCTCAAAACAGTCTCCTATTTATTTATTTTCCACGTGGAAAAAAGAAGCAGCATGCCCTATCTTGGGTCAGAATCCATGCTGAATCTCCCATTGAAATGAATGGGAAGCGTAAAACAAAAGTACCCACCTGTTTTTTTCCATGTTTTTGGTGCTGGAAGTAAAAACATTTATGGATTTTGCTTAAAATTTTCTAGGAGGAGTTTCAAAATCTGTCGTGTGAACATACCCTAAAAGTAAAATGAGTGTTTTTAGGTGCATGTCTAGAGAGGTATTCTCAGCACTATATCAGATCTCCTCCACAAAAATAGCAACTGACATAAGGAAGGATTAGTGATCCCTATAGAGATAAGAAATACTAGAGACCTGTAAATAGAAGAAAGTATTAAAATGACTGATGGATGGTGTTCTGGGTGTTCCTTCTCTGCTGTTGTCTTACGTTCAGCTCCCATATTTTCATGTGTTTCCATCATCTCATCTGTACAAAATAGATGCAAATATCCAATCTTTTAAATATACTCAACATTTGCATATGATGCCATAGGTTGTATTCCTTCTGGCATATGCTTTCATATAGACAAGCACTGGAGAACTGTGCAGTATTTATTTAAAGGAAGACTTCCTTCAAAAATATATATATTTTTTTAACTAAATGGGGGTGATTTATCAAACTGGTGTAAGGTAGAGCTGGCTTAGTTGGTGGAGTCAAGGAGCTGTGAAAAATGAAAGGTAGACTCTGATTGGTTGCAATGGACAACTAAGCCAGTTCTAATTTACATCAGTTTGATAAATCTCCTCAAATATTCCTAAAAAAAACCATTTTTTTGGGCTGTTTTTGCACTGGCCACCAATTAATTTAATACAGGGGGGGAGGGAGGGGGGCCGGACTGGCCACCAATGAATTTAATACAGGGGAGGGAGGGAGGGGGGCTGCACTAGCCACCAATGAATTTAATACAGGGGAGGGAGGGAGGGGGGGCTGCACTGGCCACCAATGAATTTAATACAGGGGAGGGAGGGGGGGCCGCACTGGCCACCAATGAATTTAATACAGGGGAGGGAGGGGGGCCGCAGTGGCCACCAATGAATTTAAAACTGGGGAGGGAGGGGGGTCTGGCCCCTGCTGCCTGTCAGCACCTGATCTCTTACAGGGCGCTATGATACGCACAATTAACCCATCAGGTGCGGCACCTGAGGGGTTAATTGTGCAGATCACAGCCCCCTGTAAGAGAACAGGTGGTGACAGGCAGCAGAGGGCAGTCATGTACACAGTTCTTAGTATATTCTAACTTGAAGCGTCCCCATCACCATGGGAACGCCTCTGTGTTAGAATATACTGTCGGATATGAGTTTTCACGATCTAACTCAAATCCGATGGTATATTCTAGCATAGAGGCGTTCCCATGGTGATGGGGACGCTTTAAGTTAAAATATACTATCGGATTGGAGAAAACTCTGATCCGATGGTATATTAATAGGGACTCCTGACTTTACATTGAAAGTCAATGGGGGACGGATCCGTTTGGTATTGCACCATATTGTGTCAACGTCAAACGGATCCGTCCCCATTGACTTGCATTGTAAGTCTGGACGGATCCGTTTAGGTCCGCACGGCCAGGCGGACACGAAAACGCTGCAAGCTGTGTTCGGGTGTCCGTCTGCTGAGTGGAACGGAGGATAAACGGTGCCAGACTGATGCATTCTGAGCGGATCTGCATCCACTCAGAATGCATTAGGGCTGTACGGATCCGTTCGGAGCCGCTTGTGAGAGTCTTCAAAAGGAACTCACAAGCGGAACCCCGAACGCAAGTGGGAAATTAGCCTAAGACTGTGATAAAAAAAAAGGTCCAAACAGAGCAAATTAATGAGACCGGGCAGGAAGTAGAATACATAGTGTAACGTCAAATATGTAGCTTCAGAAAACCATCCATACATATCATTTTCACATAGGTTGTTGATAGGTGATTAAAAACTTTTGATGGAAGTGTCCCTTTAACAATCCTGTTGAGTTACTGAGTTTCAGTTAGGAAGTTTCTCTTACCACATTTATTTCTGCTTCTTTCCTATAACAAGAAGAACATACACCGTAATCAGAGCCACGATCAATCTACGATCTACCACGATCAATGTATGAGGCATGACGATAATATATTAAGCAATTCTATATTTTAGGTGGTTTTAGTGAAACAAACGATAGCATTTTAGCACATTACACACTTCCTCTCCCGCAAAGCACTGTTCTGATGGATCACAGAAAACACTTATATGGCGTTGTCCTCTACTCGTACATATAGTGTAACAGGTCAGGACAAGGTTGCATTTCTTTTTAGGGTTGCCAGAAACAAGGGCAAGCCTGTGACAACCTAAAAGTTGTTTAATGAATAGGGAAATGGTTGTCACAGTTGATGGACTAAACAGCTGCTAATGGCCACTTTCCATTTGTGTACAAATATGGGTGATCTACTATCCACATAAATATAAGAATGAGAATCCAGTGAGCACACCTTAACCACCTAAGGGACATTGGGAAAAGGAGTTAACTGTTCTGCCCAAGCCGGGCTCGGGCAGAAGGTGGAGGGCTGCTTTAGATACTGCTATCTCCGGAATAGTAGCAGCTAGAAACATGCAACTGGTCTTGTTTGAAAGCTGACATTCCAGGCTAGAATGTCAGCTAAAGTCCAAGCAACAGAGGAGCAATCACTGTTAGAAATCGAGTCCAGAATAATCGTGGTAAAACCTACTTTTACTTTCACTTTCAGCTGCAGTAACAGCGTCCGGATTTCTGTTTCAATAGTTTTTATTGAGTTTTTCATTTCGAACAGTTAAAGAAAGTGCAGACAGTTTCATCTGTTACAGTGTCAAGCAGAATAGGTAATCAAAGGAGAATATAAGTTTCAATATAATACAATTATTCAGATAACATTCCTTATTTTATGTAAAGCGTCATCCTATTCTTTATTGTGCTTCGATTAAGCAACCTTCTATTTGGTACTTGCTTTGTGTGTACTGTATGTAAAGTGTAGAAGAAGAAAAAAAATAACTGATACATGAGGATAGAGATGAAATAAACAAAAAGATAGATACAGTCATGGCTGTAAATGTTGGCACCCCTGAAATTTTTCAAGAAAATTAAGTATTTCTCACAGAAAAGTATTGCAGTAACACATGTTTTGCTATACACATGTTTATTCCCTTTGTGTGTATTGGAACAAAACCAAAAAAGGGAGGAAAAAAAGCAAATTAGACATAATGTCACACCAAACTGCAGAAAAGGGCTGGACAAAATTATTGGCAACTTAATATTTGGTTGCACACTCTTTGGAAAAAATAACTGAAATCAGTTACTTCCTATAACCATCAATAAGCTTCTGACACCTCTCACCTGGAATTTGTGACCACTCTTCCTTAGCAAACTGCTCCAGGTCTCTCTTATTGCAAAGTCGCCTTTTCCCAACAGCAATTTTAAAGGGAACCTGTCACCGGGATTTGATGTATAGAGCTAAGGATAAGGGTTGCTAGATGGCAGCTAGCACATCTGTAATACCCAGTCCCCATAGCTCTGTGTGCTTTTATTTTGAAAAAAAAAAAAAACGATTTGATCCATATGATAATTACCCTGATATGTGTCCTATCCCGGATTTGAGTCCAGTGTGAAGGAGCCCAGCACCACCCCGCATCCTCAGAATATCCCCCTTGCTCCCCAACGTCAGACAGCCTGAGCGCCGTAAACTCGCGATGCGCGAGCTAGCGCTTGCACAGTTCCTTCCCTGAGGCTGATGCCAGCACAGGGAAGGAACACTATGAGAACACTGTGCATGCGCTAGCTCGCGCATCGCGAGATTACGGCGCTCTGGCTGTCTGACGTCGGGGAGCAAGAAGGAAATTCTGAGGATGCAGGGCTTTGCTGGGCTCCTTCATGCTGGACTCATCTCCGGGACAGAACACATATCAGGGTAATTTGCATATGGATCAAATTGTTTTTTTCCCACAATAAAAGCACACAGAGCTATGGGGACTGGGTATTGCGGATGTGCTAGCTGCCATCTAGCAACCCATGTCCTTAGCTCTATACATCAAATCCCGGTGACAGGTTCCCTTTAAGATCTCTCCACAGGTGTTCAATGGAATTTAGATCTGGACTCATTGCTGGCCACTTCAGAACTCTCCAGCGCTTTGTTGCCATCCATTTCTGGGTGCTTTTTGACATATGTTTGGGGTCATTGTCCTGCTGGAAGACCCAAGATCTCAGACGCAAACCCAGCTTTCTGACACTGGGCTCTACAGTGCGACCCAAAATCCGTTGGTAATCCTCAGATTTCATGATGCCTTGCATACATTCAAGGCACCCAGTGCCAAAGGCAGCAAAGCAACCTAAAAACATCAATGAACCTCCACCATATTTCACTGTAGATACTGTGTTCTTTTCTTTGTAGGCCTCATTCCGTTTTCGGTAAACAGTAGAATGATGTGCTTTACCAAAAAGCTCTATCTTGGTCTCATCTGTCCACAAGACGTTTTCCCAGAAGGATTTTGGCTTGCTCAAGTTCATTTTTGCAAAATGTAGTCTTGCTTTTTTATGTCTCTGTGTTAGCAGTGGGGTCCTCCTGGGTCTCTTGCAATAGCGTTTCATTTAAATGTCGATGGTTTGCGCTGACATTGATGCTCCCTGAGCCTGCAGGACAGCTTGAATATCTTTGGAACTTGTTTGGGGCTGCTTATCCACCATCCAGACTGCGTTGACACCTTTCATTAATTTTTTTCTTCCGTCCACGCCCAGGGAGAGTAGCTACAGTGCCATGGGTTGCAAACTTCTTGATAATGTTGCGCACTGTGGAGAAAGGCAAATCTAGATCTGTAGAGATGGACTTGTAACCTTCAGATTGTTGATATTTTTCCACAATTTTGGTTCTAAAGTCCTCAGACAATTTTCTTCTGCTCTTTCTGTTGTCCATGCTTAGTGTGGCGCACACAGACACACAATGCAAAGACTAAGTGAACTTCTCTCCTCTTCATCTGCTGTCATGTGTGATTTTTATATTGCCTACACTTGTTACTTGCCCCAGGGGAGTTTAAAGGAGCATCACATGCTTGAAACAATCTTATTTATCCACAATTTTGAAAGGTTGCCAATAGTTTTGTCCAGCCCATTTTTGGAGTTTGGTGTGACATTATGTCCAATTTGCTTTTTTTCCTCCCTTTTTTTGGTTTTGTTCCAATACACACAAAGGGAATAAACATGTGTATAGCAAAACATGTGTTACAGCAATACTTTTCTGTGAGAAATACTTAATTTTCTTGAAAAATTTCAGGGGTGCCAACATTTACGGCCATGACTGTAACTAGAGAAAACTTATTTGAGTCCCTTATGCAAAATTTACATCACAACCTAATTTAGCAGTTTAATAATGAGAAGTACCTCGATATAGACATGGTGTCCAATTTTTTGTGTGTTTATTAAGTGTATTGTTGCTTCTGGCAATCATTTTCTTCAAAGTTACAATTTACATTTGCCTTCCTTATTATTTGAGACATGTGAGGAGTTGATGAGGATTTCCAATTTTGCGCTATACATTGGAGAGAGGCTGTTAAAATATGATGGAGAACAGTCCTTTGGGAAACCGAGTACCTATCAATATCAAGTCTTAACAAAAAAGTGTCAGGGTTAAATGGTAGATTGATGTTAAGTGAAGAGTAGATTAGAACGGCAGTTTCTTTCCAGAAACCTGTAATGATTGGGCATTCCCAAAATATATGTAGTAATGTGCCGACCTGATTACAGCCTCTCCAGCATAGATTGAGGGAATCTTTATATATTTTAGAGAGCCTTATGGAGTGTAATACCATCTGAAGATTAGTTTGGAATAAGCCTCATGATGGTCTGCGCATTAAAGTTAAATAGGCTTTTTTCCATTTTGTCATAGGGATGTTTGTGTTCAATTCTCTCTCCCACTTTCGAATGTTAGAGATGTGTGAGTCCAGATAGGGTTCCGCTAGTTGTAGATAAAAGGTTTTTATCCCTTTAAATGATTTAGTTATTTGATTATTCAATAATAGATATACTTGGGGAGGGGTTTTAGGAGTGAGAACACCTTTTTTTTCAGGAAGGTACGTATTTGGAGATATTTACAGTATATAACTCTGATCTATCTAGTCTGTATTTATTGCTCAAGAATAGAAAATTATGAAGAATTGGGCCTTTGTAAAGGTCTTGTATGGTCTTAATACTTGATTGTATCCATGAGGAGACTGATATTTCTGGGATGAAAATATCTAGGACTTGTAGGAGAATTTCCATTGTTTTAAGGATTGGTAGATTTGAGCATATTTTGATGTAAGATTTCCATGTTTGAAGAGTGGATTTGACTGTCGGCAGTAAGTTGGTATTATTTATACTGCCCACATTAGAGGCCAGTAAGAGAATGTCTAGTCTGACTAGTATGTTTCTCTATGTTTACCCACAGTTTGTCAGATTGGGGAGCCCACCATGCTGTCGATTGAGCGAGTATCATATTATATAGTCAACAGTACAAAATCCCAACTTCTAGGCATGAATATATCCCAAACAAATAAAATAATAATACAGTCAGGTTTTCCCTATAATTGTCAAGAACATCGCATTCCATACCTAGGTATTCAATTATCATATCCAATCTCAAATATGGTTAAGGAGAACATCAATCTCAACTTACCAGACACCCTAGACTTGCAGCTGGGGTACTGACCAGACATAAAAACCATGCTGGCTTGGGCCTCCCAGATATTAACGCACAGCATCCCAATTTCTATCAGTGATATCTTCCTCTGAACTGAACATATTGCTGTCATACTGGCATTGTCTAAAAGCTTGGAATGTCAGCTTTCAAACAATACCCATATCTCTATCTGGTACCAAACCAGAGATATGAGCAGATAAAGCAGCCCCTCCCCCTTCCCTGTCAGTGAGGAGGAGAATGAGGGAGCAGCTGCAGAGCTGACCGGAGGAGAGAAAAATAATGAAGATATATAGAAATTTTACATTATCATCATTGTAGTGACCCAGATAATATAAATATATTATTTTTACCACACAGTGAACGCCTTAAAAAAATTCCACAAAATAATATAAAAATTGCAGATTTTTTATCTTTCCCCCTAAAAATAAAATAATAAAAATTATTAATTACACTATATATACCCCAAAATGGTTCCTAAAAAACCTACAACTAATCCCGCAAAATGAAAAAACATTTTGAAGAAAAAATTAAAAAGTTATGATTTTTAACACTTTCATAAATTTGGTGCACAGACTGTTACCTTAAAGGTACATTCATATGATGTGTATGTATTTTGTGGAGCGCAAAACGTGGATCCATAAAATACATAAACCATTCTTGTGATGTCTGGATTTATTGCAGACCCATTGACTTCAATGGGTCTGTGGTCCGCATTTGGGGGCAAGAATAGGACATGTTCTGTCTTTTGTGGAACGGATATATAGATGCGGAAAGCACACAGAAGACATCAGTGTGCATATTTTGTGGATCCACTATTTGTCGACCACATTGGGCCTTAAGATGTTTTCCTTAAAGGGGTTGTCCCACGAAAAATATTCTATAGTTTTTAAACCAGCACCTGGATCCGAATACTTTTGTAATTACATGTAATAAAAAATTTAGCATTGCCACTGAGTTATCCAATAAAATGTACCTCATCTGTATAGTGCCACCTGCTGTTTTTTTCTTCTTATTTCTTTAACCTGCTTACTGAGAAGGCCGCACATGCTCAGTTTCATCCTTTATCTGCCTCCTGAGCTGTGATAGGGAGAGCATGGACACGCCCCCTGAGCTGCAGCATAAAGGACACTCCCCTTGAGCTGCCGGCTTGATATAAATCTATCAGATTAATGAATGGGGAGATCTCTGGATCCATGTGAGGTACAGGGCTGGTTCTAGCTTTGTCAGGCCTCTTGCACACGAACGTTGCGTGCCCATGGCTGTATTGCGGCCCGCATACGGCGGGTCCGCAATACACGGCACTGGCCCGTGTGCACCCCGATTCCCTTGAATGGGTCCGCAATCACGGCGATGCGGAATGGAAGCATGGGTCGTAACCCCACAGAAGCACTACGGAGTGCTTTGTGGATGGGTCACGGACCCATTCAAGTTGAATGGGTCTCGATCCGTCCCGGCCGCTTTGCGGTCCCCAATGGACGGAGCAGAAAGAGGTTGTCATGTACTATATGATGTCTGATTTTCATTTTTTACATTAGTCATGGAATAACCCCTTTAATTGATTTTAATGATATGATAATCTCACATAAGTAACAGGTGGGGGTCCAGCAACTGGGACTTCCATCAATGTCAAGATCAATGAGAGACTGATGGGAGTCCTCACATTACTCACATGTTCCTGGACCTCTCAATGAGCTCACTTGCACAGCTGCTGTAGTTCTTTGGTAAACCACTTCATGTGAGTCTGTTCCAATGTGATCACCCGAAACTCAAACTCAAAGAAGTCTGTTGTACAATATAAACGACAACTATTTATGATGAATCTAACATATATTTAATCTAAATGAACTGCACTGCAAAACTTAAAGGGGTTGTCCCACAAATAAATATTCTGCAGCACCAAGATCTGAATACTTTTGTAATTGCATGTAATTAAAAATGTTGTATAGTGAATCAAATATTCAATAAAATCTGTATAGTGCCACCTGCTGTTTGTTCTTTTCCCTTTTTCAATGTCCACCTTCCTGAGATGAATGCACATGCTCAGTTGCATCCTTCAACTCATTCCTGAGCTGTGATAGGGAGAGAGCTGCATCTGAAAGGACACGCCCCCTGAGCTGCCAGCTTAATATACATTTAGCAGAGCAACTGGAACAATGAATGAGGAGATCTCTGAATCCATGTGAGGTACAGGGATGGTTCTAGCTTTGCTAGAAAGAGATTTTTTTACATTCATTTTTAACATTAATGATGGGATAACCTCGTTAAGATACTGCAGCCTTGGGGTTCATTAATGATATCGCTGCAGGATGAAACATCACTTTAAAGAGGACCTGCAACTCTCCTGACATGTCTGCTTTACAATCACGTGAGAACAATTCTGGGGCACATATTGTTATGACTCTGTATTGTGTCTTTACTATATTATTCATACTAGAAGTTTATGAATGATTTGCCAGCAGTCTCCAGTAAAGGTCCAAATAAGTGTTACCAATGGGAGGTTGTGTCCTGGCACAATCGGACACTATCCAATCAGTTTACAGTGGCACGCTGTGCAGGGACACAGTCTCAACTGGTAACACCCAGATGGACCTTTATTGCAGGGAATGAATTTACAAACTTCTAGAAGGAATAATAGAGGAATGGCACAGTATACATAGGGAATGCGATCAGACATGTCATCAGTTGACTGGTCCTCTGTCAACCAAACAATTATATGAAGCACATTTTATTAGCTATGCTACTAATCTAACTGGAGTTGAAACAGAAGCAAAGTGAGTTATATAGTAACACAGCTGGCACTAACTGCCCATGATATGGATCTGGCACTGGTGCCAAGTTTCAGCCATGCCCTTTCTTGTCTTTTGGGTGGATAATAGTATTTGCCGTTGCCAACATCTAGGTTAAGGGACACTAGGGAACACTGATTCTTTTCTACATTGTGTAGTCACCTAGAAAACCTGATAGGATTCAGCTGAATGTGCCTCCTCCCTAGTTAGGTAAATACTCAATGTCAATATGTGCATAGGCCTCTGTGTATGGCCATCAACCGGAAACATCTGAGCATGTGCCTGGGTAGATGGGGAACGTTGCATATTTTTCTATGACTTCAGTCATTATTAGGGCTTGTTCACGCAAATTGCGGTCCGCATGGGGCAGCCGCATGGGGATCACAGACCCATTCACTTGAATGGCTCCGCGATCCGTCTGTTCCGCAACAAGATAGAGCAAGTTCTATCTTTTTGCGGTGCGGAGGCACGGAACGTTCCGTGCTTCCGTTCCACATCTCCGGGTTTGCGGACCCCATGAAGTGAATGGGTCCGCATCCGTGATGCGGAATGCACATGGGACGGTGCCTGTGTATTGCGGATCCGCAAATGTGGTTCGCAAAATGGCAACGGGCAGCACACTTTCGTGTCAATGAGCCCTTAGTTACATGAAACTGAATTAGGGTACAGCTACACAACTATCTCCTTTTTTACAGTGTAAATGTTAGTAAATTTAACATATCTCTGGCCTGGCCCGCGCCACTCCTTCGCCTCTCCCAAGTGGCAAGGCTGGCGTACAAAAACAGATGTGCAACAAAAAGTTGCAAAAAGGGCTCTTGTGTCTTTTTCAAACCAAAAACTGGCACAACAATGTAAGTAAAAATGGCCGTTTTTGTTTACGTATCCTTTTATAGGATTAGTAAATCAGCCCCATTGACTTTAATGTGTCTCTACATGGTTGCCGCTGCATCTCTCAGTCGTGTGGATCAAAACATCTGTCAACGGGGGTTCAGCCCTAAGTGGCCTGCTATTAGTCGCACCCCACTGTCGGTGGATATTTTGATCTGCATGACAGAGAGATGCAGCTGCGACCATGCAGGGATCCGGAGGGACGTGGGTGCCGGTGACCGGGTAAGTATCTTCCATAGGAATGGCACATTGTGGGGGGTGTTTATACTGTTGGATAACCCCTTAAATTTTTTTAAAATGCTATGTAGAATCTTTTATAAAAATGTATTTAGAATCTTTTATAAAAATCAGTTTAGTCCGTCCATTTATTAGACAGGTTTTAGTCTAATTTCACACGAGCAATGTTGTTTCTGCCTGGGTGCTGTCCGTATTTGAACTGAATACTAACACATTAAAGCCAATTGGGCAGATTTACTAATCCTGTAAATGTAAAAATAGGCGGGCATTTACTAACATTGTTGTGCCCGTTTTTGGCATAATCGACAGGATCATTCGTGCTAATTGTTATATCTGTCCCTGGGCCTTCATGTTTCTCGCAGGCCAGACTAAGACATGTTCTTCTCTCTTATTCCATAATGACTTTGATGGTCCCTGACAGGTGCCCCTCAACCTCTGCTGACCTATTGACTATATTTAGTTCTGGATAGCAGATCAGCTGCCTGCCATCCGATATCACTTTCCCACATTGACATTACACTAAGGGTGTCTTCTGTAGATTTTGTTGCAGAAATGTTTTGTGATACCCTTAGGGTACCACCATACAGCGCGGTCACGACGCGGCTGTGCTGTAGATGAGTACCGCGGCAGTTGTACGGGCTGCAGCAGGCTCTAATTAAACTAATGAGACTGTACTGTTTAGTGGGTCTGTACTGTAAATGGCCGAGGGGCACCTCGTAAGTTTAATTAGAGGCAGCTGTGGCCCCGAAAACCGCACAGGTACTCAACCGCAGTATGGCCATGCCACAGTCATGACACTACTGCGCCGCGTGGTCGTACCCCTTAGGCTGCATCCACGTGTGCAGGTTTTTGAAGCTAAAATCAGGTGTGTATCGTGAAAAAGAGAGAAAGTATAAAGCACAGATACTACTTCTCTTTTTTTTTTTTTTGGAAGAGAAGCGGAATAGCTGGACACCGCTAGGACCCATCGAATCTCCATTCACTATAGTGGGATCTGTCCTGTTTCCAACATGAATGCCAGCTTTCTGCGGCTAACGCACAAAAATCTGCACAGAAATTTGTGTGGATCTTCTGCGTGTGTATCCGCACCCGTGTGCAGGTACCCTCATGGGTACAAACCAGGCTGCATGTGGCTAAGCCAAACCCACCCGCAACAACCATTGGTTGAACAATTTTGCGTTAAAAAAAACCACAGAACTTCGGCCCCTGCAAATTTACTAACAGGCGCAAAAGTTGGCAAGAAACTTCTCCAGTACGGGGCTGGAGTCGTATTTATGCCTGGCTCAAGGACTGCCGGAGGTGCGCCTAATTTATACATAAAACGCCGGTCTTTGTAAATGACCCTCCAGAGCAATCACAGATTGCATCAATATGAACAAGGCTTATAACTGGTTTGGACAATTATTGCTTCTTCACCTTTTCTGTAAGGTAGGCATTATAATAATAATCTTTATATATAGTAGCGCTAACATATTCCGCAGTGCTTTACAATCAGTTATAATAAATGACATGCTGTTTGCAATGTAAATCATCAGTTGACTGTGTGACGGATAATGAATACATTTGTCATGTCTGAATGTTATTTGTGTATTATACACTGTTCTCTCCCTTTTCTCATGTAAAGGTGCTGTGGCCCTTTCTAGGCGCAGTCCGGTAGCCTCCTGGCTGTGTGCCATGCTCTACTGCTTTGGTAGCTACATACTTGCAGATGTTTTGCTTGGAGATTCTCCCATCCATTATTTCAGCAACAATGCCAATATACTTCTAGCATCCGCTGTCTGGTAAGGATTTCTGTGTCACAGCATGTCCTATCAAATTTACTATAAGCCAGTACTACCAAAACCTGTAAAAATCACCTAAAATTGGGTTAAAGGGAAAAGGCCTATTGTTTAAACTGCCTTTTTATGTTGAACTATTTTTGGGGGAGTTTTGGGTGATTTTTGTTTTAATTTTCCATGTCACTATTTCTATTTCCAAAAATACCTAAAATAATGCAGTCTCAAAACGGATCACTAGGCCTAATAATATGTCAAGACTTCTTAAAGGGAACGTGTCATTAGAAAATGACCTGCTGTTTAAATCACTTTTTTATGTTTAAAATATTTTAAATAATATTTGATGACGTTATTTTTCATTTTCCATGTCACATGTTATATTTAAACCAAAACCAAAAATCCTGCTGCAGTTTTTGCACTGGCCACTATGTCTAATAATTGGCACCACTTGTTGGTTTATACAGATCACTTTACTGCAGTTAGCTCATTCTAATCCTGCCTATGATGATATCACCTCTGTGTATAGATAAGGCAGGATCCACCATTCACAATAGCTGATTGTCAGAGCTTATCTATTCTTTCCTTGTACAATAACCTCTGTACAGGTCACAGAACATGCCTAGAAAACTGTCCCATAGAAGTCAATAAGGTCCCCTCCTATCCATTGTGTCTATGGCCCATGCAGTGCTACCAGGTAGCACATACCTCTTACATCCAGTGACATTCATCATCCTCTGATGTAGACATTCTCTTTTCTCATCTTCCCCATTCAGACCAGACAGCCATGATGATTTCTTGTCTTTCGAGAGTGTGACGAACAGACATCTTAGTTTCCTACTTTTTCATCATAGTCCTCACCTTCTCAACACCACATCCTGCCCCCCAAATACTGTGCCCACTGTGCCCCCCATTACTATACTGCAGAAACAGACCCCCTGCAAATACTAGTACCACAATCACAGATAGTGTCCCCTTCAATAGTTTTTGGAACACAGTGCCCTATGATATAACTGCACCCAGGAAATAGTGTCCCTGAAACTAATAGTGCTGTAAACATAGTGTCCCCCAAAAATAATTCTGCTAAGCCGATACTGTGCCAGGGTGCCCCCTATAGTAATAGTGCTCCCCAAAGTCTCACTAATATTAATAATTATCTGCCAGAGTGCACTTAGTGTTAACAGTGCCCCCAATAGTAATAATGCCCCCCTTGTGCCCATACTAGTAATAATGTGCTCCATAGTTCCCCAGTAGTAATCATTTTCCTTATAATGTATGCCAGTACAAAAATGCCCCCTAATGTATGCCATTATAAAAACATCCCCTTATAATGTATGCCAGTACAAAAATGTCCTATATTTTACGATGTGGAGGCACGGATTGGAAGCCCACGGAAACACACCAAAGTCATTCCATTGGCTTCCAGATCCGTGCCTCTGAACCGCAGAAGATAGGACACGCCCCATCTTTCACCACATCTTGTGGATTTCAGAGCCATTGAAGTCAAAGGGTCCACACCGCAATGCGGAGTTCACATGCCTGGTGCCCATGTTTTGCGGACCTTGCGGATTGCAGTCCACAACACGGGCAAATCTACACCACAGTTGTATGAATTCAGCCATAACATGACCGATATTCATTGTGATTGCCACAAGTGTCTTCTCACAGACCGATATTATATTCTTCTCGTCTCTGCAGGTACCTTATGTTTTTCTGCCCTCTGAATCTCTTCTACAAGTGTGTAAGTTTTCTGCCGGTGAAACTTGTCCTTGTTGGTATGAAAGAAGTAGTCCGTGTACGGAAAATTGCTATTGGAATTCACCATGCTCATCACCACTACCATCATGGTTGGGTTATCATGGTTCTTATTGGATGGGTAAAAGGTAAGCATATGCTTAGGGCTGGGTTCATTATACTTGTTACAAGAATATGTGAATGAGGCTTTGTTCACTCTATCATTAAAACCTAAATTGTGTGTCGATATATAAGTGTTAAAGGAGTTATCCCATAAAAATACTTAGCACTTATCCACAGGATCAATTATTAAATATTGGATTGAGGGGTTCAACTGATGGAACTCCCAGCAATGATAAGAACGGAGGCTCTGTGAGTCCCCTTTGTGATTGGAGCAGTGGTCCACCACTTTAATGATGGAATAAAATGGAATTGGGCAGTAGTTCACATTTCGGTCTACCTCTCCATATCGGTTTGACTGATGGGGTGCCATCTATGTCAGTTGCATAGAAGAGAATGAAGATAATCTGGGACCCTCCGTTCTCAGGATTGCTGTTGGTCCCAGTGTTATGACTCCCAGCAATTCAAAACTTTTTACCTGTTTTGTAGGTGATAAATACTTTTCAAGGAATAACCCATTTAATATATGTGCCGCAAGCCCATCAGGGGGTGGAGCAGAGGACAGGAGTGGTAGTGGCTCTGGCTGAAACAATCAATCAATCACAGTGACAATCCTCACATGATGTTCCCTAGGGCTAGGACACTAAAAGGAGGGTGCACCCTTTCTTCCCTTAGGGCACACCCAGATGTTGGTGCTCCTGCCTGATGGTAGTTGGGGTGCCTTGATGGTAAAGGTTTGGTGCGGGTGCAAGGCTGGAAGTGTTGGGTGTAGTGGCTAGCATATGGTGCAGAACTCAGTAACCAGGCCAGTGATAGAAAATAAACGTCTCCCTTTACTAAAGTGCAGAATGGGAGTTGTAGTACATCCAACGGTATCAAAACACGGTTCCAACAATTTGCATGAATAGCATTAAATAACACTATAAAATTATAAAACAAGGACAGTTTGGAAGTACCCTGCCACTGCTATGATAAAGAGAACCTCAGATTGTTTTAATACCAGTTAATAATGACCTATTTTAAGGATAGGTCATCAATATTAAACACCCAGACAACCCCTTTAAGGGTTTGTCCACATAATATTTTTATTTCTGGAAACTGCCTGGGCCTTGATAAAATAATAAAAACCACTTACACTTTTCTGTCTGGGCCTCTCCTATCCAGCACCATCACCCCATCCTGGGTTCCAACCAGTGACATACTGTTGTGACTGCAGCCATTACATCCCAACACTGTGAATGCGCCACCACTTCTGGGTTCAGTGACTTGATGGTGACTAGACATATTCACAAGCTGGGAAGGAAGGAAAAGATCCTGTGCGTATGCGCCGTTAAGGAAACGAGTGTGCAAGCGCTGGATCTCACAGGTTTAGCACTGTCAATCAAAAGGCATGGGGGTTTTGATTAAGTGGAGAAGGCCAGCATTAGGAAGGAACGGAGGCGTCACTGAAGCTGTGCTTGGGCGGCATAAGCCTGCTTCCAAGGGCTCAAATACCTAATTTGCATATTTTTTACGTTTATTTTTCTTCAACACCGGACCGCCAACATGAGAAAGAAAGGTATGGCTTTTGTCAGCGTCATCAGCCCTACCAGGCTTTATGCTTGGTAGGGTAGGCTTGATCCGGGTGACAGAGCCTCTTTAACCTTTTGGAATTACCATATTTTACGGCTTGGTTTTCTCATAGGTTCTGGCGTAGCACTGATGTCTAATTTGGAACAGCTCTTGCGTGGTGTATGGAAGCCAGAGACCAATGAAATTCTTCACATGTCCTTGTGAGTGCACAGTTTATTATATTTGCATGTATCTTGGTGTTCTCACTAGGCATTTAGATATTACTTAAGGTTCTAGCTAGCAGAATGACCATGAGTGGGTGACCTCTTCTGTTAGCTCATTATTCTATGTATGAACACACCCTTCAAAGTATCATATATTCCCCACTTCTATTAGTGTAAATTAGAATTTAGAGAGCCTCTGTCAGCATGATGAACTCTATTGCCTGGTAGGGTTGATCATGTTGATTAAAACAATACATTAAGGTGGGTTTACATGGCCCGTTTGTCGGGAAGATTATCGGGGACAAATGTTCCTGTGAATGCTTGTTCCTAACAATCTGCCCGTCTAAAGGCGCAGCCGATTATCCGATGAACGAGCGTTTTGTTTATTTATTGGGGGAAACTGTTGTTCCTGTAGGCACCTAAATTATCGCTTCTGGCAGAAGATCATTCTGTCTAAGGGTACTTTCACACTTGCGGCAGAGGATTCCGGCAGGCAGTTCCATCGCCGGAACTGCCTGCCGGATCCGGCAAAACGTATGTAAACTGATGGCATTTGTCAGACGGATCCAGATGCGGGTCAGTTTGACAAATGCATTGAAATGCCGGATCCTTCTCTCCGGTGTCATCCGGAAAAACAGATCCGGTATAAATTTTATTTGCATCCGTTTTACCAGGACACTTAATGCCGGATCCGGCACTAATACACTTCAATGTAAACTAATGCCGGATGCGGCATTCCGGCAATTGTTCAGTCTTTTTGGATGGAGATAAAACCGTAGCATGCTGCGGTATTTTCTCTTTCCTGAAATGGCAAAAAGACTGAACTGAAGACATCCTGATGCATCCTGAACGGATTGCTCTCCATTCAGAATGCATTAGGATAAAACTGATCAGTTTGTTTCCGGTATTAAGCCCCTAGGATGGAACTCACTGCCGGAAAAGAATAATGCTAGTGTGAAAGTACCCTAAACGGTGATCTGATGCCCAGAAACAATGCAGCTCTATGAGGACAAAAGGTAGCAATATCGATCACTCGTTCTCATACTGTAAATGCAGCACTTCACCCCCACTGAACGAATAGCCAGTTGTCAGTTAGTAATCGGTTACTCCTCGGCCCATGTAAACCTTCCATAAGTCATCTTTGTATGTAGCAGCATTCCTGAGATATCAGTATTTTTATTATTATGCTAATTAGCTATTTGGCGCACCAAGGGGCTGGGCAGAAGGCTTTGAGCACTGCTATTCTAATGCCATCTCCTCTCTGCATGCCCACTTCCCCTTTGATATGTGGTTCAGCCCTGTATTCAGACATTCCCAATATCATCCTTATGTAAAAACCTTGAGCCTCTCAAAAAAAAAAAAAATTATAATCCCCTTAGTGGCAGAGTGGTCTTATAATGTAAGTATAATGTATTGTGTATACTATATGTATGTACTATATGTATAGTGTAATTAATGCTGAATGAGTCATTGGTGTGTGCTGTGGATTACATGCAGGTCCCGGCACTTATTGGTGGCAGCGGAGCATCAGGAAAAAGGGGGAGTGGGCTGTATGGGCAGGAGAGAATACTACCCTCGTGATCCTTCCAGCAGTTGGGCTCCTCCACTCCCAGTGAAGCTGCAGCACCTCCACTTCTGAGAGCAGAGGAGCCCAGCTGCTGGAAGGATCACGAGGGTAGTATTCTCTCCTGCCCATACAGCCCACTCTCGCTTGTCTTGATGCTCCGCTGCCACCAGTGAGTGTCGGGGACCACATGTAATCCTCAACATACACCAGTGACTTATTTGGTATTATTAGTGGTTCCACCCCGCTTTTTGGAGGATCTCAAATTTTATTTTATTTTTTTATATAAAATATAAAGCTGATTGGCGTTGTCTGAATTTAAAGCTGATTAGGGTTGACTGAATCCCAGGGGACACAAGGCATGCATAGAGGAGATGGGCATTAGAATAGTGGTGCTCCCAGCCTTCGGCCTGGACCCTTGTTGCTCAAATGAGCTAATTAGCATTAAAATAACAATGCTGATATCTCGGGAACGCTGCTATGTACAAAGATAACTAAAGTATTGTTTTAATCAGCATGATCAGACCTACCAGGCAATGTGGCTGGTTTAACCCCTTAAGGACATAGGACGTACTGGTACGCCCTATTTCCCGAGTCCTTAAGGACCGAGGACGTACCGGTACGTCCTGACTTAAAAATGTAATTCCGGCGCCGCGGGGGTTAATCGGAACGGGATTTCGGCTGAAATCATTCAGCCGGCATCCCATAACAACGCAGGGGAGGGTCATTGGACCCCCCGTATCGGCGATCGCAGAAAACCGCAGGTCAATTCAGACCTGCGGTTTTCTGCGTTTCCGGTCCATTCGGGTGTCCTGTGACCCGATGAACCGGAAAAAGACTGCGATCGGTGGCGTAATTTTACACCACCAATCGCAGTCCGAGGATTTGAGGAGGCGGTGCTGGCCCTGGTGCTGAACACTGCTGTCCAGGGTGCTGATTGGTGCAGGGGAGAGAGGCGCGAGATTCAAACTTCCTGCGCTCCTCTCTCCCCTCCTCTTCCTGTTCTGCACGAGCACCCGGCAGCATCGTCCAGCACCAGCTCCTGTGTCCCCCTAATCGCCATCCATCACCCTCCTGCACCCATCGCCACCCAGGTAGGTTAGGGTCAGTGAGGGAGAGGCACCGTTAGGCAGGGAAAGAAGGGAAAAGTAAGTTAGGAAAAAAAAAAAAAAGTACTTTTATTCCAAACTTCCAAACTTCCATCTATCCATCTAACCCTAACCCCGACCCCCCCCCTGCCACCAGCTCCCCCCCCACCCCCACCAGCCCCCCCCCCCCCCCTCACCACCACTTTTTTTTTTCTGCGTGCGCTGACTGGCCGGCACTTTTTAGCGTCCGTCCACTGTTAGCGCATCGCCCGCCCCACCGCTGATCAGTGTTGTACCGCTGATTAGCAAGTATTAACTTTTTTTTTTCCTATCACTTGCCCTTTTTTTCTTGCCTTTTCTAGTACGCGAACACCCGTTGCCCCCACACACACGCACATATAATAAAGTTTGCCACACACGCACACACACCCATGGCCCGCCGGGTGTTCTCGGCCGAGGAGGCATACGCCCAGATTGCCTCCGACTCCGAGAGCCCCAGTGAGGATGAGGATGACCCCACATTCCTTTTATCATCCGCATCCTCCTCATCATCATCGGATGACGATGAGCCACCAAGGCGGCAGAGACGCCGCCAGGCGGAGCCAGGGGCCGCACATGCTAGGGATCCTGTGGCCCACCCTAGTACGAGCCGCCCTGGGGTTCGTACTGGTTTCCCGGCCCACCAAATAAGTCCACCGGAGCCCCCTGCCGATGAACTTAGCTGGTGTCCCCCAGTGGACTTTGAGCCTGAGATTCCGGATTTCGCTGGCAATCCTGGAATCCAGATTCCCACAGTGGGGTTTACTGAAATAGACTTTTTTAGTTTTTTTTTCAGTAACCCACTGGTGAATTTGATGGTGGAGCAGACGAATCTGTACGCCCAACAGTTCGTCGCTCAAAACCCAGGCTCAGTTTTGGCTAGACCCGGTGGCTGGACGCCGGTCAGTGCAGCCGAAATGAGGACATTTTGGGGCCTCGTGCTGCATATGGGTCTAGTCCAAAAACCCAGTGTCAGGCAATACTGGAGTGGGGACGTCCTGTACCAGACCCCACTGTACAGTATGGTCATGACACGTCACCGGTTTGAGGCCATCCGGAAATGTCTGCATTATTCCGATAATGCAGCATGTCCCCCCCGAAGTGATCCTGCCTATGACCGGCTGTACAAGATACGGCCGGTCATCGATCACTTTGGGGCCACATTTCAGCAGGCCTACGTACCTGGAAGGGAGGTCGCGGTTGATGAGTCTCTCGTTGCGTTCAAGGGGAGACTCAGTTTCCGCCAATACATTCCCACAAAGCGGGCGAGATATGGCGTGAAGCTATACAAAATTTGTGAGAGTACCTCAGGGTACACTTACAAATTTCGTGTGTACGAGGGGCGAGATTCCCGTATTCAACCCCCAGAATGTCCCCCCACTCTGGGTGTTAGCGGGAAACTCGTGTGGGACCTTATGTACCCACTGCTGGATAGTGGTTACCACTTGTACGTGGATAACTTTTATACCAGCATTCCCTTGTTCAGGTCCCTTGCCGCCAGATCCACGTTCGCTTGTGGGACCGTGCGGAAAAATCAACGCGGCCTCCCTGCCTACCCCCTCCAGGTACCTATCCCCAGGGGTGAGACCCGTGCACTTACCAGTGGAAACCTGTTGCTGGTCAGGTATAAGGACAAGAGGGATGTCCTTATGCTGTCCACAATCCACGGTAACAGCACCACCCCAGTCCCTGTGCGAGGTACCGCGGCAACGGTCCTCAAGCCCGATTGTATCGTCGACTACAATCGGTATATGGGAGGAGTTGATCTCTCTGATCAAGTCCTCACGCCATATAATGCCATGCGCAAAACCCGGGCATGGTACAAAAAAGTTGCGGTCTACTTGGTGCAGGTTGCCATGTACAACTCTTTTGTACTATCCCGAAGCGCTGGCAGCACAGGGACATTCCTCCAATTCTATGAGGCAGTCCTCAAGGACCTGATCTTTTCGGACCGGGAAAGAGCAGGCCGGAGTACCTCGGGAACTGGAGGCGCCCGGATCGTCCCTGGCCAACACTTTCCAGGTGTGGTCCCCCATACTGGAAAGAAGGGACGAACCCCAAAAAAGTGCAGAGTGTGTCACAAGAGGGGGATACGGAAGGACACCACCACTCAATGTGACACGTGCCCCGATCATCCGGGCCTCTGCATTATCGATTGCTTCAGGAAGTATCACACTTCCATAGAGTACTAAATTTTTATAATCCCCAACAGTTCACTAGAGAACATAAAACACTATGGCTCTCAGACTTTGCAGACACGAAAACAATTTTTCTTTCCCCAAAAAATATTAGTTTTAGTGCAGGCATCCTCAAACTGCGGCCCTCCAGATGTTGTAAAACCATAACTCCCAGCATGCCCAGACAACCTACAGCCATCATCAGGGCATGGTGGGAACTGTAGTTTTACAACATCTGGAGGGCCGCAGTTTTAGGATGCCTGCTTATTGTCTCCAAAGTCTGAGAGCCATACATATTGGGCATCATCGCGTGCATAAAAGTCGCCGCCTCGGATGAACAGTGTTAAAAATATAAAATAAAAACGGTGCCAAAACACCTATTTTTGGGCAAAATTTAAATTTAAATCCATTTTGCCGGTAATAAAGCAAGGGTTAACAGCCAAACAAAACTAAACATTTATTGCCCCAATTCTGTAGTTTGCATAAACACCCCATATGTGGTCGTAAATGGCTATATAGCCGCACGGCAGGGCATAGAACGAAGGGAACTCCATACGGTTTCTGGAAGGCAGATTTTGATGGACAGTTTTTTTTTTTACACCATGTCCCATTAGAAGCCCCCCCTGATGTAGCCTAGACTAGAAACTCCAAAAAAAGTGACCCCATCTAAGAAACTACACCCCTCAAGGTATTCAAAAGTTACTTTACAAACTATGTTAACCCTTTAGGTGTTCCACAAAACTAAATAGCGAATGTAGAAACAATTTTAGAATTTAATTTTTTTGTTACATTGCCTCAAAAAAGAGTAATATAGAGCAACCAAAAATCAAATTTACCCCAAAAATAGTCCCAAAACAACAACCACCTTATCCCGTAGTTTCCTAGATGGGGTCACTTTTATGGAGTTTCTACTCTAGGGGGGCATCAGGGGGCTTGAAAGGGTACATGGTGTAAATAAACCAGTCCAGCAAAATCTGCCTTCCAAAAACCATATGACGTTCCCCTTCTTCTATGTCCTGCCGTTTAGCCAAATAGTAGTTTACCACCACATATGGGGTGTTTCTGCAAACTACAGAATCAGGGCAACCCATTTTGAGTGTTGTTTGGCAGTTAACCCTTGTTTTACTCCTGGAAAAAACTGATTATATTGGAAAATTTTCCAAAAAATAGAAATTTCTAAATTGTTTCTCCATCTGCCATTAACTCTTGTGGAACACCTAAAGGGTTAACAAAGTTTGTAAACCCAGTTTTGAATACCTTGAGGGGTGTACTTTCTTAGATGGAGTCACTTTTTTGAAATTTCTATTCTAGGGGTGCAACAGGGGGCTTCAAATGGGACATGGTATAAACAAAACCAGTCCTGCAAAATCTGCCTTCCAAAACCCATATGGTGTTCCCCTCCTTCTATGTGCTCCCGTTCGGCCAAACAGTAGTTTACGACCACATATGGGGTGTTTTTGCAAACTACAGAATCAGGGCAACCCAATTTGAGTGTTGTTTGGCAGTTAACCCTTGTTTTACTCCTGGAAAAAATTGATTATATTGGAAAATTTTCCAAAAAATAGAAATTTCAAAATTGTTTCTCCATCTGCCATTAACTCTTGTGGAACACCTAAAGGGTTAACAAAGTTTGTAAACCCAGTTTTGAATACCTTGAGGGGTGTACTTTCTTAGATGGAGTCACTTTTTTGAAATTTCTATTCTAGGGGTGCAACAGGGGGCTTCAAATGGGACATGGTATAAACAAAACCAGTCCTGCAAAATCTGCCTTCCAAAACCCATATGGTGTTCCCCTCCTTCTATGTGCTCCCGTTTGGCCAAACAGTAGTTTACGACCACATATGGGGTGTTTTTGCAAACTACAGAATATGGGCAACCCATTTTGAGTGTTGTTTGGCAGTTAACCCTTGTTTTACTCCTGGAAAAAATTGATTATATTGGAAAATTTTCCAAAAAATAGAAATTTCAAAATTGTTTCTCCATCTGCCATTAACTCTTGTGGAAGACCTAAAGGGTTAATAAAGTTTGAAAAAACAGTTTTGAATACCTTGGGAGGTTTCTATTATCTAAGCCTCACAATATGACTTCAAACCTGAACTGGTCCATAAAAAGTGGGATTTTGAAGATTTCTCAAAAATTTCAAAATTTGCTTCTAAACTTCTAAGCCTTGTAACATCCCCCAAAAATATCATTCCCAAAATGCTACAAACATGAAGTAGACATATGGGGAATGTAAAGTCATCACAATTTTTGGGGGTATTACTATGTATTACAGAAGTAGAGAAACTGAAACTTTGAAATTTGCTAATTTTTCAAAATTTTTGGTAAAAAATTTATTTTTTTATGCAAAAAAATTAACTTTTTTGACCCAATTTTAGCAGTGTCATGAAGTACAATATGTGACGAAAAAACAATCTCAGAACGGCCTGGGTAAGTCGAAGCGTTTTAAAGTTATGAGCACTTAAAGTGACACTGGTCAGATTTGCAAAAAATGGCCTGGTCCTTAAGGTGAAAATGAGCCTGGTCCTTAAGGGGTTAATAGGGTTGATCATGCTGACAAAGGCTCTTTTAATGATCATGTAGTTCTTATATTTAAAGAGCACCTGGTATCCTCTCCTGACATGTCTGTTTTTAGCAATTACGTGCATCATTTGTAATAACAATTCTGGATACTCTGTTCTTATTACTCTTTGATAAGCCATTCCTTTATTATTCCAGCTATAAGTTATGAATGAATTAGTAGCAGTTTGCAATGAAAGTCCAGCTGGGTGTCACCAGTTTGGGACGTGTCCCTGCACAGTCTATTATCCAATCAGTGCTGCCAGAGTCAGTCTGTCCCGGGACACCCCCCCAACTGGAAACACCCATCTGGACCTTCATTACAAACTGCTAGTAATTTATTCATAACCTCTAGGAGGAATAATAAAGAAATCACACAACAGTCATAAGAATAGATGCTCCAGAATTGTTATTACATGGGGAATGCAATAGTTACTAAAACAGACACAAGTCAGGAGAGGTTATAGGTCCTCTTTAAGTTCCACAATCATAATCATGTGGTTGGACAGCCTGCAAATATAAAAATACAATAAAAATGCAAATATACTCAATGATTACTCTTTTTTTTTTTTATTATCTATAAGTCATATACATAAAAAATCTGAAAATACCATACTTACTATGTTTTTCTGTATTATTTTATTTATTGAGGTCTAATGTTCCTTTTTTGTTCCCTACAGCCCAACCAAGGCCAGTTTATACGGTGCTATCTTGTTCACTGTGCAGCAATCGCACTGGTTACCCATTTCCAAAGTGAACCTCATCTTTTTCTTTACTCTGTTTATGGCTACTTGCAAGGTATGACCTTAGTCTGTTAATTCAGAATGTTACGTTTTTCATGTCCAGTTAAAAATGTTTCCCCATAGAATGGTTGATCATAAAGTGGTCATTCCATGTAGACAAACTATTTCCATATGGTCCATTAGGGCTTAAGGACAGGGTTCCCCCCTCTGAATGTCTTTTAGGGTGCATTCAAACGACCATAGGGCGTCGTGCCCATGTTGCTGACTGCAATGGATCCGCGATCTGCAAGATGCAGCGAAAGAGGGCACATGTTCTATCTTTTGCGGCACAGAGGCATGAACCCAGAAGCCCACGGTTTGCAGTCCACAACGTGGGCGCGGTGTGAATGTGGCCTAAAGCAAGTGTTGTCCTTATGGAACAGCCCCTTTAAAGCTCTTAAAAACTTTAATGTTGTTTTATGTTGTATATAAATGTCTAAAGACCTGCCCTATATTCATTCTCTCTGTGTGTAGTGTTAGGAAGGATCTCTTTCTTGTATGAGTAGCTCTAAAAATATGTAGGCTATCTATAACAGCTATGTTCACCTCTGCAATCCTTTTTTTATTCATCGAATGCATCTGAAATGCAAAATGACGCAAATTTACAAATTCATTACAAATGTGCTACTGATTTGTGCCTATAGCTCCTATATATAATTATGCACCTCCATATGGTGACAGATCACAGACAACCACAATGTAGCCTGGTCCTGCAGTCTATATGTGCTTTCTCTCCCTAGAATGGTTACCATTTACTGGACGTGTTGTAGTTAGTGTGCTCACGCCTTACTCCTGTTGAACTGATAATTACATTTTCATGAACATTAATGTTGCACAATGGTAACCACATGCCTTGTCGATTCCCTTTTGCTATAGTTTATTCATTGTAATTCCTTGCAAGCACCAACATTTTTTTTTTTTAACTCATCTTCTCAAGCTACCACTGATCCAGCAGTACCACTTGGGTCTCTCTGCCAGGGCAGCAGCCATATAATACTGAGGCCAGTGATTGGCTGGATGAGTAGTGCGATGCCCATGCCAGCATAGAGAAGTCGGGCAGCAGTGAGCATGGGAAGCCGGAGCATCAACTATTTAAGGGCATGTAAGAACAAACCACAGAGTAATAAGTGCAATGTGCCACCCCCCAGGGCCCATCGTGGTTTATCGGAATGCTGAGTGGTGTGGTGCGGCCACAATAATTTTCTGTGTGTGTCACGGTGCTCCTACCTAGACACTGTCACTCCCCAGGGTTAGGCTCCGAAGCAATAGAGGCGAGAGTAATGGTGGAGGTGGAGTAATAGTCGTGTCCAGGCTTTCATAAAGTTTAATAGCTTTACTTGAATCAACTTGCATTCGTACAAGAAGTGGTGTTTCTCTTAGTTTCAGCAGGTTTTTGCATAAACTGGCAGGCAGTCTTGAATATTCTGCTTTCTCTCCCTGCTGTGCTAAACTCGTCTTTAGTCTGGTCGCTGGACTTTATGGCTGTTCTGGTACCTTTGGAATGGGGTGCCTTTGGCTGTTGACCCCCTCACAACACTCTGTCGGTTAATCTGTAAGGAGTCAGGGTGATTCTGATTGACTTCCAACTCTAGACTAGACTGCACTCAGACTTACTGAAAACTTCCTGCAACCCCTCCCTTGGTAGTAAACGGGACTAGCCCACTTCTGCCCAAAAGGGGGTAATGGAGTGGTAAGGTCCATTCTATCTAAAGATCTGTCTGCCATATATCCGCTGCCACATGCTGGTGAACCAGGCTTAGTACATGTACAAAACAGTTTCATAGCAACAATTTCAATGCACAGTGACAAATCTTGGAATCCATGCACAGATGGCATTATGGTTAGCAATAAAAGACAGTAGCAGGGTATAGGAATGGTAATACCACTCTGGGGTATTACATAAGTATGAGTTATAAGTATGTGTCAGTGGTAGTTTGGGGCAATAAATATTGGTTGAAGGGTTGTCTCACTTCAGCAAATGACATTTATCATGTAGACAAAGTTAATCCAAGGCACTTACTAATGTATTGTGATTGTCCATATTCCCTCCTTTGCTGGCTTCATTCATTTTTTCATCAAACTCTGCTCATATACAGGGGTTATGACCACCCTACAATCCAGCAGCGGTGGCCATGCTTTGCACACTATTGTAGAATGTGCCAGCCTTTCTAGTGGCTGGGACAGCGGGGGTGCGCATAGGACGGAACTTTTTCCTATAGTGTGCAAACACGGCCACCACTGATGGATTGCAGGGTGGTCATAACCATGGAAACGAGCAGTGTATAATGTGAAGGAAAAATGAATTCAGCCAGCGAAGAAGGCAATATGGACAATCACAATACATTAGTAAGTGCTTTGTATAAACTTTGTCTACATAATGAATGCCATTTGCTGAAGCATGACAACCCCTTCAAAGGGGTTGTCCAACCCCTATAATGACCCCCCCAATGCCCAAGCCCTGATATAGGTTATACTTACCCCACTCCCCAGTACCCGCGTCTCTCCTGATGCCCCCACGGTGGCCACTGCATCTCCCCGTCGCGCAGATCAAAACATCAGTGACGGGGAAGAGCCCCCTTAGCGTCACCTGCAATGGTGTTGGATAACCCTATATTTAAATATTAAGGACTGTATTTTTTATACTTTCTGATATTCTCACAACATAAGTAATAGATCTTTTATGTTTTCTGCATTGATGTCATGGATTCAGCAGACAAGCTATTCTAATTCTGTATTTGATGTATTGACTACCATTATATGTTTCCCTTTTCCTCCATGCAGATCTACATGACAGCAACTCACTCTCATGGATCACCTTTTGCTCTCCTGGAGAACTGCATCTGCCCGTTCATTTTTAGTGCTGCAAACGGTGACCATAATGGCCATGAGGACCATCATCACCATCATGATGACCATGAGGTGTCCCATTCAAGTGCAAAATCCAAAGAAGAGCTGAATGAGGGTACTCGCAAGAGAAAAGTGAAAAAGGCTGAGTGAGGGGCTCTTGATTGGGTCACCATGACTTACAATCAATGTGTCGTAAACCTCAGCCTTTTATTTAGATTTTTTTAGTTTGGTCAGAATGGGCATCCTGCAAGGTAATTACTAGATTATTTTTGCCTCAAATGACAACAATCAATGAACAAATGGACTGGTAGAGAGATACAGGGACATTTTATTTGCATATTATCCTTTATGTATCTGTTTAGCCACCTTGCAGTGTGAGATCTTAAGCTGAATACAACACAAAAGATCCCATTCCTTTTAATAATGGCCTCATTTGGGATTTAGCAATTTCCATCCATCCATTATTCAGATATTAGTGTTCTTTAATGTGAAGATCACTGAATAATCTAATAATTTAGAGCAGATTAAATAATCACTTGGAGCTTGGAACATCTTTAAAATTCCTTTTTATATGTTATGCTTTCATAAATTCTATTTTGTGAAAAAAGACAGAAAATGTGTTATATTTATTAAAACTACACTAAATTAATGGCAGATTATTGTTTTTAAATTAACATAACATTTTTCTCATATATAATTGAATTTGTACAAACCTTCATAGCTCCAGGGGAGGAAGTAACATTGTTTCATACTTTTTGGTCTTTTAAGTTAAATCTATAAACTTTTGTAAAAGTCCAGCATTTGGTGACTCAAAATGAATAAAGATGTTTTAACGACTGAATATACATTCTTCTAAGGGTAACTAAGTTTTAGAGCTTCTCACAAATTAACTTCTGCTTTTGGGAACACTGTGAGGATCCAGTCCAGCCTCCCACAATGCTCTGGTCTGCTTATATAGACTTCTAGCTCTCCCAGTATGCTGATCCTGCATGAAGCCTGGGGATGTGTCCTAATACAGGCAGTCTGCCAGTACTATACTGCTCTAGACTTCCTTTGCCATACTTCTAGACTAATCACCAGCGAGCCCTAACCTGATCCATGCCCCTATCGTCAGCATACATGGTGTGTAGGAGACAGTTTATAGCACACAGATCTAATATACATTATTCATGCCAGCATAATCATTGCAGGTCACAGAAGTCAGTTTATTGTGGAGAGGTAGAGTTTATGAAGGGAAAGATTCAGAACACAAGGACACTTATTGAGTACAGCACAGGCAGGGCAAGGACTATGTAAAATGATGCAAAGTCAGTTCAGTAAGGGATGATGACTAATAAAAAAGCTAAAACCAACACATATAGAGGCACTCAAGCATTTCATAAATTCATTCTATTATGTATTCTATTATGTATGGTATAAGAAATGTACTTACCATGTACTGGAGGGAAGATGTGATGTCATACACAGAAAACGCAGTCTCAGATGCTGAGAATTCTGTAGCATTCAAGCTCAGAGACCTGGATGGGGAAGAGGCCTCTGCACTGAGCTCTGAAGCCAGCCAGTGACTGACAGACCCACTTCCTTCAGTTCCTCTAGGCAGCTAGATTCACCTAGCAACAGTAAATAGAAAGCAAAATTGCTAGAAGGGAGACCCCTAGTAGCAGAGATTTCAGAAGTGTCTTTAGGATGGATAACATAAAAATATGTAATCAGGAGAAAGGGAGTGTTCCATAGGATTGGCGCATAGCAAATGTGGTGCCAATATTCAAAAAAGGTCCAAAAACAAAGCGTGAAAACTATAGGCCGGTAAGTTTAACATCTATGGTGGGTAAACTGTTTGAAGGTTTTCTAAGAGATGCTATCTTGGAGTACCTCAATGAAAATAAGCAACTAACGCCATATCAGCATGGCTTCATGATTGTTGGTCATGTCAAACTAATTGAATTAGCTGCTATGAGGAGGTAAGTTCTAGACTTGACCGCTGCGAATCAATGGACGTATATCTGGACTTCTCCAAAGTATTTGACACCGTACCACATAAAAGGTTAGTATATAAAATCAGAATGCTTGGACTGGGAGAAAATGTCTGTAAGTGGGTAAGTAACTGGCTTAGTAATAGAAAACAGAGGGTGGTTATTAACGGTACACACTCAGATTGGGTCACTGTCACTAGTGAGGTACCTCAGGGGTCAGTATTGGGCCCTAATGTCTTCAATATATTTATTATTGATCTTGTAGAAGGCTTGCACAGTAACATATCAATTTTTGAAGATGACACTAAACTGTTTAAAGTAATTGACATGGAAGAGGACAATATACAGCTACAGAGGGATCTGGTTAGATTGGAGGCTTGGGCAGAGAAGTGGAGATGAGGTTAACACTGACAATTGGAAGGTTATGCACATGGGAAATAAATAATTCAAGTCACCTGTACATACCAAATAGTAAAACACTGGGTAACACTGACATGGAAAAGGACCTAGTAATTTTTTTGAACAGCAAACTTAACTGTAGAAACCAGTGTCAGGCAGCTGCTGCCAAGGCCAATAAACTAATGGGTTGCATCAAAAGGGGCATAGATGCCCGTGATGAGAACATAGTCCTACCCCTTTACAAATCAAAGTCAAAGCACACATGGAGTACTGTGTTCAGTTCTGGGCTCCTGTGAACAAGACAGACATAGCAGAGCTGGAGAGGGTTCAGAGGAGGGCAAGTAAAGTAATAACTGGATTGGGGGGGACTACAATACTCTTAAAGATTATCAAAATTAGGGTTATTCACTTTAGAAAAAAGACGACTGAGGGGAGATCTAATAACTATGTATAAATATATCAGGGGTCAGTACAGAAATCTCTCCCATCAGCTATTTATCCCCAGGACTGTGACTGTGACGAGGGGACATCCCCTGCGTCTGGGGGAAAGAAGGTTGGCACACAAACATAGAAGAGTATTCTTTAGGGTAAGAGCAATGAGACTATGGAAATCTCTGCCTGAGGAGGTGGTGATGGTGAGTTCACTAAAAGAGTTCAAGAGGAGCCTAGATGTATTTCTGGAGTGTAATAATATTACAGGCTATAGCTACTACTGATGGACGAACATCGGCCGAGACGATTCGCGAATGCGATCAAATGTTCGCGAACTGCAAGTTTGCGGCGGGCCCCATTCACTTTAATGGCAGGCAAACCTTCAGGTCATATTTGCAGCCACCAAATACTTACAAGAATTGCACAAATCATCCCACAACATGGACAGGGACATACCAGAGAGGGATCAATGGCAAAAATTCCCACAAAAAATATGTTTTTTAATCAGGGGCCATTTTTATGCGTCTTAAAGGGAAACTTAAAAATGGGCCATGCTGGAGCCTAGAAATTTTTTATCTTAGGCCACGTGAGTACAGGCCCCAAACATTAGGCATTCACCGGACAGAAAACATCAAGTGATTATGTGGCTGGAGGTATATTAGATGGTCATTAGATATCAATTTTACTGCAGGCCAGTACAAATACATGTCAAATACATATGTTTAAAAGAACTAAAAATATAAAATTGGATTAAAAACATGGCTAATGAAACCCCCTCTCTTGAAAGACCCCAAATGATAATAGGTAAAATTCGATAACACGTGGTCGTCACAGGTGTTGAATTCCTCCGAGGCCCCAAAAATTAGGCATTCACCGTACATAAAAGATCAAGTGATTATGTGGCCGGAGGTATATTAGATGGTCAATGAATATCAA
The DNA here is from genome assembly GCF_014858855.1 of Bufo gargarizans. Lineage (NCBI taxonomy): Eukaryota > Metazoa > Chordata > Amphibia > Anura > Bufonidae > Bufo > Bufo gargarizans. The sequence goes on along the minus strand of NC_058080.1, from coordinate 382,910,325 downwards.
TTTTACCGCAGGCCAGTGGACTACAGGCCCCAAAAATTATTCATTTGCCAGACAGAAAATAACAAATGATAATGTGGCTGGAGGTACATTAGGCGGTCACCGTATAACAAATTTACTGTTGGCCAGTTAGATTACAGGACCCAAAAATTATGCATTACCGTACATAAAAGATCAAGTGATTATGTGGCTGGTGGTATATTAGACGGTCAATGAATATCAATTTTACTGCAGGCCAGTGGACTACAGGCCCCAAAAATTATTCATTTGCCGGACAGAAAAATCAAGTGATTATGTGGCTGGAGGTATATTAGACGGTCATTGGATATCAATTTTACTGCAGGCCAGTACAAATACATGTCAAATACATATAAAATTGTATTAAAAACATTGCTAACGAAATCCCCCCTCTTGAAAAAAAACAACAAATGATAATAGTTGAAATTCGATAACACGTGGTTGTCACAGGTGTTGAATTCCTCCGAGGTCCCAAACATTAGGCGTTCACCGGACAGAAAAAGCCTTTTATGCCGCTGTATTTGCATAAGACAGGGACCATTATTTGTTCTGGGTGGTGGCGGATATGTGTGGGCTAGCATGAGGAAATTCAATTAAACGTGGTCGTCACAGGTATTGAATTCCTCCGAGATCCATGCCTCATTCATTTTTAGAAATGTGAGGTAGTCCACACTGTCGTGAGCTAGGCGAGTGCGCTTATCGGTCATGATCCCCCCTGCTGCGCTGAACGTCCTTTCGGACAGGACACTCGACAAGGGGCAAGCCGAGAGTTCCATGGCAAATTGTGCCAGCTCTGGCCACAGGTCAAGCTTGCACACCCAGTAGTCAAGGGGTTCCTCGCTTCTCAGAGCGTCCACATCGGCCGTTAACCCAATGTAGTCGGACACCAGTCGGTCTAGGCATTCCCTGAGGCAGGATCTGGAGGGCGGCTGTTGATGGGTTGCTTGTAAGAATGATCTCATATCCGAAGTGACAACACATCTTCTTGAATGCGCTGTAGGATTGGTACTCGCAACTGTTTCTCTGTGGGTGGAAATTCCTCTGCCAGCACCCGCAACAGCAGAATGCAGTATCTCTCACAGCAGGGCATGGAAATCCTTCATTCTGACTGCCCTCTGTGATGCTGGTAACATGTCCCCTATTTTGTGTTTGTACTGTGGGTCTAAGTACATTGCCACCCAGTACTGGTCCTTTCCTTTTATGCTTTTTATACGGAGATCCCTCTTCAAACACTGGAGCATGAAGGCTCGCATTTGCACTAAATTGGAAGCGGTGGAGCGGCCTGGCTCCTGCTCATCGTCCAGGAGAATGTTGTCCTCGGTCTCCTCCCCCCATCCACGGACAACACCAGGGATCCCAGAAAAGTTTAAAACCTGATCTTCTTGCTACTCCTCCTCCCCCCATCCTCCTCTGACTCCTCTTCAGACTCCTGCTGACTTGTCTCAGATGGAGTAGCCCCTCCTGGGAATTCATTCAGCATTGCGACTTCCTCATCTTCCAGCTCCTGCTCCTCGACCGCTTGATCAATGACACAATGCAATGTACGCTCCAGAAAGAAGGTGTAAGGTATGATGTCACTGACAGCGCCCTGGCTGCGACTGACCAGATTAGTGATCTCATCAAATGGCCACAGAAGTCTGCATGTGTCGCGCATGAGCAGCCACTGGCGCGGTGAAAAAACCAAGCTACCCAGAAGTGTCCTGCAGCAGAGTTTGTACAGGTAGTCGTTAACGGCATGTTTATGCTGGAGCAGTTTTGAATACCTTGAGGGGTGTAGTTTCTTAGATGGGGTCCCTTTTTTGGAGTTTCTACTCTAGGGATGCATCAGGGGTGCTTCAAATGGAACAAGGTGTAAATAAACCAGTCCAGCAAAATCTGCCTTCCAGAAACCATATGGTGTTCCTTTCCTGCTGCGCCCTATCGTGTGCCCGTACAGTAGTTTACAACCACATATGGGGTGTTTCTATAAACTACAGAATTAGGGCAATAAATATTGAGTTTTGTTTGGCTATTAACCCTTGCTTTGTTACTGGAATTTTTTTTATTAAAATTGAAAATTTGCCCAAAAAATTTAAGTTCTGAAATTTCATCTCCATTTACCAATAACTCTTGTGGAACACCTAAAGGGTTAACAAAGTTTGTAAAATAAGTTTTGAATACCTTGAGGGGTGTAATTTCCAAAATGGGGTCATATTTGGGTGGTTTCTATTATGTAAGCCTCACAAAGTGACTTCAGGCCTGAACTGGTCCTTAAAAAGTGGGTTTGGGAAAATTTCAGAAAAATTTCAAGATTTGCTTCTAAAACTTCTAAGCCTTGTAACGTCCCCAAAAAATAAAATGGCATTCCCAAAATGATCCAAATATGGGGAATACATATGCAGAATGTAAATTAATACGTTTTTTTGGAGGTATTACTATGTATTATAGAAGTAGAGAAATTGAAACTTGGAAATTTGCAAATTTTTCTAATTTTTTTTGTAAATTTGGTATATTTTTTTAAATAAAAATGTTTTTTTTTTTTACTCCATTTTAACCGTGTCATGAGGTACAACATGTCACGAAAAAACAATCTCAGAATGGCCTGGATAAGTAAAAGCATTTTAAAGTCATTCACACATAAAGTGACACTAGTCAGATTTGCAAAAAATGGCCTGGTCCTTTAGGTGAAAATGAGCCCGGTCCTTAAAGGGTTAAATCACTTTAATGTTTAACGTATTTTTAAATAAATTTTTGATGATGTTATTTTTAATTTTCCATGTCACTTTTTATGTTTAAACTAAAACCAAAAATCCTGCAGTTTTTGCACGCACTGGCCACTATGTCTAATAACTTCTTGGTTTATACAGATCACTTTACTGCAGTTCATTCTAATCCTGGCTGTATTGATATTACCTCTGTGTATAGATGTCCCACCGGTGACAGGTTTTAGAAGGTCTGAAAGATTATCTGCACATTAGTGATCTGACAGCATCTTTTGGTTTTGGTTTCACTTTGTCTGTGTGCTGCTTGTATGTCCACACCTCCTGTTCAGGTGTGGATCATGTGACCTTTACCTCCCCCTATTTAGCCTGACTTTACCCATCACTCCTTGCTCTGATAGCTTCATTTGGTTTTTGGAAGAGCTGGAGTGTGGTTCTAGTTGAAGTCCTGTTCATCCATCATCCATCAGCCTCAGAAGTTAAGTGTTCCGCTTGTTGTATTTTGTATCCCCCCCCACCTTTGTTGTTTGCTAGGCCTCAGCGAGACGCTGGTTCCTTCACCAGGGAAGGAGCGGGTTGTCTCTGCCCTGTCATTACCATTAGGGCATCCGAGGGCCACCAGGGTTTTCTAGGTTCCTGTGTATGGGCATCTCTACCATCGGGAGGTACCCATACGGATAGGAGTTAGGGCCAGGAGCAGGGTTTTATAGGTGGTGACCCTTTTCCTTCCCTAGCGGTGAGGCCTAGTGTCTTTTCCATTCCTTCTTGTTGTCTTTTGGTGTTCTCCCCTACTACATCCGTGCCAATCCACCATTCACAATAGGTGATTTTCAGCGCTTATCTATTCCTTGTACAATGACCTCTGCACAGGTCACAGAGCATGTCTAGAAAACTCCACCATAGAAGTCAATGAGGTCCTCTCCTGACCATTGTGTCTATGGCCCATGGGGCTGCTGTAAAGCAGTTTTTTTTTTATGATTTCTAAATGCTGTTAAGAACAGCTCAGGCAAGATGTCTTCCGCCATAATCCTGTTCAGGAAATAGAATGAATAAATCTGCAATAAGACAATAAAAACAGAAAGAAAAAAAAGTGTTACTATCTGGTTTTAACTGGCAGAGAAATCTATTTAAAGTGACCCTACTTTCTAATAAAGAGATTGAAACACATTTGAAAATAAGCAGTCAAGGGCATATGACTTACAGGCAGACGTCTTTGGTCAGGGGAGTGCAGTCCCCTCTCCCACTTAAAAGGGTTGTCCCACGAAAAATATTCTACAGTTTTCAAATCAGCACCTGTATCTGAATACTTTTGTAATTGAATGTAATAAAAAATTTTGCATAGCCACTGAGTTATTCAATAAAATATATCTGTATCGCGCCACCTGCTGCTTGTTTTTTTTCTTATTTCTTTGACCTGCTCACTGAGATGGCCGTACATGCTCAGTTTCATCCTTCATTTTTTTACATTAGTCATGGGATAACCCCTTTAAGAACACACCAGTATTACTATATGGCACATGGTAGATGTGGGACTGTTACATATTTTGCAACTGAGACCCCAAATTTATACAAAACCTAGATCAGCTCACAAAGTTTATATAGGCTACTATCATCCTGCTACTACTCCCAATACTGTGCTCACTGTGCTCCCCCATGCCCAGAAACACTATACTGTCAGAAATAACAGTGCCATACAGATAGTCCCCCCATAGTAATAGTGCTCCTAGACTGTCCTGATTAGTAATAGTAACCCCAATAGTGTTAGTACTCATTAGTAGCAATGCCTACATATAGTGCTGAATAATAATAATAATAATAATGCCCCTACAGTACCCCCAGTAGTAATAATGCCACCATAGTGCCCCCAGTTTTTATAATAGCCCTCCTGTAGTGCCCCATTTAGTTCTAATACAAACACCATAGTGCAGCACAATATACTGTCCCAGCAGAGTCAAATACCAAAGTCTAGCACAATATACTGTCCGAGCAGAGTCAAATACCAAAGTCCAGCACAATATACTGTCCCAGCACACCAAATACTTTAGTGCAGCACAATATACTGCCCCAGCAGAGCCAAATACCAAAGTCCAGCACAATATACTGTTCTAGCTGAACCAAATATCACATTTAGCATAATATACTGCCCTAGCAGAACAAAATACCAAAGTGCAGCACAATATACTGTCCCAGCAGAACAAGATACCACAGTGCAGCACAATATACTGCCCCAGCAGAGCCAGATACCACAGTCCAGCACAATATACTGTCCCAGCAGATCCAGATACCACAGTGGAGCACAATATACTGCCCCAGCAGAATCAGATACCACAGTGCAGCAAAATATACTGTCCCAGCAGAGCAAGATACCACAGTGGAGCACAATATACTGCCCCAGCAGAATCAGATACCACAGTGCAGCAAAATATACTGTCCCAGCAGAACAAGATACCACAGTGCAGCACAATATACTGCCCCAGCAGAGCCAGATACCACAGTCCAGCACAATATACTGTCCCAGCAGAACCAGATACCACAGTGCAGCACAATTTACTGCCCCAGCAGAGCCAGATACCACAGTCCAGCACAATATACTGTCCCAGCAGAACCAGATACCACAGTGCAGCACAATTTACTGCCCCAGCAGAGCCAGATACCACAGTCCAGCACAATATACTGTCCCAGCAGATCCAGATACCACAGTGGAGCACAATATACTGCCCCAGCAGAATCAGATACCACAGTGCAGCAAAATATACTGCCCCAGCAGAACCAGATACCACAGTGCAGCACAATATAGTGTCCCAGCAAAACCAGATACGACAGTGCAGCAAAATATACTGCCCCAGCAGAACCAAATACCATAGTGCAGCTTAATATATTGTCCCAGCAGAACCAAATACCATAGTGCAGCTTAATATAGTGTCCCAGCAGAACCAAATACCATAGTGCAGCTTAATATAGTGTCCCAGCATTGTGCGTTAAAACTGCTTGCTTACACACAGCACCATCACCTTTTTTTTTACTGCTATTGCGCCCCCAGCGTCTGCATGAGGAAGGTGAGCTGTCGTCCCTTCACCCACATGAACTTGGGTCTCACCTGTGATTTATTGTAAGCCTGCTGATTTGACTTAGGGCTCATGCACACGACAGTATTTTGCGTTCAGTATACTGGACGTTTTTTTAGCTCAGTATACGGAACATATACTGAACCATTCATTTCAATGGTTCAGCAAAAAATACTGAAGTGTCTCCGTGTGCATTCCGTTTCAGTATTTCAGTATTTCCGTGCCGTGAAAAGATAGAACATGTCCTATTCTTGTCTGCAAATCACGGTGCTTGGCTCCATTCAAGTCAATGGGTCCGCAAAAAAACCGGAACACATACGGAAATGCATCCGTATGTCCTCCGTATCCGTTCCGTTTTTGCTGAACCATCTATTGAAAATGTTATGCTCAGCCCAATTTTTTCTATGTAATTACTGTATACTGTATATGGCATACGGAAAAACGGAACGGAAAAACGGAAAGGAAACGGAAACACAACGGAAACAAAAAACGGAACAACGGATCCGTAAAAAACGGACCGCAAAACACTGAAAAAGCAATACTGTCGTGTGCATGAGGCCTTATTGTATGCTTGCACAGCTCCTTTCTTGTCTCCTCAGTGCTTAGTGGGGCAGATTTATCAAACTGGTGTAAGGTAAAACTGGTTTAGTTGCCCATAGCAACCAATCAGATTCCACCTTTCATTTTCCAAAGAAGGTGTGAAACATAAAAAATGGTTCTACTTTACACCAGTTTGATACATTTTCCCCAGTATGTCTCCACTCCTTCTGTTAAGTAGAAATAGCCTGTGCTGTTCTCACCTCCATCCTCCACATCTGCTCCTCACTCCTCAGCCTCTGCATCACACAATCTTCACTTTCTGAAGATTCCTCGGCACTTCTCACTGGAGACAGGGAGGACCTCCTAGCTTCCTCCTCCTCTGCTGAGCGACCATGTGGAGACGACTCCGGCATTATCATGATAATTACTGCGCAGCCCTCAGTAATACATATCGCAGGCCGCCCTGCTGTGCGCTCATTATCATATGTGTGACAGCAGAGGGCTGCGCTGTCATTATCATTACAATGCAGAAGCCACCATTGGGAAGGGAGGGAGGGCACTGGCACCCATTGTGTAGTAAAGGCAATCGGCCCACCGGGAATCTTCCCGATGAGGTGAATTGCCAATTTGCCCCTGTCCATTATCTTCTGGGTGACATCACAAAGATCATCTTAACCGCCATAGGAATGAGGTATAACCACTACATCTTGGTCCGACCCCCACCTGACTAAAGAAACAGGGTCCGCTGAACTGCATTCTGAATGCCAGAAAGAAATATTTAAAGGCCAATGTCAATCAGATGAATGCCATCCTGTAGGAGAAGGTTGCAGTAATTACCTTCGAGTAGCCTGTGTCTAGTGACTACCTCTCCAAGAGCACAAGCATTGCACATTGAATGCAAATTTAAAGTGGTGTGTTCTCTCAATTCCATCTAGATTACGAGCTCTGAGCCAATTTCACCTTGGTACTATCTCTGACCATACAAGAACCAACTGAGGATAAAAGGAGGCAAAATGACTAAAATCAGAAAGGACAATGGCAATGAAATTCATCAAATGAGTGGAGCATATATCATTTACACCGGCATGTGTGACCAGTACAGTCAGAACACTACAATTAGTGTTAAGCAAATCAAAGTTAAACAAATTGACTTCGATCAGAATTTTTGAAAAAATTGGAATTGTCACGAAGCCGAATTTCCTGGAGCTTTGTAGTATATAAATCAAGTTTTCCTGAAATGGCAGTAAAAAATAAAAAAAATAAAAAACATACTCATCCATTCATCCATTTGCTTGTAGAGGTGCTGTCGCAGCCATCTTGATTGAAGAAAATGTGCGAATCTTGTGCACACTGATGTGTGACGTCACCATGTCATCAGGCTGGCCAGGTGCGGTGACGTCATCGATGATGATGCCACCGCGTCCACCCAGCATGATGACATCATCACATCACTGTGCGTTTTCTTCAATCAAGATGGCCACGATGGCCTCTCCGCATGCAAATGGATGACCGCTCTGTAGTGACGGGGACTCAACTGGTGCGAAGGCAGCCCGATGCCTAGCAGAGGCTGCCCAATCGGGACCTGCCTTCTACAGAAGCCGAGGAGATCCAGCCCCAGACTAGTGTGATACACTAACAGGCAATGCATTACAATACAGATGTATTGTAATGCATTGCAGAGGGGATCAGACCACCAATAGTTGAAGTCCCAGAGTGGGACAGAAATAAAGGTAAAAAAAAGTTTAGAAAAGTGTTTTAATAATGAAAAATAAAGTTTCAAGGAAAAAATAAGTAAAAACGCCCCCTTTCCCCTGATTTTATAATAAAAAATAGAAAAAACACACATATTAAGTATCTCTGCTTCTGTAACGACCGCTCTATAAATATATCCCATAATATACCCCGTCAGATAAACGCTGTAAAAAATTAAAAATAAAAACTGTGCCAAAAAAGCCATTCTTGTCACCTTACATCACTAAAAGTGCAACACTAAGCAATCAAAAAGGCGTATGCCCCCCCCCCAAAAGTACCAATCAAACCATCACCTCATCCCGCAAAAATTAGACCCTACCTAAGACAATCGGACAAAAAATTAAAAAAAATATGGCTCTCAGACTATGGAGACACTAAAATATTATTTTTTTGTTTCAAAAATACTATTATTGTGTTAAAATGAAATAGATTAAAACAAAGTACACATTTTAGGTGTTAATGCGTAACAACCTGCTCTATAAAAATATCACATGACCTACCCCCACAGGTGAATGCTGTAAAAATAAATAAAAACTGTGCCAAAATAACCAATTTTTTTGGGCACCTTGCGCGTAATAATGAATGATCAAAAAATCATATGTACCAATAAAAATGTCAACTCTTCCTACAAAAAACGAGCTCCTGCACAAGATGATCCGCAGAAAAATAAAAATATGGCGTTCAGAGAATATATATATATATTTTTCAATAATGCTTTATTATACAAAACGGAAACAAAGAAAGTAGTCATATTTGATATAATCGCGTCTGTAATAACCTGCTCTATAAAAATAGCACATGATCTAACCTGTCAAAATGAAACAGCCATTTATGGTTACCTCACAAAAAATGTAATATACAGCGATCAAAAATCATATTTACCCTAAAATAATACCAATAAAACTGTCACCTTATCCTGTAGTTTCCAAAATGGGGTCACCTTTTTTTTTTACTGTAGGGGTGCATCAGGGGGCTTCAAATGGGACATGGTGTCTAAAAACCAGTCCAGCAAAATCAGCCTTCCAAAAACCAGGCGGCGCTCCATTCTTCCTGCGCCCTGCCATGAGCCCTTACAGCAGTTTACCACCACGTGTGGGGTGTTTCTGTAAACTGCAGAATCAGGGTAATAGATAATGAGTTTTGTTTGGCTGTTAACCCTTAATGTGTTACAGAAAAGAAATTGAATAAAATGAAAAATCTGCCAAAAAAGTGAAATTTAGAAATTTCATCTTAATTTTCCTTAATTCTTGTGGAACACCTAAAGGGTTAACAAAGTTTGTAAAATCAGTTTTGAGTAACTTGAGGGTGTAGTTTCTAAAATGGGGTCATTTACGGGGGGCTTCTACTATGCAAGCTCTACAAAGTGACTTCAGAACTGAACTAGTCCTTAAAAAGGCGGTTTTGAAATGGCTTCTAAAATTCTAAGCCTTCTAACGTCCTAAAAAATAAAATTACATTTACAAAATGATGCCAACATAAAGTAGATATATGGGGAATGTTAACTAATAAATTTTTTATGATGGATCAATTTGTTTTAAAAGCACAGAAATTGAAATTTAGAAAATTGCAAATTTTTCCAAACTTTGGGTAAATTTAGGATTTTTTCATAAATAAAAGTGATATATTGTGACTCAAATTTATGACGTATCATAAATCATAAGTCATGAAGTACAAAGTGTCACGAGAAAACAATTTCAGAATGGCTAATAAGAATGGCTGATAAGTAAAAGTGTTCCAAAGTTATTACCACATAAAGTGACACAAGTCAAAGGTGCAAAAAAACGGCCTAGGCAGGAGGACGAAAACTGGCCCGGGGTAGAAGGGGTTAAACCCAAAGTATGGTATTAGGAGAAATCACATATCAATGAAACAGGTCAACAAGTAGAGGAAATACCAGATATGGTCAACCATGGACTGTGACCATATACATCAGCTTTAGAACAAAACATGCAACTTTATGCTGTCAGACAGGACAACAACATATTCCTTCAGGAGACCAGCTGGCCGAGCATGGGAAGATGACACAAGGACTCCTAAAACTTAACTGTTAGTTTAGATATCTAAAAGAGAGAAATAAAAAATTGCCCTAATAGGAGGGTAATTTTTTTTAGAATGCAAAAAAACAATAACCACTCCCCCTAAACCACAAGCTATTCATAAAGGACAGGTCAATCTTGAGGTCTAGATTTACAGCATGGATATGTATGATTACAAAGGATAACAGGGGGTACCTAACCTTCTTGATCAATGCTGTCATCCTGGTTCCACTGGAAAGGATTCACTTCCTCAGCAACCTGAAGCATGTCCCACTATGATCCTCCCACCATTTGTAGTATTGCTGGCCGTCTGGTGCACAGTTGTGGGTGTAGATTGGTGGTGGTTAATATTGAAAATGAACACTATTCAGGGCGGGTCTGCTGTATAGATAGGCTGCTACAAGCCCCTATTGTGACCCTAGAAAAAATATGGAAGGGGCTATCAGTCCCTAAAAATGCTTACATACAGAGCACCCATCCTGACAAGTGCAACCCCGTCTGGAACCTCGCCCTACTCTTGGACCTATACCCTAATAAACCTTAGTGCAGCCCAACATGCCATGTTTCTATCTGGGTAATAGTGGACTCCTCAGGGGATTTCAAAGCCAAGGGATCCCTTTTAACATGGGCTCTGACAGTTATGGGATTTGATAGAGACCCGTATACACCCACCACAGGCCCTGATAGTTGTGTGGCAATCTCAGATAGATAACTATTTCCGATTGCCAGCTCCTTTTTTATTTTTCATTACCAATTATTTAGCATTTTTGTTTTACTCTATCCTCTGTCATTGAATAGAAATGGTTATGAGAAAGGATTTACCCAACTCTTTTTTAGGTACTATACATAATGGAGACATTTTCAAATTAAGTAATGGTAACCACAAGAGGGGTCCAGCCATTGTGCCTAATTCTACAGTACCTCTTTCAAAAGCTTTCGCTAGGGGGCGGAGCCAACGGAGCATGGTGCAGGACGCTTGAACTCAGAGCTCCTCACCACACCACCTGGCTTATCAGCTAAAACAGCACTTTCACCTGCCAAAGCATGGGCAAACACAGCAAGGAAAGAAGCAGAGACCAAGAGGCTACCCCACGGGTCAAGAAATCATAGGGGGACATGAATAAATACTTCCAGAAGAAGCTGTCTCTAACGGCCGAACGCCGCAAAATGGCGTCTGCAGACTACAGCGACGCGGCACAAGAGGAGGAAGACTCGGATGGTGCGAGTTCGTGCACTCATTCCGAAGCACAAGGCGGGGAAGACCCGATGCCCATCACTAGATCCTTCCTGAAGCACACCCTAGCACAAGCCTTAACGCCAGTGATGAAGGAGTTGGCGGATATAAAATCTGAGGTGAAGCATATGGGACACAGAGTGGAGGCTCTGGAAGATTCTCAGGCTGCGATAGTCCAGCACAGCAAAGGGATGCAATCACAAGTGCAAACGCTTCGCTCGCAGATTAATAATGCCTACCTGTATCTTGAAGATCAAGAAAACAGGGGAAGGAGAAAAAATGTGAGGCTGAGAGGTATTCCTGAATCAGTTCCTGCAGAAGAGCTGACTGAAGCGGTCCGCCGCATATTCGCCATGTTGCTGGGAGAGGATCGCGCGGCCACTATAACAATCGAAAGAGCGCATAGAGCACTGAGGCCGAAACCTCCAGCAGGTGATCCCCCGAGGGACACCATATGTGCTTTGCTTAATTATCTGGACACTTCAGAAGTCCTAAAAGCAGCTAGGGATAAAGAAGAAATCCTGCTTGATAACAACAAGATCTTATTGTTCCAGGACCTAGCTGCAAGCACCTTAGCCAAGCGCAGAGCCCTTCGTCCGCTGACATCGGAGCTGAGATCCAGGAAGCACCCACTTAGATGGCTATTCCCATTCGGCCTAAGCACCACCATTAATGGCAGACAGATCATAGTGAAACATCCCGATGATCTACACAAGATATGGGAAGCACTCGATATCGCGCCAATGGACATTCCACTTTGGCTCCCGGTAACCGATTTTGAGGAGCTCCCACAGTTAACCATTCCTTCTCCATGGAATCGAGTGGCGAAGTTCAAGTCTCCAAAGAAGAGAGTTGATCCGGCTGATTGAAGTCCCTCACGTGAGACTCTTGTGATAATTGAGTTAACTTTTTGCTTTCTAGGTCCGAGTGAGGGGACTTATTAGCATTATTGTCAGTCAACAGTTGTGTTTATTCTGCCGTCCTGGGCGTACATCGAGCTCCTATTATAGGATTTAGAAGTATGCACAGTTTTTGATTAACGGTATTTTTCCCGCCTGTTATGTAGCTGGTAATGTCACTGTTTCTATAAATTACATGGATAACGGTGGGTTTTGGGATGGATCCTTGGGGGTAACTAGGCTATAACACTGATTACCCTTTAGGATGCTAGACTGGTCATCCCTGTGGAGATATCCTATGGCCCTTACTATACAGCTTCCTGCAGGTTACATTTTACCTAAGCCGTGGTTGTGGTGCTCCGAATTTGATTTTGGCTCCCACCACTATGTTATTACCCCCAACATGCATTTTTGTTATCAGAGGGGAACTTATCAGCCTGGGTACCAGGGTAAAAAGACAAAGAACCAAAAAAATAGAACACCTTCTATCACAAATTTCCGCATTAGAAAAACAACACAAGTCCAACATGACAGAGGTTACACAAAATACTCAAAATTTCCTACGTTCCCAATTGAAGGACACGCTAAATGTAAAGTAAGCTAGAACTTTACAGTCATTAAGGTTTAAGCATTATTCACATGGAGATAAGGGTTCCAAATTAATGTCCTCCCTTCTGAAAGCACAGAGGAATAAAACCTTTGTTAGCGCCGTTAAAGATAAGGATAGTAATAGACTAATTACGACCCCTGCCATTGCTGAAGAGTTTTGTAAATTCTACAAATCAATGTATAACATTGAGGTCAACTCAGATGACCCAGGGAATAACCCCCCTCACCTACAAAATCACATTGACTCCTTTCTCCATTCCATCAAAATCCCAACTATTTCTGAGGCAGGGAAAAATAGCCTTCTATTACCATTCACGGAGTTGGAAGTAGAAAAAACACTTAATACTATCCCATCTGGAAAAAGCCCTGGCCCTGACGGGTTCCCTATTGCTTACTATAAAAAATACCAAGAGGTCCTGACACCACACTTCACCAAAATGTGCAACTCTCTGATGTTGGGCTCTTCCCTCACTCCTCAGGCTCAACTAGCTCACATTACCATTTTACATAAGGAAGGGAAGGATCCAGAGGAATGTGGTAGTTATAGGCCCATTTCACTCCTCAACACAGATCTGAAGTGGTGGGCAAAACGATTGAGCCAACGCATTTAAAAACTGCTCCCAGAGCTGATAGGAGAGGAACAGGTGGGGTTTGTGCCTGGCAGGGAGGGAAGACACAACGTCAGTAGAGTATTGCATGCAATATTCCTAGCCAAGGAGAAGAAGTCGCCACTTTTACTTTTAGGGACTGATGCTGAAAAGGCGTTCGACAGAGTTAACTGGCTGTTTATGAAATCCTGTTTAGAAGCTTTTGGCTTCCCTTTGCAAACTATTGATGCTATTTTTTCTTTATATTCAGCCCCATCTGCAAGAGTACTAGTTAATGGAGCTTTGTCGGACGCCTTTCAGATTAGAAACGTTCTAACATTGGAGATCTTACTACTGAAGTTCAGACAATCTACCGATATCAAGGGGATACAGTTAGAAGGTATCCAGCATAAGATGGCGGCGTTTTCCGATGACCTTTTACTGATGATAACGAACCCCGAGGAAGCGATGCCTCATGTATTGGAGATTTGGAGCTATCTCCAATTTTAAAATAAATATGGGAAAATCTGAAGCCTTGGGAGTATCACTTGATCCGGCTACAAAGAGACACATAAAGGCCTCGACCCCATTCAAATGGCCTAATGAAGCTATAAAATATTTAGGAAAATTAGTACCAGCTAACCTGAACCTTCTCTTTCGACTTAATTATAACCCCTTGATAAATAAAATAAAATCATTTCTCTCTAGAGCCTCAGTACCTAATCTGTCTTGGCTAGGGAGAAAAAACATTTTAACAACGTATGTTCTACCTCAAGTTATGTATACTTTTAGATCTCTCCCCATTTCAGTCCCGAAGTCATTCCTTAATAAAATGAAGGTGCTCATGGGAAAGTTTCTATGGGCAGGGAAGAGAGCCAGACTTTCCTTCTCCCTTCTTACAAGAAAAAGAAAACAAGGGGGTATTTCCCTTCCGGATCTGTCTGCCTATATTCAAGCTATACATTTGGAGAGGTGGATTGCTTTGTCCAGGCCACAACCTTTCCCCCTTCATATAGCTATGGAAAGAGCGTTGATGGGAAAAAATAGGGAACACCTTCTATGGAGTTATAACGGCAAAGCACCCGTTAGATGTGAGGTAAAAAGTGAAATCACGAGGTGTACTTTTATGCATTGCAATACGTCTCCAGCACTTAACATGAGTGGCAAGCGTCTTTCTCCCATAATGCCTCTTCCTTTGCGCCCACATGTACTTTCAATTAATCCCATCAAAAGATCTACGGTTTGGAAGTTTGTTCAAAATTACAGACTAGGAGATCTATATAGATTGTCCCCAAATTCTGAGTTTATCACCGCCCTCACAGGGAATTCTGCTCCCGAAATAAACATGATTCAGAAATGGGATTTTGAGAGTACATGTGCCAAGTTTTCGAAGACTAATTACCTTCCTCTTCCAGATCCAACCTGGTTAGAGAACTATGTCCTCCTACCTTCCATTCCCACAAAATGCTTGTCATTAATTTATAGACAACTACTAACTGGGAGAGACCAACAAACACCAGCATACTTGAGAGAATGGGAGAGAGAACTGAACATCACAATAAGGCCTCATGCACGCGACCGTTGTGTGCATCCGTGGCCATTGTGCCGTTTTCCGTTTTTTTTTCGCTGACCCATTGACTTTCAATGGGTCCGTTGAAAAACTCTGAAAATGCACCGTTTTGCAACCGCATCCGTGATCCGTGTTTCCTGGCCGTGAAAAAAATAGGACCTGTCCTATTTTTTTCACGGCCAACGGTTCACGGACCCATTCAAGTCAATGGGTCCGTGAAAAATCACGGATGCACACAAGATTGTCATCCACGTCCGTGATCCGTGTCCGTGATCCGTGTCCGTTTTTTCCTATCATTTCAATGGCAAACTTGACTTAGATTTTTTTTTCATTTTTCATGTCCGTGGATCCTCCAAAAAACAAGGAAGACCCACGGACGAAAAAACGGTCATGGATCACGGACCTACGGACCCCGTTTTTGCGGACCTAAAAAAAAAACGGTTGTGTGCATGAGGCCTAAATGACTCTGATAAGGCGTTTATACTATCCCATTCTCATGGGTTTTCTAGGTGTGTAAGAGTCCAAGAAAACGCGGTAAAGATACTTACCAGGTGGTATCGCACACCGGATTTTCTTCATAGGATCAACTTGATCCCCTCTAATAAATGTTGGAGGTGTTCTAATGGAGTGGGTAACATTTCTCACATTTGGTGGACCTGCCCGGTTCTGAGACATTTCTGGTATGAGGTTGAAACAGCCATTAACAAGGTGTGCCTCTCAAATTAAACTTACAGGTCCCCTGATTTTATTGTGGCATCCCGAGAAAGAATTCAGACCAAATAAATCTTCCCTAGCCACACATATGATCACTGCTGCAAAGCTTCTCATTCCAATTAAATGGAGAGAAACAGACCCCCCTACTTTGACCATGTGGTATAAAAAAATGAACCTTTTGTGTCAAATGGAGGAATTGGCGGGATGGGAGAATAACAATAGGAGTAATTATTTGAAAATATGGCAACCTTGGCTTTTGCATATGGATGAGAAATATGCCTTGGCTGCAGTGTAGTTCCACCAAATATGTCCTTTCCTCAATATTATTAAAGATTTGGGCAATGTCATCCGTTATAACTCACTTGGAATAGAGGTTCACTTTGTGTAGGTAATAGACATCTACTCGCGTGATTGAGATCCTGACTGACCTTTATTTATTTTTGAATCCTAATTTATTTGTAATTGTTGTTCTCCTTGTTCGTCAATCACATTCTATTTTGATCAATACGGAACAGGACCAAACGTAAGAAATATGTCCATTAGTTAAATTTTACATAAGGTACCAGTTAACATCAGCATGATTGGAAGAGTCAGTCGACTCTAGCTCACTGTATCTACTGTATATTGTTACCTTCTATATGTATCTCAGGGCTCCCAGCAGTCATATGTTGGGCCACACAAGCATCTGGCTGGATTATCAGATATTGGTCTATATTTTGTACGTTTATACTACTCTAATTGATGTACAAGGATGTGCTTTACGTGTCTTGTTGTTGGAAAATGACATAAATAAAGATTTTCCCAAAAAAAAAGCTTTCGCTAAAAATTTCAGGCTTATCACTAACCGATTTCAGATTATCTACAAAAACTGCAACGTTGGCAGAACATGAAGGATGTAGAATTCCTTTTCTGCGCTGTTTTAGATCTAAATGTAAGACCGCTCAGAAGCTGACTTACATTTAGAACTAATGCTGCATGTGCCGATGTTATGGAGAGGCCTGCGCCTCTTCATAACTTTGGCGGATCCACCACCAGTTTAGGGCTTTAATAAGACTGGCATCTTAATAAACGTGCTCCAAAGTTTTAGATTCTAGTTGTTCTTTTTTCAGAGCTGCAGATCTAATGTTTGATCTTTTGTTATACAGAACAAGTCTAGTATTATCGGTGATTACCACTTTTGACTGTGGTTGAGTGAACTGTTTAAAGATTAGATAGTAATATAGAGGCTCACCCGTCCGTTAATATGGGTATGGTGCACTTGCCCTACTTGATTACACCCAATCAATAGAAAGTGGTTAAAATTTAAAATAGAAGATGGCAGGCACTCATTATCTGTAACCACCCACAGATGACGGGTGAAAAATATTTTATCAAGTATATATATAAAAGTAAAATCAATATAAAATCAATAAGATACCGATCCAGAAAATGCAAGGAGGATGACATAGTGGATAAAAAAGTAGGAAGAAAAAATATGGAACAGAGATGGATATTAATATATATGAAAAGATAGATATAGATATAGTCATGTGGTTATATCAATGTACCGGTATATGTCCCTCTAAGTTACAATTAAAGGGTATTGTCCCAGGCGGTTGTCCGAGGAGTACAAAATAGTTCATTAATGTTCATAAATACATGAATCCATATAAATAGAGGTTAAATGGTAAAAAAAGTTGGCAATGGTTAAAAGGTCAAAGGGATGGTAGGTGTCCTCATGGAGTTATTTCCTACTAAAGTGCAATTTTGTTAGATACAATGAATGGTATATATAGTTGCTATTACTTGCTATTACTTCCAAGTATCGCTCACTTACCCCTACTGCTATTCAGGGTTAGTAGGTTTAGTGCCCACCGCTACTCCGTGGCGTCCCACGTGTGCAGCTGGGTATACAGAAGTTTTTTACCTCTTTCTTAGAGAATCGAAAGTAATTTGTGTGTAGCTGGGTACACGGAAGTCTCCTACCTCTCCTGGAGAAACGAGGGTCACTGGAGCTGCTCTGGGCTGTTCGCGTTGGGCGCCTCACATGATCCCGTGGTTCGAAGTTCAAGAGATGTCACGTGTGCCAGGACTACGTCCGCGATCTTGCGCTCACGCTCCTGCCGTCAATAAGGCATCGGGAGGAACGTTTCACTGCGGTGTCTGTATATAAAGATTGGGTTATTGAATTTTTCTGGGATCGTTTCTCCTATATATCCATAGTTGTAAAGTGGTGGAAATAGTCCACATTAGCAGGTCTAAAAACACCAAACGTGTTTCGGAGTATACCTTACTCCTTCCTCAGTGGTTGCCTGCTGTTTTGTGGCCTCTCTTTTCATAGTCATCTAGGACAAGTGGTTGTCCCAAAAATCTGGAATCCAGTTTTTTGCCAAAATCTGTACTGGATCAGCTGTTCCTCAGTTGATATCTCTCTTTCCTTTAGTTATCTTAGTTATCTTACAGATTTAGTTTATAGGTTATATACATCTTGTGTATTTGCAGCTTCACCCAAAAAAACGCGATTGCGCTTTTGGTGCGGTTTTGATGTGTTTTTTTCATAATACTTCTGTGTCTAGAAGTGTCATTTACATCATTTGTGTGTAATTCTGTACAGTGGGCTCCTATTTAAGGTCTTTTTTGTAGGAGGTAATTGTACCATTTTTTCATTGGATATCCTAAGTCTAGCAATGGGATTATTGTTTTGTATATATCACATGTATTATATAGTAAGCATATACATAATGTACAAAAGCATTATATAAAAGGACATGTTATAAAAAAACATGATGTAAAAAGACTAATATAAAAGCATGATATAAAAGCGTACACAGGAATATACTGAACTGTAATCAATGACCCAATGTAAATACGAATACAAATAGGAATATAAAAAATATTAAAAATATGAATGAAAAAAATATATATAATGAAGAGATGATAAAAGAGCAATAAAAGAGGCGAAGTGTATACGGATCGTGGGAGAGGAACTAGTAGATAGTTCAGGGCTGGTATTGTGTCAGATAATATTTCTTTAATGTGTATTTTAGCTCAGTGGGAGCCTTCCCCCAAGGAGAGATCGGAGCGCTGGTAAAACAGCCTGGCATCCGATCTCCCGTCAGAGGAGGCAACCCCTGCTGTATCTGGTTGAAAACATGATTAAAAACATAGTTGGAAAGCTTAGTTGGAAAATCAATTTTAACCACTGTTTTAAAGATGCTGGTTTTAACTAGAAAACTGCGTATACTGAGAGCTGCTAAGGAGCGACCAACTTCTGTCTTCACTTCTACTGAGCACTGAAGATGCCTGTGTGTAAAATAGAGAGGCGTCCAGCTTGCCTCTTGTCACTACCCCAGTCCCTAACTATATACAGACGTGGACAAAATTGTTGGTACCCTTTGGTCAATGAAAGAAAAAGTCACAATGGTCACAGAAATAACTTTAATCTGACAAAAGTAATAATAAATTAAAATTCTATAAATGTTAACCAATGAAAGTCAGACATTGTTTTTCAACCATGCTTCAACAGAATTATGTAAAAAAATAAACTCATGAAACAGGCATGGACAAAAATGATGGTACCCCTAACTTAATATTTTGTTGCGCAACCTTTTGAGGCAATCACTGCAATCAATTGCTTCCTGTAACTGTCAATGAGACATCTGCACCTCTCAGCAGGTATTTTGGCCCACTCCTCATGAGCAAACTGCTCCAGTTGTGTCCGGTTTGAAGGGTGCCTTTTCCAGACTGCATGTTTCAGCTCCTTCCAAAGATGCTCAATAGGATTGAGGTCAGGGCTCATAGAAGGCCACTTTAGAATAGTCCAATTTTTTCCTCTTAGCCATTCTTGGGTGTTTTTAGCGGTGTGTTTTGGGTCATTGTCCTGTTGCAAGACCCATGACCTGCGACTGAGACCAAGCTTTCTGACACTGGCTAGTACATTTCTCTCTAGAATTCCTTGATAGTCTTGAGATTTCATTGTACCCTGCACAGATTCAAGACACCCTGTGCCAGACGCAGCAAAGCAGCCCCAGAACATAACAGAGCCTCCTCCATGTTTCACAGTAGGGACAGTGTTCTTTTCTTGATATGCTTCATTTTTTCGTCTGTGAACATACAGCTGATGTGCCTTGGCAAAAACTTCGATTTTTGTCTCATCTGTCCACAGGACATTCTCCCAGAAGCTTTGTGGCTTGTCAACATGTAGTTTGGCATATTCCAGTCTTGCTTTTTTATGATTCGTTTTCAACAATGGTGTCCTCCTTGGTCGTCTCCCATGTAGTCCACTTTGGCTCAAACAACGACGGATGGTGCGATCTGACACTGATGTTCCTTGAGCATGAAGTTCACCTTGAATCTCTTTAGAAGTCTTTCTAGGCTCTTTTGTTACCATTCGGATTATCCGTCTCTTAGATTTGTCATCAATTTTCCTCCTGCGGCCACGTCCAGGGAGGTTGGCTACAGTCCCATGGATCTTAAACTTATGAATAATATGTGCAACTGTACTCACAGGAACATCTAGTTGCTTGGAGATGGTCTTATAGCCTTTACCTTTAACATGCTTGTCTATAATTTTCTTTCTGATCTCTTGAGACAGCTCTTTCCTTTGCTTCCTCTGGTCCATGTCGAGTGTGGTACACACCATATCACCAAACAACACAGTGATTACCTGGAGCCATATATATAGGCCCAATGGCTGATTACAAGGTTGTAGACACCTGTGATGCTAATTAGTGGACACACCTTGAATTAACATGTCCCTTTGGTCACATTATGTTCTGTGTTTTCTAGGGGTACCATCATTTTTGTCCATGCCTGTTTCATGAGTTTATTTTTTTACATAATTCTGTTGAAGCATGGTTGAAAAACAATGTCTGACTTTCATTGGTTAACATTTATAGAATTTTAATTTATTATTACTTTTGTCAGATTAAAGTTATTTCTGTGACCATTGTGACTTTTTCTTTCATTGACCAAAGGGTACCAACAATTTTGTCCACGTCTGTATATCTGTCCTATCACTGCCCATCCCTGCCTATCTGACTTGCTAAAAGAGGTCTTCAGCACTCAGTAGAACACTGAAGTCAGACTCTCCTTAGCAGTACTCAGAGGTTTCCTAAAAAGACTCATTACACCTCGTTTTCTAGTACAAAGAAACATCTTTCCCTAATAAAGTTTATTACAAAAGTGTTTAACACCATTGTCCCTATACTATATTAGACATAAACTGAAACAAGAGTTACACTTTAGGTGGCTTTGCAGGATCTAGGTGGCTTTGCAGAAAACTACTTTGATATTCCAGACAGATCCAGATTATGTTATTTTACAGATTAGAAAATATCATAAAGACACTGTGCTGGCATTTAAATTTAGGGCTGTCTTGTTTAGACATGTCTCCCTTTCCTGATAATAGAAAAAAAGCATTGCGCAATTACTACAATGATACAGGTATGACAGCAATAGCTCTTGGCAATGGAAATAAAGTCTTTCTTAATCAGCTTGATGATTAGACTATGGCTGTTTAGGACGACAATTCCCTGTTTTAAGTCACAGAAATTTCAGGCTCCTATGCTCTCCTTTGCCCTGCACTGAATTGCGCAGGTCAAAGGCATTTTTAGGACATCCGGTGACGTACCAGGCTCTCCATAGAGACTAGATGTAGGCTTCTGCCCAGCAGTGAGCTCGGTGACATCACCGGCACTAATGGGCGGGCTTTAGCGCTGCCCTAGCCTGTAGGATGGCTAGGGCAGTGATAAAGCCCACCCATCAGAGCCGGTGACATCACCGGGAACACTGCTGAGTGGAAGCCTCCACCTAGCAGTGTACCAAAGCAGACAAAAAAGCCCTAGCCCCACGCGATACAGTGCAGGGCAAGGGAGAGCATCAGAGCATGAAATGCCCTGATGCACATGTTAGTGGGGCCGGAGGGGTGAAGATGGGGACAACACCTTTAAGTCAAGGACATATTTGACATGGAACAATATACTTTTCTATTTGTTTACCTTGTGTTGAAAAGTTGCACTATATTTTAGGCTGTAATATGTATTTCTTCATTGATTTTCAGACCCTATACAGGGAGTGCAGAATTATTAGGCAAATGAGTATTTTGACCACATCATCCTCTTTATGCATGTTGTCTTACTCCAAGCTGTATAGGCTCGAAAGCCTACCACCAATTAAGCATATTAGGTGATGTGCATCTCTGTAATGAGAAGGGGTGTGGTCTAATGACATCAACACCCTATATCAGGTGTGCATAATTATTAGGCAACTTCCTTTCCTTTGGCAAAATGGGTCAAAATAAGGACTTGACAGGCTCAGAAAAGTCAAAAATAGTGAGATATCTTGCAGAGGGATGCAGCACTCTTAAAATTGCAAAGCTTCTGAAGCGTGATCATCGAACAATCAAGCGTTTCATTCAAAATAGTCAACAGGGTCGCAAGAAGCATGTGGAAAAACCAAGGCGCAAAATAACTGCCCATGAACTGAGAAAAGTCAAGCGTGCAGCTGCCAAGATGCCACTTGCCACCAGTTTGGCCATATTTCAGAGCTGCAACATCACTGGAGTGCCCAAAAGCACAAGGTGTGCAATACTCAGAGACATGGCCAAGGTAAGAAAGGCTGAAAGACGACCACCACTGAACAAGACACACAAGCTGAAACGTCAAGACTGGGCCAAGAAATATCTCAAGACTGATTTTTCTAAGGTTTTATGGACTGATGAAATGAGAGTGAGTCTTGATGGGCCAGATGGATGGGCCCGTGGCTGGATTGGTAAAGGGCAGACAGCTCCAGTCCGACTCAGACGCCAGCAAGGTGGAGGTAAAGTACTGGTTTGGGCTGGTATCATCAAAGATGAGCTTGTGGGGCCTTTTCGGGTTGAGGATGGAGTCAAGCTCAACTCCCAGTCCTACTGCCAGTTTCTGGAAGACACCTTCTTCAAGCAGTGGTACAGGAATAAGTCTGCATCCTTCAAGAAAAACATGATTTTCATGCAGGACAATGCTCCATCACACGCGTCCAAGTACTCCACAGCGTGGCTGGCAAGAAAGGGTATAAAAGAAGAAAATCTAATGACATGGCCTCCTTGTTCACCTTATCTGAACCCCATTGAGAACCTGTGGTCCATCATCAAATGTGAGATTTACAAGGAGGGAAAACAGTACACCTCTCTGAACAGTGTCTGGGAGGCTGTGGTTGCTGCTGCACGCAATGTTGATGGTGAACAGATCAAAACACTGACAGAATCCATGGATGGCAGGCTTTTGAGTGTCCTTGCAAAAAAAGGTGGCTATATTGGTCACTGATTTGTTTTTGTTTTGTTTTTGAATGTCAGAAATGTATATTTGTGAATGTTGAGATGTTATATTGGTTTCACTGGTAAAAATAAATAATTGAAATGGGTATATATTTGTTTTTTGTTAAGTTGCCTAAAAATTATGCACAGTAATAGTCACCTGCACACACAGATATCCCCCTAAATAGCTAAAACTAAAAACAAACTAAAAACTACTTCCAAAAATATTCAGCTTTGATATTAATGAGTTTTTTGGGTTCATTGAGAACATGGTTGTTGTTCAATAATAAAATTAATCCTCAAAAATACAACTTGCCTAATAATTCTGCACTCCCTGTAGTATGCAGTTTACAGCTTGACTCTAGTTGCAATCTTTTCTCATGTGGGCATTTTCCTCCCAGCAAGGCTAGGTTTACATTTTTGTTTTTTTATTCCATCAAAGGAGCAGAAAACAGAAAATTGTAGGTGCTGGATCCTTCACATGATGGACACCAATGGCGCCATACAGACCCAATGACTTATTATGGCATCTGTAACGTTCCATCATGGTGTCTATTATTTCATCAGAAAAAAATTGTGTGCATGTTATACTTTTTTGGGACAAAAATGAAAGCATCTGCAATTGAACCACCAATGCAGATATGATCCTAGCCAAAGATATGAGTTCTGTGCATCCAGGATGCTGCTGCCTTTGCTAGCTCTCATGTTTCAGCTCAACTTTATTCCTATACTGCTTTTCCCTCCTACAGCCTAAGAGGGATCTACTTTGCTTTATGCTGATAGACACTGATGTTGAGTAGTATGTAACTTCCCCTCCCTGCATTGTCTGTCTATACTCAGACTGCCATGTGTGCCCTTCTACCTGTCTATTCTGTGATACAGAACAGAATGTGTGTTCTACCCATGAAAACTTGGATGCTTTCTTCCTTTTCCACTCTCTAATCTTCCCTGTTCCCTGAGAGCAGAGAGAGGTGACACAGCCAGGAGCAGTATGCTGTGGGATGTCAAAATCAGCAGGACAGCCAGCTAGGGAAAAGAGTTTCACAAACGCAACACCAACATAATGGTAGGAATGTTTTAAGGAAAACTGCACAAAAAATGTCTTGATTTTGCATTTAAGCAACAAATAACCTCCTAAAAATCTGAGTGCTCATGGCCACTATAAAGTCTACATTTGTTTTACCCACTGTGGAGATTATTAGATGGCTACCAGTCTACTAGACAAAAACAGTCCTGGAGTGGGAACTGGCTGTGGGAGTCGCAAGTAGGCCCAGTGAAGGGGTCAGGAGAAGTTTCAACCAGAAAAGAAGTGTAGAAGATGGTGCTAGCACACTGAATAGAAAATGCAATGCAGAGGGTCTTAGTATGCAGCCAAAGCAGCCGATCCAGTCTGCATTTGTGAGTATTATAAGATTGTGTCATCTCAGACTTTGTTGGCATATGACTAGGATATGCCATCAAAGTCAGATAGGAGTGGGTGCCACCTCTAAGACCACATGTGCGGCTGCTCTCCACTCACTTCTGGGGACCCCCACCTATGTCTAAGATGGGACAACACCTTTAAGAAACCCCAGAAGTCCACTAGTCTAAAGAGTGTGTCTGCGGGAAGTCACCATCAGCATAATCTGAAACGTAACATTGTGTTTTATTAACTGTGTCCTGCAATTCTTTTTTGCTACACTGGTCCATTCTGCTCCAACTGCCAGAACAATAGGGACATAAGCAATTGAGCTGTCTTTAAATGTATGTATCTGTAGTGTGGTTTACGTGTCTTGTATGTAGATGGTAGGGTAAAAGAAGCAAGTTGTGTAGCTAGCATAGGGTTCCGTGGTTTAGGAAACGCTATACAGTATTACACAATAATTTCTACAGTCGCATGCTACCTCTTAGTATGCACACAGGAAGTAGTAGGTTAGTCGTCTTGTTGTTGGGGTGTCTATAACACTTATACATATTTGTGTACGTTAAGTGGTACATTATGTACATGTAACTTATTATAATAAAGTATAGGTTTCCATAGATTTTTTATTAATGATATTAATATTTTCAGTGTAAACCAGTCAATGGCAGTACAGGAACTGCTGTTACAAATCAGAGCATGTAGAAGAGCGAGGATGAATGCTGCATACATGACAAGATCATACAAGTCTGGAGATTTCCTCACTCCTCCCTTTCTCAGAGGTTAATACAATGTCTCTCCGTACCACCTCATTACATTTTACAGAAAGGCTACAGGTACCATCTTCAGAGACCACGGACCACTCAAAGAATGAGGACCAGCCAGGTGGTGAAGTATTCTTTATTTGTTTCCTGCTATATTTTTTGGGTGAGTAAACAGAATTCATGATTTTTTTAAACATCAAACATTAGCTACGATACATTCAACTTAGAGAAGGCCTCCCACACACTAGCATAACAGGCGTATTATGTACATGTAGCAGAGCTGAGTTTATCATGTAAGTACTAGAGTGCATTCTAATAGCTGTAACGTTCGATAATACAGTAGGTTTACATACAGTGTAATGCCACAGAAAACATGGTAATATTACAATTAGCTGTGGCAAATAATAGCTCTGTTATGATAGCATACCAGTTTATATCGCTGTAGGTATTTATCCTCTTTTCTGAACTTAACTTGCCCAGAGGCAAGATCAAGGGAGGTTTGGTCATAGACCTTACAAACACCTTCTCATGGCCACTGGCCAGGTAAATAATGATCTGATGCGCTCCACATTAATTAACACGAGAGCATCAGATACTTAAGTACCTGGCCAATAGCTGTAGGTGCCCTCCTGAATCAACTGTATTGCCATCCTCAGGATGGTGATACAGTTGAATACTGCAAGAGGGCACTCAAGCACATGGCTCCACGGACCACTCACTATACGAGGCAGTGTAGAAGCGGTGCAGAGACACAGGCGTCTCAGGCCGCAGGCTGAAAGAGGCCTGTGGACGCCACCATACATTGTAGCATGGAATGGGACTCAGGTATTTTATATTTTTTCTTTCCTTAGCAAGTCGGTGAAGATGCTACTGGGGGGCACTATAGGGATCATTACTTGGGCCACGATAGGGGGCATTATAGGGGTATTTTGTCTGGAAGCACTAGGGGACATAACTACTGCCTTCCCTATAAATACAATATTTCTCCACACACGGAGCCCAATGATTAGCCGGTGGGGCTCCATATTGAAGGAGCTGTACAAGGTGTGTGCATGAGCCTTTAGTATACAATAAAGTGCATCCCACCATGCAGGCTATATATCATTTGCATTGCCGGTAATTGTACTGAGAATAAATTTATCACGCTAATTATCTCACAGAATAAACGCAGTAAACAATACAAAAAAAATAAAAATACAAATAATTGCTATTTTTGTTTATCTGCCACCCCAAAAAAAGGAATAAAAAGCGATCAAAATATGCTATGCACCCCAAAATTGTAGCAATGGAAACTACAAGTTGTCTTGCAGAAATCAAGCTCCCACACAGCTCAGATATACTAAAAGAAAAACATTTTCTTGCTTTATAAAAGGGGTTTTTATTGTGCAAAAGTAGTAGAACTTAAAAAAAATCTATGTATATGGTATTACAGTAATTGTACCGAGTGAGACAAAAACGTTATCATGTAATGTTATGCCACAAAGTCAACATTGCAAAATTTTAAATGCATAAAGTCAATGGTGTAAATATGTTTTTTCTTACCATTCCGCCAAAAAAGAGTTAATAAAAGTTAATCAGTGAGTCAGATGTATGGAAAAATGTGACATAAAAAGCTGTCAATCACTGATAGTTGTACACTGTGGAGGTATTTTTAGTGATTGATAGCATTCTCTGTGTAAGTGTGTATACATAGATAGCTGTCAGTCACTGATAGTTGTACATGGGGAGGTGTTATCAGTGATTGATAGCATTCTCTGTGTAGTGTGTATACATAGATAGCTGTCAGTCACTGATAGTTGTACACAGGAGAGGTGTTATCAGTGATTGATGGCATTCCCTGTCTAATGGTATATACATAGATAGCTGTCAGTCACTGATATTTGTATATGGGAGAGGTGTTATCAGTGATTGATTGCATTCTCTGTGTAAGTGTGTTCACATAGATAGCTGTCAGTCACTGATATTTGTATATGGGAGAGGTGTTATCAGTGATTGATAGCATTGTCTGTGTAAGTGTGTATACATAGATAGCCGTCAGTCACTGATAGTTGTACACAGGGTAGTGTTATCAGTGATTGATAGCATTCTATGTGTAAGTGTGTATACATAGATAGCTGATAGCCACTGATAGTTGTACACGGGGAGATGTTGATTAATAGCATTTACTGTGTAAGCATTTCTATAGAAATAGCTGTCAGTCACTGATCGTTATGCACTGGGGAGGTGTTATCAATGATTGATAGCATTCTCTGTGTAAGTGTGAATATATATAGCTGTCAGTCACTGATAATTGTACACTGGGGAGGTGTTATCAGTGATTGATAGCATTCTCTGTGTAAGTGTGTATACATAGACAGCTGTCAGTCACTGATATTTGTATATGGGAGAGGTGTTATCAGTGATTGATAGCATTCTCTGTGTAAGTTTGTATACATAGATTGCTTTCAGTCACTGATAGTTGTACATGGGGGATGTATTATCAGTGATTGATTGTATTCTCTGTGTAAGTGTGTATACATAGATAGCTGTCAGCCACTGATAGTTGTATATGGGACGGTGTTATCAGTGATTGATAGCATTCTCTGTGTAAGTGTGTATACATACATAGATGTCAGTCACTGATAGTTGTACATGGGGGAGGTGTTATCAGTGATTGATGGCATTCTCTGTGTAAGTGTGTACACATACATAGCTGTTAGTCACTGATAGCTGTACACAGGGGAGGTGTTATCAGTATTTGATAGCATTCTCTGTGTAAGTGTGTATACATAGATAGCTGTCAGACACTGATAGTTGTACACAGGGGAGGTGTTATCAGTGATTGATAGCATTCTCTGTATAAGTGTGTGTACATAGATAGCTGTCAGTCACTGATAGTTGTACACAGGGGAGGTGTTATCAGTGATTGATAGCATTCTCTGTGTAAGTGTGTATACATAGATAGCTGTCAGACACTGATAGTTGTACATGGAGAGGTGTTATCAGTGATTGATATCATTCTCTGTGTATGTGTGTATACATAGATAGCTGTCAGTCACTGATGGCTGTACACAGGGGAGGTGTTATCAGTGATTAATAGAATTCTCTGTGTATGTGTATATGCATAGATAGCTGTCAGTCACTGATAGTTGTACCCTGGGGAGATGTTATCAGTGATTGATAGCATTCTCTGTCTGTGTATACATAGATTGCTTTCAGTCACTGATAGTTGTACATGTGGGATGTGTTATCAGTGGTTCATTGCATTCTCTTTGTAATGCATACATATTTGTCCATGGTATTGCATTTGGTGACCAATGCCATTGGTCTCTAGCATCTTTGGTGTTAATGAAATATCTGTCTACATATGCATTGCATACTCGGGTAGGTTAGTAACTTATACCTCTTTTGAACATATTGGTGGGAATCCACAGTATTAAGAATGGCATATTTTTACTCCAGTGTTAATATCAAATCCTGTTGGTGTACGATGTGCCAAAATTATAAAGAGGTAATAATTCTGGTGCATCATTGTGAGTCCAGCGTGCCAGAAAATGAAATCTATGCCAGCAGGAGAGCTAGCATAGATTTTAGGTATAATGTATGCCAGTTTTCTGCCGCACATATTGGTAAATTTCGCAGGTTTCATGTGTGGGGTTTGCCTCCTTCTGCCCATTTTATGTGAGGATGGCGGGAAAGAGTAAAAAGTTACAAAAAAGTTTAACATTTTAGCGCAAAACTGGCCAGAAAGTTTACATGCGAGAATTATGTATTTGTTTATACATCCAATGTAGTTTGTTTTCAAGGACTGCTGGACATCTGACAGTTTTACTTTTGCAAACTTTTAGTATATCAAATTCATATTGAAGAAAAAGGAAATTCAGCAGCTCTCACCTGCCCCTCCTTCAGCTGTGAGCACGGAAGGCCCGTGTCAGGTAACGGGCAGCAAATGCGAAAAGAGGTTGAAAGAAATCCAGCTCCACTTGAATAAAGGAATGTAGATTTATTTTGCTTGCGGTAAAAACTCATCCATGAATTACAAAAATAGCAGTCTTGTCCGCGCCCTCACTCTCCGCCGGCATTTTCAGGTGGGTGGTGATGATGTCTGTGCTGCGGAGGCTGGGGACGCTGATTACCCTGTTGCGTCCACAAGTGATCCTTCTGTCTGTGTCGATATAAGTACTTTAAATAATAGACACATGAGCTTCCATGAAATGATGCATGTATGTGAACTTCAGGAGTCGAATACAGTTCTGGAGGATCTGGATTTGTATAACAGGTCTATGTATTTCCATACAAAGAATCAAGATTTTTATCCGATTCAGTCCAGATCTCCAGCACTGGATCGATACCAGGATTTGGTGGAACGTGATTTCGTTTTGCTGCATGATCAGATCAATCAGAATCCTAGGGGTAGCAATAATGTTACTAAAAAAGAAAAAAAGGCACTCCAGGATTTGAAAACGAGGGCGGATGTTGTAATCAAACAATCTGACAAGGGGGGTGGGGTTGTCGTGCTGGACAGTGGTCTATACAAGACCCTGATTGAATCCATGCTTAGTGACACTACAGTATATGTCACTCTCAGTGACAACCCCCTCCCCTCTTTTCAGAAGGAACTCAGGGACATTTTGGACTTAGGGATCCAATCAGGTTTCCTAACCAACAAGGAATCAGAATATATCTATATTGTATCCCCGGTTATCCCAGTGTTTCACGCACTTCCAAAAACACATAAAAATGTTTTTCCACCTCCCCTCAGGCCAATTGTAGCGGGCATTGGCTCCTTTTCCGAAAGAATGTCCCAATGGGTTGATTCCATACTTCAGCCACTCATACCACTAATACCAGGTTATCTCAGGGACACTACGTCCGTTCTGCAAACGATTTACAATATTGAATGGTCGTCAAATTATGTATGGATCACAGCGGACGTAGTGTCCTTGTATACAAATATTCCCCACGAACTGGCCATCAAATCCCTTACTTGGTTCCTACAGATATATGGGAACATTACTGCAGGTTTGCAGGAATATGTCCTCATGGTGGTGGAATTCCTTCTCAGGCGCAATTTCTTCATGTTCAACAATAAATTTTACCTCCAGATATCGGGGGTGTCGATGGGGGCCAAATTCTCTCCCTCCATTGCTAACATCTTTATGGCATGGTGGGAGAGGTGTTTTCTCTTCATCGACACCCACCCTTTTTGGCACCACATCAGGTGGTATGGCCGTTACATCGATGACCTGATCCTGATCTGGATGGGCGATGTGGCGGCCATACCATCCTTCTGTGGTTACATGAACTCCTGTGTGGACACTATTTCTTTTAGTGTCCACCATGATACACTGGAGGTGGCCTTTTTGGATTTGCGCCTGAGGGGGGACTCCACCACCAATCGGGTCTCCACCTGCACATATAGGAAGCCCATGGCAGGTAACACCACATTATATGCGACATCCTGTCATCCAAAACATGTAATTGCCAACATACCCAGGGGTGAAATAATCCGTGCAAGAAGGAATTGCACGGAAGAAAAGAGCTTTATGGAGGAAGCTAGACACATCTCCCATAGATTGGGTAAAAGAGGCTATGGCGCAAAACTTGTAGAGGAGGCCCTACAACAGGTCTCAACCATTGAAAGGGGATCCCTCCTTTATCCTAGACAGGAACATTTATTGCAAAAGGAGGCTCCACTTTCTGATACAGGTACAAGTAGTAAAAATAAAAACAAAAATCATAATATCAAGGACAAGGGCAGAAGAAACTATCTGTTTGTGACACAATACAGTACAGAATACCAACAAATATGTCATATTGCAAAAAAGCATTTTCCCGTCCTGTCATATGATAAAGAATGGACTGACATAGTTGCAGATGGGGTTAAATGCGCAGCTAGAAGGGCGCCCACAATTGCTAACTATGTCAGCCCCAGCCTGTATCAAGAAAATAAAAAATTGCAACCAGTGTGGCTTAGGACCAAGGGGAGCTATAGGTGTGGACATCACAGGTGCATTTGCAGCACACATATGTTAATATCCAAAACTTTTTCTTCAACTGCAAACAACAGAGTCTTCCCAATGAAAGCGTATCTCAATTGCAATACAACCCATGCAGTTTATTTAATTACTTGCACAAAATGTAAATTGCAATACGTGGGCTGTACTATCAATGCAATAAAATCCAGGATACGAAAACACATCTCTGATGTGCCCCACCATGGCAACCGCAATGTATCTGCAGCTAGTCTGCACTTTGCTGTTTGCCATGGTGGGGACACATCAGATATGGTGGTACAAGGCATAGAAAAAGTATTTTTGCCTAAACGTGGAGGAGACTATAGAAGAAAATTATTAAACAGAGAGTCTTTTTGGATATTTTCATTGAACACGCGTCAACCTGAGGGGCTCAATAAACGCTTAGATCTGATCCTGCAGCAATAATTTAGTTACTAGTAATTCAGTGCAACAAATCACCCCGCTCCTCCTTTTCCTGGGATTATAGGAGCAACATTTCTTCTGCTGATCTGACTTCCATCACATTCCACCATATTCTACCTAGTAATCAGTATGCATTCAGCATACACCTTATGCGTATCCTTCTTATTTATTTCTTTGCATAGTTGTTATTTTTCACTATGTATATGTATGGTTCAATGCTTTTTGTTTTTTCTTTCATTATTTTTCATGAGAAGAGTTAACTGAAGGTGTGGCACCTTTTTTGGGGGCGGTTACAGGCCTGTGGAGACAATTAGTGAATACAGGTGCACCCTCCCCTTTAAAAGGTCTCACTTTTAATGTCTTTCTGTGTCATGAGGAAGGGCTGGAATTTTCTCTGGTAGCACAAAACGCGTAGACAAGACTGCTATTTTTGTAATTCATGGATGAGTTTTTACCGCAAGCAAAATAAATGTACATTCCTTTATTCAAGTGGAGCTGGATTTCTTTCAACCTCTTTTCGCATCAAATTCATATTGTAACATTTAACGTCTCCTCTAGCGACTAATACGATAGTTATATAATTCAGCAATACTGGCTATAGTGTCTTAACAGAAAAGGGCCCACTACTAAGAATTGGAATGTAATGAAGATGTAGAACATGAGACTATATAGCCACACAACACTCTGACTATTGATATACCACTTTTCCAGGTGGCTAGTGGACTGATGATTGCAGTTGGACTGTATGCTAAACTCTGTAAAGAGACAGGTGAGTGCCTTTTATTTTATATATAACATATTATTTTGCAGATAAAGTATAATCACTGTAGGCCTAGTTCACATTTCAGCGATTTGGTCAGTGATTTCC
The DNA here is from genome assembly GCF_014858855.1 of Bufo gargarizans. Classification (NCBI taxonomy): domain Eukaryota; kingdom Metazoa; phylum Chordata; class Amphibia; order Anura; family Bufonidae; genus Bufo; species Bufo gargarizans. Next base: position 382,877,882 of record NC_058080.1, on the reverse strand, counting down.
ATCAGTGAGCCAAAACCAGGTGCGGGTCAAAAATGCAGAATAGGTGCGAATCTATTCCTTATACCCTTTCTCTGTGTAGGTTTCACTCCTGGTTTGGCTCACACTCACTGATGAAAATCACTGATGAAAATCACTGAAGTGTGAACTCGGGCTAAGGAAAAGTCACACAACTTTCAAAACAAATTGGCCCAATTTACTAATGTGAGTGCACCTAGACCTTGTAAATTGTGCCAGCATTTTAAACAATTTGGTGCATTTTTGGAGCAGCTACACTAGCGGGTGTAATGCAAGTGGTCTGGAGCCGTCAGCTTCTCACTGCTTTTGGTGGCACCTCTCTTGCAGCACTCTCTAGATGGTGCTCTGCACCAGTGTATTTCCACTATGGTCCCACACTATGCTGTTTTCTGTCTGCTAGTTCCTGCTTCCTAAGGGTGCATGCACTCTCAGTGACTCTTAAAGAGCCACCGCATCTGCAACCAGATCCTGGGCTATTTTAGGCAAACCCCATGAGGAAGGGTGTATGTGCAATAGTCTTAGCTTGTCTAGTCCTGAGAAGGTGCGCTATTATTCTATGATTTCCTGTGCCCGACCTCAGTCTGTTTATCGGATTTGACCCTGTGCTGTCTGACCTGACTGCTACCTAATTGCCTAAGTGTCAGACTGAACGAACTGTGCCTGCCTTGACCTCGACCTAGCGGTTCACCTGCAACATACCAGTTCAAGGGTTAAAGGGGGAAGAAGGGGGGTGGGGGAAACTGAGGGTGGAACTTGGATAATGCTCTAAGGCCTCTTTTGATAAGTGATTTCCATCAGTGATTGTGAGAAAAACCAAGTGAGGATCAAAAAAGCAGAAGAAGCAAATCTTTCCATTATACCATATCTCTGTGTAGCCACTACTGGTTTTGGCTTGGAATCATTGAAGGAATTCACTAATCAAACGCTAAAAACTTTATCATATATGGACAGCCTTAGGTTAGGCTCAGAATGAGGATTTTGGGCACAGGTTTCAGCACGGATTCAGCACTGTCTCCAATGGGAAGCCACTCCACAGTTCATGCATCTGAGGATTCTGCCAAGCAGTTTTCAACACTGTGCCAAGAAAGCACAGGTTCATTCTTGGTGGGATTACTGCACATACCCCTAGCAAAACCACAGCAGGAGCTTGCAGTTAAGCTCCATTCAATGAAGCTAAACCTAGAGCAGGTCCAAATGAAAACCCACGGCGGAAACTGCAGCTCAGCGCCGCGATTTCTGACATTTAGATTAAAGGCCTCCTTAAACATTAGCGTGTTGGTGGCCAACCCGGCTAAGAATGAAGGGTTTGCCGACAGTTGAATGTGTTTGGGGAGCTCCTGACTGCCCCTTGACAGATTTTGTCTGGGAGAGAAGGATCCGGTGAAATAAATATTTTCACATGATCGCTTTGTTGTTCCAGGAGATAAGTTGCTTCCAGAGGTGTCTGGCAGTGCTTTTCTCCCTTTTCCAACAGACTACGCGTTTGGCCAAACCAAACGTGTATGTGGGAGTCGAGAGGTCTACTGACGCGCAAAAGGGTAACAATGTTTTGAATTTTTGACTTTCAGGCTCCATATCTCATCATCTACTACAGCTTCTTCAGACTAGACCAGGATTATGGCTCATTTATGTTTTGCGACTCTTCTAAATGTCAGGAAAAAAAAAAGCATCTCATGCCAGCTCCTACCCATGCATAATTTAGAAAATGTATCTAAAAGACAGCTTTTTCGACTGTGTGGCCACAATGCAAGATTGTAAAGTGGCAGTATATTAACCCCTTGAATACCAGAAGTTTTTTCATTTTCATTTTCTTTTCCTGTCTTGATGGTCTCATAACGTTTTTATTTTTACATTCACTTTTTTTGTGGGACAAATTGTACTTTTTAATGCCACCATTTAAAGGGTTTCTGTCACCAGAATTAACCCTATTAAACTGGCTGACATTAGCGATGTGCTAATGTCAGCAGACCCTAACTCTACTATTCTTATGCTTATTGATGCGCCCCTTACTGCACAATTTTAACTTTGCTGATATGCAAATTAGCCTCTAGGAGCAGGGGGGCTCCTAGAGGCTCCGTTCTCCCAGCTCATGTCACGCCCTGCCATCCTGGATTGACAGAGCCAGCGTTCGCCTTCTCCTTCCGGCCCTGTGGGCTGGATAAATCTTGCCTCTGAGCAGTGCCGTTTACGCCGCACACAGGGCTGGCAGGAGGAGACGAACGCTGCCTGGCCCTGTCAATCAAGGACGACAGGGCGTGACATGAGGTGGAAGAACGGAGCCTCTAGCAGCAGGAGCAATGCCCCCCCCCCCTGCTCCCAGAGGCTAATTTGCACATTATCAAAGTCAAAATTGTGCAGTAAGGGGGCCATTAATAAGCATAAGAATAGTAGAGTTAGGGTCTGCTGACATTAGCACATCGCTAATGTCAGCCAGTTTAATAGGGTTAATTCTGGTGACAGAAACCCTTTAATATGGCATGCAATGTAGTGGGAAGCAGTGAAAATCTAAATAGCGTGGAATAAAAAAAATACGCATTTCTGCCACAGTTTTACAGGTTTTGTCCATATTTCATTGTGACAAATATACAAAAATAGAAGAAATTGGGAAGGGACAAATACTTATTTACAGCACTGTACATGAGCGACATGGATGAGGTTTAATAAAAAAATGACAGTCAAAAATACTTTTTGGTAGTTGTATACAAAAACACTGTCACAGAAGCCAACTACCTAAAACATAGCTTTTATTCTCAATACAATAAAATCAATGGGTCCCTCTCTTGGGGACTAATGAACGTACAACACAGACAAACAAAAACCGTAAGTAGCCAACAAGGATCAGGTGTGGATGTCGCAATACTGGCAATGGGTACTGGGCAAACACATATGGGTCCCTGGTATATCCCTAGGATATCCCTGGTCTATTCTCTGCCCAGAGATGCCCCCAGATGGTAGAGGCACTCTGTCCCCGTGCCTAAAGCTATCTGTCCTTGAAGTGCCCTTACCACGTAGATTGGCCCATATGGATGCCTGGGTCGTTCAATGCGCTAGATACAATACTGTTGGTTGTATAATTCTGGTCTCGACACGTTTCCCCTTTAATAACAGGTTCATCAGGAGACAAAGAAGATAACCCAGTAAGCCACAATCAATGCTTAGTGGCCACACACCACAAACATAAACCAAAATCAAAACAAAGAAAATAACTGGAGCACCCCCACGGCAGTATATGGCTGCCACGGATTTCACAACAATGGTGCACTATAGTGGATTACAACAGGTCCAGATTGAAAGGATAATTTAGATTAAATCAATACTCATCTGTTGCTGTATTGGTCCTGAGCAGCGATCTGCGGCTTGGGGTGCTCCAGGGGGCACTGAAAACACGGCTCCCTTGAGCACCCCAAGCCGCAGATCGCTGCTCAGGACCAATACAGCAACAGATGAGTATTGATTTAATCTAAGTTATCCTTTCAATCTGGACCTGTTGTAATCCACTATAGTGCACCATTGTTGTGAAATCCGTGGCAGCCATATACTGCCGTGGGAGTGCTCCAGTTATTTTCTTTGTTTTGATTTTGGTTTATGTTTGTTAAACCGCTGGTGTGTGGCCACTAAGCATTGATTGTGGCTTACTGGGTTATCTTCTTTGTCTCCTGATGAACCTGTTATTAAAGGGGAAACGCGTCGAGACCAGAATTATACAACCAACAGTATTGTATCTAGCGCATTGAACGACCCAGGCATCCATATGGGCCAATCTTTGTGGTAAGGGCACTTCAAGGACAGATAGCTTTAGGCACGGGGACAGAGTGCCTCTACCATCTGGGGGCATCTCTGGGCAGAGAATAGACCAGGGATATCCTAGGGATATACCAGGGACCCATATGTGTTTGCCCAGTACCCATTGCCAGTATTGCGACATCCACACCTGATCCTTGTTGGCTACTTACGGTTTTTGTTTGTCTGTGTTGTACGTTCATCAGTCCCCAAGTGAGGGACCCATTGATTTTATTGTATTGAGAATAAAAGCTATGTTTTAGGTAGTTGGCTTCTGTGACAGGGTTAATAAAAAAATGACTTAACTTTATTTACTCGTACATATAAACAGTTATTTTTAACCACATAATGCACAACATTTTTCTTTTCCTCAATGCAAAATACCTTGTGGAATTTGAGGAGCAACCCCATCAACAAAAACTTGGAGAAATAAATATTTTGTTGTATTCTTCTGTGGACATTGAGAGGCAAATTTATTAAATAATCTAAAATATAAACAGTCCTGTGAGGGATACCACCACTGATGCCCGCTTGACGCCAACTACGTCGAGCTCACGAGACGCGGTATGGTCCCTGGTTACCAAGACTTGATGTTATGCCCTCCTGGAGGAGCATGTAAGGTCAGCTTGGTACAGTTTACACAGACACCTCCTGACCACGCGGGCACAGAGAGGCAACAAGCTGAGAGAGCCTGGTCACTGCCACAGTGAAACAGCGCTTTCTCAGCCCGGGTATCTGCCACCAGCTTCTCGTTTGATATAAGACCGGTCCGTTAACGGGATTATATAGGGTGAGAAACCAACTCGCGGTAGCTTATAACTAGGCCAAAACACAAACGTGGGGATTCGTGATCGAGATACAAGATAGCACAAGATTCAATTATATATTTAATCGCCTTAAGGGCACACTAGATAGCACAATATACACTAAGAATATATACGGTGGTCTGAGGTTACAAATACGGGTAATATGGTACAAACAGGATTACACAGAGTACAAGTCAGTTACCGGTAGATAAATGTTCCTTTGCTGTATTCACATGGAGGGCAGTGATGTCAGCTGGTTGCAGGCCCCTCTAAACACATGGCCCGAAAATACATGCCCGCTTGCTGGCACAAGGCTTTTAAACTGTAGCCGGCCCCTCCTCTAGGATGGGTCCACTCCCCCTCTTCTGGACTGGCATTAAATGACCAACAAAACCCTTTAGGGTTCATAGCTCCAGACCAGAATGTCACAGGGGCATGGTTCTGGGACCAACAGATCTGCCTGGGTTCCAGCTACAAGTAGAGTCCAAACATGGTACCGTTATATGGTTTCTGTGGGGAGATATGTATATCTCCCTTCCCTGGCATCCCACCACCAAACCATGACCACCGGCCTGTTCATCATGGCCACCGGGACCCAAATCCGGTTTGTGCCTGTGATGGCCAGGCGATTCATAATTCCTTATAAATCGCAAGTTTCATTCTGTCTGCTAGATTTGATTGAACTGGGGAGTGGCTTAGATTCCCTGCATCCATGCTGTCCATGCTGTCTGAATGGGGTGTGAAATTGTAAACAAAGGTGGCCTGCAAGAAGTTCTCTGCCATATGGCTGTGGCTTTGAAGCAGGGCCCCCCTGTGGAGTTCACTACCTCTGCTACCTGACAGCTGAGGGCTGGTGTGGGAACATGGCTGACATGAAATAATAATCCGTATTCCTCACAAGTCCATTGTAACCAATCACAGCACAGCTTTCACTTTTTGAGAGCCGAATGAGAAATGAAAGCTGTGCAGTGTTCAATTGGCAACATATAGCGGAATTTATATGTGGATTCTGATATGGACACTGTACTGAAATCTGCATGTGTTCCGTGTTTCAATGATTTCAATGAGAATCCACATCCTTGCTCATTGCATTGCAGAAAAAAAGAATTGACATGTCTATTCCTGCCATGAATCTGCAGTATGTACAACTGTTAGGGCTCATGCACAGGACCGTATGTATTTTGCGGTTTGCAAAAGACAGATCCGCCCAGAAAAAAATGTATGACATCAGTGTGACATCCGTGTTGTGTCAGTTTTTTTGCTGATCCATAACAATGCCTGTCCTTGTCCACAAAACAGACAAGAATAACAAACATGTTCTATTTTTTTTTTGTGGAACGGACATGCAGACATATAGGAACGGAGTCATTTCCGTTTTTTTCAAGCCCCATTGAAGTGAATGGTTCCACATTCGGACCTATAAAAAAATGGAACGGAAATGGAAGAAAAATAAGTTTGTGTGGATGAGCCCTTAAACTGTGGCAGAAACCTGAAGGTCATCACTGATTTCTGCTGTAGATTTCAGCAGATTTTGCTGTCAGAAACATCCATGTTTTTAATACATATATTCTTCATATATTTTAAAAATAGGCCACATGTCACATATATCCAGTCAAAAATAGCACGCATAGCACACATTTGCTTCTCACACATACGTTATGTGTTGCACATTCCCCAATCACACACTGACAAATGTCACACACAGGCACATGCATTGCTCACACATAGAACACATGCCACACATGTACAATCCTGCATAGGACAAACGCCACACACCACAGATAAACTGGACACATGTTGCACATATGCCATTCACACAGTTTAATGATGGCCCATTGTTCTGCTCACCTTACCTGGTCCCCCACTGGTCCCCCACTACCCGGTGGAGCAGACCGCTGCATACCTCCCAACATTAGAAAAGAAGGAAGAGGGAGGCCACACCTCTAACTCCACCCAAAACATAACTAAACACCTACCGTAGTCCCCTAAATGCCCCCACATAGTAATACTATTCCCCCTTTATGCCACCACACAGTAGTTATGCCATTGTTCCCCCTTCACAGATTATGCCCAGTGTGACAGAGTGTCTGGAGAAGTAGTGGATGGGGTCTATGTGTGCCCAAGATTTCTCACTTCTGTCATTTAAAAGCAATCAGGGAAATGTTCAGGAGAGGTCTGTGCAATTCGGGTTTGCATAAAACCTGTTCTTAGGGCCTGTGTTGCTGGAGTGGGGAGAGAAGGGTGGGCCCCACTCCATCCGGACAGTCCGGCTTTTGGGCTGTCAGGTAATTACTCCTCAGGTGTGCTAGCCTGATATAAGGCTGAGAATGCAGACACAGCTCGCTCAGTCTGGGAACAGGTTACCTGCATGGAGCCTGTGAGAGCACTACAAGAGGTACGGACTTTGCTATTTTGTTTGGGTGCTTGGTATTAGGCCGGCACTTGGTCAGGGAGGTTTCATGCTGTATAGTTAGAGCCGGACAGGCTTAGGATTTTTGTTTGCTATGTTTTATGTTCTGTACCTCAACCTGACAATAAAACTGGCTGAGGTCAGTTAAACAAAGTTCCTGCCGTGTGGACTGTAACTTCGTCGGTGTGCCTGCTAAACTGTGCCTGTCTACCCAGGAGACGACAGCCCCGCTACCTAATCCCTTACATGTGGTGGAGAATGCGGGCACACCAAATTCTGGCATAAGAGAAAAAAAAACTAAAAAACTGAACATTTAAAGGGACAGAGTCCATTTTTGTGCGGTGCACCAAAGACTGTTTTCTGCCTCTTGGAAAATGGAGGATGTGGTTAAAGCTATGTTGCAAGCTGTTGCATCTCAACAGGAGGCTACCCGAGTGCAGCGGGAGGCTACCCTAGTACAGCAAAAGGCGCTTGAGGAAACCAGCCGCAGGCTAACGGCCCAACTGGAGGCTGCACAAGAGGCGCAAAGAAAAGATCGGGAGACCTTAGCAGTTGTGGTGCAGCAACTGACCAGTGTCGCTGGACGGGTCCCAGGGATGGCAGAGGCCCCTCATGCCGCCATAAGGGCTAGTCACTTTCTGCAAAAGATGACAACCGCAGATGACGTGGAGGCCTACCTTACCACCTTCGAAAGGACTGCCGAGCGAGAAGGTTGGCCAAAGGCACAGTGGGCCGGACTGTTGGCCCCCTTCCTTTCAGGAGAACCCCAAAAGGCATATTTTGACCTGGAGAATCAGGATGCTATGGACTATGTTATGCTAAAAAGGGAGATCCTTACACGCCTTGGGGTTACTCTTTCGGTCCGTGCTCAGCGTGTGCACAACTGGGACTACAGTATGGATAAACCTCCACGTTCCCAAATGCACGACCTCATACACCTGACCAAGAAGTGGTTGCAGCCGGAGTTCCTGACAGGCCCTCAGATGGTGGAACGGGTTGTGATGGACCGGTACATAAGGGCCCTCCCCGTTACCTTGCGCAAGTGGGTGAGCCACGGTGACCCCAAGAATGCTGACCAGATGGTGGAGATGGTGGAGAGGTACACATCTGCAGAAGAGCTACTGAGTCTGCCGCAGCGCCCCCCAGCCCTGCAGCGGAGATCTCCGGGACTACCTGGTAAGACTGTTCTAAGGGAAAAGGGGGCTGGCAGAAGCGATGTATCTGTGGGTGCAAGTGGAGAGACTGGAGGCCCAGGCTCTAGAAGCTGGCAAGCCATGCCAGGGAGATCTGTGGCCTATAAGAGACTTAATAGGGACTTAATAAAATGTTTCAGATGTCAAATGCCAGGTCATGTTGTTGCCAATTGCCCAATGTATGGTGAACCAATGCAATGTGATGCCTCATATATAAACCGCCGTTTATCACTGTATGCCCAGCCTGCGTGTGTAGCATTACTAAATACTGCGGGGGAGAAACAAATGTGTGTTATTACGGTGGAAGGTAAAGATGTGAGTGCCTTGTTGGACTCAGGCAGTCTGGTCACCCTTGTAAAAACGGATTTGGTAAACCCCAGGAAATGGCAAACTAAAACCTTGGCGGTAACCTGCATACATGGAGACACCCGTAATTATCACACTGCTGTGGTAGATCTAAATACCCGATACGGGGCAGAAAAATTTATGGTTGGTTTAGTGCCTAAGTTAATGCATGATGTCATCATGGGGCGGGATTTCCCACATTTCTGGCAGCTATGGGAACATAAACTTTCAAATGCCTGTCAGGAAGGAGATGACCTACCACCGGGTACCGAAAGGTGTGGGTATTTAAGAGAGACTTCTGTTGATGGTGAATCGTTTCCCTTGTCTGTCATGGTAGGGGAGCCTGAGGTCTCTGACCATAGTGATGGGTTAGAAGAGGGTCAGAGCAGTCCAGAGAGGGAAGACTCACTTAATGACAATTTGCCAGACCTGGCAGTACGGAAAGAGCAATTTGGTGCTGAGCAATTAAAAGATCCCACCCTTACTAGAGCCAGGGAAAATGTGAAGTCTATTGATGGTAAACTGGTGGAACCGGATGGCAGACTTTGTTTCCCGCATATGGCTGTGAAACATGACTTGTTGTACCAGGTGGTAAAAAGGGGAGAGGATCTGGTGGAACAACTGGTGGTTCCTAAAGTGTACCGACGCACGGTACTAGACATTGCTCATGGTCACCTTATGGGGGGGCATTTGGGAGCTGAAAAGACTACAGACAGAGTCCTTCAAAGGTTCTTTTGGCCTGGGGTCCATAAAGATGTTAAAGACTATTGTGACACCTGCCCCGAGTGCCAAATTTCGGCTCCTAGGCCACACTATCGTAGTCCCCTGGTACCTCTGCCAATCATTGAAATACCATTTGAGAGAATAGCCATGGATCTGGTGGGGCCCCTTGTAAGATCTGCTCGAGGCCACCAACATATTCTCGTAATCATGGACTACGCTACTCGTTACCCGGAAGCTATACCCTTACGTAATACGTCATCGAAGGCCATAGCTAAAGAGTTGGTGCAGGTGTTCAGTCGCGTGGGACTACCAAAAGAGATCCTAACAGATCAGGGTACCCCCTTTATGTCACGCATCATGAAGGAGTTATGTAAACTGTTCAAAGTTAAACAGCTGCGTACCTCTGTCTACCATCCACAGACTGATGGACTGGTAGAGAGATTTAATAAAACTCTAAAAGCCATGCTTAAAAAAGTGGTAGACAAAGATGGGAAAAACTGGGATTTCCTTCTCCCTTATCTCACGTTTGCCATCCGTGAGGTGCCTCAGTCCTCTACAGGCTACTCCCCATTTGAGTTGCTATATGGTCGCCACCCTAGGGGTCTGCTAGATATAGCAAAAGAAACTTGGGAAGAAGAAGCTACCCCCTATAGAAGTGTCCTAGAACATGTGGTACAAATGCAAGACCGTATATCTGCGGTGATGCCTATTGTACGAGAACATATGGCCCAGGCTCAGGGGGCACAGCAAAGGGTGTATAACCGCAGTGCCAGAGTACGTACCTTTGCACCAGGTGACCGGGTTCTGGTACTGATCCCTACAGTAGAGAGTAAGTTCCTGGCTAAGTGGCAAGGCCCCTTTGAGGTGATAGAGAAAGTAAATGAGGTAAACTATAAAATCCGTCAACCAGGTAAGAGGAAGCCTGAGCAAATATACCACGTTAATCTTATAAAACCGTGGAAAGATCGACTGTCACTTGCAGCTGACACCTCCTTCCCACCAGAGCAGCGGTGCTCTGGGAAGCCCCTGTTGCCAGAGGTAACAATTCCCGACTCCCTGGCCAAGACACAAAAGGTAGAAGTGCAGGGATTCCTCTTTAAGAATAGGGATTTTTTCTCAGAGATCCCAGGTCGCACCTCTGTCATAAAACATGACATCATTACAGAACCGGGGAAAAGGGTTAAGCTGCGGCCCTACAGAATACCAGAGGCCAGGAGAGGGCTTATCGCTGAAGAGGTGAGGAAAATGTTGGAACTTGGGGTAATTGAAGAGTCCCATAGCCAGTGGTCCAGCCCTATAGTTCTGATCCCCAAACCAGATGGCAGCTGGAGGTTTTGCAATGACTTCCGAAAGTTGAACACCATATCTAAGTTTGATGCGTACCCAATGCCCCGTGTTGATGAGCTCATTGACAGGCTCGGAAATGCCAGGTATATAACCACTCTAGACCTAACCAAGGGATACTGGCAAATTCCCCTGACAAATGAGGCCAAAGAAAAAACTGCCTTTGCCACTCCTGATGGGTTGTTTCATTATGTGGTCTTGCCGTTTGGTTTGCATGGAGCCCCTGCAACCTTCCAGAGGGCGATGGATAAGATTTTAAGACCCCACAGACAGTACGCAGCCGCATATCTGGATGACATCATCATCCAAAGTCCAGACTGGGAATCCCATCTATCTAGGGTGCAGGCGGTTATCAATTCCCTGTGTGAGGCAGGCTTCACAGCTAATCCCAAAAAATGTGCCATTGGTCTTGAAGATGCTAAGTATCTAGGTTACATCATAGGCCGAGGCCTAGTAAAGCCCCAGTTAAACAAAATCGAAGCCATACAAAGGTGGCCTCAACCGGTAAACAAGAAGCAAGTCCGTGCCTTCTTGGGGACTACAGGCTATTACCGGCGATTTATACCTAATTTTGCTTCCCTTGCAGCCCCATTAACGGACCTGACAAAAGGGAAAGACTCTGTCATGGTCAAGTGGTCACAAGAGGCTGAAAAATCATTTCAGACTTTAAAAACCCTCCTGTGCGCTCAGCCAGTGCTGATAACCCCAGATTTTAAGAAAGGGTTTGTCCTACAAAGGTGGGACTGGGGGCAGTACTGTCCCAGGTAAGGGATGGAGAGGAACACCCTGTACTGTATCTGAGCAGGAAACTTAATGACCATGAGCAAAAATATGCAATTGTGGAAAATGAGTGCCTCGCTATTAAATGGGCCCTGGAAGCACTCCGCTACTATTTGCTTGGCCGTCACTTTGAATTGGTCACGGATCATGCTCCCTTAAAATGGATGTGTGAGAATAAGGAAAAAAATAGGAGGGTAACAAGATGGTTCTTAGCCCTGCAAGAGTACCAGTTTACCGTAAAGCACAGGCCAGGGACCCAAATGGGAAATGCAGATGCCTTGTCCCGTGTACATTGTCTGATGTCCAGATGTGTTCCAGCCCCGGGTCTGAAACAGGGGGGGAGGATATGTGACAGAGTGTCTGGAGAAGTAGTGGATGGGGTCTATGTGTGCCCAAGATTTCTCACTTCTGTCATTTAAAAGCAATCAGGGAAATGTTCAGGAGAGGTCTGTGCAATTCGGGTTTGCATAAAACCTGTTCTTAGGGCCTGTGTTGCTGGAGTGGGGAGAGAAGGGTGGGCCCCACTCCATCCGGACAGTCCGGCTTTTGGGCTGTCAGGTAATTACTCCTCAGGTGTGCTAGCCTGATATAAGGCTGAGAATGCAGACACAGCTCGCTCAGTCTGGGAACAGGTTACCTGCATGGAGCCTGTGAGAGCACTTCAAGAGGTACGGACTTTGCTATTTTGTTTGGGTGCTTGGTATTAGGCCGGCACTTGGTCAGGGAGGTTTCATGCTGTATAGTTAGAGCCGGACAGGCTTAGGATTTTTGTTTGCTATGTTTTATGTTCTGTACCTCAACCTGACAATAAAACTGGCTGAGGTCAGTTAAACAAAGTTCCTGCCGTGTGGACTGTAACTTCGTCGGTGTGCCTGCTAAACTGTGCCTGTCTACCCAGGAGACGACAGCCCCGCTACCTAATCCCTTACACCAGATATGTGCCCCCTCACAGAAGTGATGTTCAGATAGGTGCCCTCTCACAGTAGCGATGCCCAGATAGGTGCCTTCTCACATTAATATGCCCAGTTGTGCCCCCTCACAGTAATATGCCCAGCTGTGTCCCCTCACAGTAGTTATGCCCAGTTATGTGCCCTCACAGTAGTTATGCCCATTTATCTGCCTCCTCAAAGTAATATGGCCAGCTGTGCCCCCTCACAGTAATATGATCAGTTGTGACCCCTTGCAGTTATATGGCCAGTTGTGCCGGCTCACAGTAATATGCCCAGCTGTGTCCCCTCACTGTAATATGCCCAGTTATGCACCCTCACAATAATATGCCTAGCTGTGCCCCCTTACTGTAATATGCCCAGCTGTGCCCTCTCACAGTAATATGCCCAGCTGTGTCCCCCTCACTGTAATATGCCCAGTTGTGCCCCTCATTGTAATAAGCCCAGTAAAGGGCCCCCCTCACAGGCAGTAAAAAAACAAACCACATACTTACCTTGTTCCCCAGAAGCAGCAACTCAAACAGCAAGACACACGGAGCTCCTATGGAAGCAGGGACAGCTGCCAGAGAGCGGGACATACCTCTCCCGCACCTACCGGGAAGCGGGACAGCCATCAAAATCCAGGACTGTGCCGCCAGATCTGAGATGGTTGGGAAGTATGCCGCTGTTCCCTCCTTCCTGGTGTGTCCTGCCACTGGGCACACAAGGCCTCTCCTCCTCTATCAGTAGGGAGCATGCATGCACTCCCTCCAGCTCTTACAAGCTGACAACCTTGGGGTACTTCAGGCACCTTCTCCTTTGGGAGGGTGCCTGAGCAATAGGTTGTCTAGCTTACTAGTTCCCTGCAAAGGTGCTATAGCTTCATTTGTCTGGATACTGCCAGGATAACGCCTTTAGGAGTAGCCCAAGTGAAATCCATTTGGTTGACACAGAGGGTCCACACTGTACAGATACATTTGACACCAATCGCTCACTTTAACTCATTAAGGACACAGCCTTATTTCACCTTAAGGACCAGCCTTTTACTTAGGCTACTTTCACACCTGCGTTTAGGTGCGGATCCGTCTGGTATCTGCACAGACGGATACACACCTATAATGCAAACGCTTAGATCCGTTCAGAACGGATCCGTTTGCATTACCATGAACATCATAATGCAAACGGATCCGTTTTGACTTGCATTGAAAGTCAATGGGGGGCGGATCCGTTTGAAAATTGAGCCATATTGTGTCAACTTCAAACGGATCCGTCCCCATTGACTTACATTGTAACTCTGGACGGATCCGTTTGCCTCCGCACGGCCAGGCGGACACCCGAACGCTGCAAGCAGCGTTCGGGTGTCCGCCTGCTGAGCGGAGCGGAGGACAAATGGTGCCAGACTGATGCATTCTGAGCGGATCCGCATCCACTCAGAATACATTAGGGCTGGACGGATCCGTTCGGGGCCGCTTGTGAGAGCCTTCAAACGGAACTCACAAGCGAACCCCTGAACGCAAGTGTGAAAGTAGCCTTATCCAGGCCATTCTGAGATTGTTTTTTTCGTCACATATTGTACTTCATGACAATGGTAAAATGAAGTAAAAAATTTTTTATAAAAAAATACAAAATTTACCCAAAATTTGGAAAAAATTGCAGATTTTCAAGTTTCAATTTCTCTATTTCTATAATGCATAGTAATACGTCGAAAAATAGTTATTACTTTACATTTCCCATATGTCTACTTCATGTTTGGATCATTTTAGAAAATACATTTTAGTTTCTGGGGATGTTACAAGGCTTAGAAGTTTAGAAGCAAATCTTGTAATTTTTCAGAAATTTTCAAAAACCCAATTTTTAGGGACCAGTTCAGGTCTGAAGTCACTTTGTGAGGCTTACATAATAGAAACCACTCAAAAATGACCCCATTCTAGAAACTACACCCCTCAAGGTATTCTAAACTGATTTTACAAACATCGTTAACCCTTTAGGTGTTGCACAAGAGTTATTGGCAAATGGGAATTAAATTTGAGAATTGAAATTTTTTGGCAAATTTTCCATTTTAATCAATTTTTTTCCAGTAACAAAGCAAGGGTTAACAGCCAAACAAAATGCTATATTTATTGCCCCAATTCTGTAGTTTGCAGAAACACCCCATATGTGGCCGTAAACTACTGTACGGGCACACAGTAGGGCGTAGAGGGAAAGGTGCGCCGTATGGTTTTTGGAAGGCAGATTTTACTGGACTGGTTTATTTACACCATGTCCCATTTGAAGCCCCCCTGATGCACCCCTGGAGTAGAAACTCCATAAAAGTGACCCCATCTAAGAAACTACACACCTCAAGGTATTCAAAACTGATTTTGCAAACTTTGTTAACCCTTTAGATGTTGCACAAGAGTTATTGGCAAATGGAGTTGATATTTAAGAATTTAAATTTTTGGGCAAATTTTCTATTTTAATCCATTTTTTTCCAGTAACAAATGAAGCGTTAACAGCCAAACAAAATGCTATATTTATTGCCCCGATTCTGTAGTTTGCAGAAAACCCCCATATGTGGCTGTAAACCTGTGTACGGGCACACAGTAGGGTGTAGAGGGAAAGGTGCGCCGTATGGTTTTTGGAAGGCAGATTTTGCTGGACTGGTTTATTTACACCATGTCCTATTTGAAGTCCCCCTGATGCACCCCTAGAGTAGAAACTCCATAAAAGTGACCCCATCTAAGAAACTACACCCCTCAAGATATTTAAAACTGATTTTACAAACTTTGTTAACCCTTTAGGTGTTGCACAAGAGTTATTGGCAAATGGAAATGAAATTTGAGAATTTAAATTTTGTGGCAAATTTTCCATTTTAATAAATTTTTTCCAGTAACAAATCAAGGCTTAACAGTCAAACAAAATGTTATATTTATTGCCCCGATTCTGTATTGGCAAATGGAGATGGAAAATTTGTCAAAAAGTTTAAATTCTCAAATTTCATTTTAATAAAATTTTTTCCAGTAACAAAGCAAGGGTTAACAGCCAAACAAAATGCAATATTTATTGCCCCGATTCTGTAGTTTTCAGGAACACACCATATGTGGCCGTAAACTACTGTACGGGCACACAGTAGGGCGTAGAGGGAAAGGTGCACCATGTGGTTTTTGGAAGGCAGATTTTGCTGGACTGGTTTATTTCCACCATGTCCCATTTGAAGCGCCGCTGATGCACCCCTGGAGTAGAAACTCCATAAAAGTGACCCCATTTTGGAAACTACGGGATAAGGTGGCAGTTTTGTTGGGACTATTTTTAGGGTACATATGATTTCTGGTTTATCTATATTACATTTTTGTGATGCAAGGTTACCAGAAATAGAAATTCTGAAATTTCATCTCTATTTGCCAATAACTCTTGTGGAACACCTAAAGGGTTAACGACGTTTGTAAAATCAGTTTGGATATCTTGAGGTGTGTAGTTTCTTAGATGTGGTCGCTTTTATGCAGTTTTTACTCTAAGGGTGCATCAGGGGGGCTTCAAATGGGACATGGTGCCCAAAAAAAAGAGCCATCAAAATCTGCCTTACAGAGTTTCTTTCCTTCTTCGCCCTGCCGTTTGGTCATACAGCAGTTTACGACCACATATAGGGTGTTTCTGTAAACTGCAGTATGAGGGTAATAAATATTAAGTTTTGTTTGGCTGTTAACCCTTACTATGTTATTGGGGGAAAAACTGATTAAAATTGAAACAGTTTTTCTATTTACCGTGTTGATCTGAGGTGTTAGGAGGGGTATTTTTATATAGCAGATTCTTACGGACGTGGCAATACCTAATATGTCTACTTTTTAAAATGTATTTAGGTTTTACACTATATTATCTTTTTATAAACAAAAAAAAAACATTTTAGTATCTCCATAGTCTAAGAGTAATTTTTTATTTAGTTTTTAGCCGATTATCTTAGGTAGGGGTTAATTTTTTGCGGGATGAGAGGACGGTTTTATTGGCACTTTTTTGGGGGTCATATGACTTTTTGATCGCTTGCTATTCCAATTTTAGTGATGTAAGGTGACAAAAAAAATCTCTCCTCGGGCTCCCGGACTGAAAAGGAGGAGGAGAGGAGCGCTGCTCTAATTTGAACCTCCCGCCCCTGCAGTGAACCAATCGGAGGCAATCCTGAGAGGTGATGTCACCGTCACCTCTCAGGATTGCAGGATGGTTATTGGTGGTGTATTATCACACCACCGATCACCACCCTGTTCCGGGTTATCGGGGCCTCAGAGACCCGGATAACCCGGAAACGCAGCAAACCGCAGGTCTGAATTGACCTGCGGTTTGCTGTGATCGCCTACATGGGGGGGGGGGGGGGACAGGAAATACACAGGGCGTACAGGTACCAGGACATCAGGGCGTACACCTGTCTGTAACAAGTTAAGCTGACTTTTGTTTGCCCAGCACTACAGTAACAGTGCAACTGCTTCTTAAAAGGAATGTGTCATCAGAAAATGGCCTCTTTTACAGAATTATGATTGTGTTATATTTAATTATCCATGTCAATATCTATATTTAAACAAAAAACATAAAATCCTGCACTTTTCACCCTGGCCACTAGGCTTAACAATAGGCACAACTTCTCTGTCTGTACAGATCACGTTACTGCAGTTACCTGCTAGTCTGTCATTCTAATCCTGCCTGCAATGATGTGTATAGATAACATAGGAACCACTATTCACAATAGGTGACTGAAAGCTTATCTATCCTTTCCTTGTACAATGACCTCTGCATAAGTCACAGAGCATGTCTAGAAAACTCTCCCATAGAAGTCGATGAGGTCCCCTCCAGACTATTGTGATATAATAAATAAACCTATAATGAGAAAATAAAAACAGATTAGGGTATGTGTCCCTATCTAGTTTTAACTTAAATGTAAATCCCCCCCCCCCCCCTTCAAGCCCCAATGTGACAGTGAGCAGAGCAGGCCTCTTCTCCCCTCAGGACTCTTGTACAGCTGCATAGTTTGCCCAGGTGGCATTTCTGCCCTTGTATTAAGGGATTAGAGTGCTCATGGGAGTTGTCATCCAGCGTCTCATAGACCGTATGTCAATAAGTAGTATCTGACTGTTTCTGCTCAGCAGAGAGAGCACACGGTGCCATGAGAAAATGATAACTGTGTTATACTCTTACATCCACCTCTGTTAGCTAGAAGCAAAAAACAAAACAAAACCCCAAAACGACATACAGTACCAGTCAGAAGTTTGGACACACCTTTTCATTCCAGGTTTGTTTTCTACATTGAAAATTCACATTGAAGACATCAAAATGATGGAGGAACACATATGGAATTAAGTAGTAAGAAAAAAAAATGTGTTTAACTAGGATATGTTTTATATTTTTGATTCTTTAAAGTAGCCTTCTTTTTGTTTGACAGCTTTGCACACTCTGGGCATTCTTTCAGTCAGCTTCAGGATGTAGTCTTCTGGAGTAGTTTTGCAACCATCTCGAAAGAGTTCCCAGAGGTGCTGAGAACTTGTTTGCTCCATCTCATTTGGGTTAATGTTGAGTTATTGTGAAGGCCATGTCATCTGGTGCAGCACAGTCACTCCATCACTCTCCTTCTTGGTCAAATAGCCATTACATAACCTATGTTTGGAGTCATTGTTTTGTTGAAAAGCAAATGTTGGTCCCACTGAATGCAAACCAGATGGGATGACGCTGCAGAGCGCTGTGGTAGCCATGCCGGTCTATTGTGCCTTGAATTTTTTTACAAAATCACCCCCACACCATCATATATCCTCCGACATGCTTCACAGTGGCAACCACAAATGTATATGTATAAGTTGAAATGTCCCCCCATGCCAAATTCTCAACCCAACCCATTCCCTCCAGGCCTACAGTTAAAAGGGTTGTCCTTTTTTTTTTTACTACTAATGATCTGTCCTCAGGATAGGCCATCAATATCAGATTTGTGAGGGTCCACTCATGCCGATCAGCTGTTTGAAGAGAAGGCAGCGCTCATATGAGAGCTGCTTTTTTTTCTCTGTTTACCTGCTCCGCGCAGCAATTGCAGTGGAGCAGGTAAACAGAGCAGAGAAGGCAGTGCTCGTACGGAAAAAAAAGCAAGGCAAGGGTGGCAACCTCTTTAAAGACATATCTGGAAAAGATTGCATACAGTGCTACAGAGTATAGGGTAATACAGCCCCACATACCTCTTACATCCAGTGGTGTCTCCTCTGATGTAGATATTCTCTTTCCTCATCTTCTCCTTTCAGATCAGACCACCATGATGGTTTATTTCAGCCATCTCTTCTTTCTGCAGAGTTTAACAAACAGACATCTTAGTTTCCTACTTTTTTCATCAGTCTCCGACCATCTGAACACCCCACCCTGCCACCTTCTATACTGTGTCTGCTGTGCTACCCCCACAATAGTATATTGCAGAAACAGTCCCCCTGAAAATACTGGCACCACAATCTGAGACCAGACCCCATTAGACCTCTCAGACCCCCCATGTATCAGACCTCAGACCAGACCCCATGAGACCTCCATGTCAGACCCCCCCCAATATCAGACCTTAGATCAGACACCCATTAGACCTTCAGACCCCCCATATCAGACCTCAGACCAGACCCCATTTAGACCACTCAGACCCCCATTGGAACTCCATGTCAGGACCCCCCCAATATCATACCTCAGATAAGACCCCCATTAGACCTCCAGATAAAATAAATTAACTAACCTCTCTCGCTCCGCCACCACTCTCCAGTTTCGCCAAGGCTCTCTTCTCGGGGCCTGTGCTGCACAGTCCACTGACTGCTCGCAGTGTCAGGTCATAGTGCACTCTGTACGTCCTGACGCTGTAGGCAGCCAGGACACAGCAGCAAGGGCCCCAAGAAGAGCAAGCAGGGAGAGTTGAGTACAGCACTCAGAGCGCTTTATTTCCCCACCTCCTGCATATTACTGAGCGCTCCCATAAATACAGCGCCACTGGCAAGGGGGCCCTGTGAGCCCCCTGGCTTAGGGGCCCGGTGGCAACTGCGACCGCTGTGAAATCTATAGCTATGGCAGTGCTGGTACTTGATCTCTGTAAAGCATTTATGTAGGCTGTAATCTGAGGTGCTGTTAACTTGTAGTTTTGGAGGCTGGTAACTCTAATGAACTTATCCTCTGCAGCAGAGGTTTTCCTGTCCTCAAGAGAGACAGTTTCTGGATTGACTGACTTTGTGTCTTATAATAATGAACCATCAACATAGTTGAGTGGTTCTTGCCATAATGGTGATCAGTAGTAGAATAAGGCTAAACACTTTATGGAACTGTGTATCAGTCCTATCTCTGAACAACACAACTGAAAGTCTCAACCACATTATGAATGTGGTTTGCGGTGATCATCTGTGTGGCCACGGATGTCCTATACTTCACTGGGAAATGTGAATCACAGACCCATTGAAGTCATTGAGTCTGCACTGCGGATAAACAGTTTGCAGACCGTAAAACACTTACAATTATGGGAATGCCCTCTAACTGTTGACAAGGGATACCTGTTAATTGAAAAAAGGGCTATTTGACCAAGAAGAATAGTGATGCATCAGATGACATGATCTCCACAATCACCCAACCTTAATAGTTTGGAATGAATTAGAGCCCAACATGAAGGAAAAGCAGCAGACCTGCACCTAGGGACTCCTTGAAGACTGTTAGAAAACCAGTCCAGGTGACTACGTCATGACTTTGATTTAGAGAATGCCAAGAATTTGCAAAGCTGTCATCAAAGCAAACCGAGCTAACTTTGAATAATCAAAAATATAAAGATGTCCTGGTTTGTCTAACACTTTTTTGCTTACTAATTCCATATGTGTGCCTTCATGGATTTCATGTCTTCAACATAAATATACACTGTAGAAAATAAAAAAAAAGCAAGAAAAACTGGGGAATGAAAAGTGTGAACAAATTTTTTACTAAACTGTATCTATCAGTAGCTTTATGACAGAAGAGGGTGCATGTAAAATTGAGTAAAAGTAGAAAGAGGAATTACAAGGTCTACTATGGAGAAGGTGCTGCTAAAGAAAGCAAAGGGGAGCAGGAAATTAAGCCTTGATGGTAATTCTGGCAAGAATGGTTAATAAAGGCATTTCTGTTATTACTGGTGGAGGGAGGGCTCTGCTATGGCTACTGGGCAGGAGAAAAACACTACTGTAACTACTGGTGAAGGTGGGGTGAAGATCCTGCCTTATAGGAGAGAGTGAGGTCTGGTGTGACTACTAAGGGGGGTGGGTGGCATTTTTTGACTGTAGTGGTGGTACTGGTATGACTATTGGAAGGAAAGTAGGCACTGCGGTGGCTATTTTTTAGAAAAATCAAGGACAGCTGTGACTACTAGAAAAATGAGGAGTCACTAATGTGACTGACTACTGGATGAAGGCACAACTGTAAAAACTGGAAGAAGGAAGTACTGGTATGACTACTTTGGAAAGGCACTGTTGTGACTACTGGGGGCACAGAGCTACAGGGATTGCAGTGTACTAGATTGTTCAATGAGTGATTCATTTAGGGATTTAGGGTATGTTTCCACGTTCCTTGTGCATGTCCAAAACCACTGCAAAATGCAGTGTGTGGGGTGTTCAAATACCTTGTTAGCTGGCTACACGATTTTTCCGGCAAAGCCATTAACAATAAACGGCAAATGGTTTAATGGCACAAACTGCAGTATTTTTAGTAAAGTTGTGTGCCCAACCAGTTTTCTGAAAGCCCTGCCTATCACATGTGAGTGTTTTGTCAGCCGCAATTTAAAGTCAAGGAGTTTTTCTGTCTTTTTTAATCGTACTATTTCACTGCGTTAGATTAGGAGTGTAAGTTGTTGTGATGGCAATGCTCATAAAACTGATCCTGACTGAAAGATCAGCACAAATCACTAACTATTACCACTTGTCAGGTGCTGTGGATTCCCTTACAACAGACCCTGCTGTCTTATTAATCGTGGTGGGAATGCTTATGTTCATCATAACTTTCTTTGGATGCATGGGAGCCCTGAGAGATGTGCACCTACTGCTTAAAATCGTAAGTAGAAGCTGTAGACATAGACCAAAACCAATGTATGTTTGGTTATGTGGTTCATTTATGTGGCTACTGCCAGGATCGTAGCTATATGGGAAGCGGCTGCCTTGGGGTCCACTCAGGAGGAGGACTAAAAGATCTTATTGTCAGAGCCCCATCAGCGGTATTATAAAATGAAACCATATTCAGAGACTGTATGAAACGGACGGAGGAGTTGCTGGGCCTTGCCTGAGAGAGTGATCTTGACTAGCCACAGCGGTGAGGTTTGCAAACAAATCGCTGCGGGGGCCCCAGAATGTTAATATCTCTTTAAAACAGGAGCCTATGGACAATGTTTTCAACTGGATGCCATATAGCTGCATAAGTTGGGGATTTTCAATTAAAAAATTTACTTGGTGTTTACCCCAATTAAATAAATGAAATAATTGGATATATTTTAAACTTTTAAATAGTTTTTTCAGGGTCCTGATATTGATGACCTATCCTCAAGATAGATCCTCAGTATCCGATCAGTGGGGGTCTGACACCCAATCAGCTGTGTCCTGTGGTCTCTGACACGGGAAATAGTCTTTCAACTATGCACAGCCATGCTGGGTTACTGCAGTTCAGCTCCTATTCAAGTGTTCCATTCAAGGTGTTAAATCAATGGGGTAATTGCCTATGCAATTTCTACAGGTGAAACACTTTGATTAAACATGCTTCACCTGTAAAAGAAAAACACAATTGTGGTAAAAACGCATGCGTTTTTTATGTTTTTAAAAACAATGTGTAAATCCGACCACAGGATTTGTGTGGAAACGCTTTTTTACCATTGAACTTGTAGATGCTTTAGTTTAAAGGACATAAGTCTCATGTAAGGGCTCATGCACACGAATGTATTTAATTTCCGTGTCCATTTTGTATTTTCTTTGCGGACCGTATGCTGAGCCATTAATTTAAACGGGTCTGCAAAAAAACGGAAGTCACTCTGTGTGCATTCCATTTCCGTATATGTCTGTTCCGCAAAAGAATAGAACATGTCCTATTATTGTCCAGGATAGCATGGTTCTATTAGGGGCCAGCTGTTGCGTTCCACAAAATACGGAATGCACACGGGCGGCTTCCATTTTTTGCGGATCCGCGGTTTGTGAACCGCAAAAAACGGAACGGTCGTGTGCATGAGGCCTTAAACTCAGGCCTACAAGTTCAATGGTGAAAAAGCATTTCCACACAAATCCTGTGGCCAGATTTACACATTGTTTTTAAAAACATCAGTATTTTTTGTGGATCCGTGTTTTGAAAATACATATGGTCGTGTGCATGAGCCCTAAGAAGTACTTGAACTGTGAATGTCCTGTTATGCGTCATTCTCATCGGCATGTTTGTAGGCACATTGTTTTACATTTGTCTGAAATAATTGTCCCTGAAATGACGCTGATTCGTGTATTTCCTTTTTTCAGTTTGCGGGCATGCTCATTGTAGTCTTGGTTCTTCAGCTTGTGGCAGCTGTTCTAGGCTTTATGTTCTCAGGAATGGTGAGTACGGACTCTAGTTTTCTATTCATTTATGGCTGGGTGACAGTGGGAGGCTTTTTAACACTTTTATCTTCCAGGTTTTGGATAAAGCCAATTCTGTAATGGCAAGGGCAATTATTTATTACCGAGAAGATATAGATTTGCAAAACGTCATTGATTACATTCAGAAAAAGGTAACATTGATCTTCACATTTAAGTGTATTTCCCCTAAAATAAAATCCCCCAGTAAATTGAAGCCATTGGCACACATTATTATGCAGTTTACATGGTAATACATGTGGGCTGATGGGTTAGGCAATGTGTTCTATATAACTAGAACAATAAACAAATTTTCAGACTCCAGCACTCACTTTTTCTTGAAGTATCAAGTTCTCCGGCTTTATTTATAAAAAAGTGCACAGGTATTACAAGGTTCAATTCTCCTAGGTGTAGGCTGTTGACGCGTTTCGAAAGTTCTTATTCGTAACAGTAGTGTGCATGTGGTGTGCTCAGGTATATATATAGGAGGGTCAGATGCGCACAAACCAAAAATTAGTAGAACCTCCCACCAGTGTTAGAAAAAGTGTGGGGGGAGAGGGATTGGCATTTGATAATGTTGGTTCCGCCTCTATGCGCAACACCTGACGCCCATAGATATCACCTGAGACACCAAGTTCAAATCACTTTGTTATTCTGCCTGCACAAATTTATACAAACGTGTTTTAAAACAAGCATGTTCCAATATAAAATCATTGGCTTTTTCTAACATAATAATACTATTCTTATCATGTAGCATGCAGATAAAAAAACTTGAAACTAAAATAAAATACATAGCAGTATGAAAGAAAAACCCTGCTTGTAAGTTGCTTTTTGGATAGGTATTCATTCACATTGCTATTGCGTTATTCATATCTTTCACAAGAAAACCACTGGCATTGTATAGAGACATGTATTGTACTATTGCAGAACACATATATGAATAGAAATATGTTATATAAGGTATATGGACCTCTTGGATAAAGGAAAACCCAAGGATACAGTTATACATAGCAGTATGAAAGGAAAACCCTGCTTGTAAGCCGCTTTTTATTTTTTAGATAGGTATCCATTCACACTGCTATTGCGTTACTCATATCTTTCATAAGAAAAACCACTGGCATTATATAGAGACATGTATTGTACTATTGCAGAGCACAGATATAAGTAGAAATATGTTATATATTGTATATAAGGTATATGAGCCTCTTGGATAGAAGAAGACCCACAGATACAATTTTAAGGGGGTTAGCAAGTTAGTCAATAGAAGTGCATGATTTCTTTTCGCATATTTAAGCCCTTGGGATATCTTGTTTCTAATTTGAAAATCCAATATGCTTCTCTTAGATTAACTTGATGTTTTATGTCTCCTCCCCTTATGTGGGTTTTGACTTGCTCTATAGCATAGGTTTTCAAATATTTGGGGCTGCGGTTATGTTTTTCTATAAAATGTCTGGCCACATTGGAAATATTAACATATGAGGGATTATCTATATAGTTTAAGTGTTCTAATATTCGAGTTTTGAATTTTCTTATTGTACATCCTATGTACATTTTATCACATTGTTCGCACCTAATTACATAGATTACTCCCTTTGAATTGCAGTTAATATAAGATTTTATATTATAAGTCTGTGTATGACTTGAATTATAAAAAGTTTTTGTATTTTGTGCATAATTGCAGGTGCGGCACCGCTGACTGCCGCAGCGTGTGAACCCCTTATATGTAAGCCAAGTGCCTGTAAGTGGACAGGTCTCCTTTGTAAACATAGAGGGCGACAAAACATTTCCTATACTTTGAGGTTTTTTTGATACTATCCTGCATCCTTCTTTTAACACTATATTAAGTATATTATCCTCATAAAGTACAGGGAGATATTTATTTTTTTGATATTTTGGATTATATTATATTGTCGGCTATACGTCAGTACCAACGTAGGTTTTGAATTTTTCTTTTGATCTTCCTTTGCACTTATTTTTTTATTTTTATTAGTGCTTTCTTGTTCAAATGGTTGTTGTAGTTCATTACGTATTTCTTGATTTTTGGGAGTATTAGTATTTTTATTGTATTTTTTAGTTTTATTTTTAAATACTAAAAATTCCCTGGATTTTTCCCTTGCAATTTGGAAGCCTCTAAAAATCATCCAGTCAGGGTATTTTCTTTCTAGAAGTCGTTGTTGTATGATAAAACATTCTTTTTTAACCCCTTAAGGACACAGCCCTATTTCACCTTAAGGACCAGGCCATTTTTTGCAAATCTGACCACTGTCACTTTAAGTGCTGATAACTTTAAAACGCTTTGACTTACCCAGGCCGTTCTGAGATTGTTTTTTCGTCGCATATTGTACTTCATGACACTGCTAAAATTGGGTCAAAGTTTCAGTTTCTCTACTTCTGTAATACATAGTAATACCCCCAAAAATTGTGATGACTTTACATTCCCCATATGTCTACTTCATGTTTGTAGCATTTTGGGAATGATATTTTATTTTTTGGGGATGTTACAAGGCTTAGAAGTTTAGAAGCAAATTTTGAAATTTTCGGAAATCTTCAAAATCCCACTTTTTATGGACCAGTTCAGGTTTGAAGTCACTTTGTGAGGCTTACATAATAGAAACCACCCAAAAATGACCCCATTCTAGAAACTACACCCCTCAAGGTATTCAAAACTGTTTTTACAAACTTTGTTAACCCTTTAGGTCTTCCACAACACTTCATGGCAAATGGACATACATTTTTAGAATTTAGATTTTTTGGAAAATTTTCCAATATAATCAATTTTTTCCTGGAAAAAAACAAGGGTTAACTGCCAAACAAAACTCAAAATGGGTTGCCCTGATTCTGTAGTTTGCAGAAACACCCCATATGTGGTCGTAAACTACTGTTTGGCCGAACGGGAGGACATAGAAGGAGGGGAACACCATATGGGTTTTGGAAGGCAGATTTGGCAGGACTGGTTTTGTTTATACCATGTCCCATTTGAAGCCCCCTGTTGCACCCCTAGAATAGAAATTTCAAAAAAGTGACTCCATCTAAGAAAGTACACCCCTCAAGGTATTCAAAACTGGGTTTACAAACTTTGTTAACCCTTTAGGTGTTCCACAAGAGTTATTGGCAGATGGAGAAACAATTTAGAAATTTCTATTTTTTGGAAAATTTTCCAATATAATCAATTTTTTCCAGGAGTAAAACAAGGGTTAACTGCCAAACAAAACTCAAAATGGGTTGCCCTGATTCTGTAGTTTGCAAAAACACCCCATATGTGGTCGTAAACTACTGTTTGGCCGAACGGGAGGACATAGAAGGAGGGGAACACCATATGGGTTTTGGAAGGCAGATTTTGCAGGACTGGTTTTGTTTATACCATGTCCAATTTGAAGCCCCCTGTTGTACCCCTAGAATAAAAATTTCAAAAAAGTGACTCCATCTAAGAAAGTACACCCCTCAAGGTATTCAAAACTGGGTTTACAAACTTTGTTAACCCTTTAGGTGTTCCACAAGAGTTAATGGCAGATGGAGAAACAATTTAGAAATTTCTATTTTTTGGAAAATTTTCCATTTTAACCCATTTTTTCCAGCAATAAAGTAAGGGTTAACAGCCAAACAAAACTCAATATGGGTTGCCCTGATTCTGTAGTTTGCAAAAACACCCCATATGTGGTCGTAAACTACTGTTTGGCCAAACGGGAGCACGTAGAAAGAGGGGAACGCCATATGGGTTTTGGAAGGCAGATTTTGCAGGACTGGTTTTGTTTATACCATGTCCCATTTGAAGCCCCCTGTTGCACCCCTAGAATAGAAATTTCAAAAAAGTGACTCCATCTAAGAAAGTACACCCCTCAAGGTATTCAAAACTGGGTTTACAAACTTTGTTAACCCTTTAGGTGTTCCACAAGAGTTAATGGCAGATGGAGAAACAATTTAGAAATTTCTATTTTTTTGGAAAATTTTCCATTTTAACCCTTACTTTATTACTGAAAAAAATGGGTTAACAGCCAAACAAAACTCAAAATGGGTTGCCCTGATTCTGTAGTTTGCAGAAACACCCCAAATGTGGTCGTAAACTACTATTTGGCTAAACGGCAGGACATAGAAGAAGGGGAACGCCATACGGTTTTTGGAAGGCAGATTTTGCTGGACTGGTTTATTTACACCATGTACCCTTTCAAGCCCCCTGATGCACCCCTAGAGTAGAAACTCCATAAAAGTGACCCCATCTAGGAAACTACGGGATAAGGTGGTTGTTGATTTGGTAGAAAGAGGGGAACGCCATATGGGTTTTGGAAGGCAGATTTTGCAGGACTGGTTTTGTTTATACCATGTCCCATTTGAAGCCCCCTGTTGCACCCCTAGAATAGAAATTTCAAAAAAGTGACTCCATCTAAGAAAGTACACCCCTCAAGGTATTCAAAACTGGGTTTACAAACTTTGTTAACCCTTTAGGTGTTCCACAAGAGTTAATGGCAGATGGAGAAACAATTTAGAAATTTCTATTTTTTGGAAAATTTTCCATTTTAACCCTTACTTTATTACTGAAAAAAATGGGTTAACAGCCAAACAAAACTCAAAATGGGTTGCCCTGATTCTGTAGTTTGCAGAAACACCCCAAATGTGGTCGTAAACTACTATTTGGCTAAACGGCAGGACATAGAAGAAGGGGAACGCCATACGGTTTTTGGAAGGCAGATTTTGCTGGACTGGTTTATTTACACCATGTACCCTTTCAAGCCCCCTGATGCACCCCTAGAGTAGAAACTCCATAAAAGTGACCCCATCTAGGAAACTACGGGATAAGGTGGTTGTTGATTTGGTACTATTTTAGGGGTAAATATGATTTTTGGTTGCTCTATATTACACTTTTTTGAGGCAAGGTAACAAAAAAATTAAATTCTAAAATTTTTCTACATTTGCTATTTAGTTTTGTGGAACACCTAAAGGGTTAACAAAGTTTATAAAGTAACTTTTGAATACCTTGAGGGGTGTAGTTTCTTAGATGGGGTCACTTTTTTGGAGTTTCTAGTCTAGGCTACATCAGGGGGGGCTTCTAATGGGACATGGTGTCAAAAAAAAAAACTGTCCATCAAAATCTGCCTTCCAGAAACCATATGGAGTTCCCTTCGTTCTATGCCCTGCCGTGCGGCTATATAGCCATTTACGACCACATATGGGGTGTTTCTGCAAACTACAGAATCAGGGCCATAAATATTGAGTTTTTTTTGGCTGTTAACCCTTGCTTTATTACTGGAAAAAAAGGATTCAAATGGAAATTTTGGCACCGTTTTTATTTTATATTTTTAACACCGTTCATCCGAGGGGTTTGGTCAAATGTTATTTTTATAGCGACGACTTTTACGCACGCGACGATGCCCAATATGTATGGCTCTCAGACTTTGGAGACACTAAGCAGGCATCCTAAAACTGCGGCCCTCCAGATGTTGTAAAACTACAATTCCCACCATGCCCTGCTGATGGCTGTAGGTTGTCTGGGCATGCTGGGAGTTATAGTTTTACAACATCTGGAGGGCCGCAGTTTGAGGATGCCTGCACTAAAACTAATATTTTTTTGGGGAAAAAAAATTGTTTCTGTGTCTCCAAAGTCTGAGAGCCATAGTGTTTTATGTTCTCTAGGGGACTGTTGGAGATTATAAAAATTTAGTACTCCATGGAAGTGTGATACTCCCTGAAGCAATCGATAATGCAGAGGCCCGGATGATCGGGGCAAGTGTCACACTGAGTAGTGGTGTCCTTCCGTATCCCCCTCTTGTGACACACTCTGCATCTTTTTTGGGTTCGTCCCTTCTTTCCAGTATGGGGGACCACACCTGGAAAGTGTTGGCCAGGGACGATCCGGGCGCCTCCAGTTCCCGAGGTACTCCGGCCTGCTCTTTCCCGGTCCGAAAAGATCAGGTCTTTGAGGACTGCCTCATAGAATTGGAGGAATGTCCCTGTGCTGCCAGCGCTTCGGGATAGTACAAAAGAGTTGTACATGGCAACCTGCACCATGTAGACCGCAACTTTTTTGTACCATGCCCGGGTTTTGCGCATGGCATTATATGGCTTGAGGACTTGATCAGAGAGATCAACTCCTCCCATATACCGATTGTAGGCGACGATACAATCGGGCTTGAGGACCGTTGCCGTGGTACCTCGCACAGAGACTGGGGTGGTGCTGTTACCGTGGATTGTGGACAGCATAAGGACATCCCTCTTGTCCTTATACCTGACCAGCAACAGGTTTCCACTGGTAAGTGCACGGGTCTCACCCCTGGGGATAGGTACCTGGAGGGGGTGGGCAGGGAGGCCGCGTTGATTTTTCCGCACGGTCCCACAAGCGAACGTGGATCTGGCGGCAAGGGACCTGAACAAGGGAATGCTGGTATAAAAGTTGTCCACGTACAAGTGGTAACCCTTATCCAGCAGTGGGTACATAAGGTCCCACACGAGTTTCCCGGTAACACCCAGAGTGGGGGGACATTCTGGTGGTTGAATCCGGGAATCTCGCCCCTCGTACACACGAAATTTGTAAGTGTACCCTGAGGTACTCTCACAAATTTTGTATAGCTTCACGCCATACCTCGCCCGCTTTGTGGGAATGTATTGGCGGAAACTGAGTCTCCCCTTGAACGCAACGAGAGACTCATCAACCGCGACCTCCCTTCCAGGTACGTAGGCCTGCTGAAATGTGGCCCCAAAGTGATCGATGACCGGCCGTATCTTGTACAGCCGGTCATAGGCAGGATCACTTCGGGGGGGACATGCTGCATTATCGGAATAATGCAGACATTTCCGGATGGCCTCAAACCGGGAGCGTGTCATGGCCGTACTGTACAGTGGGGTCTGGTATAGGACGTCCCCACTCCAGTACAGCCTGACACTGGGTTTTTGCACTAGACCCATATGCAGCACGAGGCCCCAAAATGTCCTCATCTCGGCTGCACTGACCGGCGTCCAGCCACCGGGTCTAGCCAAAAATGAGCCCGGGTTTTGAGCGACGAACTGTTGGGCGTACAGATTCGTCTGCTCCACCATCAGATTCACCAGTGGGTTACTGAAAAAAAAACTAAAAAAGTCTATTTCAGTAAACCCCACTGTGGGAATCTGGATTCCAGGATTGCCAGCGAAATCCGGAATCTCAGGCTCAAAGTCCACTGGGGGACACCAGCTAAGTTCATCGGCAGGGGGCTCCGGTGAACTTATTTGGTGGGCCGGGAAACCAGTACGAACCCCAGGGCGGCTCGTACTAGGGTGGGCCACAGGATCCCTAGCATGTGTGGCCCCTGGCTCCGCCTGGCGGCGTCTCCGCTGCCTTGGTGGCTCATCGTCATCCGATGATGATGAGGAGGATGCGGATGACAAAAGGAACGTGGGGTCATCCTCATCCTCACTGGGGCTCTCAGAGTCGGAGGCAATCTGGGCATATGCCTCCTCGGCCGAGAACACCCGGCGGGCCATGGGTGTGTGTGTGTGCGTGTGTATGTGCGTGCGTGTAAACCTTTATTCTATGTGCGTGTGTGTGGGGGCACGGGTGTTCACGTACTAAAAGTCCAGGCAAAAAAAATGGGCAAGTGTTAGAAAAAAAAAAAAAAAAAGTTCAAACTTGCTGATCAGCGGTTCAACGCTGATCAGCGGTCGGTGGGGTGGTGGGGCGGTGGGGCGGGCGATGCGCTAACAGTGGACGGACGCTAAAAAGTGCCGGCCAGTCAGCGCACGCAGAAAAAAAAAAGTGGTGGTGGGGGGGTCTGGTGGGGGGGGGGGGGGGGCTGGTGGGGGGGGGGGCTGGTGGTGAGGGGGGGGGCTGGTGGTGGGGGGGATGCGGGGGGGCAAGTGGCAGGGGGGTCTGGGGTCTGGTAGCTGAAAAAAAAAAGTTTGGAATAAATGTGATTTTTTTTTTTTTTTTCTAACTTTTCCCTTCTATCCCTGCCTAAAGGTGCCTCTCCCTCACTGACCCTAACCTACCTGGGTGGCGATGGGTGCAGGAGGGTGATGGATGGCGATTAGGGGGACACAGGAGCTGGTGCTGGACGATGCTGCCGGGTGCTCGTGCAGAACAGGAAGAGGAGGGGAGAGAGGAGCGCAGGAAGTTTGAATCTCGCGCCTCTCTCCCCTGCACCAATCAGCACCCTGGACAGCGGCGTTCAGCACCAGGGCCAGCTCCGCCTCTGCAAATCCTCGGACTGCGATTGGTGGTGTAAAATTACGCCACCGATCGCAGTCTTTTTCCGGTTCATCGGGTCACAGGACACCCGAATGGACCGGAAACGCAGAAAACCGCAGGTCTGAATTGACCTGCGGTTTTCTGCGATCGTCGATGCGGGGGGGTCAAATGACCCCCCCTGCATTGTTACAGGATGCCGGCTGAATGATTTCAGCCGGCATCCCGTTCCGATTAACCCCCGCGGCGCCGGCATCGCTATTTAAAGCCATGACGTACCGGTACGTCATGTGTCCTTAAGGACTCGGGAAACATGCCGTACCGGTACGTCATGTGTCCTTAAGGGGTTAAAGGCTTCCAATGTGCTGCAGTTCCTTCTAGCCCGTATGAATTCTCCTACTGGAATAGATTTGATAGTATGGTAACAGTGGTGGCTGTCTGCCCGTAGTATTGTATTTCCCGCAATCTCTTTTCTGTAAGTTTCTGTCTGAATATTTTTATTTGATATACCTGTAAGTTTTAAATCCAAAAAGTTTATTGTATTGGTATGTTCACTATGAGTAAACTTTAGATTATAGGTATTATTTTGTAAATAATGAATGAACTCTGGTACGGCAGGCACATCTCCACTCCATATTATGAGTAGGTCATCGATGTACCTGCCGTACCAGTTCAGACAGTGTGCATATGGATTATTTGTACTATATATGTATTTTTGTTCCCAATACATCATCGTCAGATTAGCAAGAGCTGGGGAGTATTTAGCTCCCATAGAAACTCCTTGTGACTGAAGGTAAAATACATTGTCAAATAGAAAATAGTTATGGCACATGAGAAAACGGGTCACATCCAGGACATATGTAATGAAGTTATCTCCGTAGCCGGTAAGTTTGTGGAGATGATACTCCAAAGCCTCTAGAGCTATGGGATGAGGTATAGACGGGTATAATGCTACCACGTCTACTGTGAGCCAGCTATAGTGTGGTTCCCACTGTTTGTTGAAAAATGATTTAAGAACTTCTGATGTGTCCTTGATGTAGCCCGGAGCTCTCCTGACCATAGGCTGTATAATGCAATCTAACCAGTTTCCAAGTCTTTCTGTTAACGACCCTATACCGCTGACTATTGGGCGCAATGGTGGTGGGTTAAGTTTTTTGTGGACTTTGGGGACTGCATGCATAATTGGAGTAATGGGATATTTCACATTCATATAATCATATTCCTTTTGTGTGAGAAATGCATAATTTAAACCAATTTCCAAAATTTGCATATACTCTACTTGATATTTAGTAATAGGATTATGAGGAAGTTTGATATATGTGTTAACATCTCCCAAAATTTCCAATACTTGATTGTAGTATACAACTTTATCAAGGACGACAACCGATCCCCCCTTGTCTGCCATTTTAATTATTATTTTTTTGTTATCTGATTTTTTTGGGGATTTGGAGACATTGTGGGATACGTCGTCGTCATTGAGAGAGTCATGGATCCGTCATGGATCATGGATCCGTTTCAGATCTTTTTCAACTAGATCTTGAAACAGATCCATGTTCTGAGTACGTGACGTGATTGGGTAAAAATAGGGGTTAGACGTTTTAAACATTTGGACAATATCAGAATTAGACTCCTGTTCATATTCCCCCTGAAGATCCTCCAGACATGTCAGAGCAAGTTGTTCTTGAAAGCCCATGCTTGCATATTGATTATGCATGGAGAAATTGTCCGACACGTTTGGGGGGTATTCAGGGGGATGGGCATCAAAAAAGTGCCTGGCTACTGTGAGTTGTCTTATGAATCTATTTATATCCAAAAGTGTCATAAATAAGTCAAAGTTCACACTTGGTACAAAGTTCAAGCCTAGCTTTAACACTTGTATCTGTTCTTGTGTCAAAGGCTCTTGAGATAGATTGATCACATCATTGTTACTTGTTGCTTGAGTTAAAGGTACATTGATTACCTCCTCCTTTGTCGCGTTGCCATACAGTGTCCTTTTTCTGTGTTTGCGCCCCGCTCTCCGGACTCGTTTTTTGCCGGTGTTGTATAAGAATTTTTATTCGGTTTGTTCTTTCTGTAATATGAAGTTTTGGATGTTCTTTCACTGTAACTTTCTTGTGGAGGCTCTTGTGTGGAATCCTGTGATAGGTCGCTGAGTTCCAGAGTATCCAGTTCTGCTGAAAAATTCACTTTTGATGAATTCCCTTGTCTTTTGCCTTTTTTGTTGGTTTGTTTCTTTAGTATAGATTTTGGTGTGGAGAAGGGGTCCTCTCTCCTACCCCATTCGTATATCTGATCATGCCTGTAGTCGTATAAGTCTCTTAATATTTCCAATGTGGCCAGACATTTTATAGAAAAACATAACCGCAGCCCCAAATATTTGAAAACCTATGCTATAGAGCAAGTCAAAACCCACATAAGGGGAGGAGACATAAAACATCAAGTTAATCTAAGAGAAGCATATTGGATTTTCAAATTAGAAACAAGATATCCCAAGGGCTTAAATATGCGAAAAGAAATCATGCACTTCTATTGACTAACTTGCTAACCCCCTTAAAATTGTATCTGTGGGTCTTCTTCTATCCAAGAGGCTCATATACCTTATATACAATATATAACATATTTCTACTTATATCTGTGCTCTGCAATAGTACAATACATGTCTCTATATAATGCCAGTGGTTTTTCTTATGAAAGATATGAGTAACGCAATAGCAGTGTGAATGGATACCTATCTAAAAAATAAAAAGCGGCTTACAAGCAGGGTTTTCCTTTCATACTGCTATGTATAACTGTATCCTTGGGTTTTCCTTTATCCAAGAGGTCCATATACCTTGTATAACATATTTCTATTCATATATGTGTTCTGCAATAGTACAATACATGTCTCTATACAATGCCAGTGGTTTTCTTGTGAAAGATATGAATAACGCAATAGCAATGTGAATGAATACCTATCCAAAAAGCAACTTACAAGCAGGGTTTTTCTTTCATACTGCTATGTATTTTATTTTATTTTCACGTTTTTTATCTGCATGCTACATGATAAGAATAGTATTATTATGTTAGAAAAAGCCAATGATTTTATATTGGAACATGCTTGTTTTAAAACACGTTTGTATAAATTTGTGCAGGCAGAATAACAAAGTGATTTGAACTTGGTGTCTCAGGTGATATCTATGGGCGTCAGGTGTTGCGCATAGAGGCGGAACCAACATTATCAAATGCCAATCCCTCTCCCCCCACACTTTTTCTAACACTGGTGGGAGGTTCTACTAATTTTTGGTTTGTGCGCATCTGACCCTCCTATATATATACCTGAGCACACCACATGCACACTACTGTTACGAATAAGAACTTTCGAAACGCGTCAACAGCCTACACCTAAGAGAATTGAACCTTGTAATACCTGTGCACTTTTGATAAATAAAGCCGGAGAACTTGATACTTCAAGAAAAAGTGAGTGCTGGAGTCTGAAAATTTGTTTATTGTTCTTGTATACCTGCAAAGGAGTTTTGGAAAAAACGAAGACACCGGGCACGCGGATATAAATACCATTCACAGAAAAAAATGAGCCGGTATCTCTACTTACATGTTTAACTTCTATATAACTAGGTCTCGTTACTAGTCAGTCATGCACAGTGCGGCAGTGCCATGCTCAATAGACATGTGGATTTTGCACCGATTGTTTACCTTCAATGCATACCAATGGGAGGGATAAACTCCAGAAGGTTTGAATGCATGGTTATATTACTGTTAGTACCAAGGGCATGAGACTATAGTCTCTATGCAGCTAGAGAGGACTATATAAGCACACCCTTGTTTCAATCTCAGCCTATGGCCTTATTACTTGCCATACTGATGTATTAGAAACTTACTAGAACGGGTGGGCTCGTGTAATTAAGGGGAATGGTTTCCTCCTTAAATAACAGCACTTCTGGTGCTAGTGTGCCACTGCTTTCAATGCCATGCATACCACCCTACTAATCAGTGTAACGTGGTTGGCCACTTTCTGATTTTCATTGACCAATGTGTTTGTGAGATGATTATTATATAGTATTTGTTGAAATTCTGTGCCTTTTTCTATATTTCATAATATATGTTCCCTTGTTTCTAAATCTTTTTGTGCTGTTCACATAAAGGTCCTGTCCATAAAATGGCTGCTGATGGAGGGTCATGTGACCAGGCAAATAACCTCCATGTGACCCCTCCTCCTCCATTCAAAGACACTACACCTGCACTAAACTGTCAACTGTGCAAGTACAAATGGCAGATGCAGTGTATCTGAATGGAGGAGGAGGCGTCACATGGAGGTGATTTGCCAGGTCACATGACTCTCCATCATCAGCCATGTTATGGACAGGACCTCTGTGTGGACAGCACAAAAAAAACTTTGTAAACTAGGGGCCTACCTTATAAAATATAGAAAATGGTGCAGAATTTCAACAAAAGACTATATTAGTAACTGTTATATAATCATCTCACAAACACATTGGTCAACAGTAACCAGAAAATAGCCAACCCCTTTAACTTACCCCAAAGACAGATGACAGTTGTAGTGCCTTTACATGTACAGATATCTGACCAATTTCTGTTCCCTAAGACCAATATCAGTCTAATGGTCCTGTTGCCTGCACCAATGCTACAGGCAAATATCAGGAACAAACTGTTCATTCCTCATAATTGCCTGATTGTCAGAGGAGGTGAGATCTGCATTTACATGCAGCAATAGCCTCCCCTGTATCGGGACCAGTGATTGCTTGCTCCCATGGACAATCATTGCTTCTGGGCAGAAGATCCCAGTTTACACAGGGAAATGTGCTCTGCAGAAACAACTTTTGGTGCCAGATGAAAGACACAATCGCCTGATGAACTGGCAGCTTTACAGTGGACAAATGTTTATCCTCAATAATTGGTCCGATTATTGGTCCAGGTAAAAGGACCTTAAATTGTATGTGTAAATGGCCAATTGATATGATAGCTGGGCACTCCAAAGAAGAAATGCATCTGAAGGAGGTCCATGTTTCTGGACTGAAAACATTATACATATATTATATTGGATTGTGGTTTTTATTCACTGTACTTTATGGAGTGAAATCCTGCTTGCATTCTGGAGTGCCGTACATCTCCCTTCAATTGACAACCGATGTGATCTGCGTAAAACTAAAACATTGCCAATCACAATATTGTAGTGTGTAAACAGCATCTGAAAGACAACTCCATTATAAGGAATAGGAAGGTTTTTATTTTAGGACTATCTTGACAAATGAGCATCTAACCTAACAAAATATCTGTGCATATAAACCCAAACTCAGACCAATTTCAATATCTGTAGCGGCCTTTAAAGGGAACCTGTCTCAGGGACAGGACTCATCTCAGGTTAATTTGCATATGTATCAAATCGTAGGTTTTTTTTTAACAATAAAAGCACACAGATCTATAGGGACTGGGTATTGCAGATGTGCTAGCTGCCATCTAGCAACCCATGTCCTCAGCTCTATATCCAAAATCCCGGTGACAGGTTCCCTTTAACACTGACCAATTATCGAGAACAAACATTAATATAAAAGCTAGTTCCCCAAAATTGACCTGTGTAAAGACACTGCTGACCACCAAACAAATGAACAAAATACTTGTTTGTTGGGGGACCTTTTTCATGTGGCATAAGAAATGGCAGCTCATCCTCTGTTTATACACTGACAATATGCAAAGTGAATGAGAATGAATGATCGTAGTAACGATCATTCATCCCACTTGCCGTTGCATCAGGCTGTGTGAAAGGCACATTAAACAAGAGCTGTTCAACTTGTATCTTGTTGATCATCGACCCTTGTAAGAGGACCCTAAGAATGTCTGATTGGTCATAAATCTGTATGTGCGCACCCAGCTTAACATCTAGGTTATTCATTAAAGGGGTTTTCCAAGATTTTTTTACTGATGACATATCCAGAGGATATCAGTATCTGATCGGCGGGGGTCTGACAACCAGGACTCCTGCTGATCAGCTGTTTGAGAAGGCAGTAGAGCTCCTGTGAGCGATGTGGCCTTCTCTCTGCTTTTTCTAGGCCAGCGATGACACGTTTATGTGTCACGTGTCCTAGGAGCAGCTCAGCCCCATAGAAATGAATGGGGCTGAGCTGCAAATGCTAAGCACAGCTGCTATACAATGTTCTGTGCTGTGCTTGGCTGCAAGAAGGCAGCAGTGCTCACAGGAGTGCCGGTGCCTTCTTAAACAGCTGATCGGCGCGAGTCCTGGGTGTCGGATGCCCACCGATAAGATACTGATGACCAATGGATATAAAAATACAGTATATCAGTGAGTGATTATAGGTACAGATGCTAGGAATAAAAGAGAATGGCAGGTAGAGCATGATGAACACTATGCTCAGAAAGTTAATAAAGAATTCACCTTTGTTGCATATGTCTGGCTGATCTGTATTATTTCTTGAACTTACCCAAGTTTGAATGCTGTGGAGTTAAAAGCTACAAAGACTGGTCCACAAACATTTACTTCTACTGCACAGACAACAACCCAAGTTTGGAGAGATGTGGAGTTCCGTACTCCTGCTGCATCAAGGAAAAGGGGCAGGTAATTCTGAAGTCTTTAGTAGTTGGGAACCATAGGGGAAATTCACTTAATGGAGTGTATGATAAAAAGCTAATGTATAGCTACAAAGTATCCTCTTTAACCTCTTATTTCATTTAAAGGATAACTGTCATGTTTTCATCAAAGAATCTC
Organism: Bufo gargarizans; assembly: GCF_014858855.1. Lineage (NCBI taxonomy): Eukaryota > Metazoa > Chordata > Amphibia > Anura > Bufonidae > Bufo > Bufo gargarizans. Next base: position 382,840,122 of record NC_058080.1, on the reverse strand, counting down.
GTTTAGCATATGTTAGGCTCCTTTCACACTAGCGTTCGCTGGTCCGCTCGTGAGCTCCGTTTGAAGGAGCTCACGAGCGGACCCGAACGCAGCCGTCCAGCCCTGATGCAGTCTGAATGGAGCGGATCCGCTCAGACTGCATCAGTCTGGCGGCGTTCAGCCTCCGCTCCGCTCGCCTCCGCACGGACAGACGGACAGCTGAACGCCTGGCCGTGCTGTCCGCCTGTCCGTGCCCTGACCAACGTAGTTACTGGGAAGGTCCACTTGACCACGAACACATGGACAAGTGCATTCAGCCAGGGACGCTTACATTCCCGGGTGTCCGCCTGGCCGTGCGGAGGCGTGCGGATCCGTCCAGACTTACAATGTAAGTCAATGGGGACGGATCCGTTTGAAGATGCCACAATGTGGCTCAATCTTCAAGCGGATCCGTCCCCCATTGACTTTACATTGAAAGTCTGGACGGATCCGTCCGAGGCTATTTTCACACTTAGCTTTTTTTTGCAATTTTAATGCAGACGGATCCGTTCTGAACAGAGCCTCCGTCTGCATTATTATGAGCGGATCCGTTCAGAACGGATCCGCCCGAACGCTAGTGTGAAAGTAGCCTTACTGCTGCAGCAGCATTATGCATAAAGCAATATTTAGTTTCTTCACATACCACTGTTTTCCTAGAGTTTTCCCCTTAGTTACGGCTGTCTTCAATCCTACAATATGAAGATCTTCTCAAGATGGCTCCTCTTGAACTGCCTTCCCTTACTTCCCATACACACTTGCTGTAGCCAGCAGCTTCCTGCCAGCTAATCAGATTGGATTACTGAGAGACACTCCTCCTCACTCTGAAGCCTATTGCAGGCATGCAGTGTGAAAGAGCGCCCTGCTGTCTTCTGTTTACATTAAGTTGGGAGACAGATGAGCCCTAGCAACAGTCTTTTAAGGGAGCAGTAATATGCAAAATAACCGTGGAACCCCAGTTATGGGTCTTCAACACAGTGAAAGCCAGATATCCCTCAAAGGAAGGGACTGTTTCACAGGGCATTCATGGTTCCCTCAATGAACTGTAGCTTCCCACAGCTGGCAGCACTCATGCAGCCCTAAACCATGACATTCCCACCACCATGCTTGACTGTAGGCAAGACACACTTGTCTTTGGACTCCTCTATACTATACAATGTACTGCGTTATGCTTGGTAAAATGTGAGCCGGTCACAGTACTCACCAAAGTGCCACGGCTTCTTCTGGGCTAATAGAGGGACCTTTTTTAGGCTCCTTGACTCTTGGCCAGAGAGCAGTTACAAGGGAGTATCCTTTTCTCTCTCTCTGGAGGACCCTCCCGCCCTGCATTACATTGACACGTGCCATTGATTTGATTTAGACAGTGTATAATGCTTCATTTCTCCTGTGGTGACTCTGCAGTGAAAATGAATATATGCTCCATGCAGCACTGCAATTTGCAGTGACAGCTCTGCTTCTTACCAAGCAGTTAGCATAATACAGACAATGGATATAGAACATTGGTTTTAAAATCTCTAATTTTTATGTGTTGAAGTACAAACATGTGCATTTGTTAGCTGTACGTGCCCACCATTGACATTTGCTCTTTTACCATTTTTCTGCAGACTGTTATCAATACAATGTGTGGATATGAGAAACAAAACCTCATGAGCTGGCAGGCAGAAGACTATATCTATATCGAGGGTTGCTTGGACAAGATTGTCAGCTGGGGTCGAGGAAGCCTTTTATTCCTAGGATACATTGCATTGGGACTAATCTTTCTAGAGGTATAGTGATGTCTAAAACTATAAGGTTTGCAAAAATTGTTATAAGTATAGGGACTTAGTATTGATCGAGCATGCTCGGCTGAACACTAGTTCGGCTCAAACATCGCGATGCTCGGCATATGACGGTACTCGGCCGAGTACCGCATGTGCTCGAGCGCAATGCTCAATTCTCCTCCCCACATGTTTCCTGGCTGCAGAGACCCAAAAGTCCTTTTAAGGACTATTGTGTGTGACAGCAGCAATATATACTTTTAGCGCATTCTGTGCTAAATAGCGTCTAATAGGCCGCTGCCTAGTTAAATTATCCGCGCCTCATCTCCTGTGTAATGTGTGCGCATTCCTAAAATATAAGTGACATCCAGTGTACTTTTTCTGTAGACGGTGTCGGCTGCAGGCAATTAAATTATCCGCGCCACATCTCCAGTGTAAAGTGTGTGCATCCAAAAACTATCTGTGCCAACCAGTGTAGTTTTTCAATAGACGGTGTCCACTTCTGACATTACCAGTGCCACATCTCCAGTGTAACGCGTGCGCCGAAAATTCTTATCTGCGACATACAGTGTACTTTTTACGTAGACACTTTGGACAGTGACATTACCGGTGGTACCTCTCCTGTATAACGCTTCCTCATCCCAAATACCTGTGACATTCCCTGTAATATTTTATTAGCCGCTGGTGTCAGTATTGACATTATCTGCGGTATATCTCTTGTGTGACGTTTCCACATCCCAAATACCTTTTTTTTTAAAATTTGCGCATACACTTCCAAATCATATGCTACTGTATGTGTGACATACTTTTAAGCATATATCACATTTAAAATGAAGAAGGCGAGCAGTAAGGGATGGGGAAGTTTATGGTATTTTTTTCCATTTAGGCTTGTGGACACTGAGGCCTTCCATAGCCTGATGTCGTCGGCCATCCCATGTTACGCACTCCCCAGCCGCCACTATTTTTCAAGGTGTGCTGTGCCCTCCTTACACCAATATGTGTCTGTAACATCACACGTGCCCTGACCAACGTAGTTACTGGGAAGGTCCACTTGACCACGAACACATGGACAAGTGCATTCAGCCAGGGACGCTACATTTCCCTGACGGCACACTGGGTGAATGTTGTGGAGGCCAAGAGTGAGTGATACCCTGGCACAGGTGCTACCAACACCAAGGATTGCGTGCCCTACGTCGATCAGGGTTTCCACCAACACCTACGTTAGTGGCTCCAACCCCCACTTCTCCGCCTCTTCCTCCACTTCCACCTCTGAATAATCCGCGTGCAGCACCAGTCAGCCATCAGTCAGTAGCTGGAAGCAGTGTAGCACTGCAGTGGGGATGCGGCAACAGGCCGTGCTGAAGCTGATATGCCTAGGGGACAAACAGCACACCGCCGCAGAGCTGTGGCAGGGGATAAGGGACCAGACTGAGCTGTGGCTCTCGCCACTCAACCTAGAACCAGGCATGGTTGTTTCTGATAATGGCCGTAACTTGGTGGCGGCTTTGGAGTTTGACAAGCTCACACACATCCCATGCCTAGCCCACGTCTTAAACTTAGTGGTTCAGCGGTTTCTCAAAACCTACCCCAATTTGCCTGAGTTACTGGTGAAGGTGCACCGCGTGTGTGCACATTTCCGCAAGTCATCGACAGCTTTAGCCGGTCTGTCAAAGTTGCAGCAGCGCTTGAAATTGCCAGCTGACCGGCTGTTGTGCGATGTTAGCTTGCGCTGTAACTTGACGTTCCACATGTTGGCCAGGCTCTGTGAGCAGCAGAGGGCAGTAGTGGAATACCAGCTGGAACATGGTCGCCGCTTCCGCTATTCACAAGCAACGAGTGGGCATGGATGTCTGACCTCTGTGAGGTTTTAAGAAACTTTGAAGAATCAACACAGATGGTGAGCGGCGATAACGCTATTATCAGCGTAACCATCCCACATCTGTATCTCCTCAAACGCTCGCTGCTTACAATTAAGGACAACGCTTTGCATGTGGAAGAGGTGGAAATGGGGGAAAACATTACAAAGGGTGATAGCCAGACCACCCTCAGTTCGTCTTCTCAGTGCGAATTGGATAATGAAGAGGAGGAGGAGCAGGAGACGGTTGCCTCCGCTACAGAGGGTAGTACCCATGGAAGTTTAATTCCATCTGTTCTAGCGTGGGTGGGTAAAAGAGGAGGAAGACGATGAGGTACGTAGCAGACCATGTCAGCATCCTCAGTGATCGCTCTGTGCCTTACAGCTATTGGGTGTCTAAGCTGGACACGTGGCATGAACTAGCGCTCTATGCCTTGGAGGTGCTGGCCTGCCCCAGCATTTTGTCGGAGCGTGTATTTAGTGCTGCTGGGGGCATAATAACTGATAAGCGCATCCGCCTGTCAACTGAAAATACTGACCGGTTGACTCTTATAAAAATGAACAAGGCCTGGATTGCCCCTGACTTCTCTACTCCACCAGAGGAAAGCGGCTGAACATAAAGGTACTCTAAATGTGGCTTTTATGGTGTATTGAATACACTGTATTCCCATGCACCCCCTTCCACCACTAAAAAGGCATATGGTTCAACCTCCCTTTTCTCGTCTTCCTCCTCCTCCATCATATCAACATGCTTATTAGGCTGCCCTCGCTCCTAATGTTTTAGAGGGTCAGTTCAGCAGCAGGCCCTCACCCATAATGTTTTTGAGGGTCACCAGCAGGCCCTCGCCGATAATGTTTTTGAGGGTCACCGGCAGGCCCTCGCCCATAATGTTTTAGATGGTCAGCTCAGCAGCAGACCCTCACCCCTAATGTTTTAGATGGTCACATCAGCAGCAGGCCCACACCCCTAATATTTTAAAAGGTCAGATCAGCAGCAGGCACTCGCCCCTAATGTTTTAGATGGTCAGCTCAGCAGAAGGCCCTCGCGCCTAATATTTTAGAAGGTCAGCTCAGCAGCAGACCCTCACCCCTAATGTTTTAGATGGTCACATTAGCAGCAGGTCCTCTCCCCTAATGTTTTAGAAGGTCAGATCAGCAGCAGGCACTTGCCACCAATGTTTTAGAGGGTCAGCTCAGCAGTCCCTTGCTCCAAAGGGCATCAATCATAATTTTTCAAGGGTGTGAGTGTCCCCTAATCTTCAGTGGTTCTTTTCTGGACCTAAAGGCCCACAAGATTGCCTCCTTGTCGCAGTAATCCAGGTATTTCATGATAACCTGGCGAGGTTTTGGGGGTGCCTCTTTGAGTCGTTGCTCACATGGGCCATGGATTTCTGGGTTTGGGCCAATTCTGTGATCTCTCTCCACCTTGCACCTGCCTTCTAGTACCAGAGCTGTTGGTAACTCCTGCTCGCATATATCCATGAGGGCCTGCGGTTTGATCGTTTCTGGCATTCCCAGCAGTCTCAGATTGTTCCGTCTGGATCTTTTCTCCAGATCTTCCAGACGATCCCTCAGTATGCCATTTTGTTTAAACAACTCCTGGGCATCACTCTCTGACTTGGCTGCTAAGTCCTCCATCGAGGACACCCTGCGCTCGAGTTCGTCCAAGCGGGAGTCATGCTGTGCTACTGCTTCATGTAGCTCGTGCAGCGATTGCGTCAGAGTTTTAGAAAGTGTCTCTCTAATGTCGGGTGCCAAGTGTCTGGCGACCTCGTTAGCTAGAGTCTTATAATCAATTGCCGGTGCTGCATTAGAGTCACCTTGTTGCGTGGGAACAGGGCCGGGGCAACCATATAAGCGAACTAGGCGTTCGCCTAGGGCGCCGGCCTGCTGGCTCCCCCTGACTGGGGCTGCAGCCGTGGACAACAGGGCGAGCGGCTCTTGATCTGCCCCCAGCGCCGTTACAGGGGGGCCAGAAGGTGGAGGTCCTTCTTAAATATGGCAGAGCAGGCATCTGCTTACCCTGATAGCAGGTGCCTGCTCTGCCAGTAAATTACCGGAGGAGAGGAGGCGGGCGGCAAGGGAGGCTGTTCTAGCAGCTCCCTACTCCTCCCTTGTGCGCCCTCTGTGATGCCGGAATATGACTTCATTCCGGCCCTGGCATACTAAACGGCGCGCTGGAGGACTGAGTAGCTGCACCACACTGGACCCCAGGAAGGTGAGTGTTTAAGTGTTTGACTGAGTGAGTGTCTGCCTGTGTATTTATGTCAGTGAGTGAGTGAGTGTATGTATGTCTGTATTTCTGTCAGTAAATGTATGTGTGTCTGTCATTGAGTGTCTGTGTGTGTATGTCAGTGAGTGAGTGTATGTCAGTGAGTGTGGATGTCTGTCGGTCAGTAAGTGTCTGTGTGTTTGTCAGTGAGTATGTGTATGTTTGTCAGTAAGTATATGTGTGTGTTTGTCTGCCAGTGAGTGAGTGTCTGTCAGTGACTTTCTGTGTGTGTGTGTTTCAGTGGGTAGGTGTATGTCTGTCAGTGAGTGAGTGTGTGTCTGTCTGTCAGTGAGTGTATGTGTGTTGTATCGGAGTGCCTCTTCCTTGTCATTTTTGGCAGCACTTGCACTTAATATGCAGTAAGCCGGATTGGGGCTAAGTGCACTGGCGCAATATTAATAGTTTTTAGTTCGTGATGCCAATTGCAGCTTGCGCAGGTACTGTAGCAGGGCCCTTTAAGATGTTATAACTCACGTACCAGAGGGGGATAATGTTTCTGTATAGCAGATTTGGTAGTGTCAACGGTGTCGCCTACCTTGGTACGGCTGGACTCCTGAATCCTGGCTCACTTGCAATAAATTGAGTGTTGTTAATAGGAGTAATTGAGGATCCAAACAGGTAATATGATCCAACTTGTCTTTACTGAATAGCAGCTTTAAATCCATACAAGTTACAGCAATAGTCTTTAGGTCCCAGCAGGTATTGGCAATGTATGGCAGGGGTTAATGCCTCTTCTGCTTCTATACTATATGCCTGGAGAATCTGGCAGGTATCTATCTTCTGCTCGATATGGGCCTGACTAGCTGAGGAGGAATTTGGCTTCTCCTGGACTCTGGATATGTACTCACAGCTTGACTCACAGGGGATGCTTCTTCCTGGAGGCTGTAGATGGCTGCTTTTCTTGTCAACCAGCTGAGGCTGATGGTGCAGACTGGGAAGGGTGATCTTGACCTCAGCCGAGGCTCGATCCTGTCTTGGGATCCCTGTTTCTGGGAGCTCCTACTAACACAGCCTTCCCCTAGCCGGGGTGGCTGGTACACTGACCAGAACTTTCTTTCCTCCCCATGAGGCAGGATGTGGGAACATTCCACACCTCCTCAAAGAGGGGGGAACTAGATTGGAATGTACTATTCCAGTCTAGATATGCGAAACTGATACTAAACACATTGCTGCCGCCTGCTGGTGTACATGGAAAATTACAGCAATTATATGAAACAGGCATAGAAAATACATATAATGGAAAATGCAGTGTTAGATTATACAAGATGACAATAAATATACACCTGACATGTTGTAGCAGGGAAACAGAGTTTAGTAACATACTCTGGGATGTTACATATATACAAGTAAATATACAGGAAAGAATGTTTCCTAACAATTTTCCTTCTAAAATCGATTTTGTCTTCAGTTTTGTGCATATTATTGTCAGTCTGCAAAAGTGGCGTACTACTCGGAGAACATCGTTCCCAGCAGCGACCTGGGGGTCCAAGACGCATCCAGACATCCTCCCCATGCTGTTCCCGAACCATTTCAGTGGTGTTTCCATCAATTTCTGACCTTTTCCTATGAACCAGGCACCCTGCCCTCTTCAGAGCAGAGGGCGCCTGGTTTAATGCTCGGGTTCTCCCATTGACTTCCATCCCGAGGTGTTCTATTCGAGCACCCGAGCACTTTGGTGCTCGACCAACACTATCTTTAATTAATTCATGTAAAAATATAGTCAGTACAGACTAAAGCCTCAAGTACACAGCAGAGGCTGGAGAGGCATGGAGCCCCCTGTGGTTCTACACTATACAGTTGTAGGTAATCTGTGTGCCACTCTATAGCCCTCGGAAGCAATTCTACTAGGGAGAACAGCTTCCTGGCACAGCATCTGATGGAGCATGACAGATTCCCTATTAGGGCTTTACAGAAACAGTCGTTCTCAGCAGAAGTGCATGGGCACCGTGTTATAGCCTCGCATAGCTCACAGGTTATAGGAAGCCATAATAGAACCATGAACATAAGTATTAATACAAATATGTATTTTACTGTATTATGTGTGTTAGTTAATATACTATGTGTGTATTTATTCTTTCTCAGATTGTTGTGATCTGTTTGGCTGTAGTCCTGATCTATCAAATTAATTTTATAATGGAGAGGAGGAAAAGCACTGTCGTGGTCAGAACCAGGCCAGACACTGCAGAAGACATTGTTCTACATGAGCAGCAAATGCATATTGAAGATTTTCAATATATTCAGACGTGAACCTCACAATGTGCACTTTATATACTGGAGATGTGAGAATGTATCCCTTTTGTTACAATGGCTTAAAGAGGACCTTTCACCGATTATGACAATGTGAACTAAGTATACAGACATATAGAGCGGCGCCTGGGGATCTCACTGCACTTACTATTATCCCTGGGCGCCGCTCCGTTCTCCCGCTGTGCCCTCCGGTATCTCCGCTCACTAAGTTATAGTAGGCGGAGATTTCAGTCACTAAGTTATGGTAGGCGGAGTCTGCCCTTGTTCTGCTCTAGCGCTGGCCAATCGCAGCTCAGAGCTCACAGCCTGGGAGGTTATTTTCTCCCAGGCTGTGAGCTCTGCAATGCAATTGGCCAGCGCTACAACAGAACAAGGGCAGACTCCGCCTACCATAACTTAGTGACTGAAATCTCCGCCTACTATAACTTAGTGAGCGGAGATACCGGAGGGCACAGCGGGAGAACGGAGCGGCGCCCAGGGATAATAGTAAGTGCAGTGAGATCCCCGGGCGCCGCTCTCCATGTCTGTATACTTAGTTCACAGTGTAATAATCGGTGAAAGGTCCTCTTTAACCAATGATTTTGTAGAGTAAGGCCACTTTCACACTCAGTGTTTGATCAGTGAGTTTCATCATTATGAGACAAAACCAAGTGCGGGTTAAAATCACACAACAGGTGCAGATCTTTCCATTACACCTTCCATCTCTGTGTAGTCTCCATTCCTGGTTTTGTCACAAAATCCCTGATGGAAATCACTGATCAAAAACTCACCAAGCACTGACTGTGTGAAAGCAGCCTTACTGCGGGTGCTTTCTATTACCCTCCTTTGTGTTCCCTAGTATACACTAATCTCCGGGAATTAATAAAATAAAATCACTGAAATTACCTAAAAACTACTTCATTATTAACATATTCTCAAATAGCTTTTATTATTTATAATGGTTAATTTTAAAAAATTTTAGGAGGTAATCATCTGGGGAAATAAAATGGCAGCTACCCTATTAGCATGCACAAAACCTGTTCTAATGACACAACAGAATGGGTTACTTCAAAGCAGTGAGCTATTGAGCTGCCTCAGCCCTCCTCACTGCTCTGCCTGTCATGAATTATGATCCTACATACAGATGATAAGATCCTCAGCTGTGTGTGTAGGAAGTGAGGAAAGTGAAAGTGCAGAGAGGAGGCTGGGTGGGGGATGTGGCTAATGAGCAGCAGCGCTTGTATCCACTCTATTATATTACCATAGCTGCACAACAGTCTTGTCCACCCTTTCTGTACTTTCACTTTGCTCTGTTACTACACACAGCTGAAGATCTTATCATCTGTATGTGGATTGTATTTCATGACAGCCAGAGCAGTGAGGAGGGCTGAGGCAGCTCTTGAGGCTCCTGCTTTGAACTAATCCGTCTAGCTGTGAGTTAGGACAGGTTTTGTGCGTACTAATAGGGCAGCGGCCATTTTATTTCCCCTGATGATGACCTCATCGAGAAAATGAGCCATTATAAATAATTAAAGCTATTTGGGGATGTGTTTATAATAAATAAATAATTGTATATTTTTAATAATTTTATTAATTCCCAGAGAACCCCTTTAAAGGCTATGGACACCTTGCACTGAAATAAGGCCACATTCCCATTTCCGTGTCCTTTCGACATCCATAGAAAAATCCATACATGTTTCATCTGTGAAAATGTCCGTGAAGGATCCATATTTGGTCTGTGTGCATGTTTTTTGCCCTTCTTGTGTCAGCTGTATGCCATGGACACTGCTCAGCTGAAAATTAATTTCGAGAGCATCTCCTATCAGTGTTTAGTGAAAAATGGACAAAATACATCCATGTTGTCTCAGTGGTTTTTCATGGACCCATAGACATCAATGGGTGTATTTGGTCCGCCTCACGGACCACAAAGGTGCATGTCTCCATGATTTTTTCACTGATCTATGGTCAGTGAAAAACTACTGATGTGTGAACAGATATTAAAATCAATTGGTACATGTCCACAAAAAATGCGCATAGCATACGTCATTGAAAAACGGAAATGTAAACGACTCCTTATTTTGCTTTCTAAATACAAAGTTAAAGGGGTTGTCTGAGTTTAAAAAATGATTGAAAAAGTCATAGCAATGTATCATATAATAAAGTTAAATTCACAAATGTTTTTGGCAGCAAGATGTCCCATGTACCACACATGACTGCTGCAGCCCATCACTCACCTAAGCAGGATACTAAGGCGAGTGATTGGCTGCAGCAGTCACATGCATGAGTGCTACAGATGTATCATTTGCCAATGTGACCACTGGTTTTGTATGTTAGTAGCATAGTAAACCATAGCGCTCTGTACTATTTGCGTAGAGTGTCTGTTCTCATTCCAAGTCAATAAGCAGCATGCTACACAAATAGCATAGGTGCACTACCACAGCGATCACACTGACAAATTATATGGTACACCTGTAGCCAGGGTACAACCATTATGGTCATACACACCTGATATCCAGCATGTGTGATTGAGAAGAACAAGTCCACACAAGAAAAGTCTCAGGTTAGGGGCAGGTTGTAAAATGAATGCCAGAGGGCTGGCAATGAATGAAGAAATAAAGATTGTAAGGGCTGTTTCACACGAGCGAGTCCATTGCGGGAATCGCGCTCCGTGTGCGAGTGTGATCCTCTGCTCTGGACTTGCAGGAGCGCACGGCATTATCATGATTTATAATGCTATGTGTCTCTGCATGGCCTTTTTTCCACAGAATCATAGTGACATAAAGCTGTCAGTATGATTCTGTAGAAATAAGGTCAAGCAGAGGCACATAGCATTATAAATCACGATAATGCCGTGCGCTCCTGCAAGTCCAGAGCAGAGGATCACACTCGCACACGGAGCGTGATTCCCGCAATGGACTCGCTCGTGTGACACAGCCCTAAGTGTGCAACTTTAATTAATAATCATGGTAGCCACTAACATATGTCAAATGTCATGTCAAAGGTGTTCATAGCTTTTTAATTTGTGCAACTTGACTAATAGGGAAGCGCAAGCACACTAATAAGACTTATCCCCTATCTACAGAACAGGGATGTGTTTGATCACAGGGGGTCAAGAAGGACCGCCGAAATGGAGCATCCTCCGCGCCATTCACCTCTATAAGACTTTATTTCTTATATATAATATATATATATATATTTAGTATATATATATATATATATATATATATATAAAATGAAAATATGGCAGCACCAACCAAAAAAGGAAAGTGGGTGCTAGCTCAAAGGGAAAAGCTTACCCAAAATGTATAATCAGAATCAGCTTTATTCGCCACACACGACACAATCAATCGTGCCCGGAATTCGGTTAGGCACAGGTACAGGCATAGTACTAGTGGTTCTGCGATGGGCACAGCAGGGGCGAGGGATTATGAGCGGGTGATGGGGCGTGGTGAGTTCAGCAGTCTGATGGCCGTTGGGAAGAAAGTGTTCAGCCTCCTCGATATCCTTGCAGGGATGGCCTGATACCTGCGGCCGGACTTTAGACGTCTGAAGAGATGATGGCCCGGATGGGAGTGGTCATTGGATATTTTCAGAGCCCTGAAGCGCAGTCTGTCGAAGAAGATAGAGTCAAGGGGTGGTAGTGGCAGTCGGGTAGTTCTCTCCGCCAAGCTGATGACCCTTTGTAGTTTGCGCTTGTCACTGGCTGATGAGCCGACATACCAAACCAGGAGAGACGAGCACATGACCGACTCGATGGTGCAGGAGTAGAAGGACTTCAGTAGGTCTTGTGCCATGCCGAACTTCCTCAGTTGTCGAAGGAAGAAGAGCCGCTGGTGAGCCTTTTTTATGATATATGAGATTTTGGGAAGCCAGGATAGGTCCTCAGAGATTGTCGTGCCTAGGAGGCGGGCACTGGGTACCCTTGCGACTTCAGACCCGTCAATGTAGGTCGGGGCGGATTTGCCCTTTTCTTCCTGAAGTCGATGACCAGCTCGACCGTCTTTGTGGTGTTTAGGACCAGATTGTGCGCACCGCACCAGTTGCTGACCCTGTTGATTTCCTTACGGTAGGCTTGCTCATCGTTGTCGCTAATCAGGCCCACCAGTGTGGTGTTATCTGCGAACTTGATGACTTTAACCGAGGCCTCAGCCGATCTGCACTCGTTGTACAGAGAGAACAGGAGCGGTGATAGTACACATCCCTGAGGGGCGCCAGTGTTGGTGACCCTCGGTTTGGAGGACAGATTGCCTAATCTGACGACCTGGGACCTGTTAGTGAAGAAGTCCATGATCCAATGTCGTAGTGTTGGGTGGACATCAAGCGCCGTGAGGTTCCTCTGCAGGATGCTGGGGGAGATGGTATTAAAAGCCGAGCTGAAGTCTAGAAGGAGGATTTGGGTTTGTCAAGGTGTTCAGTGACGTACTCTAGACACATGTTAATCGCATCATCAGTGGATCTGTTTGCCCTGTAGGAGAATTGCAGAGGGTCCAGCCGGTCCAGAGTGGCGGGCTTCAGGATGGAGAGGACCACCTTCTCTAGGGTCTTCATGACCACCGAAGTCAGAGCCACGGGCCGGAAGTTGTTTAGATCAGAAACGCCCTGTTTCTTCGGCACAGGGATGATAGTTGAGTTCTTAAAGCAGGCGGGGACGTGTCCCTCCTTAAGGGATCTGTCAAAGATTGGGGTGAGGGCCGGGGCCAGTTGGCCTGAGCAGTATTTCAGGCATGCAGGAGAGACACCATCGGGACCGGGGGCTTTCCTCGCATTTAGCTTGGACAGCAGGGTGCGAACCGTGGTCACATTCACTGTAGGGGAGTCAGCGAACGGGCAAGATAATGTGGCAGCAGGGACTGGGGTGCCCACTCTGGGGGACATTGGCCGAGTTAAACCCACCTCAGTCGAGGTCTCGAATCTGCAGTAGAACCTGCCCAGCTCCTCTACCAGTGCCTGACAGAGGGTAGTGAGCGCCAGAAGGGTGTTTGTAGTTAGTCGCAGACCTAAGGCCCTTCCAGACCGCCCTCCGGTCGTTCAAGCGTAGAGATTGGTGGATGCGATCCGCGTATGCATAACAGAAAAATAATAATAGAAAAATAGAGCAGCACTCCAAAGTTGCAGTAAAAAAGTGATGTTTTTATTCACCCATTGGTGACGCGACGTTTCTGCTCCAACAGGCTTCATGCGGGTCTTTCACCTTCAATATACTGGAGTGCTGCCTCTTTTTTGGAGAACTATAACTACTGATGACTGCTTTGTCTGTGGTCTGAGGAAATTGCACCTGGATTCACAACATAGTGCTGCTGTTTTTCTTTGTTGGATATATATATATATATATATATATATATATTATATATGTCTTTAAGACACAATTGTTGCTTTCAAAAATACATACTTCTTTCCATTACTGTGAAAAAAAAAAAAATTATTAACCTTCTATAAGCATGAAAAAAATCTACCTTGAGGTCACTTTTAATAAAATCAAAGGGAATCACCTCAGTTGATAGTCCCAGAAGTGTTAGCATATATGGTGTATAAAACTGCACAGGACTTCCCCGTCTGGCGCCACTCTGAATCAAGAAGAGTCTGCTTATGTGCAGCTCTTTCCATTTAGTTCTATGGGAGTTCCAAAAATAGCTGAGTAAGCGCGCACGGCTATTTTCTGAACTTCCACAGAAGTGAATGGAGGGAGCTGCGCATGTGCAGGCACCTCTCCATTTGTGGTGGCACAAGACAAACAAATCCTGTGCAATTTTATACACCTACTAACAGAACTGAACACATTCCTAAGATTAGTGCAGGTATCATAGGCAGACATTGCACCTACCATATGTGTATGACACATACACAGGCTATGCTGGAAATACTCAACTGGGAATAACCCTTAAAGAGGGGTGATGTGATTCCGGTTTCTGGATCACCCACTAATCAACTGTTATCATCCACGGATAACAGCGGGCACCAGGGAAATGTGGTATTACATGCTGGCCTTTTAAGTGAATAGGTGGCCAACTGGCCATCTAATACATGGACCTGTCAGGTGCTCTAGAATGGGAGATGCTCTTTCTGATTGGCTCTCCGCTGTTCCAGGACAGGGATGTAGGGACAGGGATGTTACACATTTTTGTAATATACTTTATTAGGAAAGATGTTTATTTTTTCTAGAAAATCGGGTGTAAAGAGTCTTCTTAGCAAAAATCTATCACTGCCCATCACCCTGCCTATCTGACCAAAGACAGGCTCTCCTTAGCAACACTCAATTACAGCTTTGCTAAGAAGACTCTTTAAACTGAAATGACAGTTACAAGTTAAAGGAGTTGTCCGGCCTCAGGGCGGAACCCGGATATAAGCTCTTCTTCACTCATTTAGCATGTCTTGCTCCAATGCTCCCCCTTGGGTAAGGTCTTTTTTGTTTACATCCTCACTATTCTAGTCGGGGACTTCCGCCTAACAGTTATCCCAGTGATTACACCGGCACAAATGGGTGATCTATAGCGCTGCCCTACGCTCTAAAACAGCCTAGAGCAGCACTATAGACCGCTCATTTGTGCCGGTGACATCACCGGGGTCACTGCTAGGTGGAAGTCTCCTCCTAACATACTCATGTGGAGCCGAGTATGTCACCAGCAGTAAAGAAAACAGACCTTGCCCGGAGCTATGCAGCTCCGAGCAAGGGGAGCATCGGAGCAAGAAATGCTCTGATGCTCCACTCAGACATGCTAAATGAGTGAAGAAGAGGTTATGTCCAGGTTCATCTCTGAACCTGGACAACCCCTTTAACTTATTTTATTTATGTAAACTAGTTTAGCTAACTTAAACATTTAGATTTTGTTGATTGTTTATATTTTGTCTGCTATTTGGTACAAGGTTTAAAATACTGTACAATGGAGTTATTTCACTATAACATTTTAATTGTAGTTTTTTAATGTTCAGAGTTTTTTATACTTATGGTTACTTGTGGTATTTTTAATGTTTTGAGTTAACATTCAAGTCACTATGGATCATTAAATGTTCATATTTTTTATATTTCAGTCTATGGTGTTTTATTTTATGCCAATTTATTCACTGATATTTCATAATTCCAAATATCATATGCATCATTTCAGATCAGGTGTTAAACTACGGTAACCGACCCCCAGCATGGGCCAAATCCACATGAACTACAATCCTCAAAGCGAGTGGCAACCATTATAGTGTTCTGAAAACTATCCAGTTATAGAATTATAGAAGCACATAAACAATACCGTATACTGATGTTAAGACTCAGTTAGATAAAATAATTATCATTAAAATTCATTTTGATCATAATGATTACCGCCTAGATCAGAGATAAACTATAAAGCTATCATTTGGTGATGATCAAAGTGTAACTGTCATTTAAACTTTTTGTAATGTGTGTGCACAGTCACATTAATAACTTTATTAGGCCGCATTCACATTTGCGCTGTGAACTACGGCAGTCTTTTCCAGCGGAGGAACAGACTGTTGGGGTCTACTGTATCCAGCGCAGCTGGATACCATTGTGCACCGTCATTTCCCCATGACTGCAATAGGATCCCCATTGACTGTAATGGGATCTGGTGGGGATCCAGGCTCTCGGCTCTCTCCGGCATATATGCTGGCTTTCGGCTGGACAAACAATGCTCCATGTAGTATTTTTTGTCAGGCTGAAAGCTGGCATATATACGCCAGATACAGTGGCCAGATCAGAGTGCCAGAGTTCACAATGCAGATGTTTTCACAGTCAGTTTTTGGTCAGTGTTAATTGAGTGATTTTTTTTATCAGCAAATCACTCATTAAGAACAAGTGCAAATCTTCACATTATACTTTATGTCTAGAAAGGAGATAATCCAAGCCATCGGTTGGTTTCTTCAGATTAGGCAGGGTGATGGTTCTCCTTAAAGAGACCAGCTGTGTATGGAGACTTTCTGTAGTGCTCCATGGTATGGAGACTTATTGGCAATTATATTTCCCTGGGAGATATCGCCTTGTGGACAGACACATAACAGGCACAATGTCTTGCACTGACGCGTTTCAAATGCATTTTATGCACTCTTACTCATAGCATCTGAAAAAGGTACACCATAAAATTAATCAACAAACCAGCTGAATATTAGCCCTCTTCCAGTTTCTATAAATGCATGTACAGATTTAAAAAATCACAAAATCTAAAATAATTAAAGCAAATCTATGAAAATCACATATATACAAATAAATAAATGTACAAAAATCACTACACAGAGAAAAACTTAGTTAAAGGGGTTCCCTCACTTCAAGTGGCATTAGAATTAATACAAGACACTTACTCATTTATTGTGATTATCCATATTGTTTCCTTTGCTGACTTGATTCATTTTTCCATCACATATGCCATTTGCAGAAGTGAGACAATCCCTTTAAAAAGGACATGCTTGTAAAATGAAACCTATTAAACCAGGCATACTTCATGGTAGTGTTGATCCTGCTGACTAAACGATACCTGGATGACAAATATGTGTTGCATCGTTCCAGAGTTTAATTCCATATGTAAATTAGAGCTTCAGCGCATGGAAGGGAGGGCCCTAGCTTCTTGGTGCACCTTACCTCTACCATTTTTCTGCATTTGCCATGCTCCCTCCCTTTAACTGACAAGGCCAGGAATAATCATTGTCTTGTCTAACTCTGTAATCCTGTGCATGTGCTTTAGATGCACAGTACATCTACTCCAGGGTGCTCCCTGTTGAGATGATTACTGTGCATATGTTGATCATAGAATTAACAGCATTTTATGGGATTACATGGCAAGGCAAGAAGACAATGAGCACTTTATATACACATCAGGAAGCACTGTGATCGCTGGGGGACAAGTTTCTGCATGAGCTGTTGGGTCCTAGCAGACCCATATCAGCTCTGCATTGAAGCTCAGCAGCCTTGTAAAGCCTCTGGGGGCTGTATTTCCCCTGTAACTCAGGGGGAAGGGGGGATCAGCAATAAAAAAAATTAATGTTAAATGTTCCCAAAGATCTTGTATGATCTTATGGGAAGGAAGGAAGGGGTGGGCACAAAGTGTAAAAATTAAGAAAAGAAAATATAAAGACAAAACAAAAAGTATATAGATACAGCAAAAAAGCCACTGCATGCCACACTGCAGTTTTTAGCTCTATCCCTTGCGACTATAACCCATACATCCTCCATATCAAAATGACACTTATGGAAAAAGGGCATATCTTTAAAAAAAAAAAAAAAAAGGGTAGAAATAGAAAAAAATGTAAAGCAGTTTTTTAAAAGTGCAAGAAATAAAATCAAAGACATACAAAAATAAAAATGACAAATAAAAGCCCCATGTATCACTGAAACAGAGGCGCAAAAACTATTCACGTATCTGAACAGAAAAAAAGTTATTGCTTTCAAAGACACATGCTAAAAAAATGGAAAATGTGCCTGGTCAGGAAAGAGGGGCGAACGGCTTGGTCTTGAACTGGTTAAACCTACAGAGCCACTTTAAACCTAACATCTCATATTATGAGTTGAATGGCAACTGTATTCCGTGACCAGAGGACCAGATCTTAACTGGTTTGACCTGTCCTATACAAAGCCTGTAAGTAACAATCTACAGTATGTGTGTGTGCAAAAGCCATGTGAGCAGAAAACAGAAGAAGGTTTCCCAGCTCCCTGAAGACTCAGCTGTCCCAGAGAGAAAACACTTGTTGTTATAGAGATGGGGTATTGTCTGACACGCCGCGTGTCTCACTCACCTGTATACAAAGTCTTCAGCAGTACCGTCAGCAGGACAACCGTAAGTTTCTTCTTCTAACGATATTTTATTAGATGTTTTCAGCTTTTATTTTCTATCCATCACAGTTATAGAAAGCATACTGTATATTCAGCTTGGATCACTCACCTGGGGGTGAACGGTGATTTTTTTCCCCTCATCTGAATGTATCTGTTTTAAGAGAGAACAGATCCTAGAAGTAACTAAATAGCTAGCTCAAGTTAGGCTACTTTCACACTAGCGTTTTTCTTTTCCGGCACTGAGTTCCGTCAAAAGGGCTCAATACCGGAAAAGAACTGGTGCATTCTGAATGGAGAGTAATCATTTTGACTGATCAGGCAAAAGAGAAAACCGCAGCATGCTACGGTTTTATCTCCGGCCAAAAAAACTGAAGACTTGCCTGAATGCCGGCATTTTCTTCCATAGGAATGTATTAGTGCCGGATCTGGCATTCAAAATACCGGAATGCTGGATCGGTCCTTCCGGTCTGCGCATGCGCAGACCCAAAAAAAGGTGAAAAAAATAAATACCGGATCAGTTTTGCCGGATGACACCTGAAAGACGGATCCGGCATTTCAATGCATTTTTCTGACTGATCAGGGATTTTTAAGACTGATTTAGGATCCAGATCAGTCTTACAAATGCCATCAGTTGGCATATGTTTTGCCGGGTCCGGCAGGCAGTTTGCCGGATCACTCTTGCGCAAGTGTGAAAGTAGCCTTACCTCCTCATGAATTTTCATGTCACATACAGTTTATTTTTATTTACATTTGTAATTGTTTGTTTAGTTTTTGTATCTTTATGAATTTAGAGGAAGAAGGTGTACTAGCATTTTACACTGGATATATCTATAGCAGGGTGCACAACCTTTTCTGATCAGAGGCAATGTTGTCAGACTGAACCAATCCCAAGGGCCAAAAATGTAAATGAATATTAGTATTACCAGCTGAAATATTTATGGCATATCAAACTTAAATACCATAAATATCTGGTTACACTGATGTACACAATGTAACATGTGGCTTAGGGTACTTTCACACTAGTGCTGCCGGAACTGCCTGTCGGATCCGGAAATCCGTATGCAAACGGATATATATTTTTTTCCGGATATGGATCCGGACTCGGTAGACCTATTTATTGAAATACCAGATCCGACTTTCTGGTATCATTCAGAATACTGGATCCGGTATTAAATTTTTTCAAAGCTAGAAAGAACTGCGCATGCGCAGACCAGAAAACTGTATCCGGCAATGCGCCAATTTCCAGAACACTTGGTACCGGATCCGGCATTAATACATTTCAATAGAAATTAATGCCAGATCCGGCAAGTGTGGTAGTGTTCTGGAATTTTGGCCGGTCAAATACCGTACAAGGGATGGAATGGAAGACATCCTGAAGCATACTGAACAGATTGCTTTCCATTCAGAATGCATTTGGACAAAACAAAACCATTTGTTTCTGGTATTGAGACCCTTTACCGGATTTCAATACCGGAAAAGAATAACGTTAGTGTGAACGTACCCTTATCGGAGTTGTCAAGGATTTTCATATATACTATATAACTATCCTCAGGTGCTGCTCTGTAGTATATGGTTCTGCTGGGACAGTATTGCTGGCCTCCGCCTATTTGTGTTTCTCTGCCTTCCGTTAATTTGGACACGCCTACCACATGGGGCCACTTTAAGTTTTTTTTTTCCAGGGGCATTTTCATTTCCCAGTCTGCCTCTGGCCGGAATTATATAGCTCCATCCATTGTGAAGTGGACGGAGTTGGTTACTGCAACATTGCTCCCTTTCACTTTAGAGGGAGTAGCGCTGCAGCAACCAGCTTCGTCCACTACACAATGGATGGAGCTGGGTAGTGCCGATGTCTACTTCTGGCTCTGGAGCTATTTTGGAAAAGCTGATCGGTGGGGGTTGCAGTTTGCCGAATCCTGCTGATCTGGATTGGACATCAATATATAAATCCTGGACAACTGCTTTAATAGAACTGTGTTCCAGTGACTTGGCTACCTATATCATAGCATTTATTTATGCTCCCTGCAGAAAAATGGATTCAGGAAACCTAAAGAACATCTTTCGAGGACAAGCACAAATTCTGCCTGTAGAGTCATCCAAGAGTGTTCGACTTTTCATAAGCTCCACTTTTTCAGGTAGGATTGCTTATTGTTTAAAGGGGCTGTCCTGCATTATGGCTGTTCTTAAGTAGCCCCAGTAGCATGTTATAACTAGTGAAAAAATCATACTCACTGCTATTCCTTTCCAGTACTCTGGCTTGTTCCACAATCTTCCAGTCCATGGTCTGTAAACATTCAGAGGGGGTCAGATACGCCACTGCAGCCAATCCCTGGCCTCAGTGATAACGTGTCCTTAAGCAGGGCGTCACTGCTGGGTCATATGCTACTTGGGAACACATCACCACTGTGTCATTGGCTGTAACAGTGCAGTTGACCTATCTGGAAATTTACAGGCCATGGATCAGAAGATAACAGAACAGAGAGCGGCAGTGAGCGGGTAAATATATATATTTTTTCACTAGGTACAACAGACTGCTGTGGCTACTTAAAACAGCCATAAGGTTGGACAATCCCTTTAAGTAAAGAAAAAGCATTGTGTATTAAAAAATGTTTCTACATAATGATACTGCATTATAAATAAGCTACATGTACATTGTTGTTACTTGGTGCACATCAGTGCTGTGTGCTATTGGTTATAGTGAAAAACATTCTTACTGTCAAAAAAGATAGAATCCCAAAGGAAACCCATTATAGGTTAATTGGATGTGTCCAGATTCCAGTCATTGTTTGAAGCCACGATGGTAGTGACAAAAAACAACATTAAGACACATACAATTCTAAATTTGACTAAAAATATTACAGACATGAATACAATCATCCATTGATCGTTATAAATTTGAACAAATTATGGTAAAAGTCAACATTGTGGTCTACATAGTGTAACACGGTGTCTGGAAAAGAACTGGAGGGGCTGTATATCTCACTCAGAATGCTCAGATGGGTGAGGTAAAAAGAATCCAGAAAAGCTAGGTTGTTTTAGGTTGTAGTTTGCTGAGGCACATTTCTTTAAAGTGTTTTATGGGCCTTGATTTTTATGGAATGATGGGTAGGTTGGTAGAGGGACCTGCCATTCCCTCCCAACTCCAACATTTTCCCCTCGCCTGATGTATTCTCAGGTGTAGATGCTGGGCTCATTACTGTGTGAGTAAATACAAGGACGAAATGCTAATTCAATGTCAGATGCCTAGAAGCTGCATGACCTGTTGGCTATGTTATTTTGAGAGCATAGGTGAGAAAAGCCCACAGTTTAGTTAGTGCCCAGATAGACAAGGGCTTTTTTTAAATAGCTGTTTAAGTTCTTTTTATGTGCCATAGTTTCACTGAAGTGACTGTATAAGTTATAAAATAAACAGTATTGGACCCTTACTTGGGTTATCCAAGATCTATAATTTCCCTCCCCCCCATGATGCAGCGATGGCCATGCTGGCATCAGAAGTGACGAGGGTACCGGTGAGCGTGGTAAGTACAACCTCTGTGAGGGGCTCGGGCATATGGGGGTGCATTATAGATCATGGATAGTCCCTTTAAAGTGATGAATCCAGTGAAATCCGACGCCGGCCTCATTGACACACAGACCTGCGACAATGGTAATAATTTAACCTGAGTAAAACTTTCCTTTGTACCACCTGAAAAGAGTTACAGAATAAATGTATTAATAAATTAATAAATATGTGAGAAATGTAGGTTAAATAATTTTATTTAGGGCAGTATAGATCAAGTTATTGAACTTGAACTTTGTATCTTCTGCAGCAACTGACAAAGTAAAAGCTGATCTCAAGGACAGTTGCCACAGGTGTTAATTATTTTTTATTTTTTTTACAAACAGTCCATTCTTATCCATGGACTTTTTTGTATGTTCATCTAACTTTATTTAAAGCATACCTGTCTTTTCAGAATAAGCTGTTGTGTGAACATGCTAAATAACTATATCTGGCCGCCGTCTTCTGACTTGTTTCTTGCTTCTTTTTTTTTTTGTTCCCTTTGCAGGCTCCATCTCTAATTCTCAGTTGTCTCTGGGCTAGTGAGTGAAGAATAGTTGCTATCATGTCTCCCATACACAACACACAGAAACTAGAAGAGATCTTGTCCTCTATCACTATCTGTCATATAAAGAGAAACAGCAGCATAGCGAACATTATAGACGAGTACAGAGCAGAGGAGTACACATATTTCATAAGACTCCATAGCAAATTAGCAGGCCTCAGTGAGATTTTCAGTTATTGATCACTATCATTTGTTTCGATATTTATAGTTTTTCAGGAATCAAATATTAATGACCTATCTCTAGGACTCCTGACATCCCCACCAATGAGCTGTTTGAAGGGGTCACAGAGCTCTTTATACTATACCAAGAACAGCACTGTAGATGTGAATCCAGTAGCTATGACACAATAGAACACTTACAATTAAATGCAGCATTATGTCTGTATATGTCTTTCTGCTTATCTATCACTCTGTTTCTTCTCCCTCCTCCCCATCTCCACAGAATTATGTGGGCAGCATGTGACTTGATCCCTTAGTGAGTCTGTTTCTTCTCCAAAGATGAATTTAGCAGTGAATTCAGAGTGAGTGAGTAGTTTAGGACTGAAAGGAGAAAGAGGAAAAGAGCATGATAGGTGAAGAAAGAAGTATTTTTCTCTGATAAAAATGTTAAAAATGATTTTTTTTATATTTACCTACTATTCATTTGAGAAAAGTTTGTTGAAACAACCATGACAATCTGTAATAGAAGATTAATAAAGGATAGGACAATACTTGTTGTGATATTCTTTTTTAATGCATTGTATGGTCTTATTATTTAAAGGGAACCTGTCAACAACTTTATGCTGACCTCACTGAGGTGACAGAAATGCTGATGTCAGCGGTGTGTCACTTATAAGCTAAAAGTAAGTGGTTGCTGAGAACCAGCATCATAATCACTGCAGCCCAGGCCTTGAAAAGAGTCAAATCTACCTGAGAAGAGTCCTGGTTATCCATAATCTCCTTCTCTCTCACCCATCTGCTGATGATTAGCAGTTCTCTCCTAGAGAGAAAGGGAGAAAACTAGGTAGAAGACTGTCAGTCATCGGCAGGTGGGCGAGGAGAGCAGGAATTTATGAATAACCATGACTCCTCTCAGGTGGCTGTGACTCTTTTCCAGGCCCATTCTGCAAGGATTGTGATGTTGGTTCTCGGCAACCACTTACTTTTAACTTTCAAATGACAGACCGCTGAAATCAACTCACCTGTCTCTACTTTATTCTGACAGGTTCCCTTTAAGTAAAATAATTGAATATATTTTTTTTAAATGTATTTAGATTTCTCTTTGTCACATATCCTTTCCAGATATGGCAGAAGAACGTGATGCACTATTGGAGATGGCCTATCCTGAGATACAAGCTTTTTGCCAGAAACATGGATTAACATTTGAGGTAAAGCTACACAGTAAAAAAAAGTTATGTATTACATCTTTGTTAACATGAGACTTGTCTGCAGTACACTCGCCTCCCAATAATCACATTAAAATGGAAAAAGCCCTCCCAAAAATATGGTAGATTTTTAGTATGTCTGAAGTAAATATAGTTGGTGCAGTACCATAGTGACATAACTCTGTGTTCCAGTGGTATAACTTTTTTACATTTGTTCTTCAATTTAGCTAAATGAGACTTTGAATTTTCCAGGACAAGTTTTAGTTTTTAAGCAAACATTTTGTGGTACATATTGTATATTAAATAACTTTTTTTTTTTTTTAGGGATGAAGATGAAATTAAATGCAATTTTAACATTGTGTGGGATTTGTTTTTATGGTGTTCACTGTGTTTAATCATGCTCTCTGATTGATGGAGGAGAGGGGGGGATAGGTAATCTGCACAGAAGTTGTCACAAATAAAGGGGAGGGGAATAAAGGGGAGGGGAGGGACACAGAACTAGGCCTCAAGGCTAGGGAAACCCCTAAACCTGGCCCTGACTCCTGTCAGTATGTATAGACCCCGAAGGTGGGAAAATACATACGCCGTAACCTAGACCCTAGGAGCTCTGAGATTCCCTCGAGGTAGTGAAAGGGAATGAGACTACTGGTTACTTACCAGGTGAATGAACCAGCGTCTCCCAGAGGCCTAGTAACAACAAGCACAGGCGAACAACCAAATACAAGAGCAGTACAACTTAACTTAAAGAAAATGGATGAGCAGGAACACAGGAAAGGTCCACACACCAACTCTTCCAAATCCAATTAAAGAATATCAACCGCATGATATGAAGTGTGAGACCAAACTAAATAGGGAATGCAGTAATGATCGCCAGCTGCACCTGACAAGAGGTGTGGTCATTACCAAGCAACAACACTGAGAATCAAGAGACTGTCAGTTAACCTCACATGCAGCCAGTCTCTCAGATTTTCTAACCTCTTCCACAGGAGGTACCATGACAGAAGTCTTTTTTTTACATAGTTAATATGATTGAAAAAAGACATAAGTCCATCAAGTTTAACCTTGTTACCCTCCCACTGGTGACATGTACAGTTACACAGGAAGACAGAATCTTTTTATCTCATCTGTGCAGACTTTCAGATCCCCTTCTGCCTCTCCTTTCGTCCTCCAGGCTGACTGGGATCACATTCATCTGAAGGGGAAGGGGTGTTTTAACCCTTTTTATCTCTCGTTGCATAAAGATATTAGTTCTTGTTTGAAATGTGACAATCTAAGCTGACAATTAAAGCATTATTTGCTATAGGTAGGTAGATATGAAATATAGCCTTTAGAAATTGGGTAGGGAGTGAAAAGAGCTGTAACTTGCTTTCCGCTGCTATCACTCCTGACCCAAATTCTAAAGGCTATATCTCCCTATGTAGAAGAGCTAATGCCATGATCCTGGTCTTGTTTTAAAGCCTAGATTGTCATCTTTTAAATAAGACTAGGCTCACCCTGCTGCCATCTCTGCTGGGGCTGAACTGTTAGGTCCTTTTTTCAAAGCCTTAACACAGCTGGGGAAAAACTGTTAGGTGGTTAAGAAGCTTCAGGTGCCCAACTACTTATTACTACTATATAGGGCCTCATATATCCAAAATACTTATTAAAACTAGTGTAAAGGAAAAGTGGAGAAGCACCATCAAACCAAACTAAAAACTATTACCTGATTGGCTGATTTAGGAAACACATTTATTTTACGTTGCAGTATTCTTAAAGGGTTATTTTCATCTTATAAACTGATATATTGCTATCCTAGCTTGGCTTGTTCACATGCTCAAAAAAGCTCCCAGTAAATACACTTAGCATATCCGCAGGGCTCTATTCACCCAATGGCAAAAGGATATTCCTCTCTCAGGCTGGTATACATCTGCACATCGTTTCTTGGAGTACAGGAAACCATATTATGTTATTTCATACAACAGTTTACAGTCAAATGAAAGTATACCACATGGTGTACTGTTTTATAATGACAACTTTTGGGTGATGTATGCCTATACAGTGGTATATATCACAGCTTTCCATCAGTACCTCTTTCCAGTATGCACAGATGGAGCACTACTAATCTTGAGTGTGATATCACATCTTGCTATATCTGCACTTCAAAGTAACTCCACCAATCCTGAGAATGAAGTGGTTGATTTAGTACAATTTCCTCTTCTGCTTTTTCTGCACTGCAGTGCTCCAGGCCACCTGGCTTTGTATGGAACTGCAACACGGCCCCATTTACTTGAATGGGACTATGCTGCAGTTACCTGCACATTGGGTGTCTGGACCACCATTAATTCAAGTGACATGACAGATGGCAAAGTAATTTTCATAGGTCATCGATATCCCATCAGCATCCCTGCTGATCAGATGTTTGAAGGGTTGGTGAACCTCTACTACCGAACTGATATTGATGGCCTATCCTAAGGACAGGCCATCAATATTGTGATCTCGGACAACCCCTTTAAAGATGGATTTACACGTGCAGAGGTGAAACCAATTTTCTTGAAGGAAGCATTCCTTCCTGACAACCGGCTTTTCGTTAAGTTGAGGTGAAGCACTGCATTTACATGCAGCAATCAACGCCATAGTATGAGAATGAGGGATCGCCATTGCAATCGCTTGTCCTCAAAACGCGGATCCACAAAAAATATGGATGACATTCATGTTTTTGGATCCATTGTAACAATACCTACTCTTGTTCATAAAATGGACAAGACTAGGACATGTTCTGTCTTTATTGAGGGACTGTAGAATGGACATATGGATGCAGATAGCACACAGTGTTCTGTCCTCATTTTTTGTGTCCACATTGAAATAAATCGGTCAACATCCAATGCAGACCAAAAATGCGGTAATTCTGAAATTATCCCATATGGTGCCCACTTGACAGTGCCATGCCGTTGAAATAATACTGTCATACAGCACCATTACTTGGCTACTACTTACCTTTTCTGGACACTTTTGCACTCTTTTACCTTTTTATTTAAAGGAGTTGGCACATCTTGGACATTGGGGGCATATCGTTATGATATGACCCCAATGTCTGGGGTGGGACCTGCACCTATCATACATTGGGGGCATATCTTAGCGATATGCCCCCAATGTCCAAGATGGGCCAACCCCTTTAATCATCAAAATTGCCTAGGCTTACATTTGGGCATGTGAGTATTGACGGGGAAATACTTATAGAGAAATAATTGAACAAACGCTACTAACAAATCTAAAGAGGTTATTTGGTTAAAACCAAAAATCTATTACTTGAAATAATATACAGTAATGGCAATGACAAACATTTGTAATGCGCTTTTCTCACAAAGGGCTAGGATAGTTGTGTGGCTGGGGTGACTCCCTGGGGACTCAGTG
Source organism: Bufo gargarizans (assembly GCF_014858855.1). NCBI lineage: Eukaryota > Metazoa > Chordata > Amphibia > Anura > Bufonidae > Bufo > Bufo gargarizans. The sequence goes on along the minus strand of NC_058080.1, from coordinate 382,813,377 downwards.
GCTGCTATATAGGTGCTCAACCCCAACTTGCAACATTTGCTAGGAAGCTTATTTACCTATTAGTATATTTTTGGAGTGTGGGAGGACACCGGAGCACCCCAGGGAAATGTGCGCAAACACGGGTAGCATTTACAAACTCCATGCAGATGTTGCCCTTGGTGAGGTTTGAACCCAGGACCCCAGCACTGCAAGGCACCAGTGCAAAAAGTGATTATGTTTCTTTCTCTTGCATTTATAATGAACATACTATATATTATACAATATATCTCCCTATAGGTGGTAGACATGCGTTGGGGAGTCCGAGATTATGCCTCAGTGGATCACATGACCACAGATCTTTGTCTGAAGGAGATTAAAACCTGTCAGAAGACTTCTATAGGACCATACTTCATTGTAAGTCATATGGAGTGGACATTTCTGTTTTTCTCATTTACAGTTTTCTTTTTCCTACATCAGTACATTCATTGACTGCTTTACAAAATGGTATCTGTTTCATCCATATGTCTAAAGGAGGACCTGATGATGTTCCATGCTACCTTCACATTGTCATTGTATATGGTGGTATGCTCAGATGCCCCCTCTATTTGACACACCAAATGGTTTCCAAGCCCATACCCATATGAAAAAGTCATTGCTCCTTTAAATTATTTACTCAGTAAACATACTGAACAGATGTACAGTAATGAACAATTACAATCAGTTGAACATTTCTTTGTTGCAGCAGAAGGGTTCTGGCAGCAGTGCATTTACTTCTCATCAGTGAAGTTACAATACACACTTGGCCTAGAATAGGCACTGCTATTTCAGCAAAGTTTGCATATATCAACAGTATGAGCAAATACAGGAAACATTGTGATATATCTTTTCCGAAAAATGCTTCCTCCTACACTTATCAGTCACTTCTACTCATCCACCCCTCTGTAATGATCAATCACTGTAAATTCACTGCTAAAACCCATCTTGTGAGACCAGATGGATTATCAGCTCACTGAAGGATTGGGTTACATGCTCCACATAGAAGATTATGTAAAGTAGGAGTAGCTGCTGGAGGGAGACAAATGAACAGACACATATAGAAAGGCAGCTGCAGCATCTAGTAAGTGATCCTTCTCATTCCAGTGCTGAATTCACAGCTACACTGCTGAGTACTGCTTTATAATGTCCTCCATGCTGCTGCTATTGCTGCTTCGGAGAATGTGCTACAGCGAGATAGGGATACAGGTATTATTAAGGGGAACCTTACAAGAGATACTAGTGATAAATGCACAATACAAAGCATAAAATGGCCAGATATAGAAATGAACCTAAAATAAAAGGTACGCTTTTAGTTATCGTACACAACTTGTACTGAGTCTTTTACCACAACAACTTAACTTGCCAATTCCTGGCACTCTCACAGATCAGCTGTTAAAAGGGGCCATGGCGTCTGTGCAAGTGCTGCTTCCTCTTCGATGTTTACTTGCATGCTGTCGACATTGTAGCGTCAGGGCAGGGTAATTGCAACTTTTTGTACCGTTCACTTGAATAGGAAGTTGTAATTACCCTGCACTGCCATTACAATGTAGACAGCGTAAAAGTAGACAATGAAGAAGATGCAATACTCGAGTGAGCACCACAGTGGGTGTGCTGATCCCCGCTGATCTGATATTGATATCCATAGGACATGTCATCAATATTGTGAAACAGGAATACCACTTTAATAAAGGGAAAAAATACTCACCCTTTAATTGTCCTGCTGTACCAGTCCTTGACAGTCATGTAACATGTACATTGTTCAAATGACCACTCCTGCCAATTACAATGTACGATCTGAAGTGATAGTTGTAGGACCAAGAGGGACTGAAGCAGTGGGTTACTTACAGGGTGAGTAATGTTTTAGTTTTTTTCTTAGATTTTACATAGTTTCCTGTTCTTGGCCAATTTTTGAAAATACTTTGTTCACCCCTTTAGTCGGTAGCAAAAAATATGTTTTTAGATGACTGATGAGGGTGTTGGATAAGTTTGCTCCTTGAATATGAAATAATAATCTGTGCTTTACAATGACTAATACTAAATAAAGAACACAGTTCGGGGCACCAGTCCATAGAGAGTATGTCTTGGAACTGGAAAAAGTTCAATGAAGAGCAACTAAATTGATAGGGGGCATGGAGGGTCTTAATTATGAAAAAAATGTAAAGAATTTTAAACTAAACATTTACTTAGTGTTGAAAAGCGTTTAAGGGGGGGGGGGCATGATTAACCTATATACAGCATATGGTCTGTACAAAAAAAATAAAGCTGTTTAAAATTTCTCATCTGGAAAGAAAATGTTCAGTCTCTAGAGGTGTCAATGCTTCTTCTTCACCACAAAAAATGTGAATCTGTAGAATAGTCTATCTCAAGGTCATAGCAATAAAGCTTTGATGAATTCTTAGAACTTAATAATGGTAATGCTTATGGACTTGGGTAGAATTCTGGTTTCTTACTCCTGTTTCCTCAATTAACATCCCCTCCCATCCCCTGGTTGAACTTGATGGACTTATGTCCATGTAACTAGTCCAGACATTGAATATACATTAACTGTGCAGTTACCTGTCCTTTGTCTATACAAATTATAGATAACAAACCTCTCCTGGGTGTCTTTAACTGTACAACACAAGCCACAAGAAACCTCCAGAGGGACTTCTTAATAATCATGAAAACAAACGTACACTGTAATAGTGTTTAACAATAGTACACATATGCAAAATGGAACACAGTAGAATGATTGAGGCTATCTACATCTCAATGTATTAATCTTTTTTTTCAAAAGGCATTAATAGGCAGTCGCTATGGATTTAGACCATTACCTCGAGTCATAGATGAAGACGAATTTGACATACTATACAAGAAAGTTCTCAAGGATGAAGCCGAAGCTCAGCTTTTGACTCTGTGGTTTTGGAGAGATATAAATGCTGTCCCTCCAAAATATGTATTCCAGCCTATTACAACTCATTTTCCTAATTTCTCAAATACGGATCCGTCCCATGCAGAAATCCAAGCAAAGGAAGCCAGGGAGTGGAGAGAGGTTGAGAAGCGGCTATCGAGTATATTACGCTCAGCTGCAGAAGTTGCACACATTGAAGGATTGATTACTCAAGAGCAAAAACATAAGTATTATAAATCAGGTTTGTATTCTTAAAAGCAGTGCATGTGGAATACATTGGGTAGTACTTTGTCTTTCAGCAAAATACTGTTTAATTCACTAAATTTCACTGGTATTCTCTAAGGTTAGTTTTACACTAGCCACAAGCAGCGTTTTTTGTCTGTCTGAATCCCAGCATTTATGCCGGAAACAGGCCTGGCAGTGCTCTGGCAGTTTCCGGCTATACGATAACCTCCAGCAGGCTGTTTCTCTACCTACTGGAACAGTTTAGCGCTAGTGTGAAACTATCCTAGGTAGCTTTGTGAACACCTTATAAAAGTTATACAGCACACGATTCATTGATATGCCCAGATTTTTCAATTACATAACTGCAGAAACTGCTTTGGGCCGATTGCCGGGAAATCAGCACATGACTTTTAGGCCCTGTAAGTATGGGAAACGCTGGCCCAGGTTTGCTAATATTGTGTAAGATACAGACAGTGTAAACTAAAGAGCCCTTTACAGAGGCCGAGAATCGCACAGATTATCTCTAACGAGCATTCATAGTAGCACTCGCTAGCAATGAAAAAGTGTAAACGAAATGCTCATTCATGGGATAATCAGATCGCTTGTGCGCAGGCAAAAATGAACGTTTACCGGCAGAAGATCTTTCCGCGTAAACACGATCTCCTGCTAGCAAACATCGAGTCCTTGTGGGGAAGAGCGATTGCATTAGTGATTGCTCCTCCCCATCCTCTGGAGGAAAGTGCTGCATGTAAATGCATCGGTCTCCTCCGACAATCTGCTGTAATATCGTCCCGTGTAGAGGGACCTAGACTGGACAGTGTCAGATTTATCACCGTGGCTGATGCTGGATGATAAGTTGGCATACTGTCTAATATTTTCCACCTACAGCCTGTATTACACTACCTGATTTTTGGGCAGATAATCGTTAATGAGCATTAAAATGAACGCTTGTTAGCGAACATCTTGTAGTTTAATACTGCTGCCGATTGCCCGATGAACGAGCAAATCCAAATCAGGCAATCCAATTCTTCTCACATGTTAAAAAAAATGATCATTTGCAGGCAGCAGACCGTGGTGTCTAATAGCGATCTGACGCTGGCAAATACTATACAGCATGGGGACGAGTGATAGCAGAGCATGGGGACGAGTGATGGCAGGAGAGGAGATCATGGCATGGAATAGCAGCAGTCTACTCTGCTAGCGAGCAGGCGATTGCCAGGAGGGAACGCTTCCCACCCAACAATCATCTGCCACATCAGGCTGTGTAATACAGCCTTAAGCCATGTTTCCTTGTAGGATAGGTTGGATAAAGTCTCAATAACCCTGCAATAATAATTCTCCCCCAATGTGGGCAGCAACTGATCTGATCTCTGCTTATATTTTTCCAAAGATCCTCCGCAAAATACAAGGCAGGCAGACTTTGATTTGTTACCAAGGGCAACTATTCCACTATTCCTTTGCACCAGTACTGATACATCTGCTGCAAGCCTAGGAGGAACAGAGTGGAGGATGAGTAGTAGTGGCTCTGACAACAAGAGTTGTTCACCCAAATCACAGTGGCAATCCTCACACAGATGCTTCCTAGGGCCAGGCAGTGAGAGGAGGGTCTACCCTCTCTTGCTTCAGGGCACACCTTGATGTTGAGACTCCTACCTGATGGTAATTGGGGTACCCTTGGTGTTTTGTAAGGATGCAAGGCAGGGTGTGTAGGTGCCATGACTGGCGAATGGTGCTGGAGTCAGTAACCAGGCCAGTAGTAGAAAATACATTTCTCTCTTTACTACTGCGGAATGGGAGTTGTACTACATCCAATGATATTAAAGCACAGTTCCAAACAAATCACAGTACAAATCTTCCCCGATATTTCTTTCTTTCTCTTTCTGGAGTAATGTAAAGTAGAGATGTCGTTCTTGCTGTAAACTTCTCAAAGATGATGGTTCTCTGTGACTTATGCTTATTTATTCTGAGGAGTAAGCACAGCTCCTCTCTTTCTCATAGCTAGCACACAAGACTCTCCCTGCACACTGAACTAGGGTTGGACCTAAGTCCATCTAAAAGGGTCTGAGTCAGGAGAGTTAACCTTGACTTATCCATACAAAACTATTGAGGATAGAATACAGTAAATCAGAACATTACATTAAACCAATTAACATGACAACAAACCCCTTTGCAGTTACCCCGTTCTGGGGTATTACACATTTCCTCTGTGTTTTATGACTAAACATCATAACAGCTACCTAGGACTACCAGATAACTCATAAGTTGATCTATGAAATATTTATTAACTCAGTCACCCACTTAAAAAAGGGGGCAGGCTGTAATAATAGTGGCACCTATTTTATATACAATTAGATATGTATAATTGACATAGCCACTGGTCATATATGTAAACTTTATTATTGCAACGCAGGTACAAGTTTGTTTAGGATTCAGATATAGCGGTGCTTTTATTTTCTCCATTTGATAACATCTAGAGTGCAGAACGAAGGATTTACTATTGCTTCACAATATGTTGCAGTGACAGAATGTGAAATTGAAGGCGGACTCTTGGCCTCTGAAGCCAATCCCCCAGGCTCTTCTATCTTCTTTAGAGAAGTGAACAATATGGATCTTAGTAAAGTCTCATATCTCATTGATGTCGCCGAAAATGGAAATCCAGACACAGAAGCTCGACAGCTTCTAACTGACCTAAAGACCAGGATAGTTCAAAAGCATCCTGATAAAGTAAAGATACATACAGTCGAATTTAATAAACAGATATGCAAAGAAACATATCTGCGGAAACTCTGCGACCAGGTCATTGCTGTGGTCAATCATCAGATACTTAACTCTTTATCCAGAAAGAATGCTGACCTACCAGAATCAAAGGTAAATGTGGTCAATGTCAGCCATAAATATCTTTAGACATGTGTATTGATGGTAAACTAAAATAGAAAAAAGGCATTAAAATTATAATTGTTTTCAGAAACATCACCCCTGGCTAGGTTGGCTGATGCAAGAGGTCACACACCACCTGCTTCTCTCGAAAAAAAAATCTGAAGTATTTTGTGGACAACAGGACATGTTGCAAAGGATTGTAAGTTATGTCAGAGAGAAGGACATACGACTCCCTCTTATTATCTATGGAGCTTCTGGGTCAGGAAAAACTGCACTGATGTGTAAGGCCTTTGATATGGTAAAACATTTGGTGGCAAATAATGAGAATTATATATTGGTGCTGAGACTTCTTGGCACATCACCACAAAGTTCAGAGATCCATGATGTTCTGAAGAGTATTTGTTATCAGGTAGGTATGTTTTATATGATATTTCCTGTAACATTATATTTTTATAATGAAGGCTGTTCTCTTATTATACTGTGTTGTCTTTCTATGAAGGTATGCTTAGCATTGGACTTGCCGCCACCCACTCCTCAGGTCACTAACATTTACAATGAAACAGTAAGGTTTTTTCACCAAATGCTCACAACAGTATCTAATAGAAAAACAGAGACCTTGGTGTTGTTTCTGGATTCACTTGATCAAATCTCTCAATCAGAGGGTGCCCATCATCTCCACTGGCTGCCGAAGGAATGCCCAAACAATGTACACATTGTGTTGTCAACATTACCCGAAGAAGGAGGCATCTTGAATACCCTTAGAGGAAACATCATAGATGAAACATGTTACTTGGAAGTTCAGACTCTCTTACCTGAGCAAGGAGGCCAGATAATTGAAATGCTCATGTCTTCAGTAGGACGTATGTTGACTCATGCACAACAAGACATTGTGTTGGATAGTTTCAAGAAATGTGGACAACCATTACTTCTTAGATTGGCATTTGATGAGGCCAAGAGGTGGTCCTCTTACACACCAACCTCAGAGCTCTGTATTGCTACCAACACAAAAGAAGCTGTACATCAATTATATGAACGTTTGGAAAATGTTCATGGCAAAGTGTTGATATCCCATGTCCTAGGGTATATTGTGGCATCTAGGTAAATATGTTGCTACTATTTATATTTTATTATCTTTCAGATCTGAATGATTATTATCAGTAGTAAGGATAATTGCCCTATGAATATCTATATTAAAACTGATTATTAATGAGTGGAAAAAATGTGGTACTTGGTGAGTGCTCAGTGTTCATAGCTTGAGAAATAGTTTTCATAAGAAGGGGTGGGCCAGATTAAGGTTGCGATAAGGAAGGCTGTATTGGTAGTGTGGGGCCTATTGTAAATATGGAGTTCCTCTGTTGAACCCAGGGAGCTGGTGTTCATGAATTTATCATGAGATCTGTATTCTCAACTAGCCAGTTCTTCTAACTGTTGTATTTTAATGACTTTTTGGAACCATTTAATGATTGTTGATGAATGATTCTGTCAAGTGCTACATCGGGGGAATATGTAATTTTGCAGCAGTAATAAGATAAGTACTAAGTTCATCTTTTTACTGGTTGAAAACTTGGTACTTTTACCTTGTCCAACAATTTTAAAAGTATGCAACATTTCTGGCTATGGCTTGTGAATTGCTGTACAAAACTGGTAAATCTTTTATCCCCCTCCCAAATTAGGAACTAAAACTTCACCTGATTAATTGATAAACTTAAATCATAGGAACGGCTTGTCAGAAGCTGAGCTAAAGGATATCCTCTCCATCGATAATGATGTCCTCTCAGACATTTATCAGTACTGGGCCCCTCCAAGCAAAGATGTGATACGAATTCCTGCTCTTTCATGGACCCATATGCGCCATGATCTAGAGGAGTATTTGGTTGAGAGGCAAGCAGATGAGAACACGGTATTAGGCCTATACCACAGGTATGTCACTGAACGTTAGTGTCTCGTAAATATAGTTTATTGTATTAATAAGTAATGTTTGGTATAATATCTTAATGACATTAGGATTTGGCCTAATGTACGACACATGACCATAGAAGTGGCTGCCACTTGGGATAACGTCACAACCCAGATAACCCCTTCATCACCACATTATGAGCTAGCAAATTGTTAGTGTTTTGTGGCAAATCATTATCTGTCATCTTTGGGGTTTTGGGTGAATCTCTTACTCTTGAAACAAATTCCAAAAATATGAATACGAGCACATTAGAAAGTATGAATTACATACTTAACCTAATTAGGTTAAACAATGTAAAACATTTTACCAAGGACTATTATTGCGCCAACGGGAACGACCGTTCGTATGAACACTCGTTCCCAATAATGGACCTATGTAAAGGTGCCACCAATCATCGTTTAGCAGCACATAAAGTCATCATTTCTAGACAACAGGTCATGCTGTGTGAACAATGATCTGCTGCCCAGAAGCAGTAGCTATCACTGGTTACCATACGGTGGAAGATATTGCTGCAAGAAAATGCAGCTAGCTCTCACATGGACCTTTATAAATTCACAGGGTTGTAACTCCTGCTTCAGATTCTGTCCATGTGCCAAAAAACTGTCAAATCTAAGTCTATGTGAATTAGTTGTATGGAGGGCACTCTATCCTCTGGTGTGGCATGGAAATATAATTACATGATATACAGTACAGACCAAAAGTTTGGACACACCTTCTCATTCAAAGAGTTTTCTTTATTTTCATGACTATGAAAATTGTAGATTCACACTGAAGGCATCAAAACTATGAATTAACACATGTGGAATTATATACATAACAAAAAAGTGTGAAACAACTGAAAATATGTCATATTCTAGGTTCTTCAAAGTAGCCACCTTTTGCTTTGATTACTGCTTTGCACACTCTTGGCATTCTCTTGATGAGCTTCAAGAGGTACCAACATGCATGCCGAGCCCACTCTAGCCCACTTTCATTAGTTTCAGTATAAAGCTGTAGCCTGCTCTCACTACATTCATTGGAAGCTGTCTGGCACGAGGAAAGGTATAGAGTGGGCTCGGCATGCATGTTGGTACCTGCATCCCTTGTAATGGAGGCTATTATGGCACCAAAAATGGTAAAAAGCAGAGTGGATCCAGCATGCATGTGGATCCAACACTCCCTGAACTTTATGGCGGCCATTATGGCGCATAACAGGTAGTATTTAGTGTTAGGACCCGTCTAACAGAGATCGCCTTGACGTACGGCAGACAGGCTCAGATGGTTTTGTACAAAATCCATTGACCAAGCATCTCACTTTATAAATAAGCGTAGCATTAGCACCATCATTTTTGGCACTATTGTACTTTATCTGATTTGCAGGGTGCTGCTGCATTGTCTTATTTTTTCCTCTAGGTCTTTGCCATGGAGGCGTGCACCTGCGCACTGGGAGGTGCTGACTAACCCCCTTTTCTTACAAAGTTATTTTTATATTTCCATGCCACGCCAGAGGACAGAGTCCCTTCCATACAACTAATTTACATTATTCTAGGTATTATATCGGCAGTGGGTGCGCCGAGGATAGTGCACTTTATTCCAGAAGCCTAGGGAGGTTGAGCCACTGTGGCAAAATATTAGTACATTAAAATCTAAGTTTATTCCACCTATAGGTTATAGTAGATTTACTCCAAAAATACACCAAAATTTTGTTTCATTTTTGAAGGCACATTAGTGCGATTAGACCATGCCCCTTCTCACAAAATCACACCCTTTTCCTGCAAAGCTATGCCCCCTTTTCCCTTAGAAACGTGTGCAAAACAGTGACACACCCGTTTTTTTTGGCACATTTTTATTAGTAAATCTGTCCCAATGTCCCAAGAGTAAAATGCAGGTGTAACTATCATGGGGATCTGTAAGGAAGTTACCTTTTTAAAAAATATATATATTATGGCTTAAAAAGGGGTGTTTCCATGACCCTATGATATCATTTAGCTGCTCCAAGGCAGCTGTGCAGTGTATGCCACTTTGAGTCTGGTTCTTCTTCAGCCTTTGGTGCTAACCTGCAGAGTACCATCTTATAAGCGCTTGTTTATCTATCCCTATACTGCATTCACAATGTTACTGGTCTGCACTTTCTGCCTCTAGGCAGTTCATTGAAGTGGCACACAACATTTACCTGAGCGGGTCAGAGAAGACTAAAAGACATCACGTTCTAGCTGACTATTTCATGGGCACTTGGAGTCTGGGCACCAAATGTCCCATCCACCTACCATTCATTAAGAAGACCCTGAGTGCTGACAGAAAGGTATTTCTTTTGACCATTACATTTCCTACTTCCAGTGTTAAACCCATGGGGTGGCAATGTCCAATGTTTTTCTGAAACTCTTCTCAGGTGGCCCCACAGCCATTGTGGTTTTCAGAAGACTTGCCGAATCTCAGAAAAATTAGTGAGTTGCCTTACCATCTGCTTAATGGAGGCCGCTTTGATGAACTACAGCGGGAAATTTTAGGTATGCATAATATATGTTAGGAGTAAAATGATGTCAAATTCAAAATGTATTTAAAATTAAATTTTACAACCATTATCTTGTGTTATATGGACATTTTTCAGGTTTTGACACAGTGACCAATAGCTTTTGAAGCCACGTGCACCCATTACATAGTACGTGCGGCTTTGCTGTGTGTGGAATTGTATGTGGTAGATCCACAGCACATTACAGTACCAACTAAGTAGATTTAGAAATTTGCAACTTGCCAAGTCTTTTCATTGCAGAGCACCCTAGAAAAAGCAAAGGGATCTGGGTCAAATCTGCAATGTGTACTTTATTTTTCCCATTTTATGATTAGTGTAAAGATATTAAAAGTCTACTTACAGGCAATATGGACTGGATATCTAGCAAGATAGTTTCATGTGGAATCAACAGTCTAATCAAAGACTTTGATATGTGCGTGGAACACATTAAAAATGAAGAGGCCAAACTTGTCCGTGATGCACTTCGACTCTTCCAACCTACCATGAATTTCATTGAGGGGCGTATAGGTGAGTGCCTCCATCACTTGTGGGTATAAGCATCCTTGGAAGTTAAAGGGGTTATCCAACCCCTAAAATTCCTTTCCATACGGCTGGGCCCCACACCCCCGATGCTAGGGAGGCTTGTTCCCGTCACGGCCTGCTTTTGGCTGCCCCCTGACACCAGATGTTTTCATCCATGCGATGGGAAGATGCAGTGGCAGCCGTTCGAGTGTCAAAAGCGACGTGGATGCTGGGGAGCCAGGTAAGTACAACCTCTGTGAGAGGCCCTGGCGTATGGGAAGGGGGGGGGGGATTTTAGGGGTTGGATGTATACATTTATGGATGACTCTACTGTGGGCGATGATTTAGGAATCATACTTCAGTTACTGTTGACCAATGTGTATGTAAGATGACTATATGACACTTTCTAATATAGCCTTTCTTCAGGGGCGGACTGGGAACATAAAGTGGCTCTGGAAAAAAGACTAAAAGTGGCCCCATGTTGTAGGCAAGTCCAAATTGACAGAAGGCAGGACAACACAAGTAGGCAGAGACAACAGAAGTAGGGGGGCCTGCAATGCTGTAGTGCAGCACAATATATCGCCTCAGCAGAACCAAATACCACAGTGCAGTACAAAATACTGCCACCTACGCAACAGTATTCAACTGTATCAACGTCCTGAGGACAGTGATATAGTTAAGTTTAGTAGGGCACCTGCGGCCATTGACCAAATGCAGAAGTAACTTATGCTCCCAGCTTTTATTAATGCTGAGAGCATCAGATCGTTATGTAACCGGCCAGTGGCAGTGAGGACGTCTCAGGTGGCCCCCTGGGCATCAGCCCACTGGTAAATTTCCCTGTAGGGTCTATGGCCAGTGCACCCCTGCCTTCCTTAACATTCTGTGCCATTTGCTGGATTCATAAGCCATGGCCCCTTGTTGGCCACATCTTCTGTACTGTCCACACAGGCTGAAGCAGGGGTGGGCAACCTGCAGCACTCCAGCTGCTGTAAAGCTTCAACTCCCAGCATGCATACTAGCTCTACTCTTCTCAGAACTCTCATAGAAATAAATGGAGCATGCTAGGAATTGTAGTTGCCCATCCCTGAATAGCGGTTCTGTCCATAAGATGGCCGCTGATGGAGGATCATGTGAACAGACTCAGACTCTGTATTCAAACACCCTGCACTAAACTCCCAGCACTGCAAGTGCAGATAGCAGGTGTAGTGTATTTGAATGGAGGAGACTAAGTTATTTTCCAGGTCACATGACCCTCCATCAGCAGCCATTTTATGGAGAGAACCACGTTGTGAATAGCACAAAAGGCGTGCCCAACAAGGGGGAATACCTTATGAAATATACAAAATGGCCCAGAATATAAGTCTGCATTAGTAAGTGCCATGTAATCATCTTACATATGCATTGTTCACCCCTTTAAATGTTATCTTTCCTAATTGTAGAGTCTACAGTTGGAGGTGCTGTCTACTTTTGGAGATCTTTCAAACTTTGTGTTCCCATAGTGATCAGTGTGTCATGTAAATAAGCCTTTAAGAGGACCTGTCATCACTCCTGATATGTCTGCATTTGTAAAAAAAAATTGCATTCCTCATGGCATATCAAATCTGGATCATCTTTTCTTAGAAATCTGCATCATTACTCTGTTATTCCTCCTAGAACTTTATAAATAACTTGACGATTGGGTGTCCACTTTTGAAATCGGTGTGTCCCTACACAGTCTGGAATTCTTTGCACTGATAATATACAGTATGGATAATGTATAAGCAAGGACACACCATCAATCTGTAACTCCCAGTTGCTAATTGATGCATAAATATCTAGGATGAATAATAGAGGAACGAAAAGGCATAGGGTTCTAAGAAAAGATGCTCCAAAGTTGTTATATATAATGGGAAAATGAGTATTTACTAAAATATACATGTCAGGAGAACAGACAGATCCTCAGGAGATCCAGTTTTCTCTCACACTCCAAAACATATGTTTAACCATTTTAGTTATGCTATATCCAATGTGGCTTAATCTTTGGAGCATGCCTAAACTGCTGACTTAACAAACAGATTCTAGCAAGAGTACATTAGCGCGAGTTTATATCACTTTTATTTTTATGTTCTTCTGATCCGTCAGAAGAAAAGAAAAAGAAAGAAAATAAAGGATCCTGTAAAAAGTACTGCATGCAATACTTTTTTCCCGTATAAAAAATGGCTCAAATCGATGCCAAATGTGCACAACTGATGCACAGGATCCGTTTTTTTCCCCTTTATTTTACTGTTCTTCTGACGGATCAGAAGAACAGAAAAATAATGGTGATGTGAACTTTCCCTTACAAAGTCATAATTCAAAGCATGGGGGAGGGTGCAAAATCTGTATCAGGTGCCAAATGCCATTTGTTGCCCTGTTGTGTAGTATGTGCAGGGACGGACTGGGAACTTAAAGTGGTCCTGGATAAAAATACTAAAAGTGGCCCCGTTTTAGATTTGGGTCTAAATTGATGGAAGGCAGGGCCAACACAAGTAGGCGGGGCCAGCAATACCATATTGTGGCACATTATACCACCCCAACAGAGCCAAATACCACAGTCCATCACAAAATACATCCCTAGAAACTTCCACTGGCCGGTCATGAGGAGGGCTCAGGCGGCCCCCTGGGCATCGGACCACCGGGAAATTTCCCTGTAAGGTCTATGACCAATCCGCCATGTGATCTGTAGGCAGCCCCAACCCATGTGCAATTGCAACTTTTGCACCCCTGGTGGATTGTTATAATCGCGCAACACATATTGGGGGATTCTAAAAGCTGTGCAGTAGTCTACAGATCCTTCATGAGAACATTGACTACAGGTATAAGAGCATTGGGTATATTGAGCTGTTGACCAGATACAACACATTGCACGATCTAACAGGAAACCTTTTTTGTCATGTGAAAACAGATCCTTGCATCATTTATGTAGAGATATTGGCAAGATTGCATTTCTTTAAATCATCTTATCCATCCTTGATTGGTGATCTCTGCCAGCAATGCTTTACCTGGTTTGATCAGTATCAAAACCCCACCTTCATTCCTATGAGCGGATTCTTCCAGCCACCTGGTGGTCCTCTGCAAACCACCCTTACAGGATTCAAACAAGGTACGTGAACTGTGTCAATAAACCTTCTTACAAATCTCTAAAATATCTCTAAAGACTAAATGGGTTATCTTGAGATTTAATGTAAAAAATGAAAATTCCACATCACAAAGTTTATGACAATCTCTTTCTAACAAAGCTAGAACCTGCCCAGTACCTCACATGGGTCCAGAGATCTCCCCATGAATTGCTCCAATGCTGCCCCCACGCTGGCAGCTTAGACGGTGTGTCCTTTCTCAGGAGGTGTGTTCCTTTTGCTGCAGCTCGCTCACTATAACAGTCACATCTTCTAACAGTAGATCTGGCTCGTGCCAGTTGAAGGATGGAACTGAAGATGTACGTCCACCTCAGTGAGTTGGACAGAGAAATAAGGAAAGAATAAACAGCAGGTGGCGCTATACAGATACATTTTATTGAATGACTCAGTAGCTATACAAAATTTTTAATTACATGCAGTTACAAAAGTATTCAGATCCAGGTGCTGCTTTCAAAAAGTTAGAATATTTGTCATGTGACAACCCCTTTAATTTTTGCTCTGTTAAAACAGCTGTACTAAATGGGTTGCCTCATAACAGCAACCGCTGCCCATATTCCCAATTAAGGCATGTGGACTTCATAGAGGAAGGTTTCTGGCCTAGGATACCCCTCGATCCAGAGCAATAGAGGAAGTTTCCTGGCCTAGGATGCCCCTTGATCCAGAGCAATAGAGGAAGTTTCCTGGCCTAGGATGCCCCTCGATCCAGAGCAATAGAGGAAGTTTCCTGGCCTAGGATGCCCCTCGATCCAGAGCAATAGAGGAAGTTTCCTGGCCTAGGATGCCCCTCGATCCAGAGCAATAGAGGAAGTTTCCTGGCCTAGGATGCCCCTTGATCCAAAGCAAAGAGCTCTTTTATAGGTGAATGAACTGACAATTTGTGGGATAATAAAAATCACACAATAAGGATTTCATTTAAGGTATCATTCTGCTCATTAATGGTCAGAATAAAAAGGCCTCTTACTTTGGTATTTCTATACTGTCTGTTGTTCAAAATGGCTGAAAAATTAAAACCATTCACTTCAAAGGTGCCATGGACTTGGCCTTATCTCCTTGATATATTCTTTTCAGTCCTCTGCTCATCAAGGCTATGGATATATGGTATATATTTGGCCAACTCATGCAGCTAGGGCTCATATGCTGGGCTATGTGGGCTCAGACACACTCAATTATGTACACTTGTGGTGTGGTATTGGTCTATCTCCTAGCTTCTTTTTATTAGGAAACTTTGCAAATGCCCAAAAATGAAATATGACTGATAACCTTATATCACATTAGCGGATATGTGTGCACTGTTGTATAACAGAACGTTACATATATCAGTGTTTCCCAACCAGCTTGCCTCCAGCTGTTGCAAAACTACACCTCCCAGCATGCCTGGATAGCTTACAGCTATTAGGGCATGCTGGGAGTTGTAGTTTTGCAACAGCTGGAGGCGCGCTGGTTGGGAAACACTGACATATATTATATTGTATTAATAGGTTATTAGCAGAAAACACAATCAAACCCATGTACTCACGTGTTGTGTTGGAATCACAGTTTTTGCAGTGATTTTGTGCAAAATCATGGCAAAAATGCAGCTTCCTACCCAACAAGTGAAACATCTTAAAGTTTTTTTCCCATTATAAACAAGTGTTCATGAATGTTTTCGCTACACATGCCTGTAAGATATTAATTATAGTTATAGAATAGCCATAATTTTATATTTTTGAAAGTTCCATTACGTTAGACAACTATTTCTTTTTGTAACTATGCTCAGGAGTGTGACATATATTTAACTTTTTTAGGTATCACCGTGATGGAGGTATATCCTGACAAGGATCTTCTTCTAGTTGGATCTGATGATGGAACCATGATAGTTTGGAATATCAAGGACATTGAGGTCATCCATACACTGACTGGTCATTCAGGTAGCTGAAGGAACACATTTAAAGAGGACCTGTATCCTCTCCTGACACGTCTGTTTTAGTAACTGCTTGCAGTTGATACCCAACTTCATAGCCAAAGTCCTTTATATGTTGGGTAGACTTTAATATAAAATATAAGTTTGAATACTTTCACAGTAAACTGCACCTTTAGGTTGGTCTTTTTGAGGGGTTTGTGTCTTTTTTTGGGCTGGTGTTTTTGTAGTGTTGTTCCAGCTAAAGATGTTGCATGACATTCTTTGGGAAATACTAAGATCAAATATTGTAGTATTTGTGTGACATCTGTAGTAGCATTCTTTCCCTTTTAGAGTGTTTTTTTTTTCCCTTATTCCTGGCATTTTTCTCCCATACGGCTACATGCACATGACCGTATGTGTTTTGCGGTCCTCAAATTGAGGATCCGCAAAAAAAACGGATGACATCTATATGCCATTAGTTTTTTTTTTTGGCGGATCCATTGTAACAATGCCTAAAACTGACAAGAATAGGAGAAGTTCTATTTTTTTTGCGGGGGTATGGAACGGACATACTGATGCGGACAGCACACTGTTTGCTGTCCGCATTTTTTGCGGACCCATTGAAATTAATGGGTCCGCATCCTATCTGCAAAAAAAACGGAACGGACACGGAAACAAACAGCGTTCGTGTGCATGTAGCCTAAACCTCTTTCTTTTTAGCCTCAAAAACACATGTGGGCCTATACAGAAATAAGGTATAAGGGAAAGATCTGCACCTGTTCTGTGTTTAGAGCTGCATATGCTTTTGGCTCACAGTCACTGGTGGAAATCACTGACCAAAACAGACGCGTGAAAGCGGCTTTAGTGCATCATTATATGTTTTTTCCCATTAGTGCGTTTTCTTTTATAAAGGCTCTTCTGGAGGCTTGAAACACGTGATGTAATACCAGCATAATAGCTTTTATTAAGTTAGTCGAGACAAAAATCCCCATCCTGAAAACAATTAAGCACAGGAAGGATAGATGCTGGCATCATTATATGTCAGAAATATAAGTTTTAAACCAGGCATGTCCAAACTGCGGCCCTCTAGCTGTTGCAAAACTACAACTCCCAGCATGCCCTAATAGCTGTAAGCTATCCAGGCATGCTGGGAGTTGTAGTTTTGCAACAGCTGGAGGGCCGCTGTTTGGACATGCCTGTTTAAACAATTCTGTAAGTACAAATCAATCCTTAATAAATATATGATATTATGTACAAAGTAAGAGTGATTAGTACTATTAATTACACAGTTAGATAATAAACCATTATACTGTTTATGCCCAAGTAGTGGCCACAAAGTTCCAACAATATACATGCATTGCAAACCAGACTGATGTCGAGATGTAATAATGTGAACATCTCTTCTTCATATATCTTAATTGTTTTAAGGAATAGGGATTTTTGTATTTAAAAACTGCTATAATAGGTATTGCATCATGTGTTTTAATAATTTACTGTATTTGTCCAGTGAGATATATAGTTGCTATATTAGTAGGATTTAATCTTTTTAGGTATGATAAAATTTGGACTACAATTTCTAGGTTTTTATTAGTCTTCTGGAGGCTACACCAGATATATACTATACTAGTGTACTATGTTAACCTCACCCCTGACCTAACTGTACATCAGTGGTATGGTACATGAGGTGTATATGGGGCAGGCTCATGAGCTAATCCCACTCCATACACTGTGGGTGCTGGCTGTGTAGTACAGCTGACATCTGGCCAGAATTCTGGGATCAGAGATAACTCTGATCCTGGTCATTGACCATAAGGACTCCCTCTAATTCTGATGGATTCTGAAACCACTTAAGTTGCAGGGGGGTAGCTATAGGGGGTGCAGAGGTAGCGGTCGCTACCGGGCCCAGGAGCCTGAGGGGGTCCAAAGACCCTTGTGCTTTATAAGAAAACACCGGTATTATAGAAAGTGCATGCTGGTCAAGTTACACCTCCGGCTTGAGAGAAGGGGTTAGGTCAAGAATTTGGCATGGGAAGGGGGGGGGGGGGGGTTGCCATTTCAATTTTTGTCTCAGGCATTATGATGCCTATGTGCTTCCCTGCCCCTGGCCACAAAGCACTAAGGGAAGGGGGGTCAAAGCTGAACTCTTGCACCAGGGCCCATGAGCCTTTAGTTACGCCCCTGCTTAGATGACATGGTCGCTACTGACTGTGGCATCTAAAAGATTAAATGGCTGTGATCCTTGATTATGTTGATTCAGGTGATTAGAGCAGAAGTACAGCTATCATGAGACAGCTGGACCCTGCTTTTCCCCCATGCAGCGCTTAGACTAAGTTGCATTAAAAGACAGCAGCCTAGCTTCAGGCATATTGGTGTTCACCAAGTAGTTAATGGTCAGAAAACCAATAATCCAGGAAATTATGAGAACAGCGTCCTCCCAGAGACCAATGAGTGACAGGGGAACTGCTTGCAGAATCATATCTGTGTGTATAAGGCCTTTCGCAATACAATCCTAAAGGATAGGTTATCAATATTTTACTCCTGGAAAACCTCTTTAAATCTGCTGATCCTGTCCCCATCATAAAGCTGATCTGTGAGCTGCCGTATACAGGGAATGATAGTTGATTGTGTCTGCTATAATGGATAATATAGATCATGACTGTCCATATCCGTTTTTTCTTGCAGCTGGAATACGTTGTGTAAAGTTTTTTGGATTGGGGACTAGAGCTGTTTCCGGTTCTCTAGACCATACATTGCTTCTATGGAATCTAATAACTGGTAAAAAGTATTTGTGTATTCAAGAAGATCATACAAACTATGAAAATGCTTATCTGCATGTGGATGAGAAGATTGGGATTATTTACTCAGCAACTGGATCCAAGGTCAAGTAATATTCTTGTCTCTAAATCAGACAACGTAGATAATACACTGCAAAAAAAAGTATAAAGTGAATTTGTTTTACCTAATCAACACATTTATTTATTAACCTGGTTAAGTTAATAGGATTCTTTTATTGCATATCCACAGCATAGATACAGGATCCAGAGTCTGCTATTTTCTGAAGTGCCATAGAAGTGAATTGAGAGAGCCATGCATGCGCACTACTTCTCCATTTCCTGTGCTTGTGAGCCCCAATCTCCACTTAGATGCAGATGCCAGAGAAGGGACCCACACCTATCGGGCATTTATGGCATATGCTGTGAATGTGCCATAAATGTCCATTTGATAATACCCCTTTGATTAGAATTTCAGTCAACAAAATGTTACTTCTCCTGTCTTATCTATGGTAGCATATCATAGCATACTTTAAGCAGATTTAGTACTGAAGGCTAACATACAGGTATATCTAGCCTTACCTTTTATTCCAAGATGGGTGGTACAAGATGATCAGCTTTGAGAAAAAATAAATAAAAATTATGTGCCACTCACAATGCCCAACAAAGTTTTTCAAAGCCTTTTTCAAAAAGGTTCAGCTTCAACTTCTCATCTTTGGATATCTTGAAGCCAGGAGGAAAGGTAACAAGACACATCTGCACCTCTGAAAGATTATAAATGTGTGTCTTAAAGGGGTTATTGCATAAATTTAAAGCTGTTTTTAACTCACATTATCTGGAAGACTTAATTCCCTTTCCGTGGGTGGGCAGCAGCTCATCAAATACCTGTATCTCTCAGGATGCATTGCAGTTAGCTCCTGTTAACCCCTTCCCTCTTGCCTGGAAAATGGTCCCTCACATATAGTCCAAGAGATACATATAGTATGTATTGTCCCCACAATTTTCTTTTCTGCAGTCTAAACAGAAAGATATAGCTACAGTCAGGTCCATAAATATTCGGAGATCGACACAATTCTAACATTTTTGGCTCTATACACCACCACAATGGATTTGAAATGAAACGAACAAGATGTTCTTTATCTGCAGACTGTCAGCTTTAATTTGAGGGTATTTACATCCAAAAAGGTAAACGGTGTAGGAATTACAAGCAGTTTGCATATGTGCATTCTGTGTAGTTTCCCCTGAAGACGCCGAATCGCTCGGCAAACATGTAGGGAGGCAGGTTTCAGATTTTAGGCAGGAAGGTTAGCTGGGGATCTTCAATAAATGCAAATAATCATATAGAGTACAGCTCAAACCCTGGGGGATGACATGAATTAACATGTGAATCACACACAGTACCAGAGATCATATCCCGCAAATCACCTATTCCTGAGAGTTTTAACCCTTGGATCCCAAGAGGTTTATATGTCATTTTAGCATTCCTAATAAAGACTCAGCTTTAGATTATTGTCAGTGAGGTTGCAGAAACACGCTTAGGTCCTAGAGACCACCTAATTTTTATTTTCTCTTCAATTAATAGCGTGGCACCCTCCTGTGGGATCCTATTGTTTGTTAATAGTATTACCAAGTGGGAGGCACATATGCAAACTGTTGTAATTCCTACACCGTTCATCTGATTTGGATGTAAATGGCCTCAAATTAAAGCCTACGGTCTGCAGTTAAAGCACATCTTGTGTGTTTCATTTCAAATCCATTGTAGTGGTGTATAGAGCCAAAAATGTTAGGATTGTGTCGATGTCCCAATATTTATGGACCTGACTGTATATACTTCTATAAATATAGAAGTAGGGATGAATAAAAGGTGTCCGGGCCACTCACTATGTGATCATTATGCCAGCACTGAAATAAGGCAGCAGGGACGCTATATTGAGCATATTAGTCCATCATTGAATGCAGTGGGGAGGTGGACCAGAAAAATAAACAACAGGGTTACTCCCAAAGAGGAAAATGTAATGTACATGAAAAAAAAAAAAGTATAATATTTTTAATGCATTTATATTGCAATAATATTTCTTTTGAAATGCCCTATTCATTGCATGGTAACACCTTCCATGGGCTAACCCCTTTAAAAGAATTGTACAAAATTAGAAATAATTTTTTTTTATTATTTATTTTTTATCTTGTCCACATAATGTATAGGAAGAAAGTAATATTGTAATCAGAAAAGTCATTTGCACATATTGTCAAAATTGAGGACTTGTACTCAGGACATGGGCAGGGGTTTCCGACAAAATTACAGCATTCTAGTTTCTCAACATGTGTTTTGTGTACACTAGGGGTACAGTTCCAGAGAATAGGAGTTGAATCTCCTAAATGCTTTTTATTACCAGTGCACTGTTGTAAGTCAATTGCATTAATACCTCAGACATTGCAGTAAACTGCCATCACTGCTGCAGGCTGTTGCTGTCACCACTGCAAAAACAAAGAGGACTTTGTCCCATTATGTCTGTTTCAAACATGTACCCCCCTTTTATGGAACCCATAAATAATGTCAGTACCTTTACAATTCACCACATATTTATGCCCATAGTTTTCATTTCCAAATTGTGAAGAAATGTATTTGCACTACACCTGTCTATACTCCCTATCCTCTTAGGATGTGGCTAAGCCATGTAAACTAAAATGGAACCCAGTCCCCACCTCCCTAGATATCAAACACACTTGGCTAAAATTCCTTTGACTAAGGGTTATGTAGCTTAGAAACATTCAAAAAATCCTCAAGATCAAATCAGTAGGTCTGAGAAAGGTTGAGCTTGATGATAGTTTGCTGTTTTATAGGCCTTCTGTATATACATTTAGCTGGCAGACTAACAGTAGAATGTCTCGGTTCATATTTTTGTAGGTCTTTGGGTGGAATATAGAATCTGGAGCGCTCTTGCTATCTCTCACACCTGGTGTTCCTGGGTTTCCACTGCAAGCTGCTGTATTCACCCCACAAAAAATCCTGATGACAGTAACAGAAGGAGGAACTTTACATTTCTGGGACAGTACAACAGGAGAATTGAGAGGGTCACGACAGCTACCTGGAATAGATGAGGAAACAGCACAGCCAGTTTGTAGCTGCATCATTTCCAAATATGGAAAGATGGTGGTTGGATTCAGAAATGGCTTCTTGGCACTGGTACGAAAGACATACAGTTAACCTTGTAAACACATACTGTATAGTTCCATGCATCTTTCTGGATTCTTGTATTATTTGGCCATCCTCTGACCTATGGGTCAATATTTTATGACCTAGGGTGTAACTCTTTTTGCTCCAAAGGGTAAAACCTATGACATCACTGCTGCATCACTGCAACTATGTATAAGGATAATTTAGGAATATTCGAATGTTTTAAATAGTAATGATTTTCTGTAATTGAACTTTTCATAAGCCAAGGTGAGTACTATTCTCAGTGGTGAGGCTGGGGGGAAGGGGAGTTATACCCAAAAGCCTTGCTCTGTAAAGAGATTACTTGTTCTGTAAAGCAGGCCTTCTCCAATCTCCATCCTTTTTTTTACTGAGGCCTCTACAGAAAAATGTGATGCCTGGGCTTCACCATTGTTTGAATTCTGGACCAAAATGTAAAATTTAGGACAGCATTTCTTTCATTCACCTCTTGAACCAAGTATAACATTAAATAGACCCCAAAATATCAGTTATATTACCAAATCAATGATTGGTAACTTCTGTCAAAACTGCATACCCAGCAGGACCTTACCAATAACTGGGGGATGTCTCAGTGAGGCCTGCCTCACAATTTTGGAAGCCCTTCTGTAGAGAGATCAGTTCTTAGCCTTCAAGAGATCAGACCTTATATTGCAAAAGGAGATCAGCTCCTGTTGCACATACATCCCACCACATATCTAACTCCTCACAACTGTTGTCACAACTACCTGCTTGCACCACATGTACCCATCCCTTCCAGATTAAAGTAATTAGGGATGCCATTTCACTCTCAGCAACTGGAAGCAGAAACAAGGGTCCTTGTACATATCATTTTAAAATACTATTATATTAGTGCAGTGGGAGGCACACCACTAGTCTGCATGGAGGAGGTTGTTGTTATGGCAGTGGGTGTGAAACCATCCTGGCAATCCCCTAGTTTGTACCTTTTAACCCCTGTACAGGGATATGGACTTTGTTGGACAAGATCCATCAGGCAGCTGCAACCTTGAGTAGTCTTTGTATAATTGAAGGAAACCCCACAGAGGTCAGAGACAACAGTGCAAAGCACCTAAAGGGTCAGGGACAGGGCAAGGTCAGGGTAGGCAGAGTACAAGCAGTATGGTAAATGGGCCGAGGTCAGGCCGGGCATTGATGGGTCAATATGGAGGTCAGGCAGTGGAGGGTCACAGTATAGGAAATGGGCTGAAAGTCGGTAAACCCATTGCAACAGAAAAGACACCATAGCATGATACTTGTGCTCCAGGAAACCTATTGCTCAGACACCTTCCTCAGGGAAAGGCCTAGGTTGCCAACCTTTGGCTGGTGAAAATTGGGGTGCACATGTGTTGGTCCCTTAAGAGCCAGAGGGCGTGCATCCGCACTCTACAGGGAGTGCAGAATTATTAGGCAAATGAGTATTTTGACCACATCATCCTCTTTATGCATGTTGTCTTACTCCAAGCTGTATAGGCTCGAAAGCCTACTACCAATTAAGCATATTAGGTGATGTGCATCTCTGTAATGAGAAGGGGTGTGGTCTAATGACATCAACACCCTATATCAGGTGTGCATAATTATTAGGCAACTTTATTTCCTTTGGCAAAATGGGTCAAAAGAAGGACTTGACAGGCTCAGAAAAGTCAAAAATAGTGAGATATCTTGCAGAGGGATGCAGCACTCTTAAAATTGCAAAGTTTCTGAAGCGTGATCATCGAACAATCAAGTGTTTCATTCAAAATAGTCAACAGGGTCGCAAGAAGCGTGTGGAAAAACCAAGGTGCAAAATAACTGCCCATGAACTGAGAAAAGTCAAGCGTGCAGCTGCCAAGATGCCACTTGCCACCAGTTTGGCCATATTTCAGAGCTGCAACATCACTGGAGTGCCCAAAAGCACAAGGTGTGCAATACTCAGAGACATGGCCAAGGTAAGAAAGGCTGTAAGACGACCACCACTGAACAAGACACACAAGCTGAAACGTCAAGACTGGGCCAAGAAATATCTCAAGACAGATTTTTCTAAGGTTTTATGGACTGATGAAATGAGAGTGAGTCTTGATGGGCCAGATGGATGGGCCCATGGCTGGATTGGTAAAGGGCAGAGAGCTCCAGTCCGACTCAGACGCCAGCAAGGTGGAGGTGGAGTACTGGTTTGGGCTGGTATTATCAAAGATGAGCTTGTGGGGCCTTTTCGGGTTGAGGATGGAGTCAAGCTCAACTCCCAGTCCTACTGCCAGTTTCTGGAAGACACCTTCTTCAAGCAATGGCACAGGAAGAAGTCTGCATCCTTCAAGAAAAACATGATTTTCATGCAGGACAATGCTCCATCACACGCGTCCAAGTACTCCACAGCGTGGCTGGCAAGAAAGGGTATAAAAGAAGAAAAACTAATGACATGGCCTCCTTGTTCACCTGATCTGAACCCCATTGAGAACCTGTGGTCCATCATCAAATGTGAGATTTACAAGGAGGGAAAACAGTACACCTCTCTGAACAGTGTCTTGGAGGCTGTGGTTGCTGCTGCACGCAATGTTGATGGTGAACAGATCAAAACACTGACAGAATCCATGGATGGCAGGCTTTTGAGTGTCCTTGCAAAGAAAGGTGGCGATATTGGTCACTGATTTGTTTTTGTTTTGTTTTTGAATGTCAGAAATGTATATTTGTGAATGTTGAGATGTTATATTGGTTTCACTGGCAAAAATAAATAATTGAAATGGGTATATATTTGTTTTTTGTTAAAGGGGTTGTCCAGGTTCAGAGCTGAACCCGGACATACCCTTATTTTCACCCCGGCAGCCCCCCTGAGCCTAGCATCGGAGCATCTCATGCTCCGATGCGCTCCAGTGCCCTGCACTAGATCGCGCAGGGCACGGGCTCTTGAGTTTTCAATAACACACTGCCGGGCGGTAACTTCCGCCCAGCAGTGTGTTCGGTGACGTCACCGGCTCTGAGGGGCGGGCTTTAGCTCTGCCCTAGCCGTTTTACTGGCTAGGGCAGAGCCAA
The DNA here is from genome assembly GCF_014858855.1 of Bufo gargarizans. NCBI lineage: Eukaryota > Metazoa > Chordata > Amphibia > Anura > Bufonidae > Bufo > Bufo gargarizans. Next base: position 382,788,384 of record NC_058080.1, on the reverse strand, counting down.
ATCCCGCCCATCAGTGCCGGTGACGTCACCGGGGTTCCTGTCAGCCCCATAGAGAGCCCGGTACGTCACCGGAACTCAGAAAAATGCCTTTGCCCTGTGCAATTTAGCGCAGGGCAAAGGAGAGCATCGGAGCATGAACTGCTCCGATGCTCATGTGAGGGGGGCTGCCTGGGTGAAAATGGAGGGCTGTCCAGGTTCAGCTCTGAACCTGGACAACCCCTTTAAGTTGCCTAATAATTATGCACAGTAATAGTCACCTGCACACACAGATATCCCCCTAAAAAATATTCAGCTTTGATATTAATGAGTTTTTTGGGTTCATTGAGAACATGGTTGTTGTTCAATAATAAAATTAATCCTCAAAAATACAACTTGCCTAATAATTCTGCACTCCCTGTATACACACAGGGGGATAGACCTTGCTGGCAAGCAGGCCACAACCTGCGTTGGGGGTCAGAGGGAGGTCCAAGCTGCTGAAAGAGGTGTGCAGAGCAGTGGCGGCCTCAGGCTGCCGTGTGACAGTTGTAAAAAGCAATAGCAGAAAATATGAAAGTATTTAAATGGAACCCGATTGATATATAGTTTTCTGCAAAATAATTTAGTGTACGTTGTAATTTATTCAATTAAATTCCAGCTCCCTTTATACTTAGCAGTTCAGTGGGTAGTCCTACTAAGAGATAGGCAGTCTTCCCCGTTTAAGGGTACATTCACAGAGAAAACGTGTGACAGACATTTTTTTTAACAGCCATCACATGACCATTTAAGAACAATGGTAGTCTATACTGTAGGGTTATTCACATGTCCATTTTTTGGATGGCCCTTGAATAACAGCTATCAAAAAATAGCGTGATATTTGTTCCTTTCACGGACATACAGCCCCCATGCAATTGAAGGGGGCTGTTTTTAACGGCCATCAGTGTAAAAACTGTTGTGTGAATGTAATCTAACTGTGCATATAAAGAAAGCTGTCAACCATTGACCTCCTAAGCATAGAGATTAAAATAAATAAGTTACAAGTTGTACAGATTTTTTCCCCATAAAACTAGATATCAATCAGTCCAGTATCTTCTGTTCTTTAAAATGCTGCCTACATTTCAGACACCATGGTGAATGTGATAAGTTCTCTTTAAAGCAAACATTGATGTAAATAAAGAAATATTAATCTTTGAGAAAACAAGTGTCAAGATGGTAATCACACATGTTCTATTCCCTAGATTTCGTCAGGAGGAGGTGTTTCAACTGAAAAGATGCCCAGTGGTCTGATCTTTGCGGTGGTGTCTGATGAAGAGTCACTGTTTGCTGTTGGTAAGTTGGGGTAAAATTGTATTTTCAGACTGAAATTGCACAAACCTGGAGTGGTAGAGAGTGTTCTGTAGTGGTTCAGGATGGGAGTAGCAGTAGTTGCGGATAATGGGGCTACTCATGGGGGCGGCGGTCCTGCTTCATCGCTACCCTGGGGGCCATGCACAGGAAAGGGGACACACCTCTATCCCCCAGGCACACCCTGGTGAAGTTTTCCTGCCCAATGGAAGGTAGGGTTCCCTTGATGTTGATGTTATGAGGTGCAGGGCAGGGAACCATTGTATACGGAGAAAGACAAATTACCAGTTCTTTACTAAGAGCTCAGCAGTCTCTGCATACATTTACTAATAAATGTAGACACAGTTCTTTACCAGTCTCATTGAATTCCTGGCTGAGTAGAGAGTATTAACTCAATGTACCACATCCAGATGCCCTTTTCTATATATGGCTATGCTTCACTACAGTCTAGCTTAGTGGTGCAATATTCTACCAAAATATGTTTCTACCATGCCCACTATGGGGTGTAGACTTTAAACAGACTTGTTATCTATCTCTCTCTCGTATGACTACAGACCTGGGGCCTTTAAACCTAGCCAAGTAACTAAAGAGTATATTATCCAAAATATGTGCGCTACCTCCACAGCCTTTCTTCCTTGCACGCTCTTTTCTGCTTAACCTTCTGTATATTTGTTCTCTGCTGCACCCTTTCCCAAACCTTTCTGGAGGTATCTCTCTTGGGTCCCAATTCTTGTTTGTAGGTGTTCACAGGAGCAGCTCACAACCTTCTACTTCTCTCACATGTTAACCAACTCTCACTGGCCCACCGCTGCCTAGTGATGGTAACTGGAGCCTAGAAATGAACTCTCTCCTTTCAGCCAGGTGTTACATAAAAGTAAAACAACGTACTGTTACACGCAACCATACATTAGAATATATGACAAGTGCAAAACTATTATTAGCAGTGGCATTTGCAAAAATCCTATCTTTAGCAGTGTCCTCAGAGTTACTGCAACATTATAGGCCTTATTTATTACATTTAGCATAGACTAAAACATGGAGAAGTTGCCTTAGGAAACCTCTAATTTTGTATAAGTGTGTTACTTTCACACTTGCGTTTTTACTGGATCCGGCAGGGTTAATCAAAAACGCTTTCGTTACTGATAATACAACCATCTGCATCCATTATGAATGGATCCAGTTGTATTATCTTTAACATAGATGGATCCATCATGAACTCCATTGAAAGTCAATGGGGGATGGATCAGTTTTCTATTGTGGCAGATTGTAGCAGAGAAAACTGATCTGTCCCCATTGACTTGCATTTGGGGTCATGCCGGATCCGTCTTTCTCCGCATCCCAGGACAGAAAGCAAACTACAACATGTTGCGGTTTGCTCTCCTGTCTGGGAAGGCAACTAAACTACAACATGCATTTTGGAGCATTCCGTTCTGTTCAGTTTAGTTTTATCCCGATTGACAATGAATGGGGACAAAACTGAAATTTTTTTTTCCGGTATTGAGCCCCTATGACTGATCTCAATTCCGGAAAACTAAAACGCTAGTGTGAAAGTAGCCTTACTGTACCAGCAACATCCACATTTTTTGTTTGCACATACATGAAGCCCTAAACATTTTTTGAAGATGTCGGTATCCTTGGAAAATACTTTACTATGGTATTTTACAATGTGACATAACATACTCTTCACATTTTTTCATAACTCAGGATTTGGAAAACAAGTTCAGGTATTCAGAGCTGATTCTAACACTTTAAGGACATCGTTCGATCTATGTCTAGAACATGAAGACCTGGTGAAAACTGCTGTAATTTACAGTGAGAAGAATATTATAATAACTGGATCACAAGATGAAACTATACGGGTTAGTAACATATAGCTTTATGTAAAGGGACATTCCAGCTCTGATGCCCATCATCCCCACCGATGCTTGATAGGACCGCCCACATGAGCAGAAGGTCCATCCACTGTGTAGTAGGCTTGCTGGTGAATGGCAGCTCGGTTCCTATTCAAGTCAATTGGAGTTTAATGGCAATATTCTGGCATGACCTCTAAAGATGGACCCCTAGATGCCTCTAAAGATGGAGCCGTCTGCAACCTGCTCCACTGTTATGTTTCCTGCAGCGGTGGCTGCCAGAAACAGTTGATTGATATGGGTGTTGGACCCCCATAAATCTAATACTGATGACCTATCCTGAAGATATGTCATTGATATTGATCAAGGAGCTGGACTACCCCTTTAACATACTTTACTATCATAATAAACACCTACACACTATAATATACATCAAACACTGTAAAGTAGATGGGCTGAAAGGTCACTGTTTGTAGAATAGACTTTTCTGTTCATTACTTTCAGATCTGGAGCCTGTCTAAGAGAGGGATGCTGCTAGACAGCTTTTATGGAATGGGAATACCAGTCACTGGCTTGGCCTTGAAAGGAAGTACATTGGTGTCTTCTTCCAACCGTGCCTACTACCTCAAACTGTGGAATCTGGATTATGATGAAAAGCACAAGACAGTGCCTCCTTTTCAGGACTGTAGCGGTTGTGTTGCTCTGTCAAGTGCAGGGGACAGAGTTTATTTCCCTAAAACTGGGGACAAGCACAAAATTGTTGTCTGGGACACAGTTCAAGGTAAGATATGGCAGAATTTCTAGTGCTAAACACTGACTGTACTGACCACCATTTTTCTACTTTTCATTGAATGACTGATAATCCAGTTCATTTTATAATCTGGTACAGATTAGGACCCCTTAACACTGGATATAAGGATTTTATTGTAATATCCATAGCCGATAGCTATATAAAATTATTGTACCAGCTTGTACATTCGTTGTGATTCTGGTGCAGTGCTAAGTATACAGAGAAAACCTGAGTTCACATAATATCTGAAGGTAAACAGAATTAAGGTAATATTTAATGTCTTGCAGGTCGTATGATGGATATTCTGGAAGCCTCTTCAGGGGTAACCTGTCTAGAGATTGCAAACAGTAAAAGAATTTTGTTCTGCGGCTTGACATCTGGCACTGTACTGGCATTTCCATTAGACCAAAGACAAGATGTTGCTTGTATTCCTCCTCCTGATAATAATTCACCTGTACTTTGTCTATCTCTGAGCAAACAAGAAAACCACATAGCTGTGGCCTACCAAGAAATGATTCTACTATACGAAGTAACAAAAGGAGATCCTCATCCGATGCTTGATGGCCCCATGTATTCAGTACATCCAAATATTCCAGGGTGTGTGAGCAGAGTAGCTATCTTTGAAGACCAAAGGATTATTTATGGAATGGTGGGAGGAGAACTTTGTCTATTCAACCCTGGACAAGATGACCACCACAAACTAGAGTCTCACATAAGCAAAATCACTTGCTTAGAAATCAGTACAAAAGAGACATATGCACTTAGCGGCTGTGAAGACTCCGTTCAGCGTTTGTGGAATATGGAGAAGGGTGACTGGGAACATGAGATGTGTTATAAGGTATTTAAGAACTTTTATAAAGCATATTTAGTGTATAAACTTTATTTTAGGTTAAAAAATATATATAGCTTTTGTCACCCCAGTAGTAAACTGGGTATATCGTTTTTGGTTTGATTGCTGGAGATCTGTCTGATCCTGGCCTGACAATTGCCAAGTGTTTTGCAATGAACTAACCACTGCTCTGTATTACTCCATGACTGCAGACGGATTAGCCATTATGTCAGAGAAGAAACAGATATAGCAGGAAATTGAAGAATTACCACCTGACATGAGGAAACTCAATGACAGCCTATGGATTTACACTGCCCGATAATGGAGAAGATGATTGGAAACGAACGTTCCTGTGAACGCTCGTTCCTGACAATCTGCCTGTCTAAATGGCCCACTGATCACCCAGTGACTGAGCGATCCTGTTGTTTGTGGAGGCACACCAATTATCTTTTTTGGGTAGCAGATTGTGTGGTCTAAACAGCGATCTGATGCCCAGAAACAATGGTTCTGTATAGGGATAAGAGATAGCAATAGCGATCCCTCGTCCTCATACTGTGAAGGAGATCGTTGCAAGTAAATGCAGCAGTCTTCTTTACTGAACGAGCAGCCAACTGTCCGAAAGGAATGCTTCCTTCTTCACAATCGGCTCTACGTCAGAGCGTCTAAACCCGCCTTAATAGAGTCACGATTTCCATTTTCAAATCCTTATGGACTCCAGTGATTTATTATGGGTTCCATCAAGAATAGCACTGCAAACTGTACTCTTCTAGTTGTCTAAAATACCTAAACCATTGCGCAGACAGAGCCTTGTCTTAAATGTGCTGTTTTCATGTGTTTTTTAGAGGTTTATACTGTCGAAAATGGCAAAAAAAATTACATATAGGGTTAGAATTTCTACATACAATGATCACATGTGTCTGTATACGTGTGTATGTTTAGTGCAAGAAAAAAGTTTAATTCTATTATTGCATTTCCCATAGGGCTTCTTCTTCCAAGGTGTTGAATGCGCCTGTTTCTCACCAGATGACTGTTATATTTATACTGGATCTCAGGACAGAGCAGTCAAAGTATGGGATGTAACAAATGGTGAGATGGTGATCTTTGTGGCAATTTTAAACCCTTCTTGAGCTAATACAGTATAATTACAGTTGTTGCCAGCAATAACCTAGAACTCCTGCTAGTCTATCATGTGTCCAAGAACCTCTTTCCTTTCTACTTTACATGGGGCATTATAATGGCAGAAGACACTACCATTGTCAACAATTTCTTTTTTCGTGCAAGATTACTTCTAAATATGTACAGTATATTTACACATCATACATATATATATATATATATATATATATATAGTGGGGATTTGCTCTGGTAGTTGGTATAAGCGGGTGCAGTACAGAGGCAAAGTACAAGTTTGTAATTCAAATGTTCGTGTTTATTTACACATAAGGTCAAACAAAAACACTTTTTGCAAGGTTGGTGTTTGTTCACACTGAGTAGAAAGTTTGTGCATAAAAAATGTCATCTTGTTGGCGGTTCTGCCTCCAGCAGTTCAAATGCAGGCTTTAGGTGGCCTGCTCTTCCAACACACAGGTCTCAGCTTTTCAGCCCAGCACAGGGCTCAGTTCCCACACCAGCGATTCCCAGAGCTCTTCTGTCAGAGAGATGTAATCACTCACAGCTGACACTGCTGGCTGTGTTTTTTATAGGCCAGTCAAGACCCGGCCTGGAACGTGGGGAGTAGTCACCCACCCAGCACTTTGACTACTCCCAGTAAGAGCCGTCCCGGATCAGCTACCAAGGCCAGGAACCTCGGTGAAAATTTTTCACATAATATTCGCAATAAATTAGCAAATTCTAGAATTCGTGATCTCCAGTCGGAACTAATGATGCGCATATTTTTTGTGCAATACATGTAACTTCACATTTGATCAGGTCTGAGTAGATATTACTGATTGTTGTGACATCACAACACTATGTCCGTAGCATGTATGTATGGACAGCAGAGAAACAGTAATTCCTATCACACTACATAACACCCTGCCCTGGAATCAGCTATACTATATCACTAACTATATCACTAACTATCATCTAACCTACACTGACTATCTACCACTAACTATCTGTATTATATATATGAGCTAACTATCTAATGTAATTGGATAAGGAATAGGATCCAGATGAAAGCACAGAGCACAGCAATGTCACTGCTCTCACTCTCAGAACTGCAAAAAAACTACAGAAAATGGCTGCTGGGGAGGTTCTTATATAGTAAGGGGTAGGCAACTTTCCTATTGGTTTCTAAGGATGTTGCCAAGCTCTGACAAAGATATCACAGCCTTCTCATTGGCCCACAAGCAAGAAGGAAGGTTACTAATGAAAAAAAAAATCTAGAATATTCGTGATTACGAATATATAGCACTATATTTTACAACTTTGCGAATTCTCGATGAGCCGATATTCGCAATAAAAATTTGTGATTAGAATATTCGCGATCAACACTAGTAATTATATAAAGACCACCATGAAAACTTGCAATTGAGTTAAGATTGACAATGATCACACAACCAAAGTGATGCACCCTTTATTTTCGGTTCTACAGAATGGTATGTAATAGGGCAGGATCATATTCATACTTTGTGGGATCTCCCCTTGCTGTGATGCAGGCTGACCACTCCAACCACTGGACCCGCTGTCAGCTGTTGTACATGGGAGATCCGTTGCCATATGCAGTCCCAGAAATTCTTGATGGGGTAGAGATCTGGCTGCTGAGCTGACCAGGGATGTTGCTGGATACCCTGAAGAGCATGTTGTGAAGTGCAAGCAGTTTGTGGTTAGACATTATCTTGTTAGAAGACCACTTCTCTTGAGTCAAACAGGCAGTAGGACTGGTTCCACAATGTCCTAGACATCCTGAAGGCTGGTCAATGTTCCCTCCACAAGTATCAGATGAAAATGGACATGGTAGCTAATGGTGTCCCACACCATGACACCTGGTGTTGGTTCTGTGTGTTTCTCTGCTGTTTGCCATGCATGCCTTCAATAGCCTCACTCCCAGGCACCAGTACAGGCTCTCTTGGCGATTATCAAAGGTCAGTGGCAAATGATTTGGTGAAGTGTATGAATGCAGTCCTGCTTCAAGTAAATGGTTTCTTATGGTCCAGGTGGTCACTGCAGGGGTTAAAGCAGAACCAATTTGTGACATCATGGCTGTCATTTCAGAGACAGCAGTTCTTCATATATGGTGATTGTGGCATGCATCTATCTGTCTTGGCTGTCTAGAATCCTTTCTACATACAGTATGTGAGTGTCTTCCTCTGCCAACTGTCAACACCACCGCTGCACTACAAAACCCTCTTGTCCAGTTCTTTCCACGATCTGATGAACAAACCATCTAGCTTCTAAAAGGCCCACTATTCAGCCCTTTTCAACATCTATTATGTTATATACAGTATATTATGTTATGACATCTGCCCATGGCCACCACTGCCCTTCTCTCTCCTGTGGGAATAGACACTGCACTACTCACCATGCTGCTGCCTCTATGCTTCTGCCTCTGTCTCCGGGCACCCACTTCCGGCCTTCTAAAGGGCCAGTGTTCGTGTTTCCAAATCCTTCCCCAGCCAATGGCTAGGGACCCCTGGGTATTTAAAGCAACTCTGTCACCAGGATCAACCCTATTAAACCAGAAATACTGTCTGGTAGGGCTCATCATACTGATTAAAACATTACCTTTCTTTTGTCTGTATGCTAAACAGCTGCAGCGAAATCAGTGTTTTTATTCAAATTCAAACGAGAAGTTCGAGCACCAGGAGGAGGGGTTGGATCCCTTGAGCACTGCTTTGTAACACCCCCTGTGCTCTGCACACGCCTCCCTTCCCCTTGATTGACGGGGCTAGACATGCTGAGGGCAGAGCTGTGTACTAGCATCTATATATCATATACTCTATGTCAGGGGTGGCCAACCTTACAGACACAAAGAGACAGAATATTTTTTTCGTATGACTGCCAGGAGCCACAAGCTATCTGTTTACACAAATATGCGTGTACACAACAGTATCACTGTAATTGCGTTATCAAACATTCAAAAGTGCATTTAAACCACCTTTCCTACCTGTAGTGTAGACAGCTTTAGTGAGACTTCTGGCAATGTTTGTTTTTCACAATGTGTTTCAGGATTTCTCAGATGACACCCCATGCTCAGATGACTGCCCATTTTCAGATGACCGCACCATGCTCAGATGACTGCCCTATGCTCAGATGACTGCCCCATGCTCAGATGGCTGCCCCATGCTTAGATGACTGCCCCATGCTTAGATGACTGCCCCATGCTCAGATGACTACCCCATGCTCAAATGACTACCCCATGCTCAGATGACTACCCCATGCTCAGATGACTACCCCATGCTCAAATGACTACCCCAGGGATGGCCAACCTGAGGCTCTCCAGCTGTGGCAAAACTACAACTCCCAGCACGCCTGCACTGCCTACAGCTCTCAGCCTACAGCAGGGCATGGTGGGAGTTGTAGTTTCACAACAGCTGGAGAGCCGCAGGTTGGCCATTCCTGGACTACCCCATGCTCAGATGACTGCCCTATACTCAGATGACTGCCCTATACTCAGATGACCGCCCTATACTCAGATGACCGCCCCATGCTCAGATGACCGCCCCATGCTCAGATGACCGCCCCATGCTCAGATGACCGCCCCATGCTCAGATGACCGCCTTATGCTCAGATGACCGCCTTATGCTCAGATGACCGCCTTATGCTCAGATGACAACCCATATGCTCAGATGACAACCCATATGCTCAGATGATAACCCATGCTCAGACGACCGCCCATGCTTAGACCGGCCATATGCTCAAACACACAAACACACTTGGTGTGCTGGGCAGTGGCACCTGTGAAAAAAAGGCAGAGCAGCAGTGGCAGAGAGACTGAGGCCAGCAGCAGCCATTTCAGTCAGATTAGAGCCAAAGCTGCAGAGTGGCTGTAATCGGACTAAAATGGCTGCTGCTGGCCTCAGTGAGTCTCTCTGCCACTGCTGCTCTGATTGAGTGCCCACTGCCCTGCCCTGCTGTCCACCATTAACATTCATTAAAATTGACTATGGAGCTGGAAGCAGGTCCTCCTTGCTTGCTGCGCCACTTCTTGCCGCCCCCATAAACCCAACCTGCGGTCTGATGAATCTGGCTGCTGGGCTGGCACTGAGAAGACTGGGGGTGGGTATTAGGTCACACACACTCACAGATGGGAAGGTGGGGCCCTGGGCGGGCACATCGGCGGCTGGTGGTGGGGATAAGCACTGCAGCTTCGCCTTCTCTGCCGGAGGAGGTGGGGCTTCAGTGAGTGACTGAGTCACGTGCCCACTCTCCACTTTTCCGCCTCGTTCCAGCCTTCCACCTCTTCACTTACGCGCTGCAGAGAGGAGAGTAATCGCTGGCCGCACCGCTCCCCTGCGAGCCACAAATGAAGGCGCAAGGAGCCGCATGCAGCTCGCGAGCCGTGGGTTGGCCACCCCTGCTCTATGTACAGCTATGTATAGCTTCACTACACTGAGATCTGCTCACAAAGCTATTCTACATATTACTGCTTTATTCGCAGGCACAATATATTATTATAAAGACACCAGTAATATTTGTTATAAGCACATAAAAAAACATGCATCTCTATGTGGTAATGCTATAGCTTGGTGATACGTGCTTGTTTTTGCATGTAGAGATCCCAGGTTTGAATCTTGGTAGATACTTGCATAAACTTTTTTTCTGTTATTGTTTCTCTCTCACTTAACCCATAGTAAAAGCCTATACTATAATAAATAATATATAATCATATTATAATAATAATAATAATAATAATAAAAAAAAGTCCTTACTATATTGAGAATAGTGTTGTTGTTTTTTGCTTAGAAACCTGAAAACTATTACTGGTTTATTCACAGGCACAATATATGATTATAAAGAAACCAGCAATATTTATTAGCTTTTTAAGCATAAGGGGCACATTTATTAAGACCAGCGTTTTAGATGCTGGAGGTGAATCACCGAAGTTATGTAAAGGCACCAGCTTCCTTGCTGTCTTTCATTCAGACCATTTTCTATACCTAATCCTGCCGGCCCGAAGAAGGTGCAGACTCTGCTGCAACATGGCATGCGACAGAATCTTTACCAAATAAATGCCACAAAAGTGGCATATATCTGTTCGTAAAAGGCCCCCATTTTTAAATGTGGAAGTAATAAAAAATACCTGAAGAAAAAAACCTGGAAGTCTCTGCCAGGATCTCTCCCAGGCACCGGCCTTGTGCACTCTGTATCACGGATGCGGACCCACTGACTTGAATGGGTCCGCAATCCGCTAGATATGGAGCAGTGCCGAGCAGAGGCACAGATCGGATGCCCACAGAAGCACTATGAGGCACTTCAGTGGGATTTTGGTCCATACCTCCGCAACACAAAAATATAGAACTGTCACGCTCCAGTATGGGAGGGAAACCCCACACTGAACATAGGAGGGAAAGGGGAAAGGAAATAGGGCCAGAAAACTAGGAAAGGAAGATGGACATCTCCTAGTGAAAACCCTAATCAAAGGCCTGACTGACTACCAGTATGCAAAAAAAAGGGGGTCAGTCAGCACCTCCCAGTGCGCAGGTGCACGCTGCCATGGCAAAGACCTAGAGGAAAGAAAGAGACAATGCAGCAGCACTCTGCAAATCAGACAAAGTACAACAATGCTTACAAAAATTATTGTGCTAATACTACGCTTATTTATAAAAGCGAGATGCTTGGACAATGCATTTTGTACAAAACCATCTAAGCCTGTCTGCCGAACGTCAAGGCGATCTCTGTTAGACGGGTCCTAACACTAAATACTACCTGTTATGCGCCATAATGACCGCCATAAAATTCAGGGAGTGTTGGACCCACATGCATGTTGGATCCACTCTGCCTTTTTCCATTTTTTTGTGCCAAAATGGCCTCCATTGCAAGGGATGCAGGTGCCAACATGCATGCTGAGCCCACTCTATACCCTTCCTGGTGCTAGACAGCTTCCAATGAATGTAGTGAGAGCAGGCTACAGCTTTCATACTGAAAGTAATTAAAATCAGCCTATGGGGCAGACAGGCTAATCAGGAGTGCACGACTCGCTGGAGTGCCACATCTCCAGCATTGTAAATCTGCAAATAAAAACTACCAGTATGAGCAGACCCCAGAGGTAGGTGAGTTCATATACAAGAATACCCAAAGTCTTATCTAAACTTAAAGGACCCTGGTACTAATAACAGGGATGAGACATCCTTTTCCTCCAAATGGAAGGATGAACGGAGTCTCCCTAAGGCCTAATTCAAAACAACAAAGAAATGCAACACACAGAAAAGCCACAATACAAAGGGAAAGGTAACACTTAACTGCCAAGAAGCTATGGCAGCACCAGGAACTCAGCCGAGATCCAAGCACCAGCTATCCACAGGTCCAACTAAAGCTATAAACCGCACAGCATTGTGGGAGAGACAACTATAAATAGGGAACGTTAAAATGACCACAATAGCAACACCTGGAGGTACTGTGGCCAGTACCAGAAACAACCCAGACGCCTTTTGATCCACAAGGTAAACATGTCAAATTTAAACGTGTTGCCAGTCTCAAAGATCTCCTGCCTCCACTGTCGCGGGGACGTCCGTTTGTCTCGGTACGTCCATGACAAGAACATGTTCTATTTTTTTGCGGTTCAAGTGAGCGGGTTCGCATCCGCAAACGGTGTGCACAAGGATGGTGCCCATGCATTGTGGACCGCAATTGGCAATCCACAGCTTGGGAATGGGGCGCACGTGTTCGTGTGCATAAGCCCTTAGGGTTAGCCCGGTTAGTTGACACAGTGGATCCACATTTGTTGATTCATATACCATTAATAGCACACATGGTATATGCCTTTATCTAGCAGGCATAGTCAACACTTCAACAACATTCAAGTAATAGTACTGTAACAAACAACACATAAAACAGTGCTGTCAGACAAAAAAAATAACTGTGATGCCAGACCAAAATAAGTCTGTGAAACATCGGTATGTAAAATAAGGATCTTGGAACTTAGATCAATACAGGCTCGCACTGCCCCACAGGGGTACAGGTGAATCTCGTAGTGGGCCCCTGAGCAAGGTGGTCCCCTTGTCTTCCCCCCACTGCACAAGTGGCACATACCACAGTAGATTTACTGCACTACATATAGATAGGCAGTCTACAGCACCTCAACCAGCCTAAGGCTACATGCACACGACATTTTTAATGCACGTTTTTTTTTTTTTTTTGTATGGGGGCAGTCTGTCAGTGAAAAACGGACAAGATAGAAGATGTTCTATTTTTTTATGTCTGTTTTTCACTGAACGTGTAAATAACCCCATAGACTACCATTGGTCTTAAAATGGTGGTCGTGTGCATGTATCCTAAGTTCATATAAAAAACTGGGTAGAATATTTAAGAAACTACTCAGTTTATTATCATGGACACATTAAGGTGGCTGAGATGACTTATAGGTACAGAGACGGGACAGGCAGTTACCTTATTTCCCATGGACCTGCCTTCTCAAAGTTGCTGCTCAGACCCCCATAATCAATCATCTTGCAGGATCTTGCTGTGGACTGCTGCTTTGTGAGCAGGTCATATTTGGATGTATCTGTGTGGTGGGACCCCCAAATAAATTGTACTGGTGAGCCCTAGTCCACACTGGATCAAAACATATCACAACCTCCAGCCTTGCCATATTGTAAAATAGGTTTTTATCTTAACTCCTTCTAGGTGTTATTTTTTTCATTTTTCGGTAGTGTAGAAATATATATTTCTTTGATTTGTGAAGGTATGCCTAACTATGCAATTTGTTGTCAAACAGGTTCTTTGCTTGCAGTGCAATATGTATACGCAACCATCACTCGTCTTGTCTCCACCCCTGATGGATTTTTGGGAACCACAAGACTGGGGTATGTCATTCAGGAGAAGTTTCAGTGCCCACAAACTGTAAGCCAGCAGTACAACCCATTGCAGAACATCAAGGCTACATGCACGGTTAAATCTAAGAAAGTGAAGGACACCAGTAGAAAGACTGTTCATTCAGAGGCAAAACTGGGAAAGAAATGGTGGAAATGCAAAGAGCAAACTGAAAAATCTTCACAAATATGCCATATTGTCTAACCTTCTTAGTTTAGGAGCTGTCGCTACCATTTGGAAGGACGAAACGGAGGATCTAGAATCTAGAGAACATGCACTCTAATGAGAAGAACCTATCATTAGCAATTTACAAATCAGTGAGATATAAGGAAAGACAATACCATGTGCAATACCACTAATAGCCTGGCAGTGTTTTTAGAAGAGAGGAGACATGTTTTTCAAACTTTGTATAACCCCAGCAATACCAATACAACAACGTGTCACATGCCACATGTACTGTACACAGCACCTACCGGTAAATACATTTATCACAAGGTCTGGACTGTTGTAGATGGACTGCTCTTTTTCTGTAATGGGATAATACATATACAGCAATACTGTAACCACTTTGTACAAACAGAAATAAAACAGCTTGCAGTGTTGAGATACGGGGTCTTCTAAGTACATATATTTCTAAAGGTGCTATTGACATAAAAATTCTCACCAGATGTCAGTAACGCCCCCCTTCCCCTTTACTTTTCATTGACAGCCGAGTGTGAGTGCGCGTCAGGCGTTCACGTGGGCGGCTGTCAATCAGAGGTGAAGGGGCAGGGAAAGGGGGCATGGTTATCCTGACTTGAAGCGAGGAGGCCGCTGCCCCCTTGACTTCAAACTCTGCTGTAACATAGCGCGTGCAGGGGATTAAAGAATAACTGTCACATTTAGACCCTAATTTCAATTTTCATATATGTAGTTACTAATAACATGATATTCCAGAATCAGTTACTATTAGACTGACTTACCCCATATTTAATAAGATTCAGCCCTTAGCAACCAATCTGCATAAAACTGCAATTTCACTATTCAGTTAAGATGGCCGCCACTGCCCTCACCCTGAGGCTAATCCCGCCTGCCCTCACTAGCCAGTAACAATAGCCCCCCAAAAGTGTCAGTAACCAGAGCCCTCCCCCTAAAGGGTTAATCTCCTGCAGCACAGAGGGGTCCTCTTACCACATGTTGCTTTCATTTATACACTGAGCAGATGGCAGATCTCCCTTCCCTGGTCTGCGCTGATTCCACTCTGCATTCTCTCAGTCTGCTGAGTGAGGGAGCGTCTGCCAAGCGCAGGGACAGGGAGAAGTGCACACAGCCCAGGCACTGTTATCAGCTGCTGGGGAGGACCTGGCTTTAATCATTTACTTACAGTCCCTGGCTGTCTGTAATCTGACCTTGCAGGCTGCCTGCTTCTGTGTCCTCCGTCCTCCAACACAGAGGACGGACCCTGCCTAGCAACCTTATTTTAAGCACAGGTAAAAGTAGGCAGTACAGGAAACAAAACTGTGGAATTAAGGGGTAATTGAGTACACAGTGAAAAGTTGAAATAGGGCCACCAAGGAGATATTAATCACCACAATCCAATACTCCCCAAAAAATAATACGACAGTTATCCTTTAAAATTTGTTTTTCAAGATTTTGGTGCATCTGGCCGGAGGAAGAAAAGGATCTTTAGGAACATACTGCTGGCTACTTTAAGGTAATGCTGGCGGTTTGGAATATCTTGTCAGGTGGGCGCCGTGTATGGCAGCAGTGGTCTTATGTTTAGTGTATAATGTTGGATAAATGTAAAATTGTCTACATCGATTTCTGCATTGGAGACTAGCAATGGTTTCCCTGCAGAAATATCAGCCTCATACCGTTATGTGGGCCTATGCATTATATATGTCTATTACCGCAAGATTTGTACTCCTCCTCGGCTAAAAATACTCCTCAAAATTGTTGAGAGGAGTGTTTTTACTCTTCTGGAAAAAATGCAGTGCGACCTCTGGTCCCCTCCTCTTTATTGGTGGTACAGTGACAGTTCCGATCGGAGCCCCAGCAGTGTAATCCTGGGGCTCCGATCGGTTACCAGGGCAGCCAGGACGCTACTGAAGCCTTCCATAGTAAGCTCCCTGCTGCCGTGTGCACAAAGTGCAGGGCAGCATGGAGAGTGTGAAGTCTTATTCACCCTAATAGAGCTCTACTAGGGTGAATAGGATAAGGGATCAAAAGATCCCAGGTTCTAGCCTATAAGGGGGAAAATAGTTATTAAATAAAAAATATTAAGTATAAATCACACCCTTTCCCAATTTTACATATAAAATATATAAACAATGAATAAATAAACATATTACATATCGCCATGTCCAAAAAGTCCAAACTATAAAAATATTTTAAAAATCTCCTATGCTGTGAACGCCATAACAGAAAAAAATTATAAATAAAAACCGTGCGATTCGCCATTTTTTTGTCACCTTGTCCCCCTCAAAAATTAGGATAAGACTGTTCTATTAAGGGCCGTACGTTCCATAAAATGCAGAATGCACGCTGCTTTTTTTGTGTTGTTTTTTTGTGTGGTATTGAATGGTATTGAGTATCGCAATACTTTTTTATGGTATCGAAACCGAATCTAAATTTTGGTATCGTGCTAACCCTAATTTCATGTTCATCATCCTGATGGCAGATTTTTTATGCCTCGGTACAGTTGTCTATTCTTCCTTCCTTCAATTATATGAAGTTTGCCAGTGCTGTATACTAAAAAGCAGCCCCACACCATGATGTACCCACCTCCAAACTTCACTGTTGGTATGGTGTTGTCACAACCAGACAGCTGAGAAGCTCTGACAGAAGCCTTTCAGAACCTCCTCCTTGAGTTTTCTTTGTTGTGGTGTTCAGTTCCTCATCTCGTTAGCCTCTCTCAGCTGTCATGTAGTTGGACTGATTGCATCCCTTTAAATTCCGCCCCATAATGCATTACTGGGCGGCTTATACTACTTCCTGGAGTGTGTGTGCATGCTGATCCTGTTTCCCAGTCTGCTACAAAGTTAAGTGCTGTACATTTATCTGTTATTTTCTGTTTGCTGGATCCCAGGTGACGCTGACTCCCTCCGTGTCTGGTGTAGGGAGCCGGTGGTCGTGTCCCCTCACTATTGTAGGGTGTTCAGGGGTTATATAGTCGAGGTACGTGGATATGCAACCATCCACCTTTGGGATTTTTGCATAGGCTGAGAAGCCAGGGAAAGTAACAGGTCTTGTGCAGGGGTCTCCCTTTTGGTTCCTTAGCTTTGGATCCAGTGAGTCATATATGCATGTTGCATTGTCTTGTTTCCTGTACACCGTCCGTGACAGGTGTTTTTGGGGGTGATAGGCCTTTTGGCCTCCCAACATGGTGTGTATGGCATCCAAAAAGTTCAATTTTGGTACCTGTTGATTCCAGGTCTTTCTGTAGCTCTCCACAGGTGGTCCTTGTTTCTTGGACAACTCTTCTGATAATTATTTTCACTCCAATGTCTGAAATCTTGTGGAGAGCACCTGGTCACGGATGGTTTATGGTGAAATGATGTTCTTATGGCCCAGTAGTGCTCACTGTAACCTTCAGTAGTTTAGAAATTCTTCTGTAACCAATGACATCAGTATGTTTTCCAACAATAAGGTTGTGACTGTCTTGAGAGAGCTCACTGGTTTACCCATCATGAGATGCTTCTTGTGTTGCACCTTAGTAATGATACACCTTTTTAAAGGCCATCAGTTGAACCCGCTGATATTATTTTTCACTAAGTGGTGGGATTGCTTTCTAATTACTGAAATATTTGATCTTGTCTCATGACTTTCCACGGCTTTTTGCACCTCTCTTTCTTCACGTGTTCACTACTTTTTCTGTGTGACATTTCTCATTATTACACATAATTTATGGACATCTATGGTTTGGTTTCTTTGCCTGTGTGGATTGGATGGGTTGTTACCGACATCTGGTGAGAATTTCATGTCAATAGTACCTTTAGGGTACTATTCACATTAGCGTTTTGTTTTCGAGTATTAAGTTCCGTCCTAGGAGCTCAATACCGGAAACAAACAATCAGTTTTATCCTAATGCATTCTGAATGGAGAGTTTTCCGTACAGGATGCATCAGGATGCATCAGTTCAGTCCCTCTTACGTTTTTTGGACGGAGAAAATACTGCAGCATGCTGCAGTTTTCTCTCCGGCCACAAATACTGAACATTTGCTGGAATGCCGGATCCGGCATTAATTTACATTGAAGTGTATTAGTGCTGGATCTGGCATTGTGCTGTCCGCATTTTTTGTGGACCCATTGAAATGAATAGGTCTGCATCCTATCCGCAAAAAAAAACTGAATGAACACGAAAACAAAATACGTTCGAGTGCATGAGGCCTTAGAAATATATGTACTCAATAATGCCAAAAACTGAAGTAAGATACTGAGAGAACAGATCTCCTGCTCAAAAACAACCCCTCCTTTCATCGGAATCTTAATAGATAAAACAAATGTAACACGTATTGCTTTTGTAAGTCCTTATTTCTCATCTCATAATCATAATCTCATTCCATGTTCCAGTGTCTGACTTGAAAGGAATATGCCACTATCCTGAGCAAATCCATCAGACCCAAGTGCTGGAGTTTGGTCAATATGATACAACTGCTTGGGAGTTTGCATGTTCATGAGCCCCCTCCATTTCCCGCTGATTAGGAGTAGTATTATACGCAGTATAGGAAGAAAGCTATCAATCACCTACAGGTGGACAAGGACAACCATCTCAAAAATATGAGGACACAAGTACTTAGGTCCTGCTGTATAATCTCAACAGGGATTTTAAGAAAATGACAGCACAAAAAAGTAAGTGACCCTTTGTTTGAACCAGGGTCTCTATTACTGCCCTCAGATAAGTGAGAATAAACCTGGTGATAGATTCCCTATAAGAAGATAATAATAAATAATAATAATCATTATTCATACAGCGCCACCATATTCTGCAGCACTTTACAATTCATGTACAAAACAAAAGACATCACAAAGTTACTGGCTAATATACAACTAAAACACTAGGAGTGAAGGCCCTGTTCGCAAGAGCTGACAATCTATGAAGAATTGGGGGTGACACATCAGGTAGTTGAATGTTATATGAAGAGGTCCAGCCATCTTTGTAATGAAAGGAGCGGTGTAGGCTGATCTGTGTGTGCTAGAGCTTTGGGTGTGGGGATTACTGTCAGAAGATATAGTTCAGGTCTGAAGAGTTAGGGGATTGGGAGGGGGGTTTACTAGGGGAAGAGTCAGTTTAGGAAGCTTGATAAGCCTGCCTAAAAAAATATGATTTTAAGGCACGCTTGAAGGTGGAGGAGTTGTGAATTGACCTGATATTCGGTGGCAGAGCATTCCAGAGAGTAGGTGCAGCTCTAGAAAAGCCTTGAAGACAGGAGTGAGAGGTACGAATTATGGAGGATGTTAATCGTAGGTCACTAACAGAACGGAGAGAGCGAGTAGGATGGTAGACGGAAATAAGGGAGGAGATGTATGGAGATGCAGCACTGTGGAGAGCTTTGTGGGTGAGAGGTTTGAACTGTATTCTGGACAGACAGATGAGCCTGGCTGCAGCATTTAGGTCAGACTGAAAGGGGGGGGGGGGGGGTTTGTGAGAGGAAGACCAATTAGTAATGAGTGACAGTAGTAAAGACAAGAATTATCAAAGCAATAGCGGCTGTGCTTGGTATTCCAGCTCAGCTCTATTGACTTGAATGGGGCTGAGCTTCAACTTGGCCATTGACTGATGTACGGTGATGTCACATGGCCTAAGGAAAGGCCATGGCACTCATGGAACACCGGCCTCTTCTAACAGCTGATTAGCAGGGGTCTTGAGTGTCGGACCCCTGCTGTTCTGATATTGATGACCTATCCTGATTCCATGCTCTGTATTTGCCACAAGTGCCACTATTGCGACCACTACCTTTACGCTAACACTATGGCTATGTGCAATGAGCACGACCGTGGTACGGTTACACGGACACCAAATTATGCCGTGGGTCCGGATATGGGTTTATAAGTCTATAGTTTTTGTTCGTGACGCCAATTGCAGCGTGTGCAGGGTACAGTCTCAGGGCCCTTTAAGGTGTTGCAACTCCCGTACCAGGTTAGGAATGCCAGAGTGGTGTAATGTCTCTATGTAGCAGTAGTAATAGTGTCAACGGTGTCTCCTACTGGGGTATGGCTGGACTCCGGGATCCTGGCTCACTTGCAATAAATTAGTGTGTTGCTAGTAGGAGTAATTTAGGGTTTTGGTAGCAGTAAATGAGATCCAGACTTGGAATATAATTCAACTTGTCTTTACTGGAGGCAGCATTAATCCACATGAGATACAGCAATAGTCTTGGGTCCTAGCAGGTATTGGCAATATATGGCAGGGATTACTATCTCTTCTGCTCCCATCATGTGCCTGGAGAATATGGCAGGAATCTATCTTCTGCTGTGTATGGGAATGACTAGCTGAGGAGGAATTTGTCTTCTCCTGGTCTCTGGATAGTACTTACAGTTGGCTCACAGGGAATGGTTCTTCCTGGAGTCCTGGAGGTGCTGCTTGCGCGTCACCAGCCGAGGCTGAAGGCTCAGGCTGGGATGAAGATCTTTGGTCTCAACTGAGACGAGATCTTGGTCTGGGATCCCTATAACTGGGAGCTCCTACCAGCACAGCCTTCCCCTAGCCGGGGTGGCTGGCACACACTAACTATAACTTCCTTCTCCTCCCCATGAGACAGGACATAGGCCAGCCCACTTCTGCTCATAGAGGGGGAGCTAAACTGGAATGTACTATTCCAGTTTAGAAACACTAAACTGACACTAAGGCCTTGCTATACATTGCTGCCACCTGCTGGTGTACATGGAAATTATAGCAAAATATATAGGCTTAGAAAATGCACATTTGTGAGGAGTGTTATGTAAAATCACATTAGATGACAAGGCACATGTTACCAACAAATAGTAGCGGGAAAAAGAGTTTAGTAACATAACTTTGGGATGTTACATTCCCCCTTACTTTGAGTTAAGCCATCCTTGGCTTATGCTTAGGAGGGAGAGGAATCAGCTCTGGGGTACCCAATATAAATACAAAGTGCTGCATGTATTACATATAACGACATACATAGACAAACATGAAACGAGCTATCCCCAGGTTCCTGCCCGCTAGAGTAAGGTGTCCAACAGTTTCCTTCTCTTGGTATAACCTGTGAACCTAATACTGCACAAAGCAAACATTACTGACTGACTTTGTAGTGTTCTGGCCCTAAAACACCAAAGAAAGCATGCTTCTTTACTCTGTAGTCCCGCCATTGTGTAATGAAATGCCCGCAAATGAAAGGGTGGCTTTATCCTGTATTCCCTTTCCTGCACCAAAGCCTGAGAAATTTTGCTTATAGCACGATCACTATGGTGACTAAGGGATAGCTAAAATATGGCTCTAAGGCTTGAGGTACCATACCTTAGGCAAAGGCTCAGAAGGGGAGGTATTTATCGTCTCCATGCTCTTCTGGCAATGTCACAGGAGGAGGGTAGTATAATCCCATAAAACTCCTGGAAATAAGACACCTCAGGATGGGAGCAATCCTGAACATAAAATGAAAGGGAAGAAGCAATCTATGACTTCTAATGATTCCCGAAGCAGCGGGGTTATCCGTGTAGTTACTAGACCTGCCTGGACTTACCACTTGGTCCTACCTGTGCACTAAGAGTAGGCCATTAGTTTCAATCGTCCGCAGAAAGGCAATCCGTATAAAGGATGGAGAGATCAAGAGCTGTCAAATAAGGCATACAAGAGTAAGTTGCTACATTTTTGGTTAAGTGCAATGTTAACTGCAAATGTCACAAATAGTGCATAAATTCACATTGCGGCACCTGAAAGAGAATACACACAATGGGCATGTTATCTTAAACGTTGCATAACATGTAAACTGGTACAACTAGTGCAAAAATATTAAATAGGAATCACAAAGAGCTCAGGTATCGTTTGAGTCTTTTCTTAGGGTGCAAGCTTTTATGTTGCGGTAAACCTTTTATAGAAAATAGTGCAAATTTTAATTAATACAAGAGTAGGCTCAAAAATACCTTGAGTCCTTTTGTTGAAGTGCTTGAAGTAGTAGAATCCTCTGGAAACAGGTAAAAAGTAAATTGTAATTCACAGGGATAAAAGTTAATTGCAATCCAAGGAGGTATAAAAGTCTAAAAGCAGCATATTTAGAACCGTAGTTCCACAAGGCTATCAAGTAACCTGAGAAAGGGGGTAAAATAATGAACTTGGACGTGAGGGGTTAAATGCTGATGGGGGAGTCCTTACAGCTCATGATCATCAGGGTGAGGACAAACTAGGGCAACCTGAAAATAAAAACATTAAAAGCACACAATGCCAATGGGTCCTCACCCGTCAGGAATAGTCCACGACGTGGCTCCCAAATGTTCTTATTTTAAAGGAAGATGCATTTAGAGGAGGGCATCCATGTCCTCCTCGCTACTGGAGCTACTAAAGCGCATCAGGTGGCGCTCTTGCCTCTGGTAGCTCATCGTCACAGCAGTAGTTGTACGCCACTGACCTCTGGTGGTGGTTCTGGTTACTGGCTGTGCAGACAGCCTGGAAAATGCGGCTGTGACATGCTGCAAACCGGAATCCCTAGCCGGTGCAGTGGGGCTCAAAACCTCCGGCTGAAGGGGCTCTGGTAGACAAACAGAAGGTGCCTGAGGCTGCTTCCAGGGCAGTACATAGGGTCGCACCTTGGGGTTGAAGGTCAACACAGAATTGTTTATCTTGCCCCCACCCGCAGTGTTGGGAGTGCAGCCAGGTCAGGAATAAGTGGTGCAGGTTCTGGCTGGGGTTGCTACCTGAAACGCAGTCTGCCATCTGGGGTTTCTTGAAGGCATCTCACTTTCTCTGCAGAGCCTGGGTCTTCCTGCCAGGTCTCTGGGGTGACTGCAGGGGTTAATGGCTTAGCCAGCAGGGTCACACCGGCACCGAAGGGTCCTTGCACAGAACGCATGGGGGTATATTCTACCTGGTCCCCTGCGTACAAGTTATGACTGGCCTGCGGCAGGTAATGTCGCTTAACTGAGCGGCGGCCCACAAAGATTTCTGACCCGGAGAAATCCCACCCCTCTCTCCACTGAAAACCAAAAATAACCCAGTGCGCCTGGTGAGTTTGGGGTCTCCTGGCTGGGGGTCATCTACCACCTGCTTGACCCATTCCTCTATGGCGGACTTGTATTCCCACGCCGTCTGGGCATAAGCTGGTGATCTCCCATGGGACTTCAGGTTTTAGGCATCCCGGTTTTATAGTAGGGAAACTGGGTGGCGCCGCACCACAAGGTGTCCTTGGCGGAATAGGCCTAGGCCGTCTTGCGTGACGTCTCGCCTTCGACGCTGACAACAGTAGAAGCGGAGGGATCCACAGCCTTTCGAGGACTTGACCAGAGTCTTCTTCCACGGGAGTGGTAACAGCAACAGTGGCGTTCTCTTTTTCGGCGCTGGTAAGGATAGGGGTTACAGGCTCCGTAGTCGCGGAGGGATCCACTGCCTCCGGGCTTGCGGCAAACACGGAGGGACCACTTTTCCTCACTAGCTGAGAGACTTGAATCTCTGACGGGTGGTCTTCATACACCGGCTCTCCTCCGATAACCATTTGGCTCCATTTCGGCAACGGGAGCACCATCTTCCTTGGCTCCTCTGTTGGGGTGCATTCAGGAAGTGAGGGTGGAGCCCAGAGGGAGGAGTCTCTACTCCCTTGGCTTGCATTGCAAAGTTCTTGGTGGGCAGTCTTTAATTTTCCTGCTTCTAGGGGGGCATATTCGACATCTTCGCGCTCTTGAGAGGGCGTTCTTGTCTTTTTCTGCTTCCGAAAAGCATGAAGAGGCGGCGCCATTTTGCGAATATGGCGAAATAACCCTTTGAGTACTCGTGGGCACCGCATGGTGCTTTCTGGCAAGCAACAAAGCAATAAAGTCAATTTTCTGGGTTTTTGCACAACTCTCAGAAATTGCAGTACTGTGAAACATGCAATTCGATCTTTGGTCTCAACCGAGACGAGATCTTGGTCTGGGATCCCTATAACTGGGAGCTCCTACCAGCACAGCCTTCCCCTAGCCGGAGTGGCTGGCACACACTAACTATAACTTCCTTCTCCTCCCCATGAGACAGGACATAGGCCAGCCCACTTCTGCTCATAGAGGGGGAGCTAAACTGGAATGTACTATTCCAGTTCAGAAACACTAAACTGACACTAAGGCCTTGCTAAACATTGCTGCCACCTGCTGGTGTACATGGAAATTACAGCAAAATATATGTAACAGGCTTAGAAAATGCACATTTGTGAGGAGTGTTATGTAAAATCACATTAGATGACAAGGCACATTTTACCAACAAATAGTAGCGGGGAAAAAGAGTTTAGTAACCTAACTCTGGGACGTTACATATGGCAGTCACTACTACCACTACAACCATTACGGGGTCCCCCACCTCCTCCTGAACCCCCTCCTCATATGTCACGACTGTGACTGATCCAGGTCTGGGAGGAGAAGGTCGCAGCGACTTGCTACTCGCGATAGCTTGTGAGTTTGCTCCGTGGTTCAGGGTATGTCATCCGGGTTTTGCCTTGTGAACCTTTTTTGTCCTGACTGGGAGTTTGTAGGCATCCTTCTCAGGTGAGTCCTGTCTGCCACTCCCAGCTACTATATTAGTTTCAGTTTCACTTGCAGTCATTGCCAGATATAGTCCTTACTTCCAGTGCTATTCTGACCTTTGAAGGAGATCGTTTGACGGTATTGCTGTGGTGCTCTGGTCTGGCGTGGACTGTTGTTATTGGGATCACCTTCTCTGCTCGTGACTGGATAAGTCTATCTCTGCTGTAGATTGTTTGTTTGTTGCTGTCTTCCCCTGTTGTTCTCCTAGACATGAGTGATGGTGACTAGTGCTCCCATCTGCCTTTCCCCAGTCTAGTCTTGTTAGGGTGACTGAGGGTTTAGGCATCCTGCTCGCCGCACGGGTTCACACCCCGTCTAGGGTATCAGGGCAGACAGGTGCCAGCTTAGGGTTAGTCAGGGGTGGCCGTTCTATTTCCCATCCGTAGATAAGGGTCCCCCTTCCCCTCCGTCTGGTGCGACACGACTGCTGCTGGGATAGCGGTCGTGACGTCATGGCGGTCCAAACGCTGACTGTTCTCATACAACTCATAACACAGTGACTCTGTTGACTATCTCCCATGGTGGGGTTTTGTTGCCTCTTTTTAGGAAAAAAGAAGGTGCCCCGCTAGGAGGGGGCAGTTATGACAGAGAGCATGCGACTGAAAGGCTTCTCTGGGGTTGCAAGGAGGAGGAACAGGAGGAATGCTGTGATCCCTGGCTCCATGGCACGGTGTCAGACTCAGAGGAGACCTCCACATCATCCTCCTGGAGAAGTGAGCCATCAAGTTCACAATCTTATTCTCTTTGTTCTCAATAATAATATTGAGCCTTTCGGAAACCAGGGAGAACTGTGGCCTACTGCTATTATTACTGGATGGATGGCTGGTGCTGCTGCCCACATTCTGATTCAGTAGAACGGATCAGTTATTTTTATTGCAAACTGATGCTCAAAATAAAGTATACATTTTTTTTTTGTTTGTTTTTTTTCTTCTGGCAGATCAGAAGAATGGAAAACAAAATGGTGATGGGAATGCATTATTCTGTTTAGAAATTTTGATGGAGCTGCAACAGAGACTCCAGACAGATCCTATGGTGCACATGTGAATAAAGCCTAATCAATATCCCCCATAAATCAAAGCTCACCTGCTCATTTATGGGGGGAGGGGGGGTCTTTTCACCCCCAGAAAAGTAGTGAGAAGATTATATTTAAATTATTGAAAGAAGAAAAAACGCGGCACTCACCTTCAACTTCCTTTTTGCAGCTTTAGGGCTCTTTCACACTTGCGTTGTTCTTTTCTGGCATAGAATGCCGTCTTCGGGGCTCTATGCCGGAAAAATCCTGATCAGTTTTTTCCCAATGCATTCTGAATGGAGAGAAATCCGTTCAGGATGTCTTCAGTTCAGGACCGGAACGTTTTTTGGCCGGAGAAAATACCGCAGCATGCTGCGCTTTTTGCTCCGGCCAAAAATCCTGAACACTTGCCGCAAGGCCGGATCCGGAATTAATGCCCATTGAAAGGCATTAATCCGGATCCGGCCTTAAGCTAAACATCGTTTCGGCGTATTACCGGATCCGACGTTTAGCTTTTTCTGAATGGTTACCATGGCTGCCAGGACGCTAAAGTCCTGTTTGCCATGGTAAAGTGTAGTGGGGAGCGGGGGAGCAGTATACTTACCGTCCGTGGGGCTCCCGGGGCGCTTCAGAGTGACGTCAGGGCGCATGGATCACGTCGTCCATGCGCATGGGGCACTCTGACGTCATTCTGGAGCGCCCCGGGAGCCGCACCGGTAAGTATACTGCTCCCCACTACTACTATGGCAACCAGGACTTTAATAGTGTCCTGGCTGCCATAGTAACACTGAACGCATTTTGAAGACTGATCCGTCTTCCAATGCTTTCAGTTCACTTGCGGTGTTACGCATCCGGCGGGCACGGAAGTGCACGCCGGATCCTAACAACGCAAGTGTGAAAGAGGCCTTAGGCTACATGCACACGAACGTTGTTTGTTTCCGTGTCCGTTACGTTTTTTTTGCGGATAGGATGCGGACCCATTCATTTCAATGGGTCCGCATAAAAAGTGGACAGCACACAGTGTGCTGTCCGCATCAGTATGTCCATTCCGTAGCACAGCTAAAAAAATAAAACATGTCCTATTCTTGTCCGTTTTAGGCATTGTTACAATGGATCCGCAAAAAAAAAAACGGATGGCATACGGATGGCATCTGTTTTTTTTTTGCAGTTGTGGACAAGTATAGGCATTATTACAATGGATCTGCAAAAAAAAAACAGATGCCATCCGTATGCCATCCGTTTTTTTTTTTTGCGGATCCATTGTAACAATGCCTAAAACGGACAAGAATAGGACATGTTTTATTTTTTTAGCTGTGCTACGGAATGGACATACTGATGCGGACAGCACACTGTGTGCTGTCCACTTTTTATGCGGACCCATTGAAATGAATGGGTCCGCATCCTATCCGCAAAAAAAACGTAACGGACACGGAAACAAACAACGTTCGTGTGCATGTAGCCTAAGGCCTCTTTCACACTTGCGTTGTTAGGATCCGGCGTGCACTTCCGTGCCCGCCGGATGCGTAACACCGCAAGTGAACTGAAAGCATTGGAAGACGGATCAGTCTTCAAAATGCGTTCAGTGTTACTATGGCAGCCAGGACACTATTAAAGTCCTGGTTGCCATAGTAGTAGTGGGGAGCAGTATACTTACCGTGCGGCTCCCGGGGCGCTCCAGAATGACGTCAGAGTGCCCCATGCGCATGGACGACGTGATCCATGCGCCCTGACGTCACTCTGAAGCGCCCCGGGAGCCCCACGGACGGTAAGTATACTGCTCCCCCGCTCCCCACTACACTTTACCATGGCAAACAGGACTTTAGCGTCCTGGCAGCCATGGTAACCATTCAGAAAAAGCTAAACGTCGGATCCGGTAATACGCCGAAACGATGTTTAGCTTAAGGCCGGATCCGGATTAATGCCTTTCAATGGGCATTAATTCCGGATCCGGCCTTGCGGCAAGTGTTCAGGATTTTTGGCCGGAGCAAAAAGCGCAGCATGCTGCGGTATTTTCTCCGGCCAAAAAACGTTCCGGTCCTGAACTGAAGACATCCTGAACGGATTTCTCTCCATTCAGAATGCATTGGGAAAAAACTGATCAGGATTTTTCCGGCATAGAGCCCCGAAGACGGCATTCTATGCCAGAAAAGAACAACGCAAGTGTGAAAGAGCCCTAAAGCTGCAAAAAGGAAGTTGAAGGTGAGTGCCGCGTTTTTTCTTCTTTCAATAATTTAAATATAATCTTCTCACTACTTTTCTGGGGGTGAAAAGACCCCCCCCCCCCTCCCCCCATAAATGAGCAGGTGAGCTTTGATTTATGGGGGATATTGATTAGGCTTTATTCACATGTGCACCATAGGATCTGTCTGGAGTCTCTGTTGCAGCTCCATCAAAATTTCTAAACAGAATAATGCATTCCCATCACCATTTTGTTTTCCATTCTTCTGATCTGCCAGAAGAAAAAAAACAAACAAAAAAAAAATGTATACTTTATTTTGAGCATCAGTTTGCAATAAAAATAACTGATCCGTTCTACTGAATCAGAATGTGGGCAGCAGCACCAGCCATCCATCCAGTAATAATAGCAGTAGGCCACAGTTCTCCCTGGTTTCCGAAAGGCTCAATATTATTATTGAGAACAAAGAGAATAAGATTGTGAACTTGATGGCTCACTTCTCCAGGAGGATGATGTGGAGGTCTCCTCTGAGTCTGACACCGTGCCATGGAGCCAGGGATCACAGCATTCCTCCTGTTCCTCCTCCTTGCAACCCCAGAGAAGCCTTTCAGTCGCATGCTCTCTGTCATAACTGCCCCCTCCTAGCGGGGCACCTTCTTTTTTCCTAAAAAGAGGCAACAAAACCCCACCATGGGAGATAGTCAACAGAGTCACTGTGTTATGAGTTGTATGAGAACAGTCAGCGTTTGGACCGCCATGACGTCACGACCGCTATCCCAGCAGCAGTCGTGTCGCACCAGACGGAGGGGAAGGGGGACCCTTATCTACGGATGGGAAATAGAACGGCCACCCCTGACTAACCCTAAGCTGGCACCTGTCTGCCCTGATACCCTAGACGGGGTGTGAACCCGTGCGGCGAGCAGGATGCCTAAACCCTCAGTCACCCTAACAAGACTAGACTGGGGAAAGGCAGATGGGAGCACTAGTCACCATCACTCATGTCTAGGAGAACAACAGGGGAAGACAGCAACAAACAAACAATCTACAGCAGAGATAGACTTATCCAGTCACGAGCAGAGAAGGTGATCCCAATAACAACAGTCCACGCCAGACCAGAGCACCACAGCAATACCGTCAAACGATCTCCTTCAAAGGTCAGAATAGCACTGGAAGTAAGGACTATATCTGGCAATGACTGCAAGTGAAACTGAAACTAATATAGTAGCTGGGAGTGGCAGACAGGACTCACCTGAGAAGGATGCCTACAAACTCCCAGTCAGGACAAAAAAGGTTCACAAGGCAAAACCCGGATGACATACCCTGAACCACGGAGCAAACTCACAAGCTATCGCGAGTAGCAAGTCGCTGCGACCTTCTCCTCCCAGACCTGGATCAGTCACAGTCGTGACATATGAGGAGGGGGTTCAGGAGGAGGTGGGGGACCCCGTAATGGTTGTAGTGGTAGTAGTGACTGCCATATGTAACGTCCCAGAGTTAGGTTACTAAACTCTTTTTCCCCGCTACTATTTGTTGGTAAAATGTGCCTTGTCATCTAATGTGATTTTACATAACACTCCTCACAAATGTGCATTTTCTAAGCCTGTTACATATATTTTGCTGTAATTTCCATGTACACCAGCAGGTGGCAGCAATGTTTAGCAAGGCCTTAGTGTCAGTTTAGTGTTTCTGAACTGGAATAGTACATTCCAGTTTAGCTCCCCCTCTATGAGCAGAAGTGGGCTGGCCTATGTCCTGTCTCATGGGGAGGAGAAGGAAGTTATAGTTAGTGTGTGCCAGCCACTCCGGCTAGGGGAAGGCTGTGCTGGTAGGAGCTCCCAGTTATAGGGATCCCAGACCAAGATCTCGTCTCGGTTGAGACCAAAGATCGAATTGCATGTTTCACAGTACTGCAATTTCTGAGAGTTGTGCAAAAACCCAGAAAATTGACTTTATTGCTTTGTTGCTTGCCAGAAAGCACCATGCGGTGCCCACGAGTACTCAAAGGGTTATTTCGCCATATTCGCAAAATGGCGCCGCCTCTTCATGCTTTTCGGAAGCAGAAAAAGACAAGAACGCCCTCTCAAGAGCGCGAAGATGTCGAATATGCCCCCCTAGAAGCAGGAAAATTAAAGACTGCCCACCAAGAACTTTGCAATGCAAGCCAAGGGAGTAGAGACTCCTCCCTCTGGGCTCCACCCTCACTTCCTGAATGCACCCCAACAGAGGAGCCAAGGAAGATGGTGCTCCCGTTGCCGAAATGGAGCCAAATGGTTATCGGAGGAGAGCCGGTGTATGAAGACCACCCGTCAGAGATTCAAGTCTCTCAGCTAGTGAGGAAAAGTGGTCCCTCCGTGTTTGCCGCAAGCCCGGAGGCAGTGGATCCCTCCGCGACTACGGAGCCTGTAACCCCTATCCTTACCAGCGCCGAAAAAGAGAACGCCACTGTTGCTGTTACCACTCCCGTGGAAGAAGACTCTGGTCAAGTCCTCGAAAGGCTGTGGATCCCTCCGCTTCTACTGTTGTCAGCGTCGAAGGCGAGACGTCACGCAAGACGGCCTAGGCCTATTCCGCCAAGGACACCTTGTGGTGCGGCGCCACCCAGTTTCCCTACTATAAAACCGGGATGCCTAAAACCTGAAGTCCCATGGGAGATCACCGCTTATGCCCAGACGGCGTGGGAATACAAGTCCGCCATAGAGGAATGGGTCAAGCAGGTGGTAGATGACCCCCAGCCAGGAGACCCCAAACTCACCAGGCGCACTGGGTTATTTTTGGTTTTCAGTGGAGAGAGGGGTGGGATTTCTCCGGGTCAGAAATCTTTGTGGGCCGCCGCTCAGTTAAGCGACATTACCTGCCGCAGGCCAGTCATAACTTGTACGCAGGGGACCAGGTAGAATATACCCCCATGCGTTCTGTGCAAGGACCCTTCGGTGCCGGTGTGACCCTGCTGGCTAAGCCATTAACCCCTGCAGTCACCCCAGAGACCTGGCAGGAAGACCCAGGCTCTGCAGAGAAAGTGAGATGCCTTCAAGAAACCCCAGATGGCAGACTGCGTTTCAGGTAGCAACCCCAGCCAGAACCTGCACCACTTATTCCTGACCTGGCTGCACTCCCAACACTGCGGGTGGGGGCAAGATAAACAATTCTGTGTTGACCTTCAACCCCAAGGTGCGACCCTATGTACTGCCCTGGAAGCAGCCTCAGGCACCTTCTGTTTGTCTACCAGAGCCCCTTCAGCCGGAGGTTTTGAGCCCCACTGCACCGGCTAGGGATTCCGGTTTGCAGCATGTCACAGCCGCATTTTCCAGGCTGTCTGCACAGCCAGTAACCAGAACCACCACCAGAGGTCAGTGGCGTACAACTACTGCTGTGACGATGAGCTACCAGAGGCAAGAGCGCCACCTGATGCGCTTTAGTAGCTCCAGTAGCGAGGAGGACATGGATGCCCTCCTCTAAATGCATCTTCCTTTAAAATAAGAACATTTGGGAGCCACGTCGTGGACTATTCCTGACGGGTGAGGACCCATTGGCATTGTGTGCTTTTAATGTTTTTATTTTCAGGTTGCCCTAGTTTGTCCTCACCCTGATGATCATGAGCTGTAAGGACTCCCCCATCAGCATTTAACCCCTCACGTCCAAGTTCATTATTTTACCCCCTTTCTCAGGTTACTTGATAGCCTTGTGGAACTACGGTTCTAAATATGCTGCTTTTAGACTTTTATACCTCCTTGGATTGCAATTAACTTTTATCCCTGTGAATTACAATTTACTTTTTACCTGTTTCCAGAGGATTCTACTACTTCAAGCACTTCAACAAAAAGGACTCAAGGTATTTTTGAGCCTACTCTTGTATTAATTAAAATTTGCACTATTTTCTATAAAAGGTTTACCGCAACATAAAAGCTTGCACCCTAAGAAAAGACTCAAACGATACCTGAGCTCTTTGTGATTCCTATTTAATATTTTTGCACTAGTTGTACCAGTTTACATGTTATGCAACGTTTAAGATAACATGCCCATTGTGTGTATTCTCTTTCAGGTGCCGCAATGTGAATTTATGCACTATTTGTGACATTTGCAGTTAACATTGCACTTAACCAAAAATGTAGCAACTTACTCTTGTATGCCTTATTTGACAGCTCTTGATCTCTCCATCCTTTATACGGATTGCCTTTCTGCGGACGATTGAAACTAATGGCCTACTCTTAGTGCACAGGTAGGACCAAGTGGTAAGTCCAGGCAGGTCTAGTAACTACACGGATAACCCCGCTGCTTCGGGAATCATTAGAAGTCATAGATTGCTTCTTCCCTTTCATTTTATGTTCAGGATTGCTCCCATCCTGAGGTGTCTTATTTCCAGGAGTTTTATGGGATTATACTACCCTCCTCCTGTGACATTGCCAGAAGAGCATGGAGACGATAAATACCTCCCCTTCTGAGCCTTTGCCTAAGGTATGGTACCTCAAGCCTTAGAGCCATATTTTAGCTATCCCTTAGTCACCATAGTGATCGTGCTATAAGCAAAATTTCTCAGGCTTTGGTGCAGGAAAGGGAATACAGGATAAAGCCACCCTTTCATTTGCGGGCATTTCATTACACAATGGCGGGACTACAGAGTAAAGAAGCATGCTTTCTTTGGTGTTTTAGGGCCAGAACACTACAAAGTCAGTCAGTAATGTTTGCTTTGTGCAGTATTAGGTTCACAGGTTATACCAAGAGAAGGAAACTGTTGGACACCTTACTCTAGCGGGCAGGAACCTGGGGATAGCTCGTTTCATGTTTGTCTATGTATGTCGTTATATGTAATACATGCAGCACTTTGTATTTATATTGGGTACCCCAGAGCTGATTCCTCTCCCTCCTAAGCATAAGCCAAGGACGGCTTAACTCAAAGTAAGGGGGAATGTAACATCCCAAAGTTATGTTACTAAACTCTTTTTCCCCGCTACTATTTGTTGGTAACATGTGCCTTGTCATCTAATGTGATTTTACATAACACTCCTCACAAATGTGCATTTTCTAAGCCTATATATTTTGCTATAATTTCCATGTACACCAGCAGGTGGCAGCAATGTATAGCAAGGCCTTAGTGTCAGTTTAGTGTTTCTAAACTGGAATAGTACATTCCAGTTTAGCTCCCCCTCTATGAGCAGAAGTGGGCTGGCCTATGTCCTGTCTCATGGGGAGGAGAAGGAAGTTATAGTTAGTGTGTGCCAGCCACCCCGGCTAGGGGAAGGCTGTGCTGGTAGGAGCTCCCAGTTATAGGGATCCCAGACCAAGATCTCGTCTCAGTTGAGACCAAAGATCTTCATCCCAGCCTGAGCCTTCAGCCTCGGCTGGTGACGCGCAAGCAGCACCTCCAGGACTCCAGGAAGAACCATTCCCTGTGAGCCAACTGTAAGTACTATCCAGAGACCAGGAGAAGACAAATTCCTCCTCAGCTAGTCATTCCCATACACAGCAGAAGATAGATTCCTGCCATATTCTCCAGGCACATGATGGGAGCAGAAGAGATAGTAATCCCTGCCATATATTGCCAATACCTGCTAGGACCCAAGACTATTGCTGTATCTCATGTGGATTAATGCTGCCTCCAGTAAAGACAAGTTGAATTATATTCCAAGTCTGGATCTCATTTACTGCTACCAAAACCCTAAATTACTCCTACTAGCAACACACTAATTTATTGCAAGTGAGCCAGGATCCCGGAGTCCAGCCATACCCCAGTAGGAGACACCGTTGACACTATTACTACTGCTACATAGAGACATTACACCACTCTGGCATTCCTAACCTGGTACGGGAGTTGCAACACCTTAAAGGGCCCTGAGACTGTACCCTGCACACGCTGCAATTGGCGTCACGAACAAAAACTATAGACTTATAAACCCATATCCGGACCCACGGCATAATTTGGTGTCCGTGTAACCGTACCACGGTCGTGCTCATTGCACATAGCCATAGTGTTAGCGTAAAGGTAGTGGTCGCAATAGTGGCACTTGTGGCAAATACAGAGCATGGAATCAGGATAGGTCATCAATATCAGAACAGCAGGGGTCCGACACTCAAGACCCCTGCTAATCAGCTGTTAGAAGAGGCCGGTGTTCCATGAGTGCCATGGCCTTTCCTTAGGCCATGTGACATCACCGTACATCAGTCAATGGCCAAGTTGAAGCTCAGCCCCATTCAAGTCAATAGAGCTGAGCTGGAATACCAAGCACAGCCGCTATTGCTTTGATAATTCTTGTCTTTACTACTGTCACTCATTACTAATTGGTCTTCCTCTCACAAACCCCCCCCCCCCCCTTTCAGTCTGACCTAAATGCTGCAGCCAGGCTCATCTGTCTGTCCAGAATACAGTTCAAACCTCTCACCCACAAAGCTCTCCACAGTGCTGCATCTCCATACATCTCCTCCCTTATTTCCGTCTACCATCCTACTCGCTCTCTCCGTTCTGTTAGTGACCTACGATTAACATCCTCCATAATTCGTACCTCTCACTCCTGTCTTCAAGGCTTTTCTAGAGCTGCACCTACTCTCTGGAATGCTCTGCCACCGAATATCAGGTCAATTCACAACTCCTCCACCTTCAAGCGTGCCTTAAAATCATATTTTTTTAGGCAGGCTTATCAAGCTTCCTAAACTGACTCTTCCCCTAGTAAACCCCCCTCCCAATCCCCTAACTCTTCAGACCTGAACTATATCTTCTGACAGTAATCCCCACACCCAAAGCTCTAGCACACACAGATCAGCCTACACCCCTCCTTTCATTACAAAGATGGCTGGACCTCTTCATATAACATTCAACTACCTGATGTGTCACCCCCAATTCTTCATAGATTGTCAGCTCTTGCGAACAGGGCCTTCACTCCTAGTGTTTTAGTTGTATATTAGCCAGTAACTTTGTGATGTCTTTTGTTTTGTACATGAATTGTAAAGTGCTGCAGAATATGGTGGCGCTGTATGAATAATGATTATTATTATTTATTATTATCTTCTTATAGGGAATCTATCACCAGGTTTATTCTCACTTATCTGAGGGCAGTAATAGAGACCCTGGTTCAAACAAAGGGTCACTTACTTTTTTGTGCTGTCATTTTCTTAAAATCCCTGTTGAGATTATACAGCAGGACCTAAGTACTTGTGTCCTCATATTTTTGAGATGGTTGTCCTTGTCCACCTGTAGGTGATTGATAGCTTTCTTCCTATACTGCGTATAATACTACTCCTAATCAGCGGGAAATGGAGGGGGCTCATGAACATGCAAACTCCCAAGCAGTTGTATCATATTGACCAAACTCCAGCACTTGGGTCTGATGGATTTGCTCAGGATAGTGGCATATTCCTTTCAAGTCAGACACTGGAACATGGAATGAGATTATGATTATGAGATGAGAAATAAGGACTTACAAAAGCAATACGTGTTACATTTGTTTTATCTATTAAGATTCCGATGAAAGGAGGGGTTGTTTTTGAGCAGGAGATCTGTTCTCTCAGTATCTTACTTCAGTTTTTGGCATTATTGAGTACATATATTTCTAAGGCCTCATGCACTCGAACGTATTTTGTTTTCGTGTTCATTCAGTTTTTTTTGCGGATAGGATGCAGACCTATTCATTTCAATGGGTCCACAAAAAATGCGGACAGCACAATGCCAGATCCAGCACTAATACACTTCAATGTAAATTAATGCCGGATCCGGCATTCCAGCAAATGTTCAGTATTTGTGGCCGGAGAGAAAACTGCAGCATGCTGCAGTATTTTCTCCGTCCAAAAAACGTAAGAGGGACTGAACTGATGCATCCTGATGCATCCTGTACGGAAAACTCTCCATTCAGAATGCATTAGGATAAAACTGATTGTTTGTTTCCGGTATTGAGCTCCTAGGACGGAACTTAATACTCGAAAACAAAAACGCTAATGTGAATAGTACCCTAAAGGTACTATTGACATGAAATTCTCACCAGATGTCGGTAACAACCCATCCAATCCACACAGGCAAAGAAACCAAACCATAGATGTCCATAAATTATGTGTAATAATGAGAAATGTCACACAGAAAAAGTAGTGAACACGTGAAGAAAGAGAGGTGCAAAAAGCCGTGGAAAGTCATGAGACAAGATCAAATATTTCAGTAATTAGAAAGCAATCCCACCACTTAGTGAAAAATAATATCAGCGGGTTCAACTGATGGCCTTTAAAAAGGTGTATCATTACTAAGGTGCAACACAAGAAGCATCTCATGATGGGTAAACCAGTGAGCTCTCTCAAGACAGTCACAACCTTATTGTTGGAAAACATACTGATGTCATTGGTTACAGAAGAATTTCTAAACTACTGAAGGTTACAGTGAGCACTACTGGGCCATAAGAACATCATTTCACCATAAACCATCCGTGACCAGGTGCTCTCCACAAGATTTCAGACATTGGAGTGAAAATAATTATCAGAAGAGTTGTCCAAGAAACAAGGACCACCTGTGGAGAGCTACAGAAAGACCTGGAATCAACAGGTACCAAAATTGAACTTTTTGGATGCCATACACACCATGTTGGGAGGCCAAAAGGCCTATCACCCCCAAAAACACCTGTCACGGACGGTGTACAGGAAACAAGACAATGCAACATGCATATATGACTCACTGGATCCAAAGCTAAGGAACCAAAAGGGAGACCCCTGCACAAGACCTGTTACTTTCCCTGGCTTCTCAGCCTATGCAAAAATCCCAAAGGTGGATGGTTGCATATCCACGTACCTCGACTATATAACCCCTGAACACCCTACAATAGTGAGGGGACACGACCACCGGCTCCCTACACCAGACACGGAGGGAGTCAGCGTCACCTGGGATCCAGCAAACAGAAAATAACAGATAAATGTACAGCACTTAACTTTGTAGCAGACTGGGAAACAGGATCAGCATGCACACACACTCCAGGAAGTAGTATAAGCCGCCCAGTAATGCATTATGGGGCGGAATTTAAAGGGATGCAATCAGTCCAACTACATGACAGCTGAGAGAGGCTAACGAGATGAGGAACTGAACACCACAACAAAGAAAACTCAAGGAGGAGGTTCTGAAAGGCTTCTGTCAGAGCTTCTCAGCTGTCTGGTTGTGACAACACCATACCAACAGTGAAGTTTGGAGGTGGGTACATCATGGTGTGGGGCTGCTTTTTAGTATACAGCACTGGCAAACTTCATATAATTGAAGGAAGGAAGAATAGACAACTGTACCGAGGCATAAAAAATCTGCCATCAGGATGATGAACATGAAATTAGGGTTAGCACGATACCAAAATTTAGATTCGGTTTCGATACCATAAAAAAGTATTGCGATACTCAATACCATTCAATACCACACAAAAAAAACAACACAAAAAAAGCAGCGTGCATTCTGCATTTTATGGAACGTACGGCCCTTAATAGAACAGTCTTATCCTAATTTTTGAGGGGGACAAGGTGACAAAAAAATGGCGAATCGCACGGTTTTTATTTATAATTTTTTTCTGTTATGGCGTTCACAGCATAGGAGATTTTTAAAATATTTTTATAGTTTGGACTTTTTGGACATGGCGATATGTAATATGTTTATTTATTCATTGTTTATATATTTTATATGTAAAATTGGGAAAGGGTGTGATTTATACTTAATATTTTTTATTTAATAACTATTTTCCCCCTTATAGGCTAGAACCTGGGATCTTTTGATCCCTTATCCTATTCACCCTAGTAGAGCTCTATTAGGGTGAATAAGACTTCACACTCTCCATGCTGCCCTGCACTTTGTGCACACGGCAGCAGGGAGCTTACTATGGAAGGCTTCAGTAGCGTCCTGGCTGCCCTGGTAACCGATCGGAGCCCCAGGATTACACTGCTGGGGCTCCGATCGGAACTGTCACTGTACCACCAATAAAGAGGAGGGGACCAGAGGTCGCACTGCATTTTTTCCAGAAGAGTAAAAACACTCCTCTCAACAATTTTGAGGAGTATTTTTAGCCGAGGAGGAGTACAAATCTTGCGGTAATAGACATATATAATGCATAGGCCCACATAACGGTATGAGGCTGATATTTCTGCAGGGAAACCATTGCTAGTCTCCAATGCAGAAATCGATGTAGACAATTTTACATTTATCCAACATTATACACTAAACATAAGACCACTGCTGCCATACACGGCGCCCACCTGACAAGATATTCCAAACCGCCAGCATTACCTTAAAGTAGCCAGCAGTATGTTCCTAAAGATCCTTTTCTTCCTCCGGCCAGATGCACCAAAATCTTGAAAAACAAATTTTAAAGGATAACTGTCGTATTATTTTTTGGGGAGTATTGGATTGTGGTGATTAATATCTCCTTGGTGGCCCTATTTCAACTTTTCACTGTGTACTCAATTACCCCTTAATTCCACAGTTTTGTTTCCTGTACTGCCTACTTTTACCTGTGCTTAAAATAAGGTTGCTAGGCAGGGTCCGTCCTCTGTGTTGGAGGACGGAGGACACAGAAGCAGGCAGCCTGCAAGGTCAGATTACAGACAGCCAGGGACTGTAAGTAAATGATTAAAGCCAGGTCCTCCCCAGCAGCTGATAACAGTGCCTGGGCTGTGTGCACTTCTCCCTGTCCCTGCGCTTGGCAGACGCTCCCTCACTCAGCAGACTGAGAGAATGCAGAGTGGAATCAGCGCAGACCAGGGAAGGGAGATCTGCCATCTGCTCAGTGTATAAATGAAAGCAACATGTGGTAAGAGGACCCCTCTGTGCTGCAGGAGATTAACCCTTTAGGGGGAGGGCTCTGGTTACTGACACTTTTGGGGGGCTATTGTTACTGGCTAGTGAGGGCAGGCGGGATTAGCCTCAGGGTGAGGGCAGTGGCGGCCATCTTAACTGAATAGTGAAATTGCAGTTTTATGCAGATTGGTTGCTAAGGGCTGAATCTTATTAAATATGGGGTAAGTCAGTCTAATAGTAACTGATTCTGGAATATCATGTTATTAGTAACTACATATATGAAAATTGAAATTAGGGTCTAAATGTGACAGTTATTCTTTAATCCCCTGCACGCGCTATGTTACAGCAGAGTTTGAAGTCAAGGGGGCAGCGGCCTCCTCGCTTCAAGTCAGGATAACCATGCCCCCTTTCCCTGCCCCTTCACCTCTGATTGACAGCCGCCCACGTGAACGCCTGACGCGCACTCACACTCGGCTGTCAATGAAAAGTAAAGGGGAAGGGGGGCGTTACTGACATCTGGTGAGAATTTTTATGTCAATAGCACCTTTAGAAATATATGTACTTAGAAGACCCCGTATCTCAACACTGCAAGCTGTTTTATTTCTGTTTGTACAAAGTGGTTACAGTATTGCTGTATATGTATTATCCCATTACAGAAAAAGAGCAGTCCATCTACAACAGTCCAGACCTTGTGATAAATGTATTTACCGGTAGGTGCTGTGTACAGTACATGTGGCATGTGACACGTTGTTGTATTGGTATTGCTGGGGTTATACAAAGTTTGAAAAACATGTCTCCTCTCTTCTAAAAACACTGCCAGGCTATTAGTGGTATTGCACATGGTATTGTCTTTCCTTATATCTCACTGATTTGTAAATTGCTAATGATAGGTTCTTCTCATTAGAGTGCATGTTCTCTAGATTCTAGATCCTCCGTTTCGTCCTTCCAAATGGTAGCGACAGCTCCTAAACTAAGAAGGTTAGACAATATGGCATATTTGTGAAGATTTTTCAGTTTGCTCTTTGCATTTCCACCATTTCTTTCCCAGTTTTGCCTCTGAATGAACAGTATTTCTACTGGTGTCCTTCACTTTCTTAGATTTAACCGTGCATGTAGCCTTGATGTTCTGCAATGGGTTGTACTGCTGGCTTACAGTTTGTGGGCACTGAAACTTCTCCTGAATGACATACCCCAGTCTTGTGGTTCCCAAAAATCCATCAGGGGTGGAGACAAGACGAGTGATGGTTGCGTATACATATTGCACTGCAAGCAAAGAACCTGTTTGACAACAAATTGCATAGTTAGGCATACCTTCACAAATCAAAGAAATATATATTTCTACACTACCGAAAAATGAAAAAAATAACACCTAGAAGGAGTTAAGATAAAAACCTATTTTACAATATGGCAAGGCTGGAGGTTGTGATATGTTTTGATCCAGTGTGGACTAGGGCTCACCAGTACAATTTAT
Organism: Bufo gargarizans; assembly: GCF_014858855.1. Lineage (NCBI taxonomy): Eukaryota > Metazoa > Chordata > Amphibia > Anura > Bufonidae > Bufo > Bufo gargarizans. Next base: position 382,748,533 of record NC_058080.1, on the reverse strand, counting down.
TTGGGGGTCCCACCACACAGATACATCCAAATATGACCTGCTCACAAAGCAGCAGTCCACAGCAAGATCCTGCAAGATGATTGATTATGGGGGTCTGAGCAGCAACTTTGAGAAGGCAGGTCCATGGGAAATAAGGTAACTGCCTGTCCCGTCTCTGTACCTATAAGTCATCTCAGCCACCTTAATGTGTCCATGATAATAAACTGAGTAGTTTCTTAAATATTCTACCCAGTTTTTTATATGAACTTAGGATACATGCACACGACCACCATTTTAAGACCAATGGTAGTCTATGGGGTTATTTACACGTTCAGTGAAAAACAGACATAAAAAAATAGAACATCTTCTATCTTGTCCGTTTTTCACTGACAGACTGCCCCCATACAAAAAAAAAAAAAAAACGTGCATTAAAAATGTCGTGTGCATGTAGCCTTAGGCTGGTTGAGGTGCTGTAGACTGCCTATCTATATGTAGTGCAGTAAATCTACTGTGGTATGTGCCACTTGTGCAGTGGGGGGAAGACAAGGGGACCACCTTGCTCAGGGGCCCACTACGAGATTCACCTGTACCCCTGTGGGGCAGTGCGAGCCTGTATTGATCTAAGTTCCAAGATCCTTATTTTACATACCGATGTTTCACAGACTTATTTTGGTCTGGCATCACAGTTATTTTTTTTGTCTGACAGCACTGTTTTATGTGTTGTTTGTTACAGTACTATTACTTGAATGTTGTTGAAGTGTTGACTATGCCTGCTAGATAAAGGCATATACCATGTGTGCTATTAATGGTATATGAATCAACAAATGTGGATCCACTGTGTCAACTAACCGGGCTAACCCTAAGGGCTTATGCACACGAACACGTGCGCCCCATTCCCAAGCTGTGGATTGCCAATTGCGGTCCACAATGCATGGGCACCATCCTTGTGCACACCGTTTGCGGATGCGAACCCGCTCACTTGAACCGCAAAAAAATAGAACATGTTCTTGTCATGGACGTACCGAGACAAACGGACGTCCCCGCGACAGTGGAGGCAGGAGATCTTTGAGACTGGCAACACGTTTAAATTTGACATGTTTACCTTGTGGATCAAAAGGCGTCTGGGTTGTTTCTGGTACTGGCCACAGTACCTCCAGGTGTTGCTATTGTGGTCATTTTAACGTTCCCTATTTATAGTTGTCTCTCCCACAATGCTGTGCGGTTTATAGCTTTAGTTGGACCTGTGGATAGCTGGTGCTTGGATCTCGGCTGAGTTCCTGGTGCTGCCATAGCTTCTTGGCAGTTAAGTGTTACCTTTCCCTTTGTATTGTGGCTTTTCTGTGTGTTGCATTTCTTTGTTGTTTTGAATTAGGCCTTAGGGAGACTCCGTTCATCCTTCCATTTGGAGGAAAAGGATGTCTCATCCCTGTTATTAGTACCAGGGTCCTTTAAGTTTAGATAAGACTTTGGGTATTCTTGTATATGAACTCACCTACCTCTGGGGTCTGCTCATACTGGTAGTTTTTATTTGCAGATTTACAATGCTGGAGATGTGGCACTCCAGCGAGTCGTGCACTCCTGATTAGCCTGTCTGCCCCATAGGCTGATTTTAATTACTTTCAGTATGAAGCTGTAGCCTGCTCTCACTACATTCATTGGAAGCTGTCTAGCACCAGGAAGGGTATAGAGTGGGCTCAGCATGCATGTTGGCACCTGCATCCCTTGCAATGGAGGCCATTTTGGCACAAAAAAATGGAAAAAGGCAGAGTGGATCCAACATGCATGTGGGTCCAACACTCCCTGAATTTTATGGCGGTCATTATGGCGCATAACAGGTAGTATTTAGTGTTAGGACCCGTCTAACAGAGATCGCCTTGACGTTCGGCAGACAGGCTTAGATGGTTTTGTACAAAATGCATTGTCCAAGCATCTCGCTTTTATAAATAAGCGTAGTATTAGCACAATAATTTTTGTAAGCATTGTTGTACTTTGTCTGATTTGCAGAGTGCTGCTGCATTGTCTCTTTCTTTCCTCTAGGTCTTTGCCATGGCAGCGTGCACCTGCGCACTGGGAGGTGCTGACTGACCCCCTTTTTTTTGCATACTGGTAGTCAGTCAGGCCTTTGATTAGGGTTTTCACTAGGAGATGTCCATCTTCCTTTCCTAGTTTTCTGGCCCTATTTCCTTTCCCCTTTCCCTCCTATGTTCAGTGTGGGGTTTCCCTCCCATACTGGAGCGTGACAGTTCTATATTTTTGTGTTGCGGAGGTATGGACCAAAATCCCACTGAAGTGCCTCATAGTGCTTCTGTGGGCATCCGATCTGTGCCTCTGCTCGGCACTGCTCCATATCTAGCGGATTGCGGACCCATTCAAGTCAGTGGGTCCGCATCCGTGATACAGAGTGCACAAGGCCGGTGCCTGGGAGAGATCCTGGCAGAGACTTCCAGGTTTTTTTCTTCAGGTATTTTTTATTACTTCCACATTTAAAAATGGGGGCCTTTTACGAACAGATATATGCCACTTTTGTGGCATTTATTTGGTAAAGATTCTGTCGCATGCCATGTTGCAGCAGAGTCTGCACCTTCTTCGGGCCGGCAGGATTAGGTATAGAAAATGGTCTGAATGAAAGACAGCAAGGAAGCTGGTGCCTTTACATAACTTCGGTGATTCACCTCCAGCATCTAAAACGCTGGTCTTAATAAATGTGCCCCTTATGCTTAAAAAGCTAATAAATATTGCTGGTTTCTTTATAATCATATATTGTGCCTGTGAATAAACCAGTAATAGTTTTCAGGTTTCTAAGCAAAAAACAACAACACTATTCTCAATATAGTAAGGACTTTTTTTTATTATTATTATTATTATTATTATAATATGATTATATATTATTTATTATAGTATAGGCTTTTACTATGGGTTAAGTGAGAGAGAAACAATAACAGAAAAAAAGTTTATGCAAGTATCTACCAAGATTCAAACCTGGGATCTCTACATGCAAAAACAAGCACGTATCACCAAGCTATAGCATTACCACATAGAGATGCATGTTTTTTTATGTGCTTATAACAAATATTACTGGTGTCTTTATAATAATATATTGTGCCTGCGAATAAAGCAGTAATATGTAGAATAGCTTTGATAGCAGATCTCAGTGTAGTGAAGCTATACATAGCTGTACATAGAGCAGGGGTGGCCAACCCACGGCTCGCGAGCTGCATGCGGCTCCTTGCGCCTTCATTTGTGGCTCGCAGGGGAGCGGTGCGGCCAGCGATTACTCTCCTCTCTGCAGCGCGTAAGTGAAGAGGTGGAAGGCTGGAACGAGGCGGAAAAGTGGAGAGTGGGCACGTGACTCAGTCACTCACTGAAGCCCCACCTCCTCCGGCAGAGAAGGCGAAGCTGCAGTGCTTATCCCCACCACCAGCCGCCGATGTGCCCGCCCAGGGCCCCACCTTCCCATCTGTGAGTGTGTGTGACCTAATACCCACCCCCAGTCTTCTCAGTGCCAGCCCAGCAGCCAGATTCATCAGACCGCAGGTTGGGTTTATGGGGGCGGCAAGAAGTGGCGCAGCAAGCAAGGAGGACCTGCTTCCAGCTCCATAGTCAATTTTAATGAATGTTAATGGTGGACAGCAGGGCAGGGCAGTGGGCACTCAATCAGAGCAGCAGTGGCAGAGAGACTCACTGAGGCCAGCAGCAGCCATTTTAGTCCGATTACAGCCACTCTGCAGCTTTGGCTCTAATCTGACTGAAATGGCTGCTGCTGGCCTCAGTCTCTCTGCCACTGCTGCTCTGCCTTTTTTTCACAGGTGCCACTGCCCAGCACACCAAGTGTGTTTGTGTGTTTGAGCATATGGCCGGTCTAAGCATGGGCGGTCGTCTGAGCATGGGTTATCATCTGAGCATATGGGTTGTCATCTGAGCATATGGGTTGTCATCTGAGCATAAGGCGGTCATCTGAGCATAAGGCGGTCATCTGAGCATAAGGCGGTCATCTGAGCATGGGGCGGTCATCTGAGCATGGGGCGGTCATCTGAGCATGGGGCGGTCATCTGAGCATGGGGCGGTCATCTGAGTATAGGGCGGTCATCTGAGTATAGGGCAGTCATCTGAGTATAGGGCAGTCATCTGAGCATGGGGTAGTCCAGGAATGGCCAACCTGCGGCTCTCCAGCTGTTGTGAAACTACAACTCCCACCATGCCCTGCTGTAGGCTGAGAGCTGTAGGCAGTGCAGGCGTGCTGGGAGTTGTAGTTTTGCCACAGCTGGAGAGCCTCAGGTTGGCCATCCCTGGGGTAGTCATTTGAGCATGGGGTAGTCATCTGAGCATGGGGTAGTCATCTGAGCATGGGGTAGTCATTTGAGCATGGGGTAGTCATCTGAGCATGGGGCAGTCATCTAAGCATGGGGCAGTCATCTAAGCATGGGGCAGCCATCTGAGCATGGGGCAGTCATCTGAGCATAGGGCAGTCATCTGAGCATGGTGCGGTCATCTGAAAATGGGCAGTCATCTGAGCATGGGGTGTCATCTGAGAAATCCTGAAACACATTGTGAAAAACAAACATTGCCAGAAGTCTCACTAAAGCTGTCTACACTACAGGTAGGAAAGGTGGTTTAAATGCACTTTTGAATGTTTGATAACGCAATTACAGTGATACTGTTGTGTACACGCATATTTGTGTAAACAGATAGCTTGTGGCTCCTGGCAGTCATACGAAAAAAATATTCTGTCTCTTTGTGTCTGTAAGGTTGGCCACCCCTGACATAGAGTATATGATATATAGATGCTAGTACACAGCTCTGCCCTCAGCATGTCTAGCCCCGTCAATCAAGGGGAAGGGAGGCGTGTGCAGAGCACAGGGGGTGTTACAAAGCAGTGCTCAAGGGATCCAACCCCTCCTCCTGGTGCTCGAACTTCTCGTTTGAATTTGAATAAAAACACTGATTTCGCTGCAGCTGTTTAGCATACAGACAAAAGAAAGGTAATGTTTTAATCAGTATGATGAGCCCTACCAGACAGTATTTCTGGTTTAATAGGGTTGATCCTGGTGACAGAGTTGCTTTAAATACCCAGGGGTCCCTAGCCATTGGCTGGGGAAGGATTTGGAAACACGAACACTGGCCCTTTAGAAGGCCGGAAGTGGGTGCCCGGAGACAGAGGCAGAAGCATAGAGGCAGCAGCATGGTGAGTAGTGCAGTGTCTATTCCCACAGGAGAGAGAAGGGCAGTGGTGGCCATGGGCAGATGTCATAACATAATATACTGTATATAACATAATAGATGTTGAAAAGGGCTGAATAGTGGGCCTTTTAGAAGCTAGATGGTTTGTTCATCAGATCGTGGAAAGAACTGGACAAGAGGGTTTTGTAGTGCAGCGGTGGTGTTGACAGTTGGCAGAGGAAGACACTCACATACTGTATGTAGAAAGGATTCTAGACAGCCAAGACAGATAGATGCATGCCACAATCACCATATATGAAGAACTGCTGTCTCTGAAATGACAGCCATGATGTCACAAATTGGTTCTGCTTTAACCCCTGCAGTGACCACCTGGACCATAAGAAACCATTTACTTGAAGCAGGACTGCATTCATACACTTCACCAAATCATTTGCCACTGACCTTTGATAATCGCCAAGAGAGCCTGTACTGGTGCCTGGGAGTGAGGCTATTGAAGGCATGCATGGCAAACAGCAGAGAAACACACAGAACCAACACCAGGTGTCATGGTGTGGGACACCATTAGCTACCATGTCCATTTTCATCTGATACTTGTGGAGGGAACATTGACCAGCCTTCAGGATGTCTAGGACATTGTGGAACCAGTCCTACTGCCTGTTTGACTCAAGAGAAGTGGTCTTCTAACAAGATAATGTCTAACCACAAACTGCTTGCACTTCACAACATGCTCTTCAGGGTATCCAGCAACATCCCTGGTCAGCTCAGCAGCCAGATCTCTACCCCATCAAGAATTTCTGGGACTGCATATGGCAACGGATCTCCCATGTACAACAGCTGACAGCGGGTCCAGTGGTTGGAGTGGTCAGCCTGCATCACAGCAAGGGGAGATCCCACAAAGTATGAATATGATCCTGCCCTATTACATACCATTCTGTAGAACCGAAAATAAAGGGTGCATCACTTTGGTTGTGTGATCATTGTCAATCTTAACTCAATTGCAAGTTTTCATGGTGGTCTTTATATAATTACTAGTGTTGATCGCGAATATTCTAATCACAAATTTTTATTGCGAATATCGGCTCATCGAGAATTCGCAAAGTTGTAAAATATAGTGCTATATATTCGTAATCACGAATATTCTAGATTTTTTTTTTCATTAGTAACCTTCCTTCTTGCTTGTGGGCCAATGAGAAGGCTGTGATATCTTTGTCAGAGCTTGGCAACATCCTTAGAAACCAATAGGAAAGTTGCCTACCCCTTACTATATAAGAACCTCCCCAGCAGCCATTTTCTGTAGTTTTTTTGCAGTTCTGAGAGTGAGAGCAGTGACATTGCTGTGCTCTGTGCTTTCATCTGGATCCTATTCCTTATCCAATTACATTAGATAGTTAGCTCATATATATAATACAGATAGTTAGTGGTAGATAGTCAGTGTAGGTTAGATGATAGTTAGTGATATAGTTAGTGATATAGTATAGCTGATTCCAGGGCAGGGTGTTATGTAGTGTGATAGGAATTACTGTTTCTCTGCTGTCCATACATACATGCTACGGACATAGTGTTGTGATGTCACAACAATCAGTAATATCTACTCAGACCTGATCAAATGTGAAGTTACATGTATTGCACAAAAAATATGCGCATCATTAGTTCCGACTGGAGATCACGAATTCTAGAATTTGCTAATTTATTGCGAATATTATGTGAAAAATTTTCACCGAGGTTCCTGGCCTTGGTAGCTGATCCGGGACGGCTCTTACTGGGAGTAGTCAAAGTGCTGGGTGGGTGACTACTCCCCACGTTCCAGGCCGGGTCTTGACTGGCCTATAAAAAACACAGCCAGCAGTGTCAGCTGTGAGTGATTACATCTCTCTGACAGAAGAGCTCTGGGAATCGCTGGTGTGGGAACTGAGCCCTGTGCTGGGCTGAAAAGCTGAGACCTGTGTGTTGGAAGAGCAGGCCACCTAAAGCCTGCATTTGAACTGCTGGAGGCAGAACCGCCAACAAGATGACATTTTTTATGCACAAACTTTCTACTCAGTGTGAACAAACACCAACCTTGCAAAAAGTGTTTTTGTTTGACCTTATGTGTAAATAAACACGAACATTTGAATTACAAACTTGTACTTTGCCTCTGTACTGCACCCGCTTATACCAACTACCAGAGCAAATCCCCACTATATATATATATATATATATATATATATGTATGATGTGTAAATATACTGTACATATTTAGAAGTAATCTTGCACGAAAAAAGAAATTGTTGACAATGGTAGTGTCTTCTGCCATTATAATGCCCCATGTAAAGTAGAAAGGAAAGAGGTTCTTGGACACATGATAGACTAGCAGGAGTTCTAGGTTATTGCTGGCAACAACTGTAATTATACTGTATTAGCTCAAGAAGGGTTTAAAATTGCCACAAAGATCACCATCTCACCATTTGTTACATCCCATACTTTGACTGCTCTGTCCTGAGATCCAGTATAAATATAACAGTCATCTGGTGAGAAACAGGCGCATTCAACACCTTGGAAGAAGAAGCCTATGGGAAATGCAATAATAGAATTAAACTTTTTTCTTGCACTAAACATACACACGTATACAGACACATGTGATCATTGTATGTAGAAATTCTAACCCTATATGTAATTTTTTTTTGCCATTTTCGACAGTATAAACCTCTAAAAAACACATGAAAACAGCACATTTAAGACAAGGCTCTGTCTGCGCAATGGTTTAGGTATTTTAGACAACTAGAAGAGTACAGTTTGCAGTGCTATTCTTGATGGAACCCATAATAAATCACTGGAGTCCATAAGGATTTGAAATGGAAATCGTGACTCTATTAAGGCGGGTTTAGACGCTCTGACGTAGAGCCGATTGTGAAGAAGGAAGCATTCCTTTCGGACAGTTGGCTGCTCGTTCAGTAAAGAAGACTGCTGCATTTACTTGCAACGATCTCCTTCACAGTATGAGGACGAGGGATCGCTATTGCTATCTCTTATCCCTATACAGAACCATTGTTTCTGGGCATCAGATCGCTGTTTTAGACCACACAATCTGCTACCCAAAAAAGATAATTGGTGTGCCTCCACAAACAACAGGATCGCTCAGTCACTGGGTGATCAGTGGGCCATTTAGACAGGCAGATTGTCAGGAACGAGCGTTCACAGGAACGTTCGTTTCCAATCATCTTCTCCATTATCGGGCAGGTAAATCCATAGGCTGTCATTGAGTTTCCTCATGTCAGGTGGTAATTCTTCAATTTCTGCTATATCTGTTTCTTCCTTGACATAATGGCTAATCCGTCTGCAGTCATGGAGTAATACAGAGCAGTGGTTAGTTCATTGCAAAACACTTGGCAATTGTCAGGCCAGGATCAGACAGATCTCCAGCAATCAAACCAAAAACGATATACCCAGTTTACTACTGGGGTGACAAAAGCTATATATATTTTTTAACCTAAAATAAAGTTTATACACTAAATATGCTTTATAAAAGTTCTTAAATACCTTATAACACATCCATGTTCCCAGTCACCCTTCTCCATATTCCACAAACGCTGAACGGAGTCTTCACAGCCGCTAAGTGCATATGTCTCTTTTGTACTGATTTCTAAGCAAGTGATTTTGCTTATGTGAGACTCTAGTTTGTGGTGGTCATCTTGTCCAGGGTTGAATAGAC